>NW_028318500.1:5507000-6148500 GCF_062004578.1 Staurois parvus | reverse complement strand
TTTCACTGATCACTGTATTACTGCCTCTAGCGACATCAGATAGCGTCAGGATCAGTTAGCGCCCCTCCCAATCAGGGTCAGCTAGCGTTAGATTTCCTGCACACAATCTCACTTACACTATAGGTTACTGATCACCGCCATTACTAGTATAGTGTTTGTATGGATCAATATATTGATCAGGAACAGAACTATACTAGTGCCCCCTTAGCATAACGTCCCCATAAATGCAATGTTAGCAGGATCCACCCAGTTCATTGCCAGCACTAGCATTTAGACCCTCCGCTGTTTTTCACAGAAGATTTGTATCAATTGATTGTGGGCCAAAGCAATTTATATGCACAATACATCGCCGACCACCCAAATTCAGCTCTTGCTAGACAATTCCCAAGTAAACTATACTCATGTTACTGCACATTGAGCTGTTATACTAGGATGATGCCAGCAGCTACAGTCATCATCCTGGTATAATTTTTTTCAGCTGGCAGTTGGGTTTCATGTAAAAGCAATAATAATTAGCCACTGGATCGCTTTTTCAAGCAGCAGGAAGGGTAGCCCCAATCACCTCCCCCGTCGGTCTCTCCCATCCCACTGGAGAACCAGAAAATGCAGCCGGCGTTTCTGCCGGCTGACCATATGGCTGATCGGAGACCAGAATGACTCCAGTCATCTCTATGGTCTAAGAAACTGGAAGCAATGAGCATTTCATCTTTCTGTTTAGCCAGATATAAACCGCGCCATTTTATAAATTGGGAAAGCATCTGATCACACTGATCTTGTATGATCAGATGCTTTAAGTGCAGAGGAGAGATATACAGTCTAATGATGCCAGATTTCTGAGAGAGTACCCCTAACTGCCTGTTGCTATCACAGGGGATATTTACATTCCCCGTGATACCAATCAAAGTGATTTAAAAAGAAAAAGCCTGAAGGTGGTCATTGGATTTTGGGGGCCTATATGTGGCTAGGCTGCCAAAAAAGGCTCACGTGTGGTATTCCCATACTCGGGTGAAGTAGCAGAATGTGTTTTGGGGTGTTGTTCCACATATACCTATGGCATGCATGAGCAATATATCATTTAAGTGACAACTTTATGTAAAAAACCCCCCAAAAATCCCTTTTTTTCCCCAAAAAATTTGTGGCAAAAAATAAAAATCCACAGACTCAACATGCCTCTTGGCAAATTCCTTTGGGGGTCTACTTTCCAAAAAGGGGTCATTTTTGTACTGCCCTGGCATTTTAGTACCTCAAGAAATGTGATCAGCAGTCAGAAAGTGAAAGCTGCGTAAATTTCAATACATATACACCATAATTTGTAAACGCTATAACTTTCACACAAACCAATTAAAATACACATACTGAGATTTTTTTTTTTTACCAAAGACTTGAAGCAGAATACATTGTGGCTATTTTGTCTTAAATGTATGGCTAAATTTGAGTTTATTGGATATTTTTTATAACAGAAAGTAAAAAATATAGTTTGTTTTTTTTTTCAAAATTTTCGGTCTTTTTTTATTAAAAAGCCCAGTGACGATGAAATACCACCAAAAGAAAGCTCTATTTGTGTGAAAAAAAGGACATAGAGTTGCATGACTGCACAATTACCATTCGAAATAGTGCACTGCCGAATAGCAAAAAATGGTCTTGTCAAAAAGGGGGGAAAACCTTCTGGAGCTGAAGTGGTTACTTTAATTAATTAGCAAAAAAAAAAAAACAATGGTGATTAAATACCACCAAAAGAAAGCACTATTTGTGTGAACAAAATGATAAAAAATTAAATTTTTGACTGCAGAGAGATTTTCTGAGACTCTTGGAGACTGTGGTGATACTTTGTATGTACCGACCCCTATCTTCAGGAAACCCCTTGGCCTGTCTGAGAGACCCCATTTTGACTTGGTGTGGGCCCCGGGTGGGAGAGACATCTTGCATCTTACTTTTTACTTTTTGTGTTCTGCTACCCAGCTGGTTCTTTTTTTGACCCTATGCTCTGCTCCTTCTGTCCTTTCTGCAGATATTTGAATGTGATCTTTTTTTTTTCTTGCTCCCGACTGTCAAGGTCCTACCTTTCCTCAGAGCTTATGCTGCATCCATCTTAGGTTTCTGCAAAGCATGGTGGGAGCCTTTATGCTTTCAGGCCTCTGCGGCTCCTCTTCCAGATGGGAGTGGCGGATCACATTTAAGCCGGCTGTCTGCAGTTGCTCTTTGCATTCGTGTCCTGTATGTTGTGTTGCAGCAAGCTCTTGTTCTACTCTCGTTGCTTTCCTGGATACTGACTCGGCTTTGACAAGACTATTCTCTGCCTTATCCCATTATCTGACCTCCCGTTGCTGAACCTGGCCCGTGACCTGAGTATTCTTGCCTACCGTCTTGTACTGTCTGTCCCGCTGTTATCGACCCGGCCTGTCCAACCACGCTATCGTCTTCCATCTGGCTTCCATCAGCTATACGCCATTGGCGGCAGCCATTACTGCAGCTGGGGTTACTCGGGGGCCGCGACCTGGTCGCAGGCTGCGTCAAGTCCATCCCCACCATCTGGGGCCCTGACGAAAGGCAGCCTGGGGCTTAGACTCCGCACCCTGATGGACTCCGGTCTGTGGTTGGTGCCTGTCGTCAGTCCATTCAACCGCTCCTGCCCTGACACCGACCCCTTCTCCCAGATTTCTCTCCCCCCACTCCCCTTTTCTTATCCTCTTCTCCCTATTTCCTACTCCCCACCTTCTATTCTAATTTGTTCCCCCTTCCCACTTTAGTTTTACTCAATGGTTCCCTATTTTATAGAGCGGTTCTATATCGGATGTGCCTTTCCTGTGCAGTGCCTGATTCTCTGAGCAGGGCCCCCCCCCCCCTTCGGTGACCGGGCCATTTTTTTTTTTGCGTGGTCCCTGTTCTCAGGCGCTTCCTTGTAGCTGGTTATGTAGTTGTCTGTACCTGTTCGTAACATAATGCTGACAGTTTGCTCTTGTACATCCTTACTTTGATCCATTTAATGCCATTTGTCTTTACCTTTTTTGTATACATTGTATTGTGTAATCCCTGGCTGTATAAACAAATACATAAATAAAAGAATAAAAAAAAAATGGTGTGGTTGCATAAGTGTACACACCCTTAACCTAATACTTTGTTGAAGCACCTTTTTATTTTAATCCAGTCTTTTTTGGTATGAGTCTATCAGCATGGCACATCTTGACTTGGCGATATTTGCCCACTCTTCCTTGCAAAAACACTCCAAATCTGTCAGATTATGAGGGCATTTCCTGTGCACAGATTTTCGATCGGATTCAGGTCTGGGCTCTGGCTGGGCCATTCCAAAACTTTAATCTTCTTCTGGTGAAGCCATTCCTTTGTTGATTTGGATGTATGCTTTGGGTCGTTGTCATGCTGAAATATGAAGTTCCTCTTCATGTTCAGCTTTCTAGCAGAAGCCTGAGGGTTTTCTGCCAATATTTACTGGTATTTGTTTCATAATTCCCTCTACCTTGACTAAGGCCCCAGTTCCAGCTGAAGAAAAACAGCTAAAAACCATGATACTGCCACCACCATGCTTCACTGTGGGTATTTGGTGATGTGCAGTGTTGTTTTTGCGACAAACATATCTTTTGGAATTATGGCCAAAAAGTTCAACCTCAGACCATAACACATTTTCCCACATGCTTTTGCGAGACTTCAGATGTGTTTTTGCAAACTTTAGCCGGGCTTGGATGTTTTTTTAGTAAGAAAAGGCTTCTGTCTTGCCACTCTACCCCATAGCCCAGACATATGAAGAATACGGGAGATTGTTGTCACATGTACCACACAGCCAGCACTTGCCAGATATTCGTGCAGCTCCTTTAATGTTGCTGTAGGCCTCTTCACAGCCTCCCAGACCAGTTTTCTTCTGATCTTTTCATCAATTTTGGAGGGACGTCCAGTTCTTGGTAATGTTACTCTTGCACCATATTTTCTCCACTTGATGACTGTCTTCACTGTGTTCCATGGTATATCTAATGCCTTGGAAATTCTTTTGTATCCTTCTCCTGATACCTTTTAACAATGAGATCCCTCTGGTGCTTTGGAAGTTCTCTGCAGATCATGCTTTTTGCTGTAGGATGCGACCAAGAAAATGTCAGGAAAGACCTACTAGAACAGCTGAACTTTATTTGGGGTTAATCAGAGGCACTTTAAATGATGGCAGGTGTGTACTGACTCCTATTTAACAGGATTTTGAATGTGATTGCTTAATTCTGAACACAGCTACATCCCCAGTTATAAGAGGGTGTGCACACTTATACAACCACGTTATTTTAGTTATTCTTACTCCCCCCCCCCCCCCCCCTAAAAGATTTCAGTTTGTTTTTCAACTGAGTTGTACAGTTTATAGGTCACATTAAAGGTGGAAAAAAAAAACATTTCATTTGGGTACAGTGTTGCATGACCAAGCAATTGTCATTCAAAGTGTGACAGCGCTGATAGCTGATAATTGGCCTGGGAAAGAAGGGGGTGAAAGTGCCCAGTATTGAAGTGGTTATTGTACAGGTCATATACAAAGGAAGGAAAAAGTGAAGAGGTAATGTTCTGGTGACATACAGTGGCAGAATGGAGATGAAGGAATAATATTCAGACGTGCAAGATGAGGTGAAAGGATTAATCTAATATATGCTAGTATGTGTAGTGGAGGTGGGGGTCATGAAAGGTTTAATGAAAACGATCCTTGTGTCAGTGAACCAAATTAATCAATCTGCAGCTCCATCCATTCATTCTATCCCCATTCATAAGTACTCAGTCTCCTTCCCCAACAACAAAGAAAAATTCCCAGCTCAACTTACCAACCAGCCTGCAACCAACCAAATTGTCTTGTCTAACAGTTCACGTTAAAAACAGGGGCTTAGTTTGCACACATTTGCAAATATATGCATAAGCTGCAGAGCATTTTCATGGCAGCCCAGTATTATCTGCAGTCCTAACACTACACATTTTGAGAGCCTCCACAGTAGAAGCACATGTATAATAATGCATAGACTGAGGGCGGGTAAGTCTGGAGGGAGCCCACCCCTCCTTAAAGGCGCAGGGGCGCACTGGACATCCAGCATATAGCAAAATGGCATCTAAGCTGTCCAGTGCATCCCCTCATCCCCCTCATCAATATACCAATAGTACAAACAAATGGCACCTGCCCCAATTTATAACTGGCCTTTGCAGCAAGGAGCACATGGAAGCTTGATGCATGTCAAACAACAACAAAGAAAAATTCCCGGTTCCAACCAGCCTGCAACCAACCAAATTGTTCTGTCCAAAAGTTCACACTAAAAACGGTTTCATTTGCATACATTTGCAAATACAGGAAGGGGAAGGATCAGCACTGTAAACAGTACTGTGATTGCTCTGATGACCAGTCCCTTGGATCTGTGCCTAGCCCAGTGTCTCGGTGCACTGAGCTGTCTAATGAAAGCAATACACAGCAATTACAGGGCAGGTCGGTCATCTGATGTCTATATATCTAATGCCAATCATAAACAGCACTGGGTAAATAAAGGCGAAAAATGGGCAGGAAATATGTTTTCATGCATGCACACATATTTTTTAAAATGCACCTGGAGCTGTGCTAACTCAGGTCGTCTTCTGTCATGCAAAACTTGACTCTGTGGCAGAGACCTCAGGCCCACCCTTCTGTTCAACACAATGAGCTTGTGATCACAGGAGCTGAGGAAGTAACATGTCTTAGGTTTCAAGGCTCTGCTTGTCTTGAACTTTAAAAAAATCAGATATTTATACAGTTATTGTTGTTGCAGCTGCACAATAAGAGTAGTCCTGGAGATTCGCGCCCTGTGGATGATTACAACATTCCACACTGGATTAACCATAGGTGAGAACATAAACTCAAGTGGTGGTAGTCTTCCATTAGCGCCCAGTCTAATGCTGATGATCTTTTCCAGCTTCTACACATCGCAGAGTCAACCACTCAATAGCAGCTTCACACCACGCATCAAACTGGCTGCTCGAAAGGTAAAAAAAAAAGGGACTATGAAGATTTCTGAATGGTTGACAGCTTGTGTTTCATAGAATGTACATTCTGCTGGTGTTTTTGGGTCAGGAAAGGATATTTTTTGAGTCTTACACTAATGTCGGCTTCTATATGCTTTAAGAATATTGTATTCCTTCCTCGAATTTTGTGTCTTTTATATTTTAGATAAGCAGTGATAAAGGCAGGATTGGACGGGATCCTTGTAAGTTTCATTTTGCCTTCTCTTGTCTGTTTCCAGGATGTGATTTGATTTTCCATACGAACTCAGTTTTTTCAGGTCCCAATTAAATTTGACTCCCTTATTTGAAGCTATGACCTATGAGATTGGTTATTGTCTTTTTGAAATGGTAAACCTGTTTTTCTTTACCAAATCTTATAAATGTTTCATGTCATTTTGTTTGAAGCAGTAGGAAGCCCCAAAGAGACAGAGAATGCTCTACCGATACAAGTAGACTATGATGCTTATGACTCACAGGTGTTCAGATTGCCAGGCCCATCCAGAGCTCAACGCACAACCACCTTTAGGTAAAGAGAATGGAAGTACATGTGATGATGGATAAACGCTCACCAGCCACTTTATTAGGTACACCTGTTCAATTGTTTAGTAATCAGTCAATTACATGGCAGCAACTCAGTGCATTTAGGCATGTAGACGTGGTGAAGACAACTTGCTGAAGTTCAAACCGAGCATCAGAATGGAGATAAAGGGGATTTAAGTGACTTTGAATGTGGCATGGTTGTTGGTGCCAGACGGGCTGGTCTGAGTATTTCAAAAACTGCTGATCTACTGGGATTTTCACACACAACCATCTCTAATGTTTACAGGGAATGGTCCAAAAAAGAGAAAATATCCAGTGAACGGTAGTTATGTAGACGAAAATGCCTTGTTGATGTCAGAGGAGAATGGGCAGACTGGTTGCTGCGACATTCAGATGCTAGGGTCAAACTTTGGTGTAAACAACATGAAAGCATGGATCCATCCTGCCTTGTATCGACGGTTCAGGATGGTGGTGTAATGGTGGGGGGAGATATTTTCTTGGCAGTATCAAGGTGTACCTAGTAAAGTGGCTGGTGTGTGTATTTTACTGTGACATATCGTGTTTTACTTTGTTGGTGGATACATTGCTTTTTATTATGTTCTTCAATGAATTACATCACTTTGTGATTAAAAGCTGAATAGCATGAAATGTTGAACAATATCTAACTGCTCTCCTCTGACCTTGCATTTTTACACACATAAATCATCATGCCAACGCACATAATTTTTTATTCCCTAGTTATAGATTGCTTCTGAATAATAAACTAAAGTCATAGTATATTTTTTGTGAATGCACATTTTAAGCTATAACGTAATGTTTATTTTAAAAGCAATTTTATAAGGTATTTAAAGTATATCCAAACCCTAATTGAATGGCATTTGGATTGCTAAAGCACAATGCTTCATAAACAATTGTCATGCATTTTTTCTAATATTGTTTAATAAGGGACACAAGGTTAGAAAGAATTCTGAAACAACTGGGTTATACTACTACCTTTTAGCAGAATAGCAATTAAAAAGAAAAAAAAAAAAATCAGCCAATATAACTAGAGATGAGCGAATCGAACATGACGAAGTGGAATTCGTTCCGAAGATTTGGAAAAATTCGATTCGCAACGAATCCGAAGATTAGCAAACTTCGGATGCACGACTCGAATTTTCCCAAAAATGGCGGCGACATGTGTGGCGACAGGAGAAAATGGACAGAGAAGATGGGGCGGGGATCTCTGGGAAGGCGCGCAGACAAGGCGCGCTGACCCATAATGCATTCATGAGTCATGAATCATGACATGTGATCGCATTAGCCAATCAGCAGCCAGCCAGCACTGTGTAATGGTGGAGCTATAAATCGCGGCCATCTTAGAATTCTCCATTAGCCTCCGGTCATTCAAGAGAGACAGACCTGTGTGTATTAAGGGACAGAGTTAGGGCCACAGAGACTTTAGGGCCACAAAATTGTTACTCAGGGACACAGAATTGTTACTCAGGGACACAGAATCGTTACTCAGGGACACAGAATCGTTACTCAGGGACACAGAATCGTTACTTAGGGCCACAGCTATCAAAGAATCGAAAATTTAAAGTGACATACACCCTTTTTTTTTTGGTGGCTGTCGTGCACAGTTGGTGCTGCAGTTTGCCGATTGTGCAAAATAAACTGACTTTCTGCTTCACAACCACTATTGTACGTTCAAAGAGTTAAATCCATTTACACGCCGGCTGGCGGTAATATTTTTTGGGTGATTAGTGCATTCCAGTGACACAAACGTACAGTTTCCAGCCAACGGCAAGCTGCAATTGACCGATTGTGTACAATAAACTGACTTTCTGCTTCACAACCACTATTGTACGTTCAAAGAGTTAAATCCATTTACACGCCGGCTGGCGGTAATAGTTTTTGGGTGATTAGTGCATTCCAGTGACATAAACGTACAGTTTCCAGCCAACGGCAAGCTGCAATTGACCGATTGTGCTAAATAAACTGACTTTCTGCTTCACAACCACTATTGTACGTTCAAAGAGTTAGATCCATTTACACGCCGGGTGGCGGTAATATTTTTTGGGTGATTAGTGCATTCCAGTGACATAAACGTACAGTTTCCAGCCAACGGCAAGCTGCAATTGACCGATTGTGCTAAATAAACTGACTTTCTGCTTCACAACCACTATTGTACGTTCAAAGAGTTAAATCCATTTACACGCCGGCTGGCGGTAATATTTTTTGGGTGATTAGTGCATTCCAGTGACATAAACGTACAGTTTCCAGCCAACGGCAAGCTGCAATTGACCAATTGTGCTAAATAAACTGACTTTCTGCTTCACAACCACTATTGTACGTTCAAAGAGTTAAATCCGGTTTTATTTTTGGGGTGCTTATTGAATTAAAGAGTATGTCAGACAACACGCAGAGGAGTGGCAGAGGAGGCAATATTTCAGGAGCGAGCAGACGTGGCAGCAGAGGAAGGGGTCGAGGCAGCACTAGTCGCAGCCAGAGGCCAGTGCTCCCGGTGTCATCCAGCGGTCGTGTCTCCACCGACAACCCTGCCGTCATCGATTGGTTGACTCGGTCGTCTTCCTCTTCCCAGGTCACCTCTGACACCTACAGCCAACGGTCGGTGGGTACGTCAGACACAACCGTTAGTTGGCATGGCCCGGGAGCAAGCCCACTGAAATCACGTGTCCTCGACCTGCCCCTGTCCTTTGGTGTTCCCTCACCAAGCGAAGTATCGCATGCTGTGGGCTCAGCCCCACTGTACAGTGAGGAAGAGCTAACAGAGGGCGGTCAGGAACGGGGGGAGACATCCGCCTCTTCAGCAGCCAGGCGAAGAAGTACTGGCGAGGAGAGTGGCTCGGTAGCCGGTCTAGAGACAGGTCTGTCTCCTGACCCACACGCAGCCGAGGTGGCTAGTAGTGAGGCGGAGACCCTAATTGATGATGATGAGGCTGATCGCACTTGGCAGCCTCGTCGTCATCAGGCTATTGCTTCCGCATCATCAGGAGAAGAGGGTGCCAGCTTGCCAGCGAGCAAAACAGTCGGTGGGTTGCCCAGGAGGCAGCAGGGTCGCAGCAGTGTCAGTGGAGCCAAAAGGCCACGGAGTAGAGCACCAGCTCCACTGCAGCCTACCACCACGGCCAGTAGTGGTGCCGGTGTGCACGGAGGAAGTAGCAGTCAGCCAGTGAGGAGTAGCGGGGGCAAAGTTTCCTACTCGGCGGTGTGGCAATTTTTCGCCAAGACGCCCGAGGAAGTAAACGTAGCCGTATGTCGACTATGTGGCCAGAAAGTCAAGCGTGGCCAGGGGGCCAATGTTGGGACTACAGCGTTGCGTCAGCATATGCAGCGTCGCCATTCGGTGGCCTTGGAAAACCGTGATAAACATACGGCGGTTCTGCCTGTCCCAGCCCCCGCTCCATCACCCGCTCCGTTACTTGCTCCGTCACCCGACGTCAATCGCCCTCTATCAGCCAGTCAAGGCTCCAACACCTCTGCTGAGGGGAGTTGTCGCTCGTTGGCATCTTCCGCTCGTTCAGATGCTCCTTCTCCTGCTACTCCTCTTCACGGATTCCGTCAGCAGTCTTTCTTGGAATCCGTTTCCAAGAGACAACAGTTTGCGAGCACGCACCCGACGGTGCAGAAGCTGAACGTCCTCCTGTCCAAGTTGCTGGTGCTGCAGTCCCTCCCTTTCCAAGTGGTGGACTCAGCACCTTTCCGAGAAATGATGGCTTGTGCCGAGCCGCGGTGGAGAGTGCCAAGCCGGCATTTCTTCGCCAAAAAGGCAGTGCCAGCCCTGCATTCACATGTAGAAGAGATGGTGGGCCAGTCTTTGAGCATGTCGGTCTCTGCCAAAGTGCATGGCAGCGCCGACGTGTGGAGCTGTAACTACGGTCAGGGACAGTACATGTCATTTACGGCCCACTGGGTGAACGTGGTGCCGGCACAGCCGCACCAGCAACTTGGACAGGTCGCGCTGCTTTTCCTCCACGTTTGCACGTCCTTGGTCCAGCAAAGATGTCCGCCTCTACCACCTCTTCTTCCGCCGTGTCCTCAGCCGCCACCCCCGTGCCAAGTCCCATTACCCGACCCGCATATCACATGTGCAGGGCGCAACGGTGTCACGCTGTGCTGCACCTGGTATGCCTTGGCGAACGTAGTCACACAGGGGAGGAACTTCTGAGTGTAATGAACAGAGAAATCGACAGATGGCTGTCTCCGCGCAAACTGAAAATCGGAACCATGTTGACCGACAACGGAAAGAACATGGTGTCTGCTCTGCATCAAGGAAGGTTGTGCCATGCGCCATGCATGGCTCACGTGTTCAATCTGGTTGTCAAGCGGTTCCTAAAATCCACTATCCCACTGCAAGACATCCTTAAAATGTCACGTAAACTTTGCATGCATTTCAGCCATTCCTACACCGCAAAGCACACCCTCCTTGAGCTGCAGCGGCAGAACGGAATTCCACAACATCGCCTGATCTGCGACGTTGCAACAAGGTGGAATTCAACCCTACATATGTTAGACCGCCTTTACGAACAGCGAAAGGCCATCACCGATTTCCTGATGTTACAAGCGGATAAAGGTACTCTCCTGTGTAACTTAGATGTCAGCCATTGGCAGCTCATGCGTGACACCTGCCGCTTGCTCAGGCCCTTTGAGGAGGCCACGCTATTCGTGAGTCGGCAGGACTATGGGATGAACGACGTCATTCCTCTGTTGCACGTCCTGGAACAAATGCTGTTAACAATGGCTGGTCAGGGTGCGGTAGACGTGGCGCACAGATCTCAACGCCACATGACCCCTGTGGGGGCAGGACAGGAAGAAGAGGAGGAGGTAGAGGAGGACATTAGTGCTCAGGAATTATTGAGTGAAATGGGTGGTTTTTCCGCTCAGCGGACAGGAGTGGAGGAGCAGGATCATCTGGTAGAGGGGGAGGAGGAGACAGAGGACCCAGACGCACCGTGGCAGTATGCTGTGGAGATGGAGGCAGGGAGTCCCTCGCATTCCTTGGCACAAATGGCCCATAGCATGCTCGGTTACTTGCGTAGCGACAGCCGAATAATAACCATCAGACAGAGGGATGACTTTTGGCTGTCCACCTTGTTGGACCCTCGCTACCGTTCAAAAATGGTGGCCTTTTTCACACCTGCTGAGAGGGAGGCCAAAATAAAGTACTATAAAAACCACCTATGTAGTCAGTTGGTCTCTGCCTTTCTGCGCCAACGTCCATCCTCAGACACTGTGGGCCCTGTGCGCTCGCGTTCCACTGCCATGGCAGCAGGGGAGGGGTGGGGTGGTAGGAGCAGTGGCAGCTCCACCAGCAGCGGCTGCCTCAGTCTGCAGTCGATGATGAGTAGCTTTCTTCACCAGCGCAGTGAGGAAACTACTAACCAGCCGCAGCAGCAGCAGCATCAGGTGGACCTGGAGCAGGACCTCAAACAACAGGCTTGGGCCTACTTGGACAGCACCCTGCCAACCGAGGTAGACAATCCCCTTGACTACTGGGCAACGAAACTTGACCTTTGGCCCCAACTAGCTGAATTTGCCCTTGAAAGGCTGTCATGCCCGGCCAGTAGCGTGGCATCGGAGCGCGTGTTTAGTGCGGCAGGAGGTATTGTAACTCCGCGGAGGACACGACTGTCCACCCAAAGTGTGGAGAGACTCACGTTTGTGAAAATGAATCAGGCGTGGATTAGTCTGGATTTCAAACCACCAGTTCCTGACACAACTGACTAAATCCGCCATGAATCATGCCCCAAACATGTTATTAGGGACAAATGGAAGACCTCCACCTGATCCGTACATTTGTATATATATTTTATTGAGAGGCTGCTGGTCGGCCGACTCATGTTTTGCACATTTTTAATGACTTATACTCTGCAGGTCGGGCCCCTCATGAATTGGGGTTTTTCAATTATTTATACGTCGCTGGACGACTGTCACATGAATTTAAACTTTTTAATTATTTATAGTCGACCAGTTCCAGACCGATGGAATAGCAATTTTTTTAAATATTTATTTGACACGTGTTGTCCATCTCATCAATGAGGTGGACTGTTTATTTATTGGCCACGGTTTGGCCCCCTCCTGTTTCTTACATTGTTAACTTGTTGTATCGGTCACGGTTTGGCCACATGTTTGGTTGTCTTGTTAAGATTTTCTGTAATGTACACAGTTACGCTTGACTTGTCGACTTTCCACAATCTACTAAGGTATAGCATCGCATCAAAGTGTTTTTTTTTTTTTTTTTTTTGGTCTAAACCATTTCTTATAATGTCAATTTGTAGGATACGCCGCTGTAAGGCGACCTACTTTTTTGTCACTGTGTAGACATCTATTTATAGGCCGATGTTTGGCCACAAAAATATATTTAGTAATAACCTAGCCGTTCAGGCCGCTCCCTGAACACCTCGGGAATTGCTTTGTATATCTGTCGCCTTAGAGGCCGCTGTCTGAACAGCTCATGAATTGCTTTCTATATGTGTCGCCTTTAAGGCCGCTGGCTGGACAGCTGATGAATTGATTTGTATATATGTACTTATTGTCCGCTGTCCGGACAGCTCATGAATTACTTTTTGTATATAGCCTTCCAAACCACTCTCAGAATAAGTCATGATATTTTTGCTGTGTATAGCCTTATAGGCCAATGGTCAATCAAGTCATGATTGTTATAGTGTGTATAGCCTTATAGGCCGCTGTCTTTACAACTTTATAATTCCATGCAGTATATAGCCCTATCGGCCACTTTCTGGCATCCAGTTGCTGTAGCCCCCATCACCACACTGTGCCACGGGCCCCTGTACCGCCTTCTCATACTGCTGCCAGATCCATCCTCTGCCATGTGCGTCTTTGTCGTCTGCTCACGCTGCTGGGTTCCAGTTTTAAACCTAGGCCTGTGTATGACTTCCGAATACTGCTGCCTCCACCGCCACCCTGCGCCATGTGCCTCTGTCGTCTGCTCACGCTGCTGACGGCTTCCGCTTTTTAACCTAGGCCTGTGTATGGCTTCCGAATACTGCTGCCTCCACCGCCACCCTGCGCCATGTGCCTCTGTCGTCTGCTCACGCTGCTGACGGCTTCCGCTTTTTAAACTAGTCCTGTGTATGTCTTCCGAATACTGCTGCCTCCACCGCCACCCTGCGCCATGTGCCACTTTCGGGTCTCCTCACACTGCTGCCAGGTCCATACTGATTCATGGCCCCCTGTACCGGCTCCTCATGAACGTGGTTCAGCGGGTTTGCATCACTTAACGGCAAATCGTTGACAAATGCTGGGACGTTCAGTGTTGTGCGCATTAAGCCAGACACCAAAGGGCAGCACAGACCTGTTATTACTCGCTCAAGCATGGCTGAACAAAACCAGTCTCTACCACAAATTGGACCCAGACCTGCCCAGGGTCTCGTAACTAGATTGCACGGAGGAGTAGAGTCCGTTATCGGAATTAAATAGACAAAACGCCACACCAAAAAGAGTGGCCATTTCCAACACTTATTCCAGAAAGAGGAACAACCCGTTTCATATACGGCCCGTAGACGTTTCACGTCTGCCACATTCAGTCGATTTAAGACGCAAGCTCCACTTCCTGTGGTCTCTGACCGTCGATATACCTTTAAGTGTCAGCTTTGAAGCTATATTCCCTCCGGAGCACTGACACTGGTGCCCTTCCGTCAACATGCCTTTAAGTTTCAGTTTTCAACCATATTCCCCACAGAAGCCAAACTCTTGGGTATCCCAGAAGCTGCTCAGCGGGTCAGGGCAATAAAGCTCCCGGTTCGCAGGTTGTTCCGTCTTATGGATGGAAGTACGACGGTATATGATCTTCTTCGCACCCACGGCATTTCCTCATAAAATTTCTGCATTGCATCTGCAATCACAACGCTGACTTCCCGGATCGCCACTCAGCCATTGGACTCTTGATAGTCGTCTCCCCACACTGCTGCTGGGGGGACTTTTTAACCTAGGCCTGTGTATGGCCTTCAATTGAAGCTGCTTCCGCTCCGCCACTCTGCCATTGGACTCTTGATAGTCGTCTCCCCACGCTGCTGCTGGGGGGACTTTTTAACATAGGCCTCTGTATGGCCTTTAATTGAAGCTGCTTACGCTCCGCCACTCTGCCATGGGCCTCTTGGGTATCCCAGAAGCTGCTCAGCGGGTCAGGGCAATAAAGCTCCCGGTTCGCAGGTTGTTCCGTCTTATGGATGGAAGTATGACGGTATATGATCTTCTTCGCACCCACGGCATCACCTCATAGAATCTCTGCATTGCATCTGCAATCACAACGCTGACTTCCCGGATCGCCACTCAGCCATTGGACTCTTGATAGTCGTCTCCCCACACTGCTGCTGGGGGGACTTTTTAACCTAGGCCTGTGTATGGCCTTCAATTGAAGCTGCTTCCGCTCCGCCACTCTGCCATTGGACTCTTGATAGTCGTCTCCCCACGCTGCTGCTGGGGGGACTTTTTAACCTAGGCCTGTGTATGGCCTTCAATTGAAGCTGCTTCCGCTCCGCCACTCTGCCATTGGACTCTTGATAGTCGTCTCCCCACGCTGCTGCTGGGGGGACTTTTTAACATAGGCCTCTGTATGGCCTTTAATTGAAGCTGCTTACGCTCCGCCACTCTGCCATGGGCCTCTTGGGTATCCCAGAAGCTGCTCAGCGGGTCAGGGCAATAAAGCTCCCGGTTCGCAGGTTGTTCCGTTTTATGAATGGAAGTACGACGGTATATGATCTTCTTCGCACCCACGGCATTACTTCGTAGAATTTCTGCATTGCATCTGCAATCACAACGCTGACTTCCCGGATCGCCACTCAGCCATTGGACTCTTGATAGTCGTCTCCCCATGCTGCTGCTGGGGGGACTTTTTAACCTAGGCCTGTGTATGGCCTTCAATTGAAGCTGCTTCTGCTCCGCCACTCTGCCATTGGACTCTTGATAGTCGTCTCCCCACACTGCTGCTGGGGGGACTTTTTAACATAGGCCTCTGTATGGCCTTCAATTTAAGCTGCTTACGCTTCGCCACTCTGCCATGGGCCCCTGTACCGCCTCCTCTTGCTGCTGCCAGGTCCAGAGTGTGTCATGGGTCCCTGTACGGCCTCCCATTGCTGCTGACTTCATCGCCAGACTCTGCCATGTGCCACTTTCAGGTCTCCTTACACTGTTAATGGGTTCCATTTTGTGATAGGGTGCTGTATGGCCTTCCATTGCTGCTGCCTCCACCGCCACCCTGCGCCATGTGCCTCTGTCGTCTGCTCACGCTGCTGACGGCTTCCGCTTTTTAACCTAGGCCTGTGTATGGCTTCAGAATAATGCTGCCTACACCGCCACCCTGCGCCATGTGCCTCTGTCGTCTGCTCACGCTGCTGCCAGGTCCATACTGATTCATGGCCCCCTGTACCGGCTCCTCATGAACGTGGTTCAGCGGGTTTGCATCACTTAACGGCAAATCGTTGACAAACGCTGGGACGTTCAGTGTTGTGCGCATTAAGCCAGACACCAAAGGGCAGCACAGACCTGTTATTACTCGCTCAAGCATGGCTGAACAAAACCAGTCTCTACCACAAATTGGACCCAGACCTGCCCAGGGTCTCGTAACTAGATTGCACGGAGGAGTAGAGTTCGTTATTGGAATTAACTGTGAGGGACTTTTAAACCTAGGCCTGTGTATGGCCTTCAATTGAAGCTGCTTCTGCTCCGCCACTCTGCCATTGGACTCTTGATAGTCGTCTCCCCACGCTGCTGCTGGGGGGACTTTTTAACATAGGCCTCTGTATGGCCTTCAATTTTAGCTGCTTACGCTCCGCCACTCTGCCATGGGCCCCTGTACCGCCTCCTCATGCTGCTGCCAGGCCCGTAATCTGCCATGGGCCCCCGTACCGACTCCTCATGCTGCTGCCAGGCCCGTAATCTGTCATGGGCCCCTGTACCGCCTCCTCATGCTGCTGCCAGGTCCAGAGTGTGTCATGGGTCCCTGTACGGCCTCCCATTGCTGCTGTCTCCATCGCCACACTCTGCCATGTGCCACTTTCAGGTCTCCTCACACTGCTGGTGGGTTCCATTTTGTCATAGGGTGCTGTATGGCCTCCCATTGCTGCTGCCTCCACCGCCACACTGTGGCTCCACACTCTGGTTTTGGCCCCGTGACTGCCCAAATGAGTGAAGTGTGCGGTGATTCTAAGATCGACGGCACTCATCTGCATGTCATACTGACTGACAGTATTATTTCTCTTCCCCAGCAGACTCCAAGGGCATTTAAATTAAAGGTACAGTGTTCTGCACTAATATAAAGGCTCTCTGAAGCCTAGAAACACCCTTTTTATAAGTTAAATTCGCAGCGAATATATTCGGCACGAAGCGAATTTAATCGGCGAATTCGGCGAATCAGCCGAACCGAATTTTTGAATAATTCGCTCATCTCTAAATATAACCACTCCCATCATGCTTAGATTTTTGACTAGTGTTCTCTTCAGAGAAAAGCATATCCGTTTTCTTGATATTCTTTTGTTTTTTATAAAGCCTTTTGATAATTGTTTGCTACAGAACTCATTCTGCAGTTTTCTGGAATGGCTGATCCCTGACACGGTCTTTTGAGGCCATACCATGACCCCATCATAATGAGGAAACAGAACCTTTCTAAAATGTGGCCTTTGGGCACTGGGTTCTGCTTGTGCTATTCCCCAGGCACCTACTATCCTGGATTGTTAGCTGCAAAGCAATTTAAAGGTCCAGAGCCTTGATACACCTGTTAACTTAATCCTGTCCCAGAGGAGTATACCCACTGGAGGGTCAAAGACTGCCAAAAGAGGACCCAGTGAGATAGGTCTCATTCCAGACACTTTCCGGTACCTTACTGCTTGTTTGTTTGCTGCAGGGTGATCTCCAAACCACCTCTGTGGTAAGTAAGGGGGCTTGCCTCCCTTATTGTAGAGCCTGGCATGTGTACTTTGTTTCCTGTTTGTATCATACTAATGGGGTTACCCTCTCGCTCCTTGAGCACATCATAAAGTCTGCCTATAGTGACTGCCAGATAGCCATAGAATCTCTTCTGTTTCAGCAGCTGAATTATGAGTGCTTATTTCTCCATACTAAACAGTATGGCAGATCATATGCGCAAATAAATAGATCCTGTGGGCGTTCCAGCACACAATCCACTAACAGCCCTGGGGCAGTTTCCAGGGTCCTTCCGCAATAACCAGGCGCAGACAGCCTGTACTGTAATCCTTACTTGAGTCAGCACACCTCTGTTGCTCCTTCTGGCATGGCTCTTTCTTTTGTGCGGCTATGTCTGATTATATGACAAAATGGCTGCCATGATAGCTAACTGAGAATGCAGGGGCCACAAGTGTAATTCTACACCTTCCCCTCCAGAGTCTGTTACTGATATGCCCACAGATGCTTCTGCACACTCAACTGTGGATGACGAGGAGTGAAAACTATCCTTGTTGGATGATTTTGTGCCTGAGGAAGTTCAGTCTGATGTCATTACTCCTAAGCTTCAAGATACCAGTTGTCTTTGTTTTTTAGGGTTTTTTTTTTACACTTGCACATGTCTGGATATGAAACCATCTTCTTCAGAATCCTCTAAGGTTACAAGTATGGGCTTCCTTACAAATCGGCAAACTTTTTCCAGTACACTTCTCGCTGCATCCTGTTTTGTATGGTGATTGGACTACTCCTGACAAGCCGTGTGAACCTTCCAAGCATTTTGCTGAGCAAAACACTATTGAATAGACCTTTTATTGGAAGGTGGACCATTCCTATTTTGCCCTGCAACCAGTGATCCTTGGTGCTCAAAGTTTGACTAATGCACCCAAGTCATTCCTGACGGTTTTGAAACTATTAGAACTCATACCCAACACTACTGTGTTGATGAGCTTGTGGATATTTTTCATTGATTTATTGCTGGTAGTTTGTACTGATTGTATCAGCTTTCATTTGATCCCCTGTTGATTTTTAATGTTTGCCCACTCACAAAGAAATGATCAGTCTAAAAATCGAATGGTAGGTGTATTGTAACGCTGAGAGACAGAATAGCAACAAAAAATTCTAAAGAAATGCATGTCTAGCAAATTATGCACTGATTTGCATGTTCATGAGGGAAATAAGTATTTGATCCCCTTCACAAAACATGACTTAGTACTTGGTGGCAAATCCCTTGTTGGCAATCACAGAGGTTAGACGTTTCCTGTAGTTGGCCACCAGGTTTGCACACATCTCAGGAGGGATTTTGACCCACCCCTCTTGGCAGATCCTCTCCAAGTCATTAAGGTTTGGTGGCTAACGTTTTGCAACTCGAACTTTCAGCTCCCTCCACAGATTTTCAATCAGATTAAGGTCTGGAGACTGGCTAGGTCACTCCAGGACCCTAATGTGCTTCTTCTTGAGCCACTCCTTTGTTGCTTTGGCAGTGTGTTTTGGGTCATTGTCATGCTGAAACACCCATCCACGACCCATTTTCAATGCCCTGGCTGAGGGAAGAAGGCTCTCACCCAAGATTTGACAGTACATTGCCCTGTCCATCGTCCCTTTCATGCGGTGCAGTTGTCCTGTCCTCTTAGTAGAAAAACACCCCCAAAGCAGAATGTTTCCACCACCATGTTTGACAATTGGGATGGTGTTCTTGGGGTCATAGGCAGCATTCCTCCTCCTCCAAACATGGCGAGTTGAGGCCAAAGAGCTCAATTTTGGTCTCATCTGACCACAACACTTTCAGCCAGTCCTCCTGTCAGGGCCTGGACTTGAACCTGGGACTTCTACTGTGTCAGGCAGTAACTCTTCTCATTGAGCTACCTAGGATGCTGGACAACACTCTGCCTCTTCTATTGGATAATCCTGCCTTGTGCCTTGTTTGCTCTTGAACCTTGAGCTCCTTGCTCCTCCCATGAACTTCCTATATAAACCATGTCCTTGGACTTCCTCCTTGCCAGATTATTGTGCCTTTCCAGCCAATATCCCGCTACTGTTCCTGCTGCTGTCTACACCTCCGCTACTGATCTTTGGCTTGTTCCTGACCACGATTTCGTCTCATCCTAACGTACTACGATTGATCTGCTACCATTTGTGACCGACCCTTGGCTTGTGACCGACTCTGCTTTCGTCTGATCCCTAACCTGTTGATCCGCTATTGGTTCCCAGTCTGCTCATTCCCTGGTGGGGTGATCCTGAGATCTGCGACCTGGTATTAACACGCAGCCCAATCCATCTCCACCATTAGGAGCTCTGGTGAATACCTGTTAATACTTAGACCCCGCACCTCAGGTGAGCCTGCGTCATTCCCAGGGGGATCCGCTGGTGTACCTATCCTGCTGGTTCCAGGTAAGCCTTTTACTGCTATAGCAACTGGTCTCTGAACCTGATCTTACACCGTGACAGAATAATCTGGCCCACACATGGAGGCCACTATAGCAAATGCCATGGCTCCTGTCAGGCAGCAAATTTCAGAGCTACAAGAGTTTGGTGTTACCTACCAAAAGAAATTTGCTGAACTGCAAAGTGTAGTAGAGGGGCAACAGGAAGAGATCCATGCTCTGCAGACACGATTGCTGGACATGTGCTCCCGCGATGTTGCTAATACACGCATGCCTCTGCCACTCAAGTTCAATGGAGACCTCCGCCACTACAGGGGTTTCCTTAACCAATGCCGCATTTATTTCCAGATGCAACCTGCTGCATTTAATACTGAGAGGCAGAAGGTATTGTTTGTTATAAACCTCCTGACTGAGGAAGCCCTAGCTTGGGCCTCTCCCTATATAGAGCAAAACAATGCAATGTTAAACAGTTTTGCGACTTTTGTGACTGCAATGAACCAGGTCTTTGATGATCCCAACCACTGCGCTACCGCTGAAGCAAAGCTGCATAGTTTGAGGCAGGGTAGAAGCCCTGTTGCGGAGTATACAACTGAATTTCGACGCTGGATCTCAGATACCACCTGGAACCCAGCAGCGCAAAAGAGTCAGTTCCGACAGGGCCTCTCTGATCAGGTGAAGGATGAGCTCGCCAGAGTAGAGACTCCTAACGATCTTGAGGAGTTCATCCAATTATGCATTCGGATTGACCAGAGACTGACAGAAAGAAGAAAGGAGAGATTGGGAAGTAATGGTGGCATGCTTTTTTCTTCAGATTCTAACACACCTGAACCTATGCAAGTAGATACTATTAAAAGATCCATTTCTACTCAAGAGAAGGAGAGAAGACGTTTGGAGAATTTATGTTTATATTGTGGGGACTCTGGGCATTACGCAGTCAATTGTCCTAATAAAGTCAAAAGAACAATTGCTGCGACTGATGTTATCCTGCCTGAACGCATAAATTCAATTACCCAGTCTATCTCCCCATTGATCGATGAAGAAAATAAAGTTGGTCCTAAACAGTCTCATTTTGTTGTCCCTATCAAACTTTTCACTGAGGGCCATGAAGTTCCTTGTTCTGCTATGCTGGACTCTGGGGCTGGGGGAAACTTGATGGACATAGAGTTTGCCCACAATAATAATATTCTCAGGAAAAACAAATCTGCCCCTATTGATATGGAAACAGTTGATGGTTCACCTTTATCATCAGGACCAGTTACTCATGAAACAGTTCCTCTAGTACTCCAATTTCAGGCTGACCATTTTGAGACCATCAGCTTTCAGCTGATTACATCACCTAAATTTCCTGTCATCCTGGGCATCCCTTGGTTTTCTACCCATAATCCCTTCATCAACTGGGGAGCACGGACCATAAATTTTACATCTCCCCATTGTGAGGAACATTGTAGGAAACCATGTGCTACAAGTTGTCTACCAATCAGGAAATCACAGGCTGATATGGTAACTACACAGTCATATGACAGTCTGCCTCCACAATACCATGAGTTTCGAGACGTCTGTGATAAGAAAAATGCGGATCAACTACCTCCTCATCGTCCATACGATTGTCCCATTGAACTGCTTCCAGGAGCAGAAATACCATTCAGCCTCATTTTCAATTTATCAGAACCTGAGTTAAAGCTGCTGAGGGAGTGGCTTGATGAGAATTTGGAGAAGGGCTTTATCAGACCCTCAACATCTCCTGCAGGAGCAGCCCTGTTCTTTGTTGAGAAAAAGGACTCCACCTTGCGTCCATGCATTGATTTTAGGGGCTTGAATAAAATCACTGTTAAAAACCGTTACCCACTCCCTTTAATTGCAGAGATGTTGGAAAGACTCCGCTCTGCCAAGGTCTTCACAAAACTTGACTTACGGGGGGCATATAACCTGGTACGCATGCGTCAAGGCGACGAATGGAAGAATGCCTTTAGAACCAGATATGGACACTTTGAGTACCTAGTTATGCCTTTTGGCCTATGTAATGCTCCCGCGACTTTTCAGCACTTCATAAATTATGTGTTTCGAGATTTGTTGGACCAGTTTGTTATTGCTTATCTGGACGATATCCTGATCTTTTCGGACAACCTGGTGGAGCATCGCAAGCATGTCTGCACTGTATTCAAAAGGTTAAGGATGAACCGACTTTACATCAAACTGGAGAAGTGTGAGTTTGAACGAGCCCAGATCCAGTTCTTGGGATATATCGTTTCTTCAGAAGGAGTGAGCATGGATCCCGAAAAGATCAAGGCAGTGGTGGATTGGACTGCCCCTGGAAACGTTAAGGAAATACAATGATTTATTGGATTTGCCAACTTTTATAGGAAATTCATAAGAAACTTCTCTAAAGTAATAGCACCAATTACACAGCTGACAAAGAAAGGAGTGCCCTTTGCATGGTCAACTGAGGCACAAACTGCTTTTAGTAAGCTAAAGACTCTCTTCACATCTGCACCAATATTGGTACATCCTGATCCTGAGCTACCTTTTATTGTGGAAGTGGATGCCTCAGACTCAGAGCTATCATTTCTCAGCGACGAGGAGAAAAAATGCAGCTTCATCCCTGTGCTTATTTTTCTCGTTTGATGTCATCTGCTGAAAGGAATTATGACATTGGGAATAAGGAGTTGCTGGCAATTAAGGAAGCCTTTTCCGAATGGAGGCATCTGTTGGAAGGGGCTAAGCATCCTGTGACTGTCTTCACGGATCATAAAAATCTTGAATTCATCCGTTCTGCCAAGAGATTGTCTTCTAGACAAGCACGTTGGTCACTGTTCTTTTCCAGGTTCAATTTTATTATCTCATATCGACCTGGGTCAAGAAACGGAAAGGCTGATGCCTTATCACGAATGTCGTCTGGGCCTCTCCAGGAGAACACTTCTGAATGCACAATCCTGCCTCAAGAGAACTTTCTAGGGGCCACAAGTCCTAAGGCATTCTTGAATCTTCTTAAAGAGGGGTATGAGAATGACCCACTTCTCAATCAGCCACCTACGGACATTAACCTGACTTATAAGAATGTCTTTTGGATTCAAGGACATCATCTTTATGTACCTGAATCTTTTCGTGTGGAAGCTCTCAAGTTGGTTCATGATTCCAAACTTGCTGGGCATTTTGGAGTCGCTAAGACCGAAGA
This sequence comes from Staurois parvus, assembly GCF_062004578.1. Lineage (NCBI taxonomy): Eukaryota > Metazoa > Chordata > Amphibia > Anura > Ranidae > Staurois > Staurois parvus. The sequence continues at coordinate 6,125,493 of NW_028318500.1, read as the reverse complement.
ACTATTATCACGTTCCTTTTGGTGGCCGGGGTACAAGAAAGATGTCAAACGCTATGTGACCTCATGCTTGACCTGTGCACGCAATAAGATTCCCCGAGCCTCCCCTTTGGGGTTGCTTCAGCCACTCCCTGTTCCATCAAGACCATGGGGGTCTATTTCTATGGATTTTGTGGTGGATTTATCTCCCTCAAAAGGAATGACCACCATTTTGGTAGTGGTTGACCGTCTCACTAAAATGGCCCATTTTGTTCCAGTTAAGGGGGTGCCCACTGCTGAACAGACTGCAGAACTAATGGTTCGAGAAGTCTTTAAACTGCATGGAATCCCTGATGATGTGGTGTCTGACAGAGGTGTGCAGTTTACTTCGAAATTCTGGAGAAGTTTTTGCTCAGCCTTAGGTGTTACAATTAATCTGTCCTCTGCTTTTCATCCCCAGTCTAATGGTCAGACTGAGAGAACTAATCAGACAATGGAACAGTATCTTCGATGCTTTGTCACTTATCTTCAGGATGACTGGGTGGACTGTCTTCCCACTGCAGAGTTTGCATACAACAATTCTAAACATAGTTCCACCTCTCAAAGTCCTTTTTACTTAAACACCGGTTACCATCCAGTTTTTATTCCTGATCTCCCTATCACAACTCCAATCCCTGCTGTTACCAATAGACTAACTACATTGCAGGAAATTCAAGAGAAATTGATTGAGACTTTGAGGGAAGCTCAGGAATATTACAAAAAGGCTGCAGACAGACACCGGAGAACACTTCCTACGTTTCATGTGGGTGACAAAGTTTGGTTATCAACAAAGAATTTGAAGGTCCATGTGCCATCTGCTAAGTTGGGTCAAAAGTTTCTGGGTCCTTTTCAGATTTCTGCCCAAATCAACCTAGTCACCTTTCGCTTAAAGCTTCCGGATAGTATGAGGATTCACCCTGTTTTTCATATATCACTACTCAAACCGTTTCAGGAAAATCCTTTCCCTGGAAGAATTTTTCCACCTCCTCCACCTGTTGAGGTACAGGGTGAAGAAGAATTTGTGGTGGAGAAAATCCTTGATTCCAGGATCTTTAGGAATAAGTTACAGTATCTGGTTCAATGGGAAGGATATGGGCCAGAAGAAAAATCTTGGGAGCCTGAGGAGAATGTTCATGCTCCTAGACTAACAAGAGAATTCCACCAGAGGTTTCCACACAAGCCTAGTCCTAAGACGTCCAGAGGACGTCCTGGGAGGAGGGGAGTACTGTCAGGGCCTGGACTTGAACCTGGGACTTCTGTGTCAGGCAGTAACTTCTCACTGAGCTACCTAGGATGCTGGACAACACTCTGCCTCTTCTATTGGATAATCCTGCCTTGTGCCTTGTTTGCTCTTGAACCTTGAACTCCTTGCTCCTCCCATGAACTTCCTATATAAGCCATGTCCTTGGACTTCCTCCTTGCCAGATTATTGTGCCTTTCCAGCCAATATCCCGCTACTGTTCCTGCTGCTGTCTACACCTCCGCTACTGATCTTTGGCTTGTTCCTGACCACGATTTCGTCTCATCCTAACGTACTACGATTGATCTGCTACCATTTGTGACCGACCCTTGGCTTGTGACCGACTCTGCTTTCGTCTGATCCCTAACCTGTTGATCCGCTATTGGTTCCCAGTCTGCTCATTCCCTGGTGGGGTGATCCTGAGATCTGCGACCTGGTATTAACACGCAGCCCAATCCATCTCCACCATTAGGAGCTCTGGTGAATACCGGTTAATACTTAGACCCCGCACCTCAGGTGAGCCTGCGTCATTCCCAGGGGGATCCGCTGGTGTACCTATCCTGCTGGTTCCAGGTAAGCCTTTTACTGCTATAGCAACTGGTCTCTGAACCTGACCTTACACCGTGACACCTCCTCTGCATCATTCATATGTTCAGTGGCAAACTTCAGACGGGCCTGGACATGTGCTTTCTTGAGCAGAGGGACCTTGCGGGCACTGCAGGATTTCAATCCTTGTCTGCGTAGTGTGTTACCAATTTGTTTTCTTGGTGACTGTGGTCCCAGCTGCCTGGAGATCATTGACAAGATCCTCACGTGTAGTTTTGGGATGATTCCTCACTGTTTGCATGGTCATTGACACTCCATTAGGTGAGATCTTGCATGGTGAACCAGACCTAGGGAGACTGACAGTTGTTTTTTGCATCTTCCATTTGTGAATGATTGTACCAACTGTTGTCACCTTCTCACCAAGCTGCTTGGCGATAGTTTGGTAGCCCAGTCCAGCCTTGTGTAGATCTACAATCTTGTCCCTGACATCCTTGGACAGCTCTTTGGTCTTTGCCATGGTGGAGAGTTTGGAATCTGATTGTTTGGTTGCTCCTTTGGACAGGTGTCTTTTATACAGGTAACAAAATGAGATTAGAAACACTCCCTTTAAGAGACTGCTTCTAATCTCAGCTTGTTACCTGTATGAAAGACACCTAGTAGCCAGACATAATGCTGAATTATAGGGGATCAAATACTTATTTCACTCACGAACATGCAAAACAGTGCATATTTTGTTAGACATGCATTTCTTTAGAATTTTTTGTTGCTATTCTGTCTCTCAGTGTTACAATACACCTACCATTCGATTTTTAGACTGATCATTTCTTTGTGAGTGGGCAAACATTCAAAATCAACAGGGGATCAAATACTTATTTCCTTCACTGTATGTGTTTAGCTTTTTAAATTGTTTTCTTTATGCGTCTTTAAAATTTCTTTCATTTGCACAGGCCAGTGAGAGAAGCCCAGACACGGAAAAGTTCCTGTTCTTATGATACATCATGTAGCCCCTCCCAACAGAGTCGCCCCTTCCCAGCTGAGGAGGGGCGGAGCCAGGCATCAGATGAGGGTTCCCTGGGCAAAATCTCAAATATCCTACTCATTCCACGGCCACACCTCCATCAGTATGAAGCCAGCAGTTCTTTGGGATACACCAGTAACAGAGGTAAATAATTTGTTGTAAAAAACTTTTTGAAGGGAGAAGGCTCTTTCTCTTTATTAACAAACTATTTGTTCTGTAATTAAAAAGTAAAAAAAAGTATATTTGCTTGAGGTAAATTAAATATACTTACTACATTTTGCTTTGTACTCTTTTATGATGTAAAAGTAAGCCAGTATTGCTTTTCAAACACTATAGCGATCTTCTGACCATTTAGCTCAGGGGTCCTCAAACTATGGCCCGCGGCCCACATGCGGCCCGCCGAGGACATTTATCCGGCCTGCCGGGCAGGGGCGTATCTGCCGCGAGGCAAGGGACTAGGGTTTGGCAGGTTGGGAGAGCTCGGGCGGGAGGCAGGAGGGCGGGATTAGCAATTCTAGAACAGGGGAAGGTGGGCTCGGTTTATGAACCCGCACTACTCACCTGGCCTCTCTTCAGCCAGCCGGCCATATATTCTGATCAGTGCATGCAACCGTCACGGGCGGAGGGCAGAGCCTAGAGCTTACCATGAAGAGGGGGAGCAAGAGAGGAGACTCCATCGCTGCATGTCGGGTATCACGGCCACGGACCCTAGATAAGTGCAATAGATGATCGATCTCCTCCCTCTCTTCCCCCCTCCTCTCTCTTCCCCCTTCCTCTATCTCTCCCCCCTCCTCTTTCTCTCTCCCCCCTCCTCTTTCTCCCCCCCTCCTCTTTCTCTCCCCCCCCTCTTTCTCTCCCCCCCCTCCTCTTTCTCTCCCCCCCCTCTTTCTCTCTCCCCCCTCCTCTTTTTCTCTCCCCCCTCCTCTTTTTCTCCCCCCCCCTTCTCTCCCCCCCCCTTCTCTCCCCCCTCCTCTCCCCCCCCCTTCTCTCCCCCCTCCCCTCTCTCTCTCTCCCCTCTCCTCTCCCCCTCCTCTCTCCCCCCCTCTCTCCCCCCCTCCTCTCTCCCCCCCTCTCTCCCCCACCCCCCCTCCTCTCTCCCCCCCTCTCCCCCCCCCTCTCCCCCCCACCCTTCTCTCCCCCCCCTTCTCTCCCCCCCTCCTCTCCCCCCCTTCTCTCCCCCCCTCCCCTCCCCCCTCCTCTCTCCCCCCCCCTCCCCTCCCCCCTCCTCTCCCCCCTCCTCTCTCCCCCCCCCCCTCCCCTCCCCCCTCCTCTCCCCCCCCCTCCTTCCCCCTCTCCTCCCCCCCTCCTCTCTCTCTCCCCTCCTTATCTCTCCTCCCCGCTCTCTTTACATTGTACACAGATCTGACCCAGCAAGGTGTCCTGCATTTACCGTATATTTCGCTCCAGAAGACACACTTGGGGGGAAATGTCTGTGCGTCTTATGGAGCGGCCGGCCCAGTATTCCCGCCGCCGTTGTATGTCCGCAGTCTCTGGTCATCTCCTGTACTGTGTCCGCATTTGTTCATAGTTTTTTTTTTTTAAACTATAGTCCGGCCCTCCAACAGTCTGAGGGACAGTGAACTGGCCCCCTGTTTAATAAGATTGAGGACCCCTGATTTAGCTGCTTGAAAACAATGGGTACGTGTTCCCACATGTTTTAAGTCCAACAATACACATAACATTGTATATTAATCAGTTGCTGACTGCAGGTAGCCGAATGATGGCTGCACTGCGGCCGGCCAGTCGTCCTCCCAGAACGCGCTCTCCTGAACGCCCCCAATGATCTCCGTGATCGCTGTGTCCTACAGACACAGCTGATCACGTGATGTGGTAAAAGGCCAATCGCAGCAGCCTTTTATCATGTGATCAGCCATGTCCAATGACACGCTGATCACCGTTAAATGCAATTGCCCGTTCTCGGCTGCACTTTCCTCACGCTGTCAGAGCAGGGATCGGACCGATCATCAGGGCACTGATAATCGGTGCCCAGCAGTGCAGCCCACCTGTACACAGCAGTGCCACCCACCAGTGCCCAGCAGTGTCGCCAGTCAGTGCCGCCTATCCGTGCCACCTCATTAGTGCCGCCTATCAGTGCCCAGCAGTACTGCCTATCGGTGCAGCCTCATCAACGCACATCAGTGAAGGAGAAAATTACCTGTTTGCAAAATTTTATAATAGAAACCAAAAAACTTTTTTTTTTGTTTATAGCCCAAAAAGTAAAACACCCAGCAGTGATTAAATACCACCAAAAGAAAGCTCTATTTTGTGAGAAAAAATTTATAAAAATTTCATATGGGTATAATGTTGCATGACCGCGCAATTGTCATTCAAAGTGTGACAGCGCTGAAAGCTGAAAATTGGCCTGGTAAGGAAGGGGCTATAAGTGCCCGGTAGGCAAGTGGTTAAAATACATTTCTGTTTTTAAATTGACAGTTGAACCTTTTATTGTGGAAACTAATACCGTCAAACACCACAGATGGTTAAAAATGTATGTACCCAATGAGAAATAGTAATTAGATTTCATATTGTTATAAGCTCTGTTTAAAAGTGCAGTTACAGGTAGAATCTGGTAGGCTATATACACCTGGCTATTCAGTCACAATATGTCTCCGCAATGTTCAAAGTTCTGTTTCTGCCTACTCCTCATGCTACAAAAAGGAATATTTTGCAAACAAGCATTTTGACCCTCTTTTAATATGACTCATCCTATCCAAAGACACATGTACCAAAGTTGTCATCAATAATAGGATGGCAAGTCAATCCATGACAGTAGGGTCTAAAAATCAGTAGAGCAGAAAATAAGCAAAGAAACAGCCAAAACAATCAGGACACCAAAGGCAAGATGGAATACAGTACCTCCAATGTCCACCACAGAAAATGGCCACTCCTTTTCGCATCAAAAAAGTGGGTATTAATAAAGTTCAAAGCAGGAAAAGAAAATACAAAACAGCTTGTGACTTACAAATCACCCATGAGCAGTGGGTGTTGACAAGTAGTAATTACGTAATTTGTTTTTTCACTGCATGCATTTGTGGACTGTCTCTGAGATACAGTTTTGGAATTTAAACAGACCTGCAGCTAGATGCACATTGACTTTTGTGTATCTTTTTTTTTTTTTTTTTGTTTGCATACTACTCATGTGGATACAGTATATGCACAGTGGATTTTGTATACCAGTATTTTTATCAGTAGAGTTATGCACCTTTTATAATTGTTTGTGTGCGTGTGGTGTGTGCTGCACAATATTTATGTTTTTGGTTTATATAATTTTTTTAGTACTGTGCTTATGTTTAGCATCTGTTAAATTATATGTGTGTGAATCACATTTTTTGTGCTAGCCAGCTGTGATAGGGTAATTTTTTAAAATGCTGCACAGTGACACTTTTAACATATCAGCAGACAGGATTGTGACGAACACGGTACCCAACCCCTGCTCTTCTCACCAACTCGTGACAAAAGGACCCACCAATTTCACACTGCGCTGTCACTTGCGTAAGAATGCCACTCTCAGCTGCACCCTGCACAAAGATTTTCCAGCTCGCGGGACCACAATCTAGGTGCCAGCAGCCTGAGAGCGATTGTCACTGGATTAGGTTAATTATTAATTGACCCTTCAAATTCCAAACTGCCACCAGATAGCTTTGGGCCTATCAACCCTTCACAATATTAGCAAGAACAAATGTGAACAATAAACATCTGTAACACACACTGTCACCACAGACAGGTATATTTGGAGGATTATTATATACAGTAGTATTCTTCAAGAGACAGGGATTCTTTAGTTGCATTAAAAGTTCTAGAGATAGTTTAAACACTTTTCAAAATAGGGTTTATTAATGAAATGGTCAAATAATGCAATTAAAATATTTACAGAAAAGGAGGTTACAAAGACATAAAGAGAACAATACTGCAACAGAGAAATAAAAGGTGAAAATGGAGAATACTTGCAAAGTCCTGGTTTTAGCAGAGTCCAATTGTCCAAGCAAAAACTTTGCCGTGGATCTCTTGGCTGTTCCTTAGTTGAAGTTAAAACGAGAGCTACCTTACCAGGTCCTGTCATTGCCTTTTCTGTGATATCAAAGAGATGTGGACAGAGGCCCTCTGACCAATGATCCGGTTTAAGGGATGGGTGCTGCAAGGTCACCACGTTTATGACCAAGTCACAAAGACAGTTTTATATGAATAATATTGGCAGATTATTATTCAGAATTATATTTCAAATCCAGGGATACCACACACTGCATACCTTGGAGGAATTTGTCACCCATGAGGCAGGAGACTGCTTTCTCCCCTTTCGTATGTGCTAACATAGTCATTTATGACTTTGATTTACTCGGTATGATATTCCCCTTTCAAATATATACCTAATATTAATGTGTCCTGTTCCTGTTGAATTCTATCATTTGTATGTGGAATTGTTAAGTTGTGGAATAGACATTTTATGGCACGCTCTGCATTCCTAGAGCTTTAATGGCCTTGCACATCATGTCTGACAGGCTTGAGTGAGCTATTATTGTTTTATGATAGGTCAGAGGGAAAATACTTGTTCTTGGTTTATGGAAATAGACATGCTGCAGACCTCAATTAATGTTTTACAGCACTGACCAGGTCTCTTTTTGTCCCTGATTTAGATAACAGGCTCTTTTGAAGTTTGTTAAAAGTTATGGCTACAAATTCCATAGTTTGCAGGAAGAGGGAGGGAGTATGGTCACTGATCATGAAAACAAAATGGTTGAGACCTTAACAAGATGACTGTCGCCTACAGCTTCCATGTCCCTATTGCGCACAATCATTACAAGGGTGGTTGAGGGGATGGTGTGGATTGGTGAGGGTGAAAAGGGATAACAAAGTAAAAAGAAGGTAGTGTGGATCAGTGATGGTAAAGAGAGATGAAAGAAGATCAAGAAGTCCATGTGGAACAATAATGTACATGCAGTATGAATTAGTGACATTGAAAAAGGATGGGAAAGAAGGCAGTATGTTTCAGTAATGGGGGAACAGGACAGGAGATAAGGAAGGAAGCTGGATGGTAGAGGGGGCAATATAGATCAGTAATGGAGGAGCAAGAAGGAGACCAGAGAAGAAGCAGAGTAACCAGTGATGATGGAGCATGATGAGAGAGGAGGCAGAATAGATCAGCAATGGAGCAGCAGGATGGGAGAGAAGAAAGGAAGCAGCAGTGATGAGTGGCAGTTGAACAGGATGGGAGAGTATGCAGTATGGATCAGTAATGGAAGAAATGGGTGTAAGAGAAGTGAGCAAGGCACAGGGACTATTGACAGTTGAACAGAATGGGAGAGGAGGAACTGTGGACAGGTAACGGAGAGCAGGATAGGAGAACAGAGAGGAAGCAGCAGGGATGAGTGACAGTGAAACAGGATGGGAGGGGATGCAGTATGGATCAGTAATGGATGAGCAGGATGCAAGATAAGAGAGTAAGCAACAGGGACCAGTGGCAGTGAAGTAGGGTGGGAGAGCAGGCAGTGTGGATTAGTAATGGTGGTGCAGGATTGGAGAGAAAAGCGGAAGCAGGATAGGCTAGTGTCAATGGAGCAGGATAAGAGGAGGCAGCGTGTCTCCGTTCTAGTGAGGCTGTATAGTACAGAAATTAAGAAGCTGCAAGGACCAGTGACAGTGGATTAGGATGGGAGAGGCGGCAGTGTAGGTAAGTATTGATGGAGCAGCATGATAGAGAAGAGAGGAAGCAGCAGGGACCAGTTACAGTGGAGTGGAGTGGGAGAGGATGCAGTAGGGATTAGTTGAGCAAGATAGGAAAAGGAGCAAAGAGTGGGGAGCAGTAACAGGATGTGGATGAGGAATGGAAGGTGATCAGGTTACCATCCATGAACTCCTGATCTACAGCGCAATGGTTTAGAACAGATTTCAGAATTTGATTCCTGTTCCAAAACTACCTGATGGATGGAATACATTTTGGATAGGTAGTATTATGGCATAGCAGGATGGGTGCAGAGGGGTTAACTTCCTTGTGATGGTGTGTGGGTGGTGGGGTTGTTATCTTGAACAGAAATTTTGCCTGATTGAGCCCTCAGACTTGCTGTCAATTCTACTTTGTATAAACGAATGGATGAACTTATGTAGTATTTCTATGGTTACGTTGCTTTGTATGCCCACTCTCAACCCACGCATTAGTGTGACTCACTGCATTGCCGCTGTTTTCAACATTCAGGGATTACCCAAGTGGCAGCAGGCTCCATTTTTCAAAGGTGCATGATTTTTTTTTCTATTTGCCTGAAGGCTACCTTTAAACTGTGTGCATATAAGATAAAATATCTAGTAATGACATTGAGACAGGAGAAACGTCCATCAAATACACCTAACTGTATTTGCTTCTTACGCGTGTTCTACAACATTAAGGCATTACTTCAGGAAAGCGGTCTAGACGCCTTAGAGCATAACAGATAAAAGGCAAAAAAAAAAACTGGCCTGTGCAAAAATAATACATCTGCAGCATTTGTCATGCTTGCAATATGACCATATGCGTGAGGAAGTTTGCATTAAATTGTTCCTCCCCTTCTGCAGTGACCAAAAGATCCTTGTCATACTACAAGAAAGTCACAGAAGTATTGTACTTTGCTTAACTTTCATTTTAGTTGTTACTTTTTACTTTTTTACTGCATGTGATCCTTGTCAGCAACTATCAGTATTCCTAAATAGTTGCTTTAAAGTGACTGTAAGGTCACTTCACTAATGATTATCACATGCAATATTTTTTTTTTTTGCATTACATGCAGTAATAGGAGTCAAATCATCAAAGCAAAATATTGAATTTGAGATAAATACTGCAAATTGGGTAAATATATATTATGAACTCCCTCACAGAAAAAAGACTTTAAAGGTACCAATTTAAAGCACACAATATATTATAAGTATTGAAAGATTCAAAATAAAATAGATGTATTTCTTGTTCCTAGGAACAGCAAGAAATACACATTGTAACTTGAGTACTTTAAAGAGTTAGGCCTCTTGCACGCTGCAGCTTGAAAAAGCTCCATGCAGCATTTTTTTTTCACTTATCTAAAATTCAGCCAATTATTTACAATTTTCCTGTACACACAGGTGTAAACAAACGCTGTGTCTTCTTGAGTAAAAACAAAAAGCAAAATGTGTGTTCCTGGTCAGTAATTTGCACCGCTACGTGCAAATACGTGCATATGAGCATAAATATTAATTGTTTTTGACTAGGAATGTATTGTGCACATGAATGCGCATACGCCCCAATGCGTGCAAAATATGTGCGTATATACGCAAAACAAATGCCTGAAATTACGTCCAGAAATGCTATACTCAAACATCAGTACCGCATGCAAGAGGCCTTAAAAAAAATAGTTGTTTCACCAGAGTTTGCGTGCCCATGTTTATGTCCTTAGCTCAGAAATGGAAATAAATGGTATCAATGCACCAGAGGGAGATCGTTCTGTGAATGAAAGCACATTAGAAATGTTTTCACAGTTTCATAATATTTCTGTATGCCTTCATTTAAAGAACAATCTTCCTCTGGTGTAGTGCTAGACTGTGTAAAAACATTTTCAATGAAAAAACACAAAAAATAAAACTCACTTTAAGGCCTCGTGCACACTGGACATTATACAACTGCTCTTAGAAGCATCTGGCATTTTTCCTGCCTTTCCTGCATGCTATTCTATATGTTCATGCACACATAGGCTTTTAGCAGTATTTACAAGCAGGAAAAAAAAAAGAACACTGTCAGTGCGTCCAGGAGCAGCAGAGTTTGGGAAGAAAAAAACACTCGACACTTTTAACCACTTTATTATAGCCTAATGATGGCTACAGCACAGTTCTCCAGTTCTGGGAGGGCGTCATATGACGTCCTCCCAGAATGCACCCTCCTGCCTGCCCCCAGTGGGGCACTCCCGGCGCTGTCCGTGATCGCTGTGTCCTAAGGACACAGCTGACCACATGATGAGGTAAAAGGCCAATCACAGCGGCCTTTTCCTATGTGATCAGCTGTGTCCAATGACACAGCAGATCACCGATTAAATGCAGTTGCCGGTTATCGTCACAGCGTGAGGAAAGTACTGCCAATAACTGGCAAATGTCACAGAGGACATCTGCACTGATCATCATGGCAATGATGATCAGTGCCCAGCAGTGCCGGCAGTTAGAGCCACCAGTCAGTGCTGTGTCAGCACTGCCCATCAATGCCGCTTTTCAGTGCCCATCATTGCTGCATATCAGTGGAGCATCATCAGTGCCTCCTCATCAATGCCCACCAGTGGCGCCTCATCAGTGCAGCCTATTAGTGCCGCCTATCCATGCCACCTCATCAGTGCTGCCTATCAGTGTCCATTAGTGCTGCCTATCCGTAAAGCCTCATCAATGCACATCAGTGAAGGAGAAAAATTACCTGTTTGCAAAATTTTATAATAGAAACAAAGAAAAACCTTTTTTTTCAAATTTTTTTTTTTTTGTTTATAGTGCAAAAAATAAAAAACTCAGTGGCCATTAAATACCACCAAAAGAAAGCTCTATTTGTGTGAAAAGAAAGCTCTATTTGTGTGAAAAAAAAGCTAAAAATTTATTATGGGTACAGTGTTGCATGACTGCGCAATTGTCTTTTAAAGTGTGAGAACGCTGAAAGCTGAAAATTGGCCTGGGCAAAACGTGTGTAAACATATCTAAACACTCATTTAAATGGTAAACCTTAACCTTAGGCTTTTCTAGTCCAATATGTTATGTAAAAAATCACATTATGGCCCACGACATAAAAAGCCAGACCACATTTGCTAAAGATATTATTTTATTGCTCATGCATAATTGGCAATGACACATTGAAGTTGTTTCCCTATTTTATCATTGAAATAGAGGAACAATATCGACTGATATGAACTAAATGCTCTATAATTTTATGTAGTTTGCATATGTTTGTCTTTGTTGCAGATTTTCTGGAGCGGATGATGGAATCTCAACAGCGAGACTCTAGCGCCCCTGGCAGGTTTCATGTAGGTAGTGCAGAATCAATGCTGCATTTCCGACCTGGGGGATACCACCCCCAAAGGGCTCTCATCAACCCTTTTGCACCATCACGAATGCCAATGAAGCTCACTTCAAATCGTAGAAGGTGGATGCACACTTTCCCTGTGGGTAGGTCCTACCATTTTTTCTTTGTTTGGGGGGGGGGGGGGGGGGGGGCAACAAACAAATGACAAGGATATAAAATCTTGACTGTAGGGGTTTGCACCTTCTTATGCCAGGTTAATCCCATAAAGTGCAGCTTTTTAGTGTTTACTTTGTGTCTAGTAGATATTCTACATTGTTTTCCTGCCCTAATGCTTTATTTTTGTTTTCCTAGAAAAATATATAAATGGATTGTAGCCTATCCCAGATGTTCTTTCTCAAGTTTTGTTAGAACCTCTTAACTTTAACTTGTATTTTAATCTGAAAATGAAAATGTGTTAGATTGTAGTTTACCAGTTTTTGGATGTAGTGGTTTGATTTTTCAGAAAATACCTGCCAAAAATTCAATGTTGCTTTCTGTTAAAAAGAAAGCACAATCACCCTTGTTTTCTTGTGTAAACTACTATTCCCATAAATATGCAATTACATTTAGAAAAAGGCAGACCATTTTTTAAGTCCATTTTGTGTGACAACCGTGACGCCTTCCATAGATACAATGGAGAATTGGTTGTAGACACAGGGCTAAGGAATAGAAAGTGTGTTATTTGCAGGATTACAAAGGGAAAAAGCATGAAAACGAATGCAGACACTACATCTAGGGAGACCAGCAAGCTGCAATATATTACATTTTTTGATTTGGGGTTTTGATACAATATCTTGAACATCGGTTCGCACTTCAAATTCCTCAAGCTTTGGTGGTGTTCTGCCTCATACAGAGCCTTTAGATGTTTTATTAACTACTGTTTAGGGAGATCTGGCTTTTTTACAAAATCCTTTTCTCTTTGAATTTAGTGTTCAGCACATATACCATTCCAGTTTTTGTTTTCAGACAAGTTCTACTATTCTATGGTTTATATTGCTTTCCTTATTGCTCCTCTCAGCCTTTCCTCCTGTTACTGTTCTGCTACAAACTGAAGAACTAATGCTAGAGTATGCTGGTGTAGCATCTTGGTGATTTGGTACCTATGAGTAAGGCACAAACTTCTTATCTAATTAATGAGTTAATCAGTAAACAGTTAAAAATCATTAACATCAGGTTGCTTTTCTATTTCACTAAACAATTGTATATAATCTGTTAAAGTGTTACTAAACCCACAGCCCTGCATTCACTATATCTGGTCTCCCACAATACACACAACATGGAAATACAATCATTTTAGTAAATATAAACTGATAAATACCATTTTCTCATCAGCAGTATATATCATTCTTGTGACTTCTATCAGTCTCCAGCCGAGCACTGGTTAAAGCTTGTAGAAGGAGTTTTCATTCTGCTGTGCTTGTCCTGTGATGCTGCATAACCCCTGACCCTCTGTCTGGACAGTGCTGATCACATGTACCCTCACAAAGAAAAAAAAAACTCTCTAGCCATACACCCTATACTGAGCATGTGCAGAGTACCTCCTAGAGCTCTGTACTATCAGCAGATGGATTGGGGACAGTAGAAGAAGGGGAGGATCAGAAAAGACAGGATTACATAGCCTATTTTCACAATGCGGAGGGTGAACCCCTTAGGTTCCACGGTGAGTATTGCAAGCATGCTTTTACTGCATATACAGACTGATTTTACTGTTGTGGGTTTAGTAACACTTTAAGGTGCAGCATACTATATAATTGATAAAAGGGTCCACAGTAGCCAGAAGAATAAATTAGTTGGTTAAGTCAGATTACAGATTATTCAGTAAAATCAGACATAGACCAGCTTTAATCCACCAACATTCGGTGGAACTGTAGGGTTTTTCCAGAGTTTGCTCCTGGTTCCTTGAGCAGTGGTGGATTGACCTATGGCTTGATGGTGTCCCCATAATTCTCAGTCTGGTGTCACTTTACAGAACCAGCAATGTGGGACCAGTGGAGCCTCTTGTTTCTCTGCTAAATACCCAGTAACACTAATTATATGTTCCTACTGAATGCCAATAAAATGAGGTATTTGTCCCACTGACAATTTATGCAAACTAACAATACATTTAATTCTTATTGTAAGGAGAATTCTGCCTCACACTCACCACCAATGTAAGAGGTCCCTTTTTCACTCACCACCAATGAAAGGGTTCTCTTTTTAACTGATCACTTAGTTTCAAATAGACTAGGTTTGCCACATTGTATATTCTTTTATTTCTTATTATAACTACAATTTCACATTACTGTACTATAAACTAAAGAGGGATGCAGTGACCAAGCCTGAAAAGTCATTTTGTGAGAAATAAGTGGGAATCATTCCATATTTGCTTTTCATCTAACTCATTGAATCCTACCATAATTTTTTGCATTTTTCATCACAATCCTTAGGTCCCTCTGGGGAAGCTATACAAATACATCACCAAACTCGTCAGAACATTGCAGATCTACAGGGGAATGGTCAGAGAGAGTTAGTGCATTCCTCAGCAGAGCTTCTTGAACTCGCTTACCAGGAAGCCACTGGCAGGTAACTGTCTTTAATCAGCGTGTAACTGCTTTTTTTTTTGTTTTTTCCTTTAACACTGTTTTATCACCACACACCACTAGAATTTTTGTGACTTAATCATGCATGTAATAAATCTGTTCTTTACGCAATTTGATAGTGATTTGGACATGTGATGCAGTTGGGTAAAGATTGCACACTGCAGAATTACTTATTCGTTCCAAGAAATTGATCATGATTGGTGATTCATATTAGCTTTCTAACGGTGACTTCTTCAGTGCAGCCCATATTTGGTCATACAACCCCAATTCCAAAAAAGTTGGGATGCTGTATAAAATCTACATAAAAACAGAATGCAATGATTTGCAAAGCTCATAAACCCATATTTTATTCCCAATAGAAAATGTATCAAATGTTTAAACTGAGAAAATGTACCATTATAAGAAAAAAATGAGTTCATTTTGAAATTGATAGCAGCAACACGTCCCAAACAAGTTGTGACAAGACAACAAAAAGCTGGCAAAGTAGGTGGTACTAACAAGGAAGAGCTGGGAAATATTTTGCAGCTAATTAGGTTAATTGACAACAAGTCGGTACCAGTGACTGGGTAAAAATAGAGCATCTTAGAGAGTCAGAGTGCCTCAGAAGTAAAGATGTACAGAGGTTCATTAATCTGAAAAGCTGACTAAAAATTGTCGAACAATTTCATAATAATGTTCCTCAACATAAAATTTCAAAGACTATAAATATGTCATCTACAGTACATATTATAATCAAAAGATTTAGAGAATCTGAAGAAATCTCTGTAAATGACAAGGCAGAAACACAACATGGGGAACCCTTCACTTCCTTGTTGCATCACAGAAGAGGGTGTGATAGGTTGTGTTCACCACTCTGAACCACACCTCCCTCATTACAATACTACCTTCCTCCTATCAGCTATGTAGTACAAGGGCCTGTCTGATTTGATACAAATTGAATAGTTTTTCAGCTGTATCCTCCTATTCCGTAGTTCTGGTAAATCATAAAGGAAATTGTACAGAGATTGCGCAATCAGATTGCATAGTGTATGGCCACCTTTATACAAGTACATACAGTCAGGTCCATAAATATTGGGACATCGACACAATTCTAACATTTTTGGCTCTATACACCACCACAATGGATTAGAAATGAAACGAACAAGATGTGCTTTAACTGCAGACTGTCAGCTTTAATTTGAGGGTATTTACATCCAAATCAGGTGAACGGTGTAGGAATTACAACAGTTTGCATATGTGCCTCCCACTTGTTAAGGGACCAAAAGTAATGGGACAATTGGTTTCTCAGCTGTTCCATGGCCAGGTGTGTGTTATTCCCTCATTATCCCAATTACAATGAGCAGATAAAAGGTCCAGAGTTCATTTCAAGTGTGCTATTTGCATTTGGAATCTGTTGCTGTCAACTCTCAAGATGAGATCCAAAGAGCTGTCACTATCAGTGAAGCAAGCCATCATTAGGCTGAAAAAACAAAATAAACCCATCAGAGAGATAGCAAAAACATTAGGCGTGGCCAAAACCACTGTTTGGAACATTCTTAAAAAGAAGGAACGCACCGGTGAGCTCAGCAACACCAAAAGACCCGGAAGACCACGAAAAACAACTGTGGTGGATGACCGAAGAATTCTTTCCCTGGTGAAGAAAACACCCTTCACAACAGTTGACCAGATCAAGAACACTCTCCAGGAGGTAGGTGTATGTGTGTCAAAGTCAACAATCAAGAGAATACTTCACCAGAGTGAATACAGAGGGTTCACCACAAGATGTAAACCATTGGTGAGCCTCAAAAACAGGAAGGCCAGATTAGAGTTTGCCAAATGACATCTAAAAAAGCATTCACAGTTCTGGAACAACATCCTATGGACAGATGAGACCAAGATCAACTTGTACCAGAGTGATGGGAAGAGAAGAGTATGGAGAAGGAAAGGAAATGCTCATGATCCTAAGCATACCACCATCAGTACATCAGTGAAGCATGGTGGTGGTATTGTCATGGCATGGGCATGTATGGCTGCCAATGGAACTGGTTCTCTTGTATTTATTGATGATGTGACTGCTGACAAAAGCAGCAGGATGAATTCTGAAGTGTTTGGGGCAATATTATATGCTCATATTCAGCCAAATGCTTCAGAACTCATTGGACGCCGCTTCACAGTGCAGATGGACAATGACCCAAAGCATACTGCAAAAGCAGCCAAAGAGTTTTTTAAGGGAAAGGAGTAGAATGTTATGCAATGGCCAAGTCAATCACCTGACCTGAATCCGATTGAGCATTTCACTTGCTGAAGACAAAACTGAAGGGAAAATTCCCCAAGAACAAGCAGGAACTGAAGACAGTTGCAGTAGAGGCCTGGCAGAGCATCACCAGGGATGAAACCCAGCATCTGGTGATGTCTATGCGTTCCAGATGTCAGGCTGTAACTGACTGCAAAGGATTTGCAACCAAGTATTAAAAAGTGAAAGTTTGGGTTTTGGGGATTCTATTCTTTCTTGGATTCAAGCCTTGTATTCTTCCCCGTCGGCTTCCGTTAAATACGCTGGGTATTTCTCAGATTCCTTTCCTATTTGGCGAGGTACGAGACAGGGATGCCCTCTGTCCCCAGCACTCTTTGTCCTGGCGCTTGAGCCGTTGGCTATGGCGCTCCGAACTGATTGCAATATATCGGGGGTTCCATACGCTGGACAGGAGTTCAAGTTGAACCTTTTTGCAGACGAAATCAAGGAGAACCGCTCTTGACTCTCACTAACCCCTTGACGACACTTCCAAATTTGCAACAGGTTCTTGAGCGCTTCTCCTTGATTTCGGGTCTCTGTATCAATTTGGATAAGACTGTCGCGCTTAATATTACTTTGGCCTCAGATTTGGTTTTGCGCCTACAGTCCCACTTCCCTTATAAATGGGCTTCTTCTTCTCTTGAATATCTAGGCATCCGCTTGACCCCCACCTATGACTCACTGTTTGCTGCAAACTACTATCCACTGCTTCGCTCTGTGTCCTCTCTTATGCATTCTTGGCAATTTCCGCACCTGTCATGGATTGGACGGATTTATTCAGTAAAAATGACCATCTTGCCGAAACTGCTATACTATTTTCGCACCCTCCCAGTGCGGGTTCCTCCTCATTTCCTTTGGTTGCTTCAGGCAAAGATTATGCGTTTCATCTGGGCCAATAAACGCCCCAGAGTTTCCAGAACTACACTTTTTGTCCATAGACTTCAGGGTGGCCTTGGGGTTCCCAATGTTACTAAATATCAGGCGAGCCAGATCGCCCCGCTATCTATGTTGCATGTTTCCTCAGACATACCTCTCTGGGTCCTCCTGGAACTACCTAATTGTGCCCCTATTGCGATATCGACACTTCTATGGCTTCCTTCTGCCCTGCGTCCCACGGCACTGAGTCCGATTTTGCTCCATGGCTTGCAAGTGTGGGACTCGGTACGTTACTCCAGTGGCCTAATGTCACCTTTTTTGCCTTTGCTCCCCATCACTAACAACCCCCTCTTCCCACCAGGTTTAGATCAACCAAGGGCGTTTTCTTGGTGGGTGACCAATGGTTTTTCCCAGGTACAACACTTTTTGACCTCTCGGTCCTTCCCTACCTGGAATTCTCTTCAGGAGTCATGGGATGTCCCTCCGGCGGAGTTTTTTCGTTACCTTCAATTGCGGCATTGGCTGATCTCATTGCGGGGCACATCTGTCTTCCCGTACCAGAAATCTGCCTTTGAACAGCTTTGCCAACAACGGCCAGGCGCCCCAGGCCTTACTTCCCTTCTTTATGCAGCTTTGAATAGACGCTCGCCGCATACTTCTCTTTCATATGTCGTTCAGTGGGAGCGCGACCTGGGAGTGGCCGTGGATCCGGAGGACTGGAATAAGGCCTGGTCACTCATAGCTAAATGCTCATTTAATACGACCACGCTGGAGGCAGCCTATAAGGTATTGTTTCGCTGGTACTGGGTTCCGGCTCGGTTGGTCCGGGCTAACCCTGCCTGTAGTGATCAATGTTTTCGGGGTTGTGGCCATCGTGGAGATGTATTGCATATCTGGTGGTCATGCCCGAGACTGTTTCGTTTTTGGTCTTGTGTGTTTGGCCTCCTTTTCACCTTCTCTCCATCCGCCGGGATGCTCGGTATGCTTTGCTTCATTGCCCCATACCGGGCCTCTTGGCTCATCAGCAGAAGTTGGCTTCCTATCTGTTTTTATCGGCCACTAGAACAATTGCTCAGGCCTGGAAGAGTCCGGTTGTCCCTCTTCAGGGGGTGCGGGATCGTATGACCACTATGATGCTCAACGAACAGATGTAGAGTATCCGCAACGACTCCCAACATAAATTTTTGAAAATATGGCAGCCGTGGTTGCAATATGCCTTTCCCACACTCTCCCCGGCTAGTCTGGGGATGTAATGGCATTCGGTATTGGCACTCTTGGACCCCTGCCCCTTGCCCCTCTCTTTTTTTTTTTTTCTCTTTCTCTCTCTTTCTTTTTCTTCCCCTCTTTCTTCTTTTTCATTCTTTCTCTGTTTTGGTGTGACTGGCCTGCTGCATTTAGTTGTTATAGTCAGTTACAGTAATGTTTTGTAATTTATGTGCCATTGATAGCCTCTGTGTGGGCGTACCTTTTGCCCTGTTGGCATTAGAACACTGTTTTTCCTTTTTTTTTTATTTTGCATTTTTTTTATCTGTGCAATTGATAGCCCCTGCGTGGGCATGTTTTATTGCCTCTCTTTTATACTGTTTAAAAATTAATAAAAACCATTGAAATAGAAAAAGTGAAAGTTTGATTTATGATTATTATTCTGTCCCATTACTTTTGGTCCCTTAACAAGTGGGAGGCACATATGCAAACTGTTGCAATTCCTACACCGTTCACCTGATTTGGATGTAAATACCCTCAAATTAAAGCTGACAGTCTTCAGTTAAAGCACATCTTGTTTGTTTAATTTCAAATCCATTGTGGTGGTGGTGTATAGAGCCAAAAATGTTAGAATTGTGTCGATGTCCCAATATTTATGGACCTGACTGTAGGAGGGAGTGGATGGAGATACTCAGTTGTCAGGCCCTATTTACATCTCCATTTAGTGAAGACTCACATTCCCCCATGCGTTTTGTTTTGGGTGTTTTGGAGCATTTTCACTCATCAAGCATAGGGCAACCCATTCACTTGAACAGGCTGCCAAACATGCAACAATCACCCCAGAAAAGCTCCAGAACTTTTTTTTGGAGCGGTCCACAGTGTGTTACCGCAGTTTTTGGTGTGTTTGCTGCACTTGGGGTGCCTTTAACATGTAATGACAACACAAACACGATGCACATTTGCAGCATGTTTCTGAAACACTTGGTAAAGCAGGCATTTTCTGTGTAGATTGCCATGCGTTTAGAAACACACAGATGTGAATGGTGCCTCATTGTTCTGTGCAAATAAACCAATTTCACTTTCAGGCCCCAATAACACAGAGAGTAGTGGGAGCGCATGTTTTGTGGCTCGTTTTTCCAGTGACACACATAGGGTGGCCCGTTGATTGCAGTGTGCTGCGCTGCGTGTGGCAACATAGCTCGTGGGACATTTTGGTGTGATGCGTGCAGCACGTTTCCTACTGCACGTTTTGCTGCATTTGTCACCCATTTTTTTTAATGTGTGCTTGTTTCTCTGTTTAGTGTGCCTTTAACAATTATTGATACTGAAAGCGCAACTAGTTAATTTTAGGTGTATAAAGGTGGCCATCCACTGTACAATCTGATTGTACAATCTCCTTTAGATTTACCAAAATTGTACAATAGGAGAATACAGCATCTATCCAAACAAGCAGGCCCATGCACTACATCAGAGGTGTCCTGTGGGCTGTATGCAGCCTGCACCCATCTGAAGGGATTCTGGGGTAGCCAGGCTAATGCACATGGGGAGAGATCCTTGGGATGCTGTGTAAACAAAAACAAACAAAAAAACCTTGATGGGTGTGTACTAATGAGGTCACTGTAGGATGTGTGTGCTAATATGATCAGCTGGTAATCTCCTTCCGGGGTCCTACTGGCTCCTCTGTCTACATTCCAGGAAGTGAAAAAGCTTTCTAAGAAATTTACCAGTGGCTAAGGTAAGGCCTTGCTCTCCAAATCAAAGAGAGCTTGTATACTTTTGCAACTGAGGTACATTTATGGTATATTGGTGCATAGGGGAGCTGGATTTTATAAAACAAAACAAAAAAAAGGTGAACTTGGCCTTTAAAGTGTTACTAAACCCAGGACCCTGCATTCTGTGTATCTGGCCTCCCACGGAACACAGAACATAGAAATGCAAGCATCTTAGTAAATACAAACTGCTAAATACCTTTTCTCATCAACAGTTAGAGCAATCTTGTGACTTAGTTACATAGTTAGTCTGGCTGAAAAAAGACAAAAGTTCATCCAGTTCATCAAACCCAGCAAAGCATGATCCAGTTTGCTTCTGCAGGGGAAAAAATTCCTTCCTGATCCTCCGAGAGGCAATCGGATATTCCCTGGATCAACTTTACCTATACATGTTAGTATCCCGTTATATTCTGTGTATCCAAGAAAAAACCCACGCCTTTTGTAAAGCAATCCACTGAGCTGGCCAGAACCAACTCTTGAGGGAATCTATTCCACATTTTCACAGCTCTTACTGTGAAGAAACCTTTCTGTGTTTGGAGATTACATTTCTTTTCCTCCAGACATAAAGAGTGCCCCCTTGTCCTCTGTGATGACCTCAGGATGAATAACTCTACACCGAGTTCACTATATGAACCACTGATGTATTTATACATGTTGATCATATCCCCCCTTAATCTCCTCTTCTCAAGAGAATAAAATCACTTCCTCTACTCTTTCCTCATAGCTGAGCTCCTCCATGCCTCTTATCAGTTTGGTTGTCATTCTCTGTACTTTCTCCAGTTCCCCAATGTTCTTTTTGTGAATTGGTGCCCAAAACTGAACTGCATATTCCAGATGAGGTGTTACTAATGATTTGTACAGGGGTAATATGATATCTCTCTCTCTGGAGTCTATACCTCTTAATACAAGAGAGGATTTTGCTCGCTTAAGAAACCGCAGCTTGGCATTGCAAGCCATTATTAAGCTTGTGATCTACCAGAACTCCCAGATACTTCTCCACCATTGATTCCCCCAGTTGTACTCCCCCTAGTATGTATGATGCATGCATATTCTTAGCCCCAAGTGCATAACCTTACATTTATCAACATTAAACCTCATTTGCACATAGTTGCCCAATTAAACAGTGCATTGAGGTTGGCTTGTAAATTGGAGACATCCTGTAAGGACGTTATTCCACTGCACAGCTTGGTGTCATCTGCAAAGACTGAAATGGGATTTTTAATCCCAGACTCTATATTGTTTATGAATATATTAAAAAGTAAGGGTCCCAACACTGAACCTTGGGGTACACCACTGATGACCCTAGACCATTCAGAGTATGAATCATTAACCACTACTCTCCGAATACAATTTTTAAGCCAGTTATCTATCCATACAGATTTTTCCAAGCCTGTAGACTTTACCTTACATATTAGCCGTGTGTGGGGAACTGTGTCAAACGCTTTTGCAAAATCCAATTATACCACGTCCACCGCCACCCCTCTGTCCAAAGGTTTTGCTTACCCCCTCATAAAAAGAAATCAGATTTGTTTGACAACTTCTGTCTTTCATGAATCCATGCTGTCTGCTGGTTAAAATATTTTTTTCCAGCAAGAACTCATCTATGTGGTCTTTTATTAAACTCTCCAGTATCTTCCTAACTATAGAAGTTAAACTAACAGGTCTGTAATTACTTGGTAAAGATTAAATATTGGCACCACATTGGCCTTACGCCAGTTCAGTGGTACTATGCCAGTCATTAAAATGAGAAACAATGGCTTTGAAATGATAGCGCTCAATTCTTTAAGGACCCGTGGGTGTATGCCATCCGGTCCAGGTGCTTTATTCACCTTTATTCTGTCTAAATATTTTTGGATCATATCAATTGTGAGCCAGTGTGGATCATCTGGAGCTGTGTCAATACCATGCCCATTATGGACAAGAGCTCCCCCATGCTCCTTTGTATATTCAGAGCTGAAGAAGGTATTTAATAAATTTGCCTTCTTTGTCCCCAGTCACCCACTCTAGATTATTTTATAAAGGGCCTACATGCTTGTACCGGACCTTTTTTACTATTAATATATTTGAAGAATTTTGTGGGGTTGGTCCTGCTATCATTTGCTATATGTTGTTTGTTTTCAATTTTTGCAGCCTTTATTTCCTTTTTGTATATTCTGTTATATTCTAGGTAATGTTTAAATGATGATAGCATTCTTTCATTTTTATATTTAATAAAAGCTCTTTTCTTATTATCTATAGCTTTTTTAACTTTAGCTGTAAGCCATATAGGTTTGATTTTTAGCCTTTTAAACTTGTTGCCCATGGGAATATATTTTGCAGTGTGTTCACATACAGTCTTTTTGAAGAACTCCCATTTCTGTGTTGTGTTCATGGATGCCAATATTCCCTCCCAGTCTAAGTCTTGGAGAGTAGCTCTCAGCCTTGGAAAATTAGCTGTCTTAAAATTGAGTGTTTTTATTTTTACCGTATGTGTTCGCTGCTTACAGCTAACAATAAATGAAATCATGTTATGATCACTGCTACCAAGATATTCTTTAATATGGGCATTCGTAATAAGCTCTGCATTGTTTGAGATTACCAGGTCCAACAGAGCATCATTCCTAGTTGGGGCCTCTATGAACTGTATCATAAAATTGTCCTGTAGTAGGTTTAAAAATGTTTGCCTTCTAACTGTTCCTGCAGTACCATTACTCCAGTCAATTTCTGGGTCGTTAAAATCCCACATTATTATCACTGTCCCAGCCCTTGCAGCCCTTTCTATCTGTGCAAGGAGCTGAGTCTCCACCACCTCATTAGCACTGGGAGGCCTATAATAAACTCCAACGTAGCCCCATGTGCAGTTCCACCCATAATGCTTCGGCATCATCACACTCTCCATCAACTAGGTCCTCTTTCACTCTCGCTTTGAGATCACTTCTCACATAAAGACAGATAGTGCTTTATGCTTGGCAGACTTCTGGCATTGGTGAACAAACACTTTTTTAGTTCATTGACACCTTGTGCACATGTATTTTGCATATTTTTTATTTTCATACAAATGGTACCAATTCCACTGGTTGTTTGTAACATGGGAACCTTCTTAACAGCCATAGCCCTTCCCTCATCTTTCCCCAATCCACCCACCAATAAGTACTGACACCTGTCTGATCTGTCTACCCCGTTATAATCTAATTCTCCCTCCCCCCCTCGATCCTAGTTTAAATACTCCTCCAGTCTTCCCATAAACCTCTCCCCCAGCACAGCAGACCCCCTTCCATATAGGTGCAAACCATCTCTAGCATATAGGTTGCACCCCAATGAAAAGTTTGCCCAGTTCTCTAGAAACCCCAAATGTTTCCCTCTTACACCAGGTCTTTAGCCATGCATTGAGTTCTTTAATCTCCCCGTCTTTCCTGAGTTGCGCATGGCACAGGTAATATTTCAGAAAATATCACCTTGGAGGTCCTTTTTATTCAACTTGCAGGCTAGTTCTTTAAATTGATTCTTAAGGAGCCTCCACCTTCCATGTATTCTGTCATTGGTTCCAACATGGACCAAGACAGCTGGGTCATGCCCAGCCCCTCCCAGTAATTTATCAACCCGGTCTCTAGTTACCAATCGTCTGGAAAATGGCCGCGAGCGCTCACTGCGCATGCGCGAAAGCCCGTTCTCGCTGATTCACTGAAATCACTTGGAAAATGGCCGCATACTCACAAGTGCACATGCGCGAACCGTAATCGGTGACGCAAGCACGCACAAATGCGCGCCAATTACAATTTCATTCATATACCAGTCATCTATCATGGGCACACTCCCTCTGAGGAAGTGTTATTTACACGAAACGCGTTAGGGAGGTGCCCCTGACCTGTGTACTTATACCACAAGGCTATCCTGACTGACACCCTGGTGGCCAGATCTTATCCTGGATGTAAGTTTTATCCCTTATCTGTACATGCTGAAATCTTGCTAATTAAAGAAATACTACACTATCAGAAGCTTTTTTGGGGCTCATCATTTCCATGGGAGCCCGTTTTTGAAGGTTCCTGTTGGTTTGGAGTGATGTGTGACTCCCCCCTCCACCGCTGATGATTTTCCTGGTTGATGGCTTACGAATACACCTGGACTGATGACATGTAGTGGCTAACCTGCAGATGACATCTACCTGGTATCACAAGTCCAGAGCACCAGGAGCGGGTCTTAATTGCTCCATGCGCAGTTTATGCGCTATCTGGTTAGTGCATCATTTGTACATTCACAAGAACACAAGAGTCACGGTTATCCTTGATCATGGATTGTTTGGACAATTGCACATAATCACTTTATCTCACCACGTAATATGGACTGAGTTATCTTTACATATGCTATTGTGCAACTTATGTATTTGATTCTTTCATCTGTTGTTTTATTATTAGTAGCGCTGCATACTTTTTTATATTTTCCACCCGGTCCACCACATGCCGAACCCTTGCACCAGGGAGACAGCAAACCATTCGGTCGAGGCGATCCTGGCGACAAATTATTCTATCAATCCTTCTGATTATAGAATCTCCTACTACCACCAGCTGTCTAAGCCTTCCTGAACTACCCTCACCACCCCACCCGGATGATCTGCCCTCCCGGCTGTTAGGGATAGCAGTGACATCCAGGGCTGCCACCCCTGAGCTTTCCATCCCCACATCTTCATCCAGCAAATCTGTTTAGGTGCACAAACCCAGGGCCAGCCTTCCTTTTCTGTGAGCCCCTACCACTCCCTCTCGTTACAGTAACCTATCTTCCTACTTGATAATCCTGATTAGCCCCTCCGCCCTCCACATCAAACTCATTAGCTATCTTCTGGGAGAGCAGAAGACCCGTTTCAAGGTTGTCGGTTCTGTCAGTGTTCAGCGGAACACTGGTTAAAGCTTGTAGGAGAAGTTTTCTCTAGGAGGATGCAGAACCCCTGACCTCTGTCTGGGCAGTGCTGATTAGCTCTGTGCTGATCACATGCACTCTCCCAATAAAAAAAAAAGAAGCCTCTTTAGCAATACACACCAAACTGAGCATGTGCAGAGTGTCTCCACATAATATGTCTTATCAGGAGATAAGAGGTGGACACTGGAAGAAGGGGAGGATCAGACAGCCTTTTTACACAGTGCAGAGAATTAACCCCTTAGGTTCCAGAGTGAGTATAACAAGCATGCTTTACTGCATATACACACTGATTTTACTGTTGTGGGTTTATTAACACTTTAACATTCCAGTGACCCGTTGCCAACTCGGGGAATTCACACATTTTGCAACCAAAATCTTTCGGGGCACAGCCACAATGCAAAGTCTTCCCCTTTACCACATAGACCAAAGCATAGGGGAATTTTTCTAATCTCTAGGCTACGTGCGTTGGGCATGTAATATATTTGATGGAACAACTTAAGTTGTATAAGCCTGTATCCTGATGTCATATGCCTTTCATTAATGTCCTCTCAATCTTAACCATAATTTTCTTACATTTAGTACACACAGCTATTGTGCTTACTGGACTACAAGCAGAACTTTTCATACAGCAGTAAATCTATAGTATATAAAGTGACCATACATACAAAGAGTCCAATGCACTCAATACAGCAATGAGACCCAGTCACTGGAAAGTGTTATGGTAAAATGGTGGATGGCTCTGCTGCTTTAGGAAGGGAGGCATTCTGTTGGTGACCATAATGTGTACTGTCTATTTATCTGACCATTGTGCTAGTGATATCTTGGTTTGGACTTGTGTTTTATGTTTATCACATGTATTGATTGAAAATGCAAAGTAGATTTCTAAATTTAAAAACCCATGTTGTAACTCATGTGTATGGTTTAGTAGCAGCTGTACCGTTGAAAACTTTGTGCTGCATTTACATTTTTCTCAATAGTGCGAGTATGGCGCTTTTTCTTTTTTTTGTAATTTATTCATAGACATGGAGGTCCTCGCATTCCATTGGACACCAGCTCATGTGGAAGCACTGAAGAGTTTTCTGGTAACCCCAGCATGAATGGGCAGAGGAGCCACAGTGCAGGTAACACCACCAAGACAGAACTCTTACATTACTGCTGACTGTTTAATAAGAATTTATTTAATGCCAGTCCTGTTCTCTCACTACAGTTACTAACCACAAAGAGAAAGAATTCCCTGATGAGAGCTTACTCTACTGCCCTGAACCTAGTGAGTGGGGAGGTTTAACTAACAGTAAAACATGAGAGTGTATTTAATACCATAGTGCAGCCAGTCACAATCCCTGAGTTGTAAAGACTAGTGCTCAATAACCGCTGAGATGTTAAAGTAATTATTCAGATTCTAGGTACCACTTGTCTGTTATAGGCAGGAAAATCAAAGGAAGCTTCTGATTCTACTTTTGCTATGCACTAGTTCTTAGAAATCAGGGTTTTTTTTTTTAATATGTCTTGCCTTTTAACTCCTTAACTGTTTTAGAAAAACTGTTTAATGCTTCAGTAATTAATAGACAACTGGCGTACAAGTAGCTGTGTAATATATGTTTGCAAACCATATGAATCTAGTTAACACAGTTTGATGTATAATATTTCATTTTGGGATGTCTCTTGATATTCATGCTAAAGTGCTGATGGATAATGTGGTCATGGAGGAGTAGGAATATTATGTTGAACTCACTGTCCTTCACATAGAGATATTCTATTATGTCATTGTTATGATTAATATATATTAGTGTTTGATGTTCATCCTGTGTGGACGCATCTTTTGTCTCACATTTCTTCACCTTGCTTGCATGTTTCGCAACCTCGAAATGAAATAATGTTTATCAATTTTGTGATGAAATTCATTCTTTAATTTTATGATGTTGGATCAAAAGCAAATGTATCCCAATGCATGATGGGTTGGAATGTATCTCAGGCATGGCAATGTTAACCTACTCTCTTTTTCTTCCTTTTCTCTCCCAATATTTCTGACTGCCGCCAATTCACTCGCTTTTGCATACACTTTCACACCTTACCACCCAATGTTTTTCCCTTTCCAAAAAACTTTTCAATAATTCAATTCCTTAATTCCTTATTTTCAATTGTTCCCATTTACCCATATTTTATGCTTCCTTCTCCACATTTAAAATTGTGTTCTTTGCTTTTTTCTTGTTTTTTGTTTCTTGGACCTTCGATCCTCATCTAATCCTCAAATTGCTATCACACTCCCATTATTTTTCATCCATGTCAATCACACTTCCTAATCCTGCTTACTATCACTTTCCACACATACATGGTGGTCTCTGGGCAGTTTTGATGCTGTCTGCTCCCCCCATAGTGCCTGGCTTCTGCTGCACAGTTGGGGTGGATTGGAAATCCCTCACCACCCCTGCCTGCCTACCACTCACCACCGACTACTTCCCGGACAGGCAGAGCCTGCAAAATGATTATACAGAGGGCTGCTATGACCTACTGCCAGAGGCTGACCTGGACAGGTGAGACCATAGAAATTAAAAAATATATTCAACAATAATTACTTTTATAATGTTTATTCTGTTATTCATTGTAACATAGCAACAGTTAAGTGACGTACAGCCTAGCTATTTACTAACAATTATACGTGTAGTGAACTTGTCCTTTAAAGCCAAATTTCATCCAAAGTCTGTTTTTTTTTTGGATAGTTTGCAAACAGTAAGAACATCTGTCAAGTTATTAATGTCTGTGTCCCCATTGGGCAGATTTGCTTTGACTTTCTGCTACAGTGAGAGGGGCATACAGTGGTGGGAAATATTTCCAACAGGGTTGAAGACAGCAACAAAAAACTTATTTATGTTTTATCTACTTAGATCCTATGAGATTTGTCTTGCGGTCTGTGCCTTTCTGTATTGGTGACACCCGTTTTCCTAATTTCTTGTCCTGAGGTTACAGGAATTAAAAGATAGCGGTGGACTTCCCATTGGAGTCAAGACAACAAAAAAATATTCTAACCCTTCTCTGCTATATTTATTACTAAAAAATAAAGTTTTGACTGGAGATGTGCTTTTTGTGTGTATATATAGCCATTTTTGTCTACTTTTGGATAGTGTATGGAAGAGCTAAACTACTGTTGGTTTATATTTTGCTGTATGTGTCCCCTTGGGAAGATTCCCCCTCACTTCCTGTCTCAGAGATGCAGCAGAAAACAAGGAAACATAAGGATAAATAACTTCTTAGACAGTTGTCAGACAGGTGTCCACGTTGTAAGATTCACCCTCACCTCTCAACTTTAAAATTTTTGGATCTCGCATGACTTTTTTTTTCTTGTTGATAGTGGTCACCAAGACAAACAGAGTGAATCTACCTAGTAGAACACAGAGAGCTATACAAAACCTGAAAGGGGTTCTAATACTCATATAAAATTGTTAAAGTTGCGGTTGCATATACATGTTAAGCAACCTTAGAAACCCTGGCACAGTTGTATGTTGTATATTACATCACCTTTTTAGTAAAAGTGAAGTCGCCTATTAAACATTTACGGCTGTAAAGTTGGCACTTGTCTGTATAGCAACTTTTCCCTAAGCAGTGCACAAGCACCACCTTGGCCTTATAAGTGTACTTTTAGGAAGCAATTGTAAAGAAAACTGAAAAAAATATCCTGTGTAATCCCTTGGGGCTAGAGTTGGGAAACACTGATCTGGAGGACTGTGTGCCACTGTAAAACGTGATCCTTTCCTAACTGAATCAATGTTATATCATATTTCACAGACGGGATGAGGATGGTGCTCAGATGACTGCTCAGCAGGTTTTTGAAGAATTTATATGTCAACGTCTCATGCAGGGCTATCAAATTATTGTTCAACCCAAACAACCAAAACCCAGCACCAGTGCACCACCTCCCCTCAGCAGTAGCCCACTGTACAGACGAGGTACTTGTAATATTCTTTAGATTTGTTTCATGTTACCCTTTGTAATTTTAGTACAATCCTCTGCATATTTACTGTACATGTATAATCTAACTTTTTTAAAATAGATTTTCTAGTTGTATACAGTGAGTTACATTACCTATTTTTACAAAATAATAAGTCGAACATTTATGAGATATATAATCTTTCACAACCTGTGTAGTATAATATTGTGGTACGGTCAAGAATTCTGACTTTGTAGAGCTAATGTCCACACTTCCTCAATGGATCATGTCCATTGTGTGCCATGTAGTTCTACATGAAGGAGGAAAACCAGAATGAAGACATGAAGATTCTAAAAAGAAGGGAACTGTGACAGACGAGGATCACTGGCACTGTAACAGATGTGGCTCACGGGTACTGTGATAGATGTGGCTCACGGGTACTGTGACAGATGTGGATCACTGGCACTGGGACAGATGTGGATCACAGATGTGCATCACTGGCATTGGTACTGTGATCCACATCTGTCACAGTACCAGTGATCCACATCTGTCACAGTACTAGTGACAGATACAGGTACTGTGACAGGCTGATGTGTGCCGTCGTGCTTGTGTGTACTCGCTGATCAGCTCTGCTTTTCCTCACTCATGGGCTCTGTGTGAGGAGAAGCAGAGCCATTCAACTGAATGGCGGCTTTGTTGACATCACATGACGGCTGTGATTGGACACAGCTGTCGTGATCAGAAGGGTCAATCAGAGGGCCCTTCTGCCGAGCGGTGTTGCGCCGTGTCCAAGGGACACAGGCACACCGAGAGTGCGCGGCCGCACATGTTCTGAAGGACGTTCCTGAATGTCCATTTAGAACGACGAAGCTCCCACCTGGCTGTTTATGTGCAGTGGCCAGGTGGGAAGCGGTTAATAGCAAAAAGGTAATATTGTTTTTTTCCCCAAAATTAAACACAATTAGCACAAAAAATAAAAACCGCACAGACAATCAAATACCACCAAAAGAAAGCTCAATTTGTGGGAAAAAAAGGGCATAAATTTCATTTGGGTGCAGTGTTGCATGGCCGCGCAATTGTCAGTTAAAGTAGCTTAGCGCCGTAACGTACAAAATGGCCTGGTCAGGAAGGGGGGTAAATCCTTAGGAGGGCAAGTGGTTAATGTAAACTATAAGCTGTACAACTCAATTGAAAAACAAACAAACATTATTTAAATTTTTTATATTTACTTTCCCCTTAAAAGTAAACATAAAAAACTAAAATAATGTGGTTGCATAACTGTGTACACCCCCTTTTAACTGAGGATGTAGCTGTGTTCAGAATTGAGCGATCACATTCAAAATCATGTTAAATAGGAGTCAGTACACACCTGCCATCGTTTAAAGTGCATCTGATTAACCCCAAATAAAGTTTAGCTGTTCTAGTAGGTCTTTCCTGACATTTACTTAGTCGCATCCTACAGCAAAGCAAAAGAGAAAGGAGGGCGCCAGGTCAGTGTAGGTTAAAACATAGAAACGTTATTATAAGATGACTTACATCTAAGATTCCTTTGGTCAGCATGCAGGATGTGAAGAAAAGTCAGACCAGCGGGACCACAGGTCTCTCATATGGTAGAGCCGATATTAGCAGCATAGCCTGGGAGGGAGCCACTCATGGACTCAACAGTTCCCGCTGAGCGGTGGGGAGATGTGACAGATGCTGTGAATGGCTTGTGGGCGGGCTGCAACGTGTTTCAGAAGCCCCGCCTCCTTTGTCAAGTAGGCCCGTCCATAAAGCAGAGGGGTATATAAGAGCTGTCAGATCCCGGAGAACCAATGGGGAGAGGAAGGGGGAGGAGTGAGAGAGCGGAGAAGACTGCAGTAAGAGTGTGTGGTAGATCAAAGGGATAATCGTGGACATGGATGGGACTTGTGAAGCACAAGATAGCTATTAGTTAGCGGTCCATGTAGCTGAGAGAAAAATCCATCAAAGATAGAGAGGTAAAAGAGAGCCGGTGGGGAGGGAGGAAAGGGGAATGTATTGCGAGAGAAAGAGCATGAGTTGAACCGAAGGACCAAAAACAAAGAAAAAAATAAAAATGGTAACAGATCAAAACAAAACGATTAAAAAACATGCAGCTACATGATCGAATCCACCATGAAAAGAGAATAAAATGCATAAGAGATATGGATTAACATAATGATAAAAAGCAATATAAATAAATATATAAAAAGTATATATGTATATTTTTTGTACACGAAAAATGGGGGTTACATGAGCCTATGGATATTCTATAGTGGCTTTTTTTAATAAAGAACCTAAATAGGTGGGGAATGTGAACAAGTGGAAAGGTACACACTCAATGTATGATAAAAGACTGAATAACTGTAAATCCAATGGGTAGATTACTATATTGGGGTGCTGACACTGAAACATAATGATTCATACAGAAAGGAAGAAATAAGTTGAGGGCTTGCTTTGGGACCATGATGTACACTTTAAATATATTGGTGATGGATAATAGTTATAGTTATATGATGGTGTTAATTTCCAAATCTTCGTTAAGCCCTTTTGGTGACAAGGTGTTCAGGGTAAAAATCCAGAATGTTTCTCTGGTACAAAGCTTATGGAATCTATCAGCCTGAGGGAATCTATTTGATTACCCAAACCTTTAGGCCATCAGTGTACTTGTTATGTGGAGTCAGAAAATGTCGGGGGACACTATGGTCTTCGTTGCCATCCTCTATGAGCCTCCTGTGTTTGCCAAAACGTGCCCTAATGGACCTGATGGTACGGCCAACGTAAAGGAGTCCACAGGGGCAGGATAGGCAGTAGACAACATACTCCGTGAAGCAAGTGTAGTTCTTAATGGTGTATTTTTTTTCTTCTTAAATCCCAAAAGTGCTTTTGTCGACGTGTGACAAACTTACACATTTTGCACCTCAGTTTTTTGCACTGATACATGCCGGTGAGACGGCAAAAAGTGGCCAGTGGGTGAGTGGTGGGAGGTGCAGGAGTGTCAATTCTGCTGGGAGCAATTATGTTCTTGACACTGCATGCTTTTCTGTAAATGATCCTGGGTTTGTCTGTCATTATGGGACTTCATTTAGGGACCTGAAGTAAAATGCCCCAATGACGTTTAATAATATTCTCCATTTGTCTATGTTTATAATGGATTTGGGTGATGAATTTAACATCTCTGGAACTGTCCATAGGTGTTTGTGTTCTGGGGAGGGGAACATGGCAAGTTTGATAAGCCTTCTTAACCAGGTCTGCATCATGCCCCTTGTCTAAAAATCTATTAGTTAAAACCAATCCCTGTTTGATGTAATCAGTATCCTGGGTACAATTCTTGCGCAATCTGCAAAATTGACCCTTGGGGATATTTTCTAACCATTTGGGGTGATGGCAACTTTTAAAATGCAGATGCGAATTTCCCGCAGGTTTGAAATGTGTTTTGGATACAATGTTTCCCTCCCGATGTGCCAACTCTAAGTCAAGAAAAACAAGTGACTCTGGGCTGCTGACGTGGGTGAAAGATAGGCCCATATTGTTGCTATTACAGTACTGGATGATGGTGAAACCAGCTTCATGGGGGATGGATGTATATAATGAACACACGTCGACAGATAGCCACACATATGACTCCATCCATTTGTAGTGTGATAGGGTATGTAGAAGGTGTAATAAGTCTCGCACAGGAGGACGGGAGAGCTTGAACAATGGGTTGCAGAAAGGAATCTAAGTATTGGGACAAACCACTGGTCAGGCTGTCCATGGCAGCAATGGTAGGTCTGCCTGGGGGACAAGACGGATTTTTGTGTACCTTAGGTAGGTGGTAAAAGTAGGGATGTTTGTAAAATTCCTTATAAAGAAAAAGGTATTCTTCCAAATCGATGATCTTATTTAGGTAGGCAGTGTTGATGAGAGTTTTGAGCTCAGCCTTATAGGTGACCAAAGCCCTGGGAGTTTTTTTGTATGTGTTTGAATCAGAAACGAGTCTAGTAGCTTCATTGACTTGTCCTGAATTACAATGCCTCCTCCTTTGTCTTCCTGTTTGATGATGATGTTATCCGAGGCAGCTAACTTATATAAAGCTAGTCTCTCTGATTTAGTGAGGTTATGGTGTTTGTGGGACCTGGAGTGGGTAGTGGAACATAATTTAAGTATGTCTGTATATGTAACCTGATAGACCGTATCTATGAACGGACCTTCGGAATGGGTGGGATAGAAAGTGGAGGGAGGCTTCAAACCAGTATGGGAGGTGCAATTAAGAGGAATGGAGATCTTATAAGATTCATCCTCAATGATCTGATCTGAATGCCATCAGGTCCCCTGAATCCCAAGCAACCTCCGCATAGGATGGAGAGGGCGGCGGATCTGTGGTTAGAGAACCGAGGCTCCTGATGTAACAAAAGTTTGAAAATTCTCTTTTCATGGTGGATCCGATCATGTAGCTGCATGTTTTTTAATCATTTTGTTTTGATCTGTTACCATGTATATTTTTTATTTTTCTTTGTTTTTGGTCCTTCAGTTCAACTCATCCGCCTTCTCCCGCACTACATTTACTTATCCATCAATGTGTACTCATTCATTACTATCCAATTCATCATTGTGTGAGCGCTGAATACTTTTGTTTATTGATGATCATTGCATATACCACTGTGCATCCTACAGCAAAAGCCCTGGTCCGCAGAGAGCTTCCAAATCATCAGAGGGATCTCATTGTTAAAAGGTATCAGTCAGGAGAAGGGTACAAAAGAATTTCCAAAGCACTAGATATACCATGAAACAAAATGAAGACAGTCATCATCAAGTGTAGAAAATATGGTGCAACAGTGAAATTACCAAGAACTGGACGTCCCTCCACAATTGATGAAAAGACGAGAAGAAAGCTGGTCTGGGAGGCTGCCAATAGGCCTACAGCAACATTAAAGGAGCTGCAGGAATATCTGGCCTACAGCAACATTAAAGGAGCTGCAGGAATATCTGGCAAGTACTGGCTGTGTGGTACATGTGACAACAATCTCCCATATTCTTCATATGTCTGGGCTTTGGGGCAGAGTGGCAAGACGGAAGCCTTTTCTTACGAAGAAAAACATCCAAGCCCAGCTAAATTTTAAAAAACACATTTGAAGTCTCCCCAAAGTATGTGGAAAAATGTGTTATGGTCTGATGAAACCAAGGTTGAACTTTTTGGGTATAATTCCAAAAGATTCCAAAAACAACACTGCACATCACCAAAAGAACACCATACCCACGATGAAGCATGGTGGTAGCAGCATCATGCTTTGGGGTTGTTGTTCTTCAGCTGGATCTGGGGCCTTTGTCAAGGAAGGGGGAATTATGAACCAAATACCAGTCAGTATTGGCACAAAACCTTCAGGCTTCTGCAAGAAAGCTGAACATGAAGAGGAACTTCATCTTTCAGCATGACAATGACTCAAAGCATACATCCAAATCAACAAAGGAATGGCTTCAACAGAAGAAGATTAAAGTTTTGGAATGGCCCAGCCAGAGCCCAGACCTGAATCTAATCGAAAATCTGTGGGGTGATCTGAAGAGGGCTGTGCACAGGAGATGCCCTCACAATCTGACAGATTTGGAGTGTTTTTGCAAGGAAGAGTGGGCAAATCTTGCCAAGTCAAGATGTGCCATGCTGATATATTCATGCCCAAAAAGACTGAGTGCTGTAATAAAATCAAAAGGTGCTTCAACAAAGTATTAGTTTAAGGGTGTGCACACTTATGCAACCATATTATTTTAGTTTTTTATTTTTACTTCCCTCCACCTAAAAGATGGAAAAAGTTCTGAAATTATTTATCTTTCTCTAATTTTTTTACATCACAGAAAACTAACATTTTAACAGGGCTGTGTAGATTTTTTTATATCCACTGTAAGTCTACAGGGTGCTTATACCATCTAGATATGATCTTGTGGTTCCTCTTCTTGAGTCTAGCCTATATACACACATTGGGGTTGATTTACTAAAACTGGAGAGTGCAAAATCTTGTAAAACTCTTTATAGAAACCAATTGGCTTCCTTTTTTTTGCCAAAGCTTAACTGAACAAGCTGAAGTTAGAAGATGACTGGCTGCCATGCACAGCTGCACCAGATTTTGCACTCTCCAGTTTTAGTAAATCAACCCATCCCAGTACATGGGGGTATGGACTGCCCCAGTTCCCTCTCCCATTAAGCTATGAAATTTGGATTTTTGGAAAACATGTCAGAAAATAAAGATTTATAGATCATATGTACTATATGGGTCAACCTCTTTTCTTGAAGGTATTCTTCGACACTCATAAAGGGTCTAGTTAGGGAGAATAATGCGTAAATGGAGCAAACATAGGGAGTTGAAACTTCCCAAGCCTCATTGAAAACTTCCCTCACCTATGAATAGGGATCAGTCAAAGGAGTGGGCATATATGCATTCCAAAATGTAAACACAGCTGTGCCAAGAACACTCTCCCGGCACAGTTACTGGCTGCTAACTGAAAGCTCCCGAACGCAAGTAGCTTTCTGATCATGTAACCGCTGTGATAGCCAGTCACGACGGTCACATAATCATTAACACCAGAAATCTCTTAAAGGGCTGGGAGGCATTGGCAAGGGTTAAGCATGTCATCCCATACATGCAAAGTGATTGATACTGTAAGGGACAAGGTGACTACAACAGGCAGCAACCCTGATGCAGCCCAAGGCAAAGGTCCCAGTTGTAAGGCAATGATATCCTCATCTAACCAGATCCATGGTTTATCTTGTTTATTATAAAACCAGTCAACCAGTCTGGTTAGTGTTGTGGCAAACCTTTCATTCGTTTTCGGACAAATGAGCATATCTTTTCTAATTCTAGAGCATTCGTGTCACCAAATGAAATCCTGCATAGCTTTTATCTAGGTCAGGTAATGTTTAGGTGGTTTTAATCAGTACAGTTTGGAATGCATGTAATAGCTTAGGTAAATCCAAAACTGGTATAAAGGTATTAATGAGTCTTGCAGAGGAGATAGATCCAAAACAGCAGCGTTTTTATTGTTGATGTATCGATGAAGCTTAGTTCATCTTTCTCAAGACAATAGTTTGGGAAAATATCCATTTTAATTATAGTTATCCTTCCTAACAAAGAAAAAGAGAGGATTTATCATAGGATGACATACTTTCCAGAATGAACTGAGAAGTTGTACCAAAAATGAGGCTCTGCATATTCTTTTTTCTGCCCTCTTTAGGGTTGGTGTCCCGAAACCACACAGATGACGAAAACCAGTATTGGCTTAGCATGGGCCGAACATTTCACAAAGTGACCTGCAAGGACAAGATAATCACTGTGACCAGATATTTACCAAAGTAAGAGAATATCTTTTGTAAAATATGTACTTTACAATGTTTAACCAACTCTCGATTTCTGCCAGGATATGCAAACTTTTGAGCACAAAATATATTCCTCAGTGCAACTTATAACATCCAAGTGAAATATATAACACCAACATGTCAGAAAAAAAATCAAATCCAGAATTAGTTAGAAAAAGGATCACCCCCCTCCTAAAAATGACTGTAAACTCAATCAGGTGTAGCTATGATTTTATTAGCTCAGCGTGACAAGATTTCCTGGAGCATTTCTGTCTTTTGTAGTGTAACTGAAGCAAACAATCAACTATGGGTGGGAAGGCACTGTCAAAATATCTCCAGGATAAAGTTGTGGACAGGCACAAGTTAGGAGATGGATAGAAAAATATTCAAAGGCTTCATCAATGCCTAGAAGCACAGTGAAGTCTATTATTAAGAAGCAGAAGGTGTTTGGTACAACACAGACCATCACTGGGTCAGGACGTCGCTCCAAACTGGATGACAGCTAGGAGGAAACTGGTTAGAGAGGCTACCAAGAGGCCTACAGCAACTCTAAAGCAGTTGCAGGAATTTGACAGAATGGTCATTGTGTGCATGTGACAACAATATCACAGATTATCTACAAATGTGGGTTGTATGGGAGGGTTGCAAGAAAAAAGCCATTCCTCATGAAAGGCCACAAGCATTCACAACTGAGCTTTCCCAAACTGCACCTTGAAGAACCTGGAGCCACATGGGAAAAGTTGTTATGGTCAGATGAGACTAAAATTTGAATTATTTGGCTTCAACACTAAACTGTATGTCTGGTGGAAATCCAACCATCAAAATAACATAATTCCTACAGTAAAGCATGGAGATGGTAATATCCTTCTATTGGGGTGTTCTCTGCAGCAGGGACTGGAGCACTTGTCAGGGTAGAAGGAAAAATGGATGGGGCAAAATACCGTCAAATTCTTGAAGAAAATCTGTTGCCCTCTGCCAAAAAGTCGTCAACATGACAATAGCCTAAAGCACACAGCAAAAATGACCACACAGTGGTTGAAGGAGAAAAAGGTGAACATCTTTGCATAGCCTAGCCAGAGCCCAGACTTAAACCCCACTGAAAATCTGTGGAATTACTTGAAGACTACAGTCCACAAACAGTCACCATCAAACTTAACTGAATTTGAACAGTTCTGCAAAGAAGAGTGGGCAAATAATGCAAAATTAATAGAGGTATATTCCAATAGACCAGCGGTTCTCAACCTGGGGGTCGCGACCCCTTTGGGGGTCGAACGACCATTTCCCAGGGGTCGCCTTAGACCATCGGAAAACACATATTTCCGATGGTCTTAGGAACCGAGACGCCGCTCCTGTCTCCGGTGATGTGTGGGCGGGATGATATGCTGCCCCTGTCACCGCCTCCTCGCCGCTGATTGGCCACCGGAACTGTAGCTCAGGAGAGGCACACAGGCGGCCAATCACCGGCGAGAAGGTGGAGCTTGGAGAGGAGGAGCCGAGCGGCAGCGCGCGGAGATCGAAGAAGATCGAGGGAGCTGCAGGAACGAGTGAAGAGAGAGGCCAGAGAAGGAAGACAGCTGACAGGTAAGTGCAAATTTTGCTGCTGCAGCTAGGTATGCAGGCTGTAGATGGGAGAGGGAGAGAGCGAGCCCAGGCTGGAGCAGGAGTCAGCAAGGTAAGTATCATTGGTGTCAGTGGGAGGGATAGTGCCCCATCATTTGTGTCACTAATACCAACGATGGGGCACTATTCCTCCCCCCCACTGACACCAACGATGGGGCACTATTCCTCCCCCCACTGACACCAACGATGGGGCACTATTCCTCCCCCCACTGACACCAACGATGGGGCACTATTCCTCCCCCCACTGACACCAACGATGGGGCACTATTCCTCCCCCCACTGACACCAACGATGGGGCACTATTCCTCCCCCCACTGACACCAACGATGGGGCACTATTCCTCCCCCCACTGACACCAATGATGGGGCACTATTCCTCCCCCCACTGACACCAACGATGGGACACTATTCCTCCCCCCACTGACACCAACGATGGGGCACTATTCCTCCCCCCACTGACACCAACGATGGGGCACTATTCCTCCCCCCACTGACACCAACGATAGGGCACTATTCCTCCCCCCACTGACACCAACGATGGGGCACTATTCCTCCCCCCACTGACACCAATGATG
The DNA here is from genome assembly GCF_062004578.1 of Staurois parvus. NCBI lineage: Eukaryota > Metazoa > Chordata > Amphibia > Anura > Ranidae > Staurois > Staurois parvus. Next base: position 6,086,626 of record NW_028318500.1, on the reverse strand, counting down.
GGGCACTATTCCTCCCCCCCCACTGACACCAATGATGGGGCACTATTCCTCCCCCCACTGACACCAACGATGGGGCACTATTCCTCCCCCCACTGACACAAACGATGGGGCACTATTCCTCCCCCCACTGACACCAACGATGGGGCACTATTCCTCCCCCCACTGACACCAACGATGGGGCACTATTCCTCCCCCCACTGACACCAACGATGGGGCACTATTCCTCCCCCCACTGACACCAACGATGGGGCACTATTCCTCCCCCCACTGACACCAACGATGGGGCACTATTCCTCCCCCCACTGACACCAACGATGGGGCACTATTCCTCCCACTGATACCAACGATGGGGCACCATTTCTCCCACTGACACCAATGATGGGGCACTATTCCTCCCACTGACACCAATGATGGGACACTATTCCTCCCACTGACACCAATGATGGGACACTATTCCTCCCACTGATACCAATGATGGGACACAATTCCTCCCACTGACGCCAATGATGGGGCACTATTCCTCCCACTGACACCAATGATGGGACACTATTCCTCCCACTGACGCCAATGATTGGGCACTATTCCTCCCACTGACGCCAATGATTGGGCACTATTCCTCCCACTGACGCCAATGATTGGGCACTATTCCTCCCACTGACGCCAATGATTGGGCACTATTCCTCCCACTGACACCAATGATGGAACACTATTCCTCCCACTGACACCAATGATGGGGCACTATTCCTCCCACTGACACCAATGATGGGACACTATTCCTCCCACTGATACCAATGATGGGACACTATTCTTCCCACTGACAACAATGATGGGGCACTATTCCTCCCACTGACATCAATGATGGGACACTATTCCTCCCACTGACACCAATGATGGGACACTATTCCTCCCACTGATACCAATGATGGGACACTATTCCTCCCACTGATACCAACAATGGGACACTATTCATCCCACTGACATCAGTGATGGGGCGTTAGTCCTCCCACTGCAAAATTACAGTTATGAAGTAGCAACGAAAATAATTTTATGGTTGGGGGTCACCACAACATGAGGAACTGTATTAAGGGGTCGCGGCATTAGAAAGGTTGAGAACCACTGCAATAGACTAAAGGCTGTAGGTAAAGTAAAGGGTGGTTCAACAAAATACAGACACAAGGAGGTGATCCTTTTTCCAATTCATTGATTCTGTTTCTGATTTTTTTATTTTTTTCTGACATGAGTAAATACAGCTGGATAAAACAAAAAAAGTGTCTGTATTCATTTCAGACTGTAAAGCAACAAAAATGTGATTATTTTAAAGGGGGGTGATTCTTTTCTATACACACTATATATGTAATTTTTTTTTATATATACCAACACTAGTCCGTGTCCCTGATCATCACCTTGTCAGTCATATGATGACGCTGTACTGCCGTGATGACAGTATGAAAAAAAAAAGTTGTGGGGAAGAAAAAAAATGTATTTAATTTCTTACTTTTCACAAAAAATTGTGACAAAATATTACAACTTCAAAAAACTCACCATGACTGTTCCTAAATACTTTGGACTGTCTGCTTTACAAAATAGGGGTTATTTGTACTGTCCTGGCATTTTAGGGCCTCAAGAAATGAGAGAGAGAGAGAGAGAGAGAGAGAGAGAGAGTTTTTATATTTACATACCATAGTTTGTAGACCCTATAGCTTTCACACAGACTAAATAATTACACTGGTTTGGGATTTTTTACCAAAGAAATGTAGCAGAATACATTTGACCTACATTTATAAAGAAAAATTATTTATTTGCAAAATTTTTTAACCGAAACTCAAAAAAAGTTTTGAAAAATTTTCGTCATTTTTCTTTTATCTAGCAAAAAAGAAAAAGATAAACATTGAATTAGGGCACAGTGTTGCATGACTGATTAATTGCCATTCAAAGTATGACAGTGCACAATGGCAGTTTCTGCCTGTTATGTGACTTCTTTATATTTGGTCCCTCCTTGTGCGGGGAAAGGGGGGGTTGTGGAAGTGTACCTGAAGGTAACATTCTCATCTTATTCTGCACTGCAGTATTAGAAGTCCTTCCCTCTTGTCAGAGTAGGAGTGAGGATCTCTGACATACAGGCATGGTCAGTAAAGTTGTGCTGCTAGTGCCCATGTCTGTAAAGAGGAAGTACTTTCACGCTTACCCAATCCTGTTGTACTTAGAGGAAAAGTTGACAATAGGGCTGAAATTTGATAGTGGTGTTTTTAATTTTGTCAGCCCTCTGCAAGCAGTGAGGTCATCACAAAAATACTGCCATGGTCAACAAGTAAGAACTTCTAAAGGGAACTGAGCTTGAACATATGTAGAGGAAACCATTGAGTAAAACTGACCATACACTGTTCTTTCATCGTGGGGGTGAAAAAAACCAAACAGATTACTTTAGCTAAAATAAGTAATCCCCCAAGGAAACCCTTGCTAATCAGCAGCTGCAGATTATTGGCTACAGATGCTGATTGACTAAAAAACCTCCAACATGTCACTTCAATAGAAGTTGATTACATAATCGCCTTCTATCGAGCAAGGGAGCCCACACGCTGATCGAACTCAGCCTGTCCCTGCTGGACTGGCCAAATTTTGATCAGTGTGTGGTCAGCTTAATGTTCAGTTTATAGTAGTAAGATTTTTATCTAGGAAAAACGGAAATAACAAAGCTATTGAAGGAAGCAACATTAGAGGGATTGATTGCTGCATGGTCTTTCAAAGGAATACAGAGGAAAAAACATATCTTAATCGTCCAGTACAGGACATAGGCAGAATATTCCTACACCATGGGTTATAGGTGTGTATCTTCAGGTGAATGAGCACTGGCAAAGCCCCTTGGCACCTCCCCTATAACCCTACCCACTCTGAGTCCTCAGTTTTGTGTTAGTGTCTGAGGGTGAGAAATTCATGGATAAATTATCTCTTAGCTTAACTAACTTATTATTTTTCTTTATTATTTTATCTTCTGATTCTTCAATAAAATCCTCACTGTCAACTAATGCCAGCATAGAAGAAGTGTATCCACATAAGTGCTACCTTGGTAAAACCATGGGAGCCACACCAGACCCTGTGCTGTAGTGACAGCTCATAATGTTGCTTCGGTCACTGAATCCTGTGTTGGGTGCTCACCTTTGGCACTCACTGCAACACACTAAGTTAGCTGCAGGGTGCTATGCAGGTCCAGTGCTATGATTCATCACTGTGAAACCCAGTCTCTAAAGACTCCTTTGGGGATATGCCTACCGTGATGGGCGAAGCCTGGACTTTACAGTCCAGCATTGAGGACAGGCAAGACAGGGTCACCCTGTATCTCTATTGATTACTGTAGAAAATGAGCCTATGTGTGGAATAAGTTCACCTCAGTGTTAAGCTTTACAAACTCGCCACTAAAATTCAACCAGTAGCTCAGTATCAGGTGGATAACCAGGTGTTACATTACACCACTGGTAGCATACATTAACGCCACTTTCACCTAAAGCCCTTCTAAGATAGTCAGGTGCTTCCTCTCACTCATTCACCAAGTGGATTTGGTACCACATTTACCTTACAGACACATTGACCCTATTGTGTAGATCCTATTCCATAAGTACCCCACAGGGGAATATTCGCACTTGTAGCTATGGTGGAGACCAGGAAAAAGGAAACCAATGCAAAATCGCAGGTGAACATTCACTCTGCTAAAGGCCCACACACACTCAAACTTAGAGTGGTGATGCGTCTTTTGCACCAGAGCAAGAGGTGGTTCTTATATTGGTCTCAGCATCATCTCTAGTTCTAATTCAGGCACGCAATAAGCGGCCTATTTGACCAAAGCAGGATTCTTTGCCGGATTCTACCTGTGTGTACTATACTCCAAGTTATGGAATTTTCAGTCAAAATTCCTTTTTTGTGGCATTTTATTTAAAGACAATGGGGTCAATTTTATCAATGTGTGCACCCAAGATTTAAACTACTTTCAATCAAGATTCACAGATTTTTTTTTTCAGTTCAGTGTGAAAAATGTGCGAAACTTGTGTGAAGACATTGATAAAGAGAGTTCAATGTAATGATTATGGATGAACATGCACTTGTGTTTTCTCCTTAGGTATCCATATGAATCTGCCCAGATCAGTTACACATATAACCTGTGTCCCTCCCATTCTTGCTGTGACTTTGTGCCTAGCTGGGTGGAATTCTCCCATGAGCGGCTGGAGGACTACAAGTGGAACTATTTGGATCAGTACATCTGCTCAGCTGGTTCTGAAGATTTCAGGTTGGGCATACACAATAGAAAAGTAATAACCTTCTGCTTTATTTATACAGAAATTAACCCCCTTGTATAGTAATGGGGGTTACAAAAATAACCTGACTACACTGTTAAATGTATAAAGCAAATAATATTAATTCACACAGACTCAATTTAAAGTAGTACTGAAGGCTAAACATTGTATACCTTAATGCATTCACAGCATTAAGGTAAAAACACCAGCATTAAGGTAAAACACTCCAGTATATTCACAGCCACTCTTCAGTTCCTAAACACTTACCTGTTGTCCTTGTGTAAAAAGGTGTGCTATTGCACTTATAGATGAATAAAATATTTTAAATGACAGCTGCAGCAGTCCTAAATTGTGAACCTGAATGCACAAAACATGAATGTATACCCATATGGACCGCGCATACTATGTGCATAAAACAGTGTAAATAATCAACATAAAGTTCAATATCATTCAGTCCTACACCAGTGAAATTGGTGCAAAGTGCTAGTATTCAACGTTTAGTATTTTGATTGTATATCTCCAAGCCAAATGACAGGTGCTCCATTGTGCTCAAAAATAGTGCCCCACATGGACTGACACCATCATCCAATGACCATCTACTGTATCTCTAGAGGTCATACACGCTTTTGGGACTATCCCAGTGAACCGATTGTGGCAATGAAGTAACCACCTCTCCTTAAGATGAGACTGTGATTGATAATAGACAAGTTCCAAGATCACTCTCTCCTCTCCTCCAAAAGGTGGTTATGCAATATGTCACCATATATAAAGAAACAGAAGGGGACATTCCATAGTGTAAAACCACTTAACCTTTATTCAGGGGAATAACTAAAAGAAATACACTCACAAATAAAGTGCCTTGTTGCTATTGCACTTAAAAAATGGATGCCGCTGTGGTGGTTGCTCCTTAGAGCGGCGTCCATTCCACAGGGAGGATGTGATGTCAGCGGAAGTTCTGTCATCAAACCTCGACGTGTTTCGATCTCAGATCGTCCTTTTCAAAGTCTGCCATCTTGTAGACACTGCCCCATCCCCTGTCTGTTCTGTGGACTACTAGGGAAAATCACCAATCCTACACTCAACCTGAGCTCTATGATAACTGATTATTAAGTGTAGAAGAAATACATAAGTGAACTTAACGATGCCTTATGCTCCACTCAGCCATAACCTTATGACCATTGACAGGTAAAGTAAATAACATTGTTTATCATGTTACAATGGCATCTGAAAGTGGGAGGGATATATCTGGCAGCAAGTGAACATGTCCCTGAAGTTGATCTGTAGAAAGCAGAAAAAATGGGCAAGCGTAAGAGTTCAAGCGACTTTGACAAGGGCCAAATTGTAATGGCTAGATGACTGGGTAAGAGCATCTTCAGATTTGCAGCTCTTGTGGGATGTTCCCAGTCTGTAGTGGTCAGGACCTACCAAAAGTGGTCCAAGGAACATAAACCAGCAAATGGGTGGCCAAGGTTCATTGATGCACATGAGGCGCAAAGACTGGCCCATGTAGTCCAGTCCAGTAGTTCAGATTGCTGAAATAGTTAATGCTGTCTATGATAAAAAGGTGTCAGGACATACAGTGCATCGCAGTTGGGTGTATATGGGGCAGCGTAGCCACAGACCAGTCCGGGTGCCCATGATGACCTGTATCCACAGCCAAGAGAGCCTTCAATGCTCACGTGAGTATCAGATCTGGACCACAGAGCAATAGAAGAAGGTGGCCTGGTCTAAAGAATCACTTTCCTTTTATATTATGTGGATGGTCGGGTGCGTGTACGTCACTTACCCTGGGAGATGACACCAGGATGCACTATGAGAAGAAGGTAAGCCGGCAGAGGCTGTGTGGCTTCAAGGATCTGCTACTGACAACTTGGTGTCAGATACTACTGCATACCTTCAGAGGTCAAGTGGAGTCCATGCCTCGATAGGTCAGAGCAGTTTTGGTGGCAAAATCGGGACTTACTCAATATTAGGTGGTTATGATGGGTGGCCATAATGTGTGGGCAATCTGAATATGTATGTGTGTGTGTGTATATATATATATATATATATATATATATATATATATATATACACATACACACACTATATTGTCAAAAGTATTGGACACCACTCCTTGGATTCCGGTGGTTCAAGCACTTCCATGGCCACAGGTGAAAGAACGGGTCACTCTCAGGAGCTCAGTGAATTTGAGCGTGGTACCGTGATAGGTTGCCACCTGTGCAATAAGTCCATCTGTGACTAAATATTCCACGGACAATTGTTAACGGTACTATAACAAAGTGGAAGCAACTGGGAACAGCAACTCAGCCAAGAAGTGGTAGGCCACGTAAAATGATAGAAAGGGGTCAGCACACGCTGAAGCGCACAGTGCACAGAGGTTGCCAGCTGTCTGCAGAGTCAATAGCTAAGTACCTCCAAACTTTGTATGGCCTTCAAATTAGCACAACAGCAGTGTGTAGAGAGCTTCATGGAATGGGTTTCCATGGCCGAGCACCTGCATCCAAGCCTTACGTCACCAAGTGCAATGCAAAGCATTGGATGTAGTGGTGTAAAGCGCACCGCCACTGGACTGTAGAGCAGTAGAGACATGTTCTCTGGAGTGATAAATCACTCTTCTCTGTCTGGCAATCCGATGGACGTGTCTGGGTTTGGTGGTTGCCAGGAAAATGGTACTTGCCTGACTGCATTGTGCCAAGTGTAAAGTGTGGTGGGGGGGATTATGGTGTGGGGTTTCTTTTCAGGAGTTGGGCTTGGCGCCTTAGTTCCAGTGAAGGGCGGAGACTGCAAGCCAGGCCTTCTCATCCAACATCAGTGCCTGACCTCACAAATGCGCTTCTGGAAGAATGGTCAAAAATTCCCATAGACACACTCCTAAACCTTGTGGACAGCCTTCTCAGAAGAGTTGAAGCTGTTATAGCTGCAAAGGGTGGGCCAACTCAATATTGAACCCTACGGACTAAGACTGGGATGCCATTAAAGTTCATGTGTGTGTAAAGGCAGGTGTCCCAGTACTTTTGACAATATAGTGTATGTGTGTGTATGCATGTATATGTGTATACACGTATATATATATATATCGTTTATAATAATGGTTGTCTTATTTTCTTATTTATTTCTATGAACTCTGCATCCTCCTGTGTAGTCTGATTGAGTCTTTAAAGTTCTGGCGCACTCGGTTCCTTCTCCTTCCCTCTTGTGTTGGACCCACCAAGCGCATTACTGAAGGGGAGCAGCGTTGTGATGTGTATGGAGACCGCCCCAGATCTGAGCAAGAGGAAGTACAACTAATAGATGGCTTCCTGCGATTTGTGGAGTGTCTGAATCGAATCCGCAGGCGTCACAGATCTGACCGGATGATTCGAGTACCTTACCATTCTTTTTATCTTGTTGGTTTACTATTATATGGAACATACATTTTAAATGTTTACCGATCTGCTTGCATTTTTATTGTATTTTTAGAAGGGGACAGGTATGAAAGGACTGCAGCTTCCAGCTCACCCCCCAGAACCCTCTGGACCCCCAGTAGGAAAGAAAGGAACATCTGCACTCTCAGCTCTGCTAGAGTTGGAATCAAATCAGAAGTAAGATGGCCCATCTCTCAAGAATCATTGGAAAATCATTTTTCTCAGAAATAATTTAAGAATAAACAAAGTAAAATAAATTATATGTTTTTTACAGGGGTTTGGGGGAACAGCAAGCCCTAGCGCATGCTGGAAAAGCTTCTTGCCAGGCCACAGATCCAGCTGTCACCCCAACCTTTGTTGACAGCCCTCGTAAGGTAAGGAAGAAGGGGTAGATATAGATTTTTATTAACCTTTGGATAGGACTTGGTCACTTCTGTTTAGTCCATTTTCTTAATTCCTGTATGCCTTCCAAATGTAATGCTGTGTGGTTCATCCTGTCACTGTCTGTCTTTATGGCTCTCTCTGCACTGTCACTTTCATCTCAGGATGGGGCCTTCTTTATGGATTTTGTTCGCAGTCCACGTACAGCGCCGTCATTCAACCCGCAGGTTAGTATCCCAAGTACCAGCAGTTGTGTGACAGCATGAACCTTTGCAATAACCAGCATGTATTGCTATGAACCTACATATACCTCTTACACAACATTTCTAGTGCTGCACTGTCTAACACTAACTATATACAGTATGCTCTTTTTTATATGTATGTTTTCTTTCTATATGAATTAATGTGTGTATTTGCAATGTCCCCAGTTTTGTGCTTGCATTTGTATCATGTGAATCTTGTTGTTTAGGCTTTGTACTAATGCACTAATTTGTGCTTGCACTTATTGTCTTACATAATAATACATATCCATTGGTGCCTAACAGTATTATAAAGGTCTTTGCATGTGAATGCATATTTCATATATACAAAAGAGTATTTTTTAAAGCTCTAAACTCCAGCCAAACATCTAAATGCACTAATTTATTAGTGCTGTTTTGCCTGTCAAAAGATTTGTATTACTATCTATTCAGTACTGAGACTTGCACATCCCATCCAGAGAGCACAAACAGAGGGACAACACCACTTTATGTTTTACAATTAAGGAATGGCACATTTGCTTACAGTGAATCCAGCTGGCTCCTAGGAATTTCTCTATCTCCCAGTCTGTGTTTTGCACAGGGATTAGAAGAAGCTGAGGTCATGTAAAATTCAGCTACTTACACTAGTTGCAGTTATCAAAAATATATCACCATGTATGAATGAACACAGAGTTGTATTAATGGGTTCAGCTTTAAAGTGTACTATCATCAATAAGAAGAGATAACCTTGTAAATAATTGTATTGCATAACATTTGTTATCTTAATAGTTTGAGATGACAGTAGACAGTTAAATATCAGGCATCTTGCTTGGTATAACACTGCAGGTAGTTCTTAAACTACAAAAATCTATATAATGATTTTTTTTTTAGAGGAACAGTGACATTAGGCATGTTTGCAAGTGGAATCAATAGTAATTTGGTTTAATCTTAATTGTATGGTACAGGACACAGGCAGAGTATTTATATACCACGTGTTATAGAAGTGTACCTCCAAAGCTTTAGAAGACACGCCCCCTGTGCACCTTCCCTAAAACCCTACTGCACTCTGAGTTCTCAGTTTTGTGCTAGTGTCTGAAGATGATGGACCAAAGATTTTTCTTTGTGCTATCTTTGGATTCTTCAATCAACCAAACTATAGCCAAAATAGAAGCAATGTATCCTGACTGGTGCCACCTTGGTAAAACCATGGGAACCCTTCCCGGACCCCACACTGTGGCAATAGCCCGAATTGTTGCTTCTGGCACTGGATCCTGCATGGTCCATGTTACACCACTATGGAACCCAGTCAATGAAGACCCCTTTGAGGGTATGGTCACCTTGATGGGCAAAGCCTAGACTTTATATAGTCCATTGTTTTGTCAGGGTCACCCTGAATCTTTGACGGTTACTGTAAAAATGGGGCTATGTTTGGAATCTATTCACCTCCCACCAAAACCTTGGTACTAAAATTCGACCACTTCGAGCTTAGCCTCAAGTGGATGATCCGGTGTTACATCACACTGCTGGTCGCACACTTTAAAGCCACTTCTGCCTAGAGCCCTTATAAGGCACTCAGGTGCTTCCTCCCCTTACTTTCACCAAGAGGGTTAATTATAGGACGAACTACACCTGGGTTATTTTGTACTTACAGATGCACTGTTACTCTATACACTGCACCCTACTTCATGAGTATTCCACAGGTAAATACCCTCACTTGTAGCTATGGCAGAAACCAGGTCAAAGTGAGCCAGTGGAAAATCACAGGCGAACATGCACTCTGCCGAAGGTCTGAACAACACTTAGCCTTAGAGTAAAGATTTTTCCCTTGCACCAGAACAGGGTCCAGTTCTAAAATTGATCTCTGCATCAGATTCTAGATCTGTTTCAGACATGCAACAAGTGGTCTACTTGACAAAACCAGAATTTTCTGCATCTACAGTACATCACAATTTCCGATAGTTTACAGTTTTAATACAGCCATTGTTGTCCAGGGCTCAAGACTGCAATGCCTCTTCTCCTACTTCTGTCTCCCAACTGGAGTCAGATCCTGATATGTCTGTCCTAGAGGAGGCAGACACAGAAGGGAATGAAGAGTATTATATTGAGGCATTACTGAAGGAAGCTGCATAAGATTTTTCTTCCCCAGACTACCGCCATATTAAAGAGGGGGCTTCATCATAACATGTTTGGTAATGTTGAAAAGCCTCTGTCCGCAGGAGCCCTGGCATTTTGCAGTCTAGCTCTCATTCTTCTCACCATGACACTTTGGGTACAAAGAGACCTGCATTTCCTATTAATGGATAAGTAGGATGTGGAGTGTATGACAACTGGGTCACTCCTGAAAGAATTTTCACTTCTTCCAAAATCTTTACTGAACTCTATCCAGTGGAAAAACAGTTCACAAAGAGGGCTATTCCTGTAGCTGATCCTGCTGTGTTCACAAAGGTCTTAGCACCTCTGCTTGCCCTTCTCAGAACTCAGGGCATCTGAGTCACGGGCTACGTAGCCGACCTTCTGAAGGACTCCTCTCTCTTGCAGCTATCAGAAAATGTCCACAGGGCAAAAGATGCTCCAAGTTTTCAGCTTGGTGATCTGTTTCAATAAATCTGCTCTCCAGCCTTCCATTCACCAGGAATACTTGTGTCTGGTCCTGTGCAGATCCCAAGCAAATGTCTTTCTGTCAGAAAAGAAAGGTTCGAAGCAATACCGTTTGCCCAATTCCATTCAAGAACTCTCTAGCTCATCATCTTGTCAACCTGGAATAAGCAGGCTTTTTCTCTCAATTTACCAATGCTCCTGTTCAGCCAAACAAGGAATTCCCTATCTTGGTGATCACCACCCTAGCCCCAACAGTGGGGAAGTCCTTCCTTCCCTACCACTGGAAGGTTATCACAACAGACACAAGTCTCTCAGGCTGGAGAGGAGTGTAATAATCCCTTACAGTCCAAGGAACATGGTCATGAGGGAAAACAAAGGTTGTCCTCAACATCTTGGTGCTCAGAGCAGTCCGGCTGACTCTACAGCATTCAAACCCCCCTTCCGAAAGGACATCCAGTCAGGGTGCAGTCAGACAATGCCACAACTATGAATAGAATAGGTAGGCGCTATGTGATATGAGTTCAAGGTGAAGCTGCCCCTAATTGAGTGTGGTTAACACTTATAACGTGAGTAAAATCTAAATAGATAGGCACTACATTTATTCAATAATCTTAGTATGGTGCAATAAATATGGAATTTTTATCACTAAAGAAATCCCTATATGGTTATCTCAAGTTTGGTCCATGCCTCAAAGTGCCTAGACCAGTTGGTGATATTAACCCTTCGTATGCCAATTAGACTGATAATAACATATAGTACCATATAAAGTGAATGTTGAAAACACAAACAATGTGAAAACTCTTATAACTGTCCCAAATTGAGGTAAAAAAAAAATGCAAAAAATCTAAAGGTGACTGTGATCTTCCCCGCGAGCTCATAAACGTGAAGTGTGGATGGCTCACTCACCAGAACCTTTGACCCCATTTATGGTGGTGAAATGCACCTTTGGTTTTATAGGGGACCACCCTCTCTTGTTAGGTTCTCCATTGTTCTCCCTCTAGGGCTCTGTGGCTTATAGCCAGACATAAGGAATTCCAATATGTTTCCAGTAATATAATTTATGGTTAACTTTAGATATTCCTCCCACGAGAATGCAGCCGGCCAATGCATGAATCAGACAAGTGAATAGCTTATCTAAGTGTAGTATTTTAATAAAAATCAAATCACATAGAGAAAGTTTTCCACTCACTTGTACAGGTGCTTGCAAACCAGGTTTGTTTTCAATCAGATATGCCAAAATGGGGGATTCAGGATGTGGACATCCTAGCCTCCAGATCAACAACAAATTACCTCTGTTGCTAGAACCAGGGATTCTCCAGCTCTAGCCTCAGATGCTTTAATAATCCCTGACAACCCTTGATCTCTTCCCAACAGCTCAGATCTACTATCCCAAGGCCCTCTATTCCATTCTGCTTCTCAGTCCCTAGATTTAACAGCATGGCTGTTGAAATCCCGGTCTTAAAGGATAGAGGGGTTTCTAAAAGCAAAAAAGACCTCTTACACGAAGATCTATTATCAAAGTCCACAGATACATCCATCACATGATGGATAAGGAATCTGATCGCAAGAGCTTACAGTACTCTTTCTCAAAGAAAAAACTCCTCCTGCATATTTTAATGCCCATTCCACCAGATTGGTGGGAGTTTCTTGGCCATTATGAGACCAAGCCTCTATAGCCCAGTTGTGTAAGGCCACCATATGTTGTTCTGTTCATGTATTTTCAACGTTTACCAGGGGGACATACAATCTTCTGCAGATACAGCTTTTGGCTGTAGGGATCTTGCAGCGGCACTCTGACGTAGGGTCTTCTGACCCTTGCTGTTTGGGCCTGTTGGCACAGTTAATGTTTGCCTCATTGTTGTCCAATCCTCTTTTTCATTGCATGGGGAGGTTCCATTGTGTATGAATACTCTGCTTGTGTCCACTGTACTGCACAATTAAGATGAGAAATTTTGAGTTGTCCGTAAATTTCAGATCTTGGAATACAGTGCAGGACACAAGATACCTTTCCTTCCATTGCTTGGTTCACTTTGCATTGCCTTCTACAAAACTAAGGACTTAAGGAGTAGGGTATGGTTGTAGAGGAAGTGCCCAGGGTGTCCTCTAAAGCTTTACCAGTGTCCAATCACCTGAAGGTGCATACCTATAACCTGAGGTGTATGAACACTCTGTATCCTGTACTGTACTCCAAGATATAGCATTTGCAGGTAAGTCAAAATTCCTTTTTTTTTCCCATAAAGAGAAAGATGAAGGTTGAGGAACTTTGTTTTACTCAGGAGTTAAAGTGTAATGCCAGCCATTTTTGTTTTGTTTTGGATGGAATGAGGAATGACTAGTTCCCTGTCAGGTTTTAAATACATTCTGTGGCTCTATCCAGTGACAATGTTGCTTCTGGCACAGGAGATGAGGACATATAGGAAAATAACTTAAATATTATTGTCTGCTTTCACACTAAAGTTTTTTTTGTGTTACTATTGCAAGTCTTTTAGAGACAGTTCTTCAAAAAATGAGAAGAAATTTCTCCAACAGGGACAAACCGCAATAAAGCACAACACAGGTTCTAGCCTCTCCCCATTTTTTTTAAACTGTAAGATTTTACTAAATAAAATGCTCACGAAAAACAAAATTGCTCCATAAGCCAACACACCGTAGGGGTAGTTTTACATAGTACAGATTGGTTTTCAACAACGAGTCACTGATACAGGCATACAATGACGCCTAGAGGAAGAAAGAGCATAAAACAGGTCAGGTTATCAGAGAGTGAAATTTGAATTTTTGCCTGTTGATGTGAAGGTGTGCAGCATGGTAAATTTGTTCAGGTTTGTAATTGGTCATCAGTAATCAGGAGGTCTACCACTATGGCTGGGTGGCCATGGAACTGAAGAAAAGCAGAAGGAAGTGGAGGTGGTCATGGAACTGAAGAAAAGCAGAAGGAAGTGGAGGTAGCCATGGAACTAAAGAAAAGCAAAAGGAAGTGGAGGAAAACAGAGAGAGCAGCAACAGACAAAGAGGGGGAAAGCTGAAAAAAGGGGGTTGGGTATCCAAGTTGGAAGGCCCCATTCCAGCTGTTTTGGCATGGTAAAACAACTCATGAGTTAATGGCTTTAAACTGCAGAGTACCTAAGAAGACAATCCGGGTGGTTCAAGTAGCAATGTAAGTGGAACACATATCATGATGGTGAGCCATCAGTTCTTCAAGGCATTTGAGATGGATCAGGCCAACAGGCTGCTCCTTCATTGTAGGGAAAGAGGTCAGTTTCCAGTGTTAACAAGATTCCTTGTAGCTAGGAGAAAAAAAAACAGCGCACACCTTTCTTGGCTGTGGAGATTGGCCCAGGGGGTATAAAAAGCAAAGCAATCTTGGGTGACACTGATGTATGCAAGTCCATGACTGTCATAAACATGGAAGATTCAAAAGTTGTGTATAAGAGGGCAGTTTTTTATCTTCCAAAAATAAAAGTTGCACCTGGAACTCCACTTTAATCTTCAGGATTAGAGTTTAGGAGGTTAAGAATTAACGTTAAGTCTCTGTTCACACTCCTGCTACCTGAAAGTTGCGCAACTTGCAGTGCTACTTTGTCAGGCGACTTGGGTACTACTTTGAAGCAACTATGAAGCAACTTTCAGGGAATGCCTGGATAATCTTCCTGTAATGTCGGATGCAAATCACATCAATAAAGATGAGGATCTGGCTTGGAGGCGATTTCTATTAAAGTCTATGGGCACAAGTAGGATAGCAGTTGCCTTGGAAGTAGTACAGGTAGAGTGCTAATTAAGACAGCTCTTATTGACTAACATGGGATTTCTCATGTCATGCGACTTGGGGTCTTAAAAGTCGGATCCCAGGTCACGGCAGTGTGAACCAACCCTAAGTGTGTTAAGAGTTTAGTGTTAGTACAAAGGTATATTTTTCAGCGTTCGGTCAATGTGATTGTAAAGATTTTGTGGTTTTTAATTTTTTCGTTTGTTTTTATAATTACAAACATGTTATACTTACCTGCACTGTCTGATGGAATTGCACAGAGCATCCCTGAACCTCCTCTTCTCAGGTCCCCCACCAATGCTCCTGGTTTCTTCTTCCTTCTAATTACCCCACAGCACAGCTCTTCCCCGCTTCCAAGTCTTTGCACGATGATTTACCATGATTGCAACGTGATTTATTGTGCTACAATCGCAGCAAAACCACACTCTGTTTTCAGGTGCCATTAATAAACAGATTGAAATGAATGGTACCTAAACACGTTCTGCACTTTGTCATTTTATCAGAGCGTTTTGAAATTGTGGGCTGAATTGCAGAAATTCTGCCCGCGATTCAAAATGCCCATGAGTGAATGCAGCCTGAGATTAGGCATAGAGGCAGGAAGGTGTGCTTAGCTAAGAAAACCCCTCCTCACTGTTTGTATAGGCCTGGAAACCAGGGAGTAACTGAGGAAATGTAAAAAAAAAAATGTTTAAAACAAGTGGGTGACTGGGGACAAAGAGAAGGCAAATTTATTAAATACCTTCTTCAGCTCTGTGTATACAAAGGAGCATGGGGAGCGCTTGTCTATAATGGGCATGGTGTTGACACAGCTCCAGATAATCCACATTGGCTCACAATTGATATGATCCAAAAATATTTAGACAGAATAAAGGTGAATAAAGCACCTGGACCGGATAGCATACACCCACGGGTCTTTAAGGAATTGAACTTTGTCATTTCAAAGCCATTGTTTCTAATGTTTAGGGACTCTTTAATGACTGGCATAGTACCACTGGATTGGTGTAAGGCCAATGTGGTGCCAATATTTAAAAAGGGGTCAAACTCTTTACCAAGTAATTATAGATCTGTTTAACTTCTATAGTTGGGAATATACTGGAGAGTTTAATAAAAGACCACATAGATGAGTTCTTGCTGGAAAAAAATATTTTAAGCAACAGACAGCATGGATTCATGAAAGACAAAAGTTGTCAAACAAATCTGATTTCTTTTTATGAGGAGGTGAGCAAAATCTCGGACAAAGGGGTGGCAGTGGACGTGGTATGCTTGGATTTTGCAAAGGCGTTTGACATAGTTCCCCACACACGGCTAATGTGTAAGGTAAAGTCTATGGGCTTGGAAAAATTTGTATGTAGATGGATAGAAAACTGGCTAAAAGATCATATTTAGAGAGTAGTGGGTAATGATTCATACTCTGAATGGTCTAGGGTTGTTAGTGGTGTACCCCAAGGTTCAGTGTTGGGACCCTTACTTTTTAATATATTTATAAACGATATAGGGTCTGCGATTAAAAATACCATTTCAGTCTTTGCAGATGACACCAAGCTGTGCAGTGGAACAACGTCCTTACAGGATGTCTCCAAATTGCAAGCCAACCTCAATGCACTATTTAATTGGGCAATTATGTGGCAAATGAGGTTTAATGTTGATAAATGTAAGGTTATGCACTTGGGGGCTAAGAATATGCATGCATCATACATACTGGGGGGGGGGGGTACAACTGGGGGAATCAATGGTGGAGAAGGATCTGGGAGTTCTGGTAGATCACAAGCTTAATAATGGCATGCAATGCCAAGCTGCGGTTTCTAAAGCGAGCAAAATCCTCTCGTATTAAAAGAGGTATAGACTCCAGAGAGAAAGATATCATTTTACCCCTGTACAAATCATTAGTAAGACCTCATCTGGAATATGCAGTTCAGTTTTGGGCACCAATTCACAAGAACATTGGGGAACTGGAGAAAGTACGAGAAGGGCAGCCAAACTGATAAGAGGCATGGAAGAGCTCAGCTATGATAAAAGATTAGAGGAACTAAATTTATACTCTCTCGAGAAGGGGAGATTAAGGGGGGATATGATCAACATGTATAAATACATCAGTGGTTCATATAGTGAACTTGGTGTAGAGTTATTCACCCTGAGGTCATCACAGACTCCCTCAAGAATAGATTCCCTCAAGAGTTGGTTTTCCAGCTCAGTGGATTGCTTTTAAAAAAGGCCGGGATTCTTTCTTGGATATACATAATATAACTGGTTACTAACGTTTATAGGTAAAGTTGATGCAGGAAATATCTGATTGCTGCTCGGAGGATCAGGAAGGAATTTTCTCCCCTGCAGGAGCCTATTGGACCATGCTTTGCTGGGTTATTTTTGGGTGTGGGTGTAGGATTATAACTTTTTTTTTCTTTTAATGGCTGAACTGGATGGACTTTTGTCCTTTTTCAGCCAGACTATGTAAGTATGATATACCTATAAATAAATAATTTGCGCTAGTAAATGTGTATAAAAAAAAAAAAAAAAAAATCATCAAATCATAAGTCCAGAAAAAAATATATATATGCCAATACCACAAAAAAATTAAAAAAACTTTTAAGTGCAAAAAACTTTTGTGCAAAAAAAGTGTCTAAATATGAAAAATTTTTCACCAAAAAACCTTGATAATATAATGGCAGATCATCCATAAATATATCTTCAGAAACGGAAACTCTGCAACACACCGATCCTCATCGATCGAAATAACAGGATGAAAAACTTTGTAGTTAATCGAAAATCCACTTCTCCAATAGATAAAGGACCACCTTCAAACGTATCCATGGGGGGAAATGCCAAGCACTCGAGAGAAACAGAAAGACTTCATGGTGCAATATTATAAAAACCAATTCCTTTATTAGGTACTCATTGCACTTACTCAAGAGGTGTCCCAGCCAACACCAGCATCAACAGCATAACAGCAATCACATAAACGAGCCTGGCTACTCAGCACATGCGCAGTAGCTGGCAGCCAAAAACGTAATGACGTCACATCAATCAAGCTCCGCCCTACGCGTTTCGTCATCGACGTCCTCACGGAGCTCCGATGATTTTTTTTTTTTTTTTTTTTTTTTTATACACATTTACTAGCGCAAATTATTTATTTATTGGTACACTTTATATATGGTGATTTTTTTGCAGCTGGTACACTATTAGTAAGTTATATAATTTTGACCATAGGCGCTATTATTAATTTTTCTTATGATATACCTTCCTATCTTTTTACTAATGCTAGCAGCAAACGGATTAAAAATAATCAATGTTTATTGAGAGAGTGAAGTTCTGCTTTTATGCATTCTCTGCATTCAGGGAAAAAACCTGCTGTGTTCTGCTCCCCCCCTCCCATACTTACCTGAGCCTGATCTCGAACCAGTGCTGTGCGTAAGAGCAGTGACTCTCTTCTCTCTCTTCCTCCTCAATAGACATGGAGGCAGCGGCCATTGGCTCCTCCTGCTCCTGCAATCACAGCCTATGAGGAAGGAGTGGAGGGGAGAGTCAAGTCACGCTGTGTGTATCAGTGGACACATAGAGCCCAGCTCAGGATCGAGCCCACATGTATACCCCCACAGCCTGCGGCTTTCTACGGGGGCACTCGTAAGGGGGGAGTAGCATTCGCGGGGGACCCCAGAATGGGGAGGATTGGGGATGCTCTGTGCGAAACCATTGCACAGAGCAGGTAAGTATGACATGTTTGTTATTTTATTTTTTCCTTTACAAGCACCATAATTCTTAGGGTTAACTTAAAGCAGACCTAAACCCAGAAAGCCAATTCCCCTCCCCCCTCCCTCATCACCACCATTACTCTGACAGCTATCATAAATACCTAAAAATAAAATTAAAAAAAATTAGATGCCTTTGCTTGTGTTGCAGAATGCTCTCCCTTCAGGTCCTACAGGCCAGTGATTTTTCTTTTGCATGTGCCCTGAAGTCTAATATTTCCTCGGTGTTTCAGCATCTGATTATCCTGTCCAGTGTGCTGCATGTAAATGGTTGTTTGGCATGGTTGTAACATGCCAAAGTATTTAAAATGTTTTTGAAAACCTAATTATTGCCTGATGTTAACTTTTTTCAGCCTTTATTCTAATGCGAATATCATTCTCATCTGTTACAGATTTCTGTTGATCAAGGAGTCTCTCCTTACACTGATGGAAACAGCAGCCTGACAAACAACACCCCAACAGTTACTCAAGGAAGCAATATAGGAGAGCAGCCATTTCAATCAGCTGAGCCAAGGTAAACATACTTCATTATCATTTTTGTGATTCTGCTTGTAAAACGTGATTTCTGACAGGTAATTTTGGTTCAGTATTCCACAGATGTCTGGGGGACCAAGCACTCTGCCTTCCAGTGCCAGCCTGAGTGAGATTCTAGAGGCTATGAAACACCCAACGTAAGTACCTGGTATGGTTTGACAGATTTTTAGACATTTGAAGGAGTTGAAGAAAAGCTGTTAATTTATACATTTAGCACAGTGTGACAGCCTTACTTAAAGCGTATATAAACCCAAAATCAAAAATATAATATATTTCTGCTTACCAGTCCTTAGATGTGGGTGTTGCATTACCTTTCTTTTTTTTTGAGGCTTCTATTCCTTTATTCTCACCTACTCATCTTGGCAATAACACACTTCCTGTTCTAGGTTGACAACCTTCTCTCCCAGTATTGTATCTATGGAGCAGCAGGCTGTCACCCTAGGCCAGTGGTGGGCAACCTTTTTTTTCAACTGAGCCAAATCTCGCCAAAACCACGACTGAAATTTATTTTGAGAGCCACATTTTTAAAACTGAAAATACATAGGATGGTACACTGTTTTTAGTTTCAATAAGTTTTTATAGTAA
This sequence comes from Staurois parvus, assembly GCF_062004578.1. NCBI lineage: Eukaryota > Metazoa > Chordata > Amphibia > Anura > Ranidae > Staurois > Staurois parvus. The sequence goes on along the minus strand of NW_028318500.1, from coordinate 6,067,093 downwards.
TTCATCCCCCATAGTAATTCATCCCCCACATAGTAATTCATCCCCCAAATAGTAATTCATCCCCCATATAGTAATTCATCCCCCATATAGTAATTCACCCCCCATATAGTAATTCACCCCTCCTATAGTAATTCATCCCCCCTATTAATTCATCCCTCATATAGTAGTAGTAAGTAAGTAGCAAGTAGTAAGCCAAGTCCCCCCTGTGTCAATTCACTTACCTTTGCTCCGCGCGTTCCTCTCGCCGTGTTCCCGCGCCGTTCCGGTCTTCAGGGCGGACTGTGAGAGGAGCCTAGCTCCTCTCACGTTCGTCACGCTGCCCCGCCTACACACATCCTGACAGCCAATCACTGGCTATCAGGATGTGAGTGGCAGCGAGACTGGCCAATCATTGCATTTGAGCGCGCTGCCCTGGCTGTTTTTTTTTTTGGATCACGCTGCAGAGTCCCTGCCGCCCGAGAGGAGGGAGGGGAGCGGGCGCCCGGCACACAAGAGCCGCATTAAAGCGTGTAAAGAGCCGCATGTGGCTCGCGAGCTGCGGCTTGCCGACCACTGCCCTAGGCTGCTTGCTTTGTTTGGACCACAGACACCTTCACAACATGGGGGAGGTCTTCTGGAGTTTAGAGGAAGGAAATAGGAAGGCTGCTAACATGGGATTTCAGTTCAGCGCACAGGAGGTTAAAATGACTGAATTTCTAGCAATTAACATTAATGTTGCAGTACTAGCAGAAGATGCCTGAAAAATTCAATTTATGCACCACATCTAAGGACTGGTAAGATGCAACATATTCATTTTCTGTTCCTGGATTTTGATATTGTGATAATATAACATGGTTAGTGTAGAAGATGTTTCATGCCCTTTATTTATAGTTTACATAGCTGATATGCATATTGACATGGAAAAAGCTTTCACCGGTTTAAAAAAAACAAGCAGTAAGATGTCCAGTGCGCCTAAATATGAGTGGTGTGTTACTGAATTTCTTGCAGTACAGGTATTCCATTGCTATCAGAACAGAAAGGTCTTCCTCCATCCTGCTTTATCAGTGCAGAAGTTGTACATTGGCTCATCAATAACATTAGCTGGGTGCAGACTCAACCTGTGGCAATGGACATCATGCAGGTAAGAAAACTGCCTGCATTCTCTACAGTGATAATTAGATATTTTGTATATTGCTTTTTAATCAAAACTAAATTATGTATGTATCTTGCAGAAAATGTTGGATGAGCAGTATATTACACATGCTTCTGGAGAAACACTTAGAACCTTTATCTATGGGTTCTATTTATATAGGATACCTCCTGAAAGAGAGCCTGAAAGGGGTGAGAGCAACATGTGTTTGTGATTTAGAAAGAACAATTGAGTACTGTCCGTGATACTTTTTGCAAGTGCACTAATACAGTGCGTCTTCTATGAAAATGTGGTTTCTTATGTGTGCAGTACAGGACACAGGAGCTTTAGTATTTAACCATGGTTTACATGCAGCTACCTTCAGGTGATTAGACTCTGACTAAAGAGAGAGCCACATTATCATCCTTGAGGTTTCTTTAGGGGTGCCTTGGCAAAATGTCTAAAAACTGCCCAAAACTTATATACAAGCCAGCACGTGGAGAAAGTCTGCCTTTGTTACACAAAGCCACAGGTTTTCATTGAGCACCATTACGACCTTCTAGCCGCCAGCGTCCTGACAACCAATGACATCATCAGTTGATAAGGAGGATGTCCGTTACCAGCATAGCATCCTTTTTTGACCTCCCTTGTCCCTTTCTGTCTGTGCTGGGGTCACATCAGCTCAGTGATGGACAAAAACTGAAGAAGAGAAACAATGGAATACTAGTCAGTACCAGTGTGCAAAAGTGTATGTGCTTTGGACAAATAAATCACCTCTAATGTTGGGTGTTCTACGTGTGTGGATGTTGCTGTGTTGTATAAAACTTTTAGAGTAGTCCAGAATTTTAAAGGTTACCTCGGGACTGTCAATAGTTTTAGAGGGTGCCTTGAAATTGTCCATAATTTAAAGGATGCTTTGCCTAAAAGAAGGTTGAGAAACACTGCCCTATATAACACTTCTTGTTCCCATCTAGGCTCAGAAGATTCAAATTAAACAGAAATGTACAGTGCTACAAATATAAAACATTTAATAATTGCAAAATGAACATGTCAGTTGTGCAACTTATACCAATACATGACTAGTGCACCCCAAAATCAATGTAAAGATTTATTATGGTGAGTCCATACTAGGGCTAGAGCTAACTATTATCTACATAATCATTTAGTTGGCCGATTTCATTGTTTGGATTAATCTGATAAAAACCTAAAAAAGAAAAGTGTGGTATGCAATTTAGTTAATATGTAAAGTTAAAAAAAATATATTATTGAATATCTATATGGATTGGTAAATATAAATAACCAGCTAAATAGATGGGGAACAAAATATCTAATCCACTCTAAGAATAACAGAAGATATATGTATGTATGTATACATATACATACTGTATATGTGTGTATGTACAGTTGTGTTCAAAATAATAGCAGTCAGACATCACTAACCTGATCAATCACTGTTTTTGGTAGAAATGATAGTTCTACATGGCAAATAATTTACTAGCAGGTGTAGTAGAGTAATAGAAATCCAACAGACCCAACAGTCATGACATACATGCTGCTGATTCTGTGTAATTGAATCACTAATTGAAAGGGGCATGTTCAAAATAATAGCAGTGTGGAGTTCTATTAGTGAGGTCATTCATTCTTTGAAAAACAGGTGGCAATTATTGCCCTTATTTAAGGAAGGAAGGCAGCAAATGTTGTACATGCTGGTTACAGTGCATTTCTCTCTGAGATTCTGAGGAAAATGGGTCGTTCCAGATATTGTTCAGAAGAACAGCGTACCTTAATTAAAAAGTTGATTGGAGAGGGCAAAACATAAAGAAGTGCAGAAAATGATAGGCTGCTCAGCTAAAATGATCGCAAATGCTTTAAAATGGCAACCAAAACTTGAAAGACGTGGAAGAAAGCGAAAAACTACCATTCGAATGGATAGAAGAATAGCCAAAATGGCAAGGATTCAGCCAACAATCAGCTCCAGGAAGATCAAAGAAGGTGTAAAGTTACCTGTGAGTACTGTTACAATTAGAAGATGCCTATGTGAAGCCAAGCTATCTGCAAGAAGCCCCCGCAAAGTCCCACTGTTGAAAAAAAGATGTGCTGAAGAGGTTACAATTTGCCAAAGAGCACATTGACTGGCCTAAAGAGAAATGGTGCAATATTTTGTGGACTGATGAAAGTAAGATTGTTGTTTCTGGGTCTAGTGGCCGGAGACGTTTGTCAGACGACCCCCAAACACTGAATTCAAGCCACAGTACACTGTGAAGACAGTGAAGCATGGTTGCGCAAGCATCATGATATGGGGATGTTTCTCATACTACGGTGTTGGGCCTATTTATCGCATACCAGGGATCATGGATCAGTTTGAATACATCAGAATACTTGAAGAGGTCATGCTGCCTTATGCTGAAGAGGAAATGCCCTTGAAATGGGTGTTCCAACAAGACAACGACCCCAAACACACCAGTAAACGTGCAACATCTTGGTTCCAGATTGACGTTATGGAGTGGGCAGCCCAATACCCGGATCTTAATCCAATAGAAAACTTGTGGGGTGACATCAAAAATGCAGTTTCTGAGGCAAAACCAAGAAATAGAGAAGAACTGTGGAATGTAGTCCAATCATCCTGGGCTGGAATACCTGTTCACAGGTGCCAGAAGTCGGTTGACTCCATGCAACACAGATGTACAGCAGTTCTCAGAAACAGTGCTTATACAACTAAATATTCATTAAGTGATTCAAAGGAAAGCAAAATCTTCAAACATTTTTCACTTTATGTAGTGAATGTTTGAGTTTGTAAAGAAGAATACAAACACTGCTATTTTTTTGAACAGTCTAATATTCACTTTTCTTCAATTTTTTGGAGGAACAACACAAATTTGATATATTTTTCTTCATGTTTTGCTTTGGAATAGAATGTGTAGTGTTCCCAATGCATTTGTGTGTTTGGCAATAAAAGCTATTAGAAGGATTTTGAGCTTTATTCACTTTTTTCAACACACTGCTATTATTTTGAACACAACTGTATATATGTGTGTATGTATGTATATACAGTGGATATAAATAGACTACACACCCCTGTTAAAATGTCAGGTTTCTGTGATGTAAAAAAATGAGACAAAGATAAAACATTTCAGAACTTTTTTCACCTTTAATGTAACCTATAAACTGTACAACTCAGTTGAACAACAAACTGAAATTTTTAGGTGGAAGGAAGTAAAAATAAAAAACTAAAATAATATGGTTGCATAAGTGTGCACACCCTTAAACTAATACTTTGTTGAAGCACCTTTTGATGTGATTCCATCACTCAGTCTTTTTTGGTATGAGTCTCTCAGCATGGCACATCTTGACTTGGCAATATTTGCCCACTCCAGATCTGTCAGGGCATCTCCTGTGAACAGCCCTCTTCAGATCACCCCACAGATTTTCGATCGGATTCAGGTCTGGGCTCTGGCTGGGCCATTCCAAAACTTTAATCTTCTTCTGGTGAAGCCATTCCTTTGTTCATTTGGATGTATGCTTTGAGCCGTTGTCATGCTGAAAGATGAAGTTCCTCTTCATGTTCAGCTTTCTAGCAGAAGCCTGAAGGTTTTGTGCCAATATTGACTGTTATTTGGAACTGTTCATAATTCCCTCTACCTTGACTAAGGCCCCAGTTCCAGTTGAAGAAAAACAGCCCCAAAGCATGATGCTGCCACCACCATGCTTCACTGTGGGTATGGTGTTCTTTTGGTGATGTGCAGTGGTGTTTTTGTGCCAAACATATCTTTTGGAATTTTGGACAAAAAGTTCAACCTTGGTTTCATCAGATCATAACAAATTTTCCCACGTTTTTGGGAGACTTCAGATGTGTTTTTGCAAAATTTATCTGGGCTTAGATGTTTTTTTTCGTAAGAAGAGGCTTCCATCTTGCCACTCTACCCCATAGCCCAGACATATGAAGAATACGGTTTGCACATGTACCACACAGCCAGCACTTGCCAGATATTCCTGCAGGTCCTTTAATGTTGCTGTAGGCCTCTTGGCAGCCTCCCAGACTAGTTTTTTGCTTGTCTTTTTATCAATTTTGTAGGGACGTCCAGTTCTTGGTAATGTCACTGTTGCGCCATATCTTCTCTTCTTGATTATGACTGTGTTCCATGGTATATCTAATGCCTGGGAAATTCTTTTATACCCTTCTCCTGAACTGATACCTTTTAACAATCAGATCTCTCTGATGCTTTGGAAGCTCTCTGTGGACCGTGGCTTTTGCTGTAGGATGCGACTAAGAAAATGTCAGGAAAGACGTACTAGAACAGCTAAACTTTATTTGGGGTTAATCAGAGGCACTTTAAATTATGGCAGGTGTGAACTGACTCCTATTTAACATGATTTTAAATGTGATTGCTTAATTCTGAACACTGCTACATCCCCAGTTATAAGAGGGTGTGCACACTTATGCAACCACATTATTTTAGTGTGTGTGTATGTATGCATGTATATACATTCATGTGTGTGTGTGTATGTGTATATATATATACGCAAATCACTGCTATGAGTGGTTAGTTTATACTGTGAAACAATATAAATTAACACACTCACCGGCCACTTTATTAGGTACACCTTGCTAGTACCAGGTTGTACCCCCTTTTGCCTTCAAAACTGCCTTAATTCTTCATGGCATAGGTTCAACAAGGTGTTGGAAACATTCCTCAGAGTTTTTGTCCATATTGACACAAGTTACCATTGCCTTTGTATCATCTTGAACCAGTCCGCCCCTTCTCTTCTGACATCAGCAAGGCATTTTTGTCCACACAACTGTTTCTCACTGGATATTTTCTCTTTTTCGCACCATTCTCTGTAAACCCTAGAGATGGTTGTACATGAAAATCCTTGTAGATCCGCAGTTTTTCAAAATACTCAGACCAGCTTGTCTGGCACCAACAACCATGCCACGCTCAAAGTCACTTAAATCCATTTCTTCCCCATTCCAATGCTATTTTGAACTTCAGCAAGTCATCTTCACGTCTAGATGCCTAAATGCATTGTTACTGCCATGTGGTTGGCTGATTAGCAATCTGTGTTACCAAGCAGCTGAACAGGTGTACCTAATAGAGTGGTTGGTGAGTGTATATATACACTGTATAAGGGTGTATGTGTGTGTATATATATATATATATATGGCCCTGATCAAATGCCCTGGAGTGTTTGGCCTTGGTACAGACACACAAGGTGACACACACAGATTAAAATGGAAATTAAAGGTTAAGTTCCCACATCTGTGGCTTTTTAAATTACAATTAGTGTCTGTGTGTAAATAGTTAATGAGTTTGTTAGCTGTCATGTGAATGCACTGTGCAGGCTAGATACTGAGCCATGGGGAGCAGAAAAGAACTGTAAAAAGACCTACGTAACAAGGTAATGGAACTTTATAAAAATGATAAAGGATATAAAAAGATATTCAAAGCCTTGAATATGCCCGTCAGTATTGTGCAATCACTTATTAAAAAGTGGAAAATTCAGGGATCTCTACCAAGCCAAGGTTTAGTAGACCAAGAAAGTTTGCTGCCACGACTGCCAGAAGAATTGTTTGGGATAGAAAGAGAAACCCACAGGTAACCTCAGATGAAATACAGGATGCCCTGAAATAAGACTGTATGGTTGTTTCAAGGAGCACAATATGACGAACAAAAATGAGCTGCATGGTCAAGTTGCCAGAAAGAAGCCTGTGCTGCGCCGACGCCACAAAAAAGCCCGTAATCTGGAGTGAAAAGACTAACACAGGCATATTAAAGAATATTACAGAGTGAGACTTTTTTTGCATGGATATAATAATTTTTAAATATGATGCACAATTATGGTAAACTTTTACTTTTAAATTTTAATTGTTTTGCCTTCCCTGCACAGAGCCCAAAAGTGGAATTTTTAAAAAATAATAAACGTCATACTTACCTGCTCTCTGCAATGACTTTGCACAGAGCAGCCCTGATCTTCCTCTTCTGGGGTCCCCTGTGGGTGCTTCTGGTTCCTCCTTCCTTCAGGGTGCCCCCATAGCAAGCCACTTTTCTGTGGGTACTCGTGGGGGCTCGAACCCTAGCCAGACTCTCTGTTTTTGTTGACGACACACAGTGATGCTTGGCCTTGCCCCCTGCTCCCTTCCCACAGGCTGTGATTGACTGCAGCATCTGAGTTCTGTGAGGAATGAGAGGGCGCAGCACCGGATCGGGTGGTGGTGGGGGAAGGAGTGGTCTGGTCACATATTTTTTTTTACCTTAATGAAGAGAATACATTACGGTAAAAAAACCTTCTAAAGTTCAGAATCACTTTAACCAGTTCCCACCCGGCTTATAGTAAATTGATGGCTGAGTGGGACTTTTGTCGATCGGAGGGTGGACATCATATGACGTCCTCCCAGATCGCTGCCTCTCGCACACCCGTGGGGCTGCACTGCGACAAGATCTGTCACTGGCTGTGTCCATTAGACGCAGCCAATGACTGATTTGTGTACTGGCCTTTTGCCAGTACCATGTGAGCGCTGTGACCAATCACAGCAGGTCACATGACAATTGTACACAATGGATGGCTTCCTTTCATGCCATCCATTGTATACAATTGTGTTGCTAGCTGTGATTGGTCACAGTGATCACATGGTACAGACTAGGCCAATCACAGCACATCTGTGTCATGTGATTAGCTGTGGCCAATCACAGCTAATCACAACAAAACAAACTGAATGTATTTCATTCAGTTAGATGCTTGCTATAAGCAATCATAATGTGTAAAAAAAAAAATACTGAACACTTACACAGAGTAGTATAATGTTAATATGGTAACATTATACTACTCTGGTCACAGTGTGTCATAAAAAAAAGAAAATATATTTTGAAAAAAAAAAATATATATATATATATTTTTTTGTACTCCTCACCAGTCTGTGTCTCTGATCACCGCCACACCAATTATATGGTGACGCTGTACTGCACTGGTGACAGTATGAAAAAAAAAAATGAGATTTTTTTTTTTTTTAATTTCCCAAAACGATTTGCCATGCCTCTTACTAAATACGCCAGACTGTCTACTTTCCAAAAAGGGGTAATTTGGGGGGATATCTGAACTGTCCTGCCATTTTTGGGCTTCAGGAAATGATAGGCTGTCGGTACAACAGGATTAATCGATTTTCAGATATATACTATAGTTTGTGGACTCTATAACTTTCCTACAAGCTAAATAATACACTGCTCAAAAAACTTAAAGGAACACTTTTTAATTAGAGTATAGCATCAAGTCAATTAAACTCCTGGGATATCGATTTGGTTGATTAAGTAGCAGAGGGGGTTGTTAGTTTCAGCTGCTTTGGTGTTAATTAACAACAGGTGCACTATATGGGCAACAATGAGTCGATCCCCAAAACAGGAATGGTTTTACAGGTGGAGGCCACTGACATTTTTTTCCCTACTGATCTTTTCTGACTGTTTTTCACTAGTTTTAGATTTGGCTACGGTCAGTGTCACTACTGGTAGCATGAGGCGATACCTGGACCCTACAGAGGTTGCACAGGCAGTCCAGCTCCTCCGCATGGCACATCAATACGTGCCATTGCCAGGTTTCCCAGCACAGTCTGAAGAGCATGGATGAGATTCCAGGAGACAGGGAGCTACTCTAGGAGAGCTGGAGAGGGCCGTAGAAGGTCCTTAGCCCATCAGCAGGACTGGTATCTGCTACTTTGTGCTAGGAGGAACAGGATGAGCACTGTTCCTCCCTACAAAATGACCTCCAGCAGGCCACTGGTGTGAACGTCTCTGACCAAACAATCAGAAACCGACTTCATGAGGGTGGCCTGAGGGCCCGACGTCCATTAGTGGGCCCTGTGCTCACTGCCCGGTACCATTGAGCCCGATTGGCAGTTGCCATTGAACACCAGAATTAGCAGGTCCGCCACTGGCGTCCTGTGCTTTTCACAGATGAGCGCAGGATCACCCTGAGCACATGTGACAGACGTAAAAGGGTCTGGAGAAGCCATGGAGGATGTTATGCTGCCTGTAACATTGTTCAGCATGACCGTTTTGGTGGTGGGTCAGTGATGGTCTGGGGAGACATATCCATGGAGGGACGCACAGACCTCTACAGGCTAGACAATGACACCCTGACTGCCATTAGGTATTGGGATGAAATCCTTGGACCCATTGTCAGACCCTACGCTGGTGCAGTGGGTCCTGGGTTCCTCCTGTTGCCTGGCCTCATGTGGCAAGGGTATGCAGGCAGTTCCTGGAGAATGAAGGGATGGATGCCATTGAATGGCCCCCCCACTTGCCGGACTTAAATCCAATAGAACCGCCACCAGGTTGCACCTCAGACTGTTCAGGAAGCTCGGTGATGCCCTGGTCCAGATCTGGGAGGAAATACCCCAGGACACCATCCATCATCACATTGGGAGCATGCCCTGACATTGTGAGGCATGCATACAAGCACGTGGGGGCCATAAAAACTATTGAGTACCATTTTGAGTTGCTGCAATGAAATTTCTGCAAAATGGACTAGCCTGCTGCATCATTTTTTCACTTTGATTTTCAGGGTGTCTTTGAATTCAGTTACCCAGTACCTATCAGTATAGATATCCAGCATGATATTTTTCTCCATTGAGATCTGATGTGTTTTCAAAGTGTTCCTTTTATTCTTTGAGCAGTGTATATACTGATTCGGGTTATTTTCACCAGAGAAATTTAGCAGTATATATTTTGGCCTAAATGTATAAAGAGCAATTATTTGCTAAATTTTCAGTCTTTTTTCATTTATTTAGCAAAAAATAAAAAACCCAGTGGTGATCACAAGTTAATGATCGCTGATAATACTGTAGATGATGTACCTGTCTGAGTCATAAAATGTAATTATTTTGTAATTTTTTTCATTATAAAAGTAAAAGAGGGCAACATGAAATTAGTGCGATATTTGACACTGTTTTTGATAAACGAACCTATTTTGTCTTCAAGACATTCCTTGATACGCCTCAAATTTATCAGCATGTTTTTGCATATGGTGCCTTTTCAAATTGCAGTCTTTGAAAACTGCCACAAATTCCCTACAAAATAAGCAGAGTACTTTAGTATTTGCCTTTACAATAAGTAGCTATCTGTCCAATTTACCTTGAATAATCTTCCTTCAACCCCAACTTTTTTTTTTTATTTTTTTAGTTCTGTTACAACAATGTGGAAGACATACTAGAATTAAAAAAAATAAACATAGGTAAAGGAATCGGATTTCATCCATGTGCTGTGCATTCAGACTGTGTACACGGCCAGGTACAGTGCCAGAGGTGGGGGGGGGGTGTTGTTGGGGGACTTCGGATGGGGTGCAACTTAAATCTGGGGGGAGCGCAACCCACTTCAGCTCTCCCTCAGATCCAGCAATGCAGCACTTACTTGCCTGGCACTAGTGGACGACCCTGTATGCATCACTGGTGCTATGCCAAACACTGCATCCCTCCAAACATGCCCAGCTTGTCCATGCCAGCCACTGCCGTGAGTTCTGTGCCAAACATGGCATCCCTTCAGACATACACAGGCTGCATTCATAGTCATAAGTTTACAATTTTGTGTTGGGCCACATGCATAGCCCTCTTGATCAGGAGTGTCCAACCTGCTCCTCAAAATAATAGGGTTCCTCCCTTCCTTTTTCAGGCACACTCTACCAAATCTGTAAGTGATTCATGGGCCTTTCAGCATCAGCCATGCCCCAATAATCTTTGATCTTTTCCATGTTGTTCAGGTGGATTTCTACCTCTCAAAGGTTGCCTACCCCTGTTTTAAGTAGGTAAATCCAGCAGCTTGATCCCCCTAGATATGCTTATAATTCACATAAGCAACCATTTGCTTTGAACTGCTATAAGATAGTGTTTCTAAACTCCCATCTTACAGGATCCCCCAAAAAATCATAATTTTAAGGCTGTTTATAAACCTGTGTGAATCTAAGGACATTCTGAATGCAATTAAGAATTAGTAAAGACTTGTATTCTGAAACATTGATGTAGAATCCACTAGAAAGAGTTTTTTAGTTGTAATCCAAGTCAATAGGAAAGTTGAGAATCACAGACTTCTACCCACATGACCCACACTAGACAGTGAATTATAATACCAAGGTACATTTAGATTTATGGCTTTGTACTAACATTTGTCTGTATCATAACTGTTAATTTGCAGCTTCTGTCTCTCAGATGTTAGCTGATGATTTTTACATAGCTATAAATATTCTTTTATCTTGTAGCTACAACAAACTTGACTCAACCAAGCCCATGGCATTCAGCTGCAATGGAGGATTTTACAGCTTTTCAGAGGAAATGGTTTGAGGTGGCACTGGTGGAAGAAGAACTACTCCATTCTGAAATCCCACCATTTCTCCTGCCTTGGTTACCCAGTCGGCCAGCCTCTTATGCAAGTAGGCACAGTTCTTTCAGCCGCAGCTTCGGAGGAAGGAGCCAGGCCGCAGCGCTGCTAGGTAGCTGCCCGCAAAGGGCAGAGGAGCTGATGGAATGCCATGTCCAAGAGAATGATCTCCCATGGACTATCCATGGCTTTCATGGTTCATCCAGCCCATGATTTGAATTATTCACAACATCCCCTCAAATGCTGTGATTTCTGCAGATATTTCTACTACATCAAGGCCAAAGCCCAGCTCCTAAGAACACATGGCAAGCCTTATTTTCTGAAGCAGCAGCAGCTACTATTTAATAATTTTGACAACCATTTTAAAATCATACATGCGTTACATTTGTAAATAGCCTGAACACAAGCTAGTGATGCTGGTACTGTATCTATATGCCAGTATAAAACTAAAGCATCATTTTTACTGTTCTATCTGTCTGAAACTCTCATTTTAATAGCGGTTTCTGCTGTTCTCCAACATGTAATGGGAATCTGATAATGCTGAGTCATGTCACATCAGTATTAATTCTTCATATTCTACTTTAACCACCCAAATAAAGGTAACATAGCTAAAGGCTACACCTTTGCTGCGTCCATGTGACATCATTGGTTCCTCTCTTGACCTTGTGGCTGTAATCTCATTTCCAGAAGCTCCTCCCCTGACGGGTACCACGTAACTTGCATGCCAGGCATCTATCTGTTCAGAGCCATGGAACAGGCTCTATCATCACAACCTTATCCTCTTATTTCCTGGGTGTTTTCACATTTTGTGGGAACAATGAGATCATTGAAATGTCTTTTTATATCCTGTGACATATTTCATTTTGATCACTGGTCATTCATTGATTGTTTTCCATTTCACACTCTTGCTTGGTTGCATGCTTTTGTATGTAGGCTGCATGTAGCATTCTTCAGCTTATTGTTATATTGTGAGTCTGAATCTCTCTAACTGTAAACTTTATTTTCCATGCATGAGTCTGTTGACTTTTTTTCATATTTTATCAGTTGGTTATCTTCCTTCTTGTTGGATATTCTTCCTTTTTAGTTTCTCCCAGTTGTAATATATTTTCTTTTTTTTCTTACGTGACCTTGATTTTCATAGCTGCCACTGTCCCAGAGCAGAGAACAGTAACCTTAGATGTGGATGTTAATAACCGCACGGATAGACTGGAATGGTGCAGCTGCTATTACCATGGAAACTTCTCTCTAACAGCTGCATTTGAGATCAAACTGCACTGGATGGCGGTGACTGCTGCAGTACTTTTTGAAATGGTGAGGGCTTTGTGTTTATCTTGTTGTTGTCCTTGTAATTTATCAGTTTGTTTTATTTTTTTTTTTTTCAGTTCTCTTGGAATTTTGGATCATTGTAGCATTTACTTCAAGACGATTCTTGCTTTTTCTTTCTTTAGGTTCAGGGTTGGCATAGGAAAGCAAACTCCTGTGGTTTTCTACTTGTGCCTGTTTTGGAGGGTCCATTCGCATTGCCGAGCTACCTATATGGAGACCCCCTGCGTGCTCAGCTCTTCATTCCCCTTAATATTACCAGCCTAGTAAAGGCTGAGAGTGATCATCTATTTGAAGGTGTGTAACAAGCAAATAACTTTAAGTTAGGCATGCTCGTCTACTTTACACATAGCTACATAGTTAGTCAGGCTGAAAAAAGACAAAAGTCCATGCAGTTCAACCATTAATGGAAAAAAAAAAAATTATCCTATACCCATGGTTAATCCAGGGGAAGGCACATAAACCCAGCAAAGCATGATCCAATTTTCTCCTGCAAGGGAAAACATTCCTTCCTGATCCCCCAAGAGGCAATGGGATATTCCCTGGATCAACTTTACTTATAAATGTTAGTATCCAGTTATATTCTGTGTATCTAAGAACAATCCAGGCCTTTTTTAAAGAAATCCACTGAGCTGGCCAGAACCAACTCTTGAGGGAGTCAATTCCACATTTTCACAGCTCTCACTGTGAAGAAACCTTTCCGTGTTTGGAGATTAAATTTCTTTTCCTCCAGACGTAAAGAGTGCCTCCTTGTCCTCTGTGATGACCTCAGGGTGAATAGCTTTACACCGAGTTCACTATATGAACCACTGATGTATTTATACATGTTGATCATATCCCCCCTTAATCTCCTCTACTCAAGAATACATTCAGTTCCTCTAATCTTTCCTCATAGCTGATTTCCTCCATGCCTCTTATCAGTTTGGTTGCCCTTCTTTGTACTTTCTCCAGTTCCCCAATGTTCTTTTTGTGAATCAGTACCCAAAAGTGAACTGCATTTTCCAGATGAGGTCTTACTAATGATTTGTACAGGGGTAATATGATATCTCTCTCTCTCTCTGGAGTCTATACCTCTTTTATTACAAGAGAGGATTTTGCTCACTGTAGAAACCGCAGCATCATCTGAAAAAAAAAAATAACCCTTTACTGCATGTTCGTGCTTATTCTGCACATTTGTGCAATAAAATTTAAAGTGCTTAGTAGCGTGTACGTACTATGCAAATCTCCATGTTCCAGGCCCCACCATTTCCCAGAAGGCCCAAGAGCCTGTGCAGCCTTTTTCCTAGGATTGGCTGCTGCATGGCAAAATCATCAGGTGTTATTTTGATGAAAGCTGCAGATGTAAAAATATTGAAAACGACTTTTGTAATAACATTAACATGTTAAAGGTTATATGATGTTTTAGTGATTGAGCGGATGCATACCTTAACTTTTTTGTATAAACTCATACAAAGGAAACAAAACAAGAATGCCTTAAGAGTTGCTACAGACCGTAATTTATGGGATTATTGTTTCAGGTTTTGAGCCAGAGACCTATTGGGACAGAATGCACTTGTTGCAGGAAGTGATTGCATATCGGTAACATTCTTCCAGAAAACAATATTTTTTTTTGTTTGCCATTTGTAACTTATTTTTCTTGAACTTCCTTTTTTATTCTCCTTCCATATAGGTTCGGTTTCATTCAGGACAAATATTCTGCATCTGCCTTCAACTTCCCATCAGAAAATAAACCTCAATATATACATGTGACAGGTAAATTTAGATACTGCAAAGACAAAAACATGTTCATCCTTTTTTTTTTCTTCATTCTTTTCCCTGGTTGTCCTACACCTAATAACTAATATCTGGATTCTTACGATTTTTACGTTTTTATGCAGGTACTGTATTTTTACAGCTGCCATATTCAAAGCGGAAATATACCTCAGGTCAGCAGAGACGGAGAAGAAATTCCACCAGTTCATCAACTCAGAGTCTGTTTGGTGAAGAAAAGATAGGTTACAATTGGGCCTATAATACTATGCTGACCAAAACCTGGCGGTCCAGTGGCACAGGAGATGAGCGATTTGCTGATCGTTTGCTCAAGGATTTTACAGACTTTTGTGCTAATCGTGATAACAGACTTGCTAACTTTTGGGCCAGCTGTCTGGAGAAGATGAACACAAGTGAACCCTAAACTTTTCTGCTGCAGAGGTCACTGATGACTGGCTTAAGGTGATGTGCAAATCTGCTTTTGATTCTGTTTCCTCCCTAAACCTCTATGAGGACCAAATGCCTGCATCAGCTGCTTCTTCTTGCTCCTGGACACAATTTGAACTGATCTTAGAAGGGTAAATCTGGTTGTTCCCCTATGGGGAAGGAAGACTTTCAAAAGCAATAAGCTTCATTTATGTTGGCTTATTTAATAACATGGTGCAAAGTACAGTGAGTTAAAGCAACCAATCTGAAACCATTCAAGCCAGATCACTTAAAGTACGGCTATCGCAAATGTTTTTGTTTATATTATGTGTGCCTAACACATTAAAGAGTATACACTATATGTATTTTAAGTACCTTCATTTATAGTTGTAGCTGGATATCTGTGTTGGTTTTGCTGGGAGATATATGTAACAGCAATGTGGGCTTACATTCCATTTACTAGTGTGCTAGCTCACCTTTTAAAGCTGCTAGTTTGCTTCTCAACTTTGGAAAAAGAAACAACAAAACCACTATTTAAAATGGTTTGATGATTGCTTTGCACTATCTCCAAAATGGTTAAAAGCTTTTAGTTTATTATTGTATAGAAATACAAGCAGACTGGATAACTAATGTACATCACTGCCATTGATAAAATTAGGGCTCATAAGAGATCGTAAAAGGGAGCCAGGTGGTGTTGCATAAAAAGTCACATTTAATGCTGCAATATGAGGTACATTTTTTGTCCAAGATCACAAGGAGGTCTAGCTTGAAAATGGTACATTCGGCTTCAGTCAATTTTGACCTGCAGTTGACTGCATTCTAAGCTGCATCAACCATTTATTGAGCTGCTTTTGTATTCCCATTGACTTATGTGTAAAAAAATGTAGTTCTGAAGTATAAAAAAGCCTGTGTATACAGCTCCCACAGGTAGGCCTGCAGACTGGTTGTTAGCGTAGCCCAAGCCCTCATCTCCATCTAGTCAACACAGATAACTAGTAATAACTAAAATAAAAGGTATTTGAAAAAATACATACATTGGATTGTGTATTTTGAGTTTATAAACCACTCAGCATTTTAATATTAATATTATTATTCTTTAAAGTGAAACTGTACTGTATTTTCAGTGAACAGCTATTTTGAATTACTATTGCAGTACTTGCCCTAAATTATGTTTTACGACTTTTACAGTTTTACATTGTTGCATTTCTATATTTTTGTTACTGTATTAAATATAGAGATATAAAGTTTAGCCACTGGAGGAAGCTCTGTGTGGGTCAGTGCAAATGCTTACCTTCCTGATTTTTGATCCTTACAGACATTAAGGTTTGGCCTGATTCGGCTATATGTATTTTCCTGGGCAATCACTATGTGGGGTTGCCTGCCCCCTGACAGGCAGGCTACCCTGTAGCACTCACCCTTCCCTCTCCATTGGCACAAACATGACCCATGTGAACTTGAGAGTTTATACAATGATCATTTGGCTACTGGATCATGCAGTTATCAACTGTCTGTAGGCACTTTAACAATTGTAGATATAATGCCATATGAGAAGTACATTTTCATTAGGTAAGTCATAGACTTTATTATTAAAAGGAGCAGTAAAGCACATTCACTATGTAGTTTTACAAAGTAGGAGGCAGAACCTGCATATGTAATGATTGACTGAATACGGCTGCTTCTGTGTGCACAATTATTAGGCAAATGAGTATTTTTGACCAAATCATCATTTTTATGCATATTGTCCAAATGCAAGCTGTATAAATATGAATGCTTATTGGACGTAAGCATATCAGGTGGTGTGTATTTGTAATGATGGAGGGTGTGGCCTAAGGAGATTAACAACCTATATCAAGCTGTGCTTAATTATTAGACAGCTTCTTTTCCTCAGGCTAAATGGGCCAAAAAAGAGATTTAACTGACTCTGAAATATCAAAAATTGTAAAACGTCTTTCAGAGGGATGTAGCACTCTTTGCTAAGATATTGTGGCATGATCACAGAACCATCAAATGCTTTGTTGCAAATGGTCAACAGGGTTGCAAAAAACAAACTTAAAGCTACCAGGAACCCATTATCCTCTAGTGCTGACATATTTCAGAACTGCAACCCTATCTGGAGTGCCCAGAAGTACAAGGTGTCCAGTGCTCAGAGACATGGCCAAGGTAAGGGAGGCTGAAACCCGACCACCACTGAACAAGACACATACTGTAAGTTGAAACGTCACGACTGGGCAAGAAATATCTGAAGACAGATTTTTCATGTTCAGTAAATTTTTATTGGAAAAAATTTGATTTTAGAGGATACAATTGCAAACGCTATTATGTTTACAGGCAAAATTAGTATATCAAGAGCCAACAAATCAAAAGCGGTTGTGCACAGAATCACCAAACTGTAACCAGTGACAAAGGAAATGGTATGTCAAGAATTACATTGACCACATTATGTCGATGGATCAGCATGTGGAACAGATGAGGATCCATACACCTAATGTCCAATATCAGGCATTGGTGAGACGTATATTAGTATATAAAATACACGGAGTATATAATTGAACCAAGGAATACATAGGAAAAACCACAAATCGTCCCTGTGGGAGAGCCTATAGAAAAAAAAAGGAGGATGCAAAAGGACGTCAAAAGCACTCAAACACGGGTTATGGAGCCTCTGTAATTATAGTAATGTAAAACTGCCTATTGATATAGAAGGATGGGCATGTTGGATCCAAGGAGTCCAAGTTTTAAGAAATCTCTTATTAGTGTCTGAAAGAATGCTGGAGAGCTTTTCATTAATAAGGAAAAAGTCTAGTTGGCAGTGAACTACTGTAAAAGGTGTGAACTGTTGTTTCCAAGCTTTCACTATGGTTTGTTTTGCTGCCAATAGTACATGTGTAGCCAGCTTAGATTGGTATTTAGTGAGGCTCAGGATTTTCAGGTGGAGAAGGACATGCCATTGGTAAGGGACAGGCTAATAATGAATGTAGGAGTTTAAGGACCTTTGTTCAGAACCGAGAGAGCATAGGGCATGTCCACCATATGTGTAAGACGTCTCCCGGGGTTGCGCATCCTCGGAAACAGGTACTAGGAGTAGATGGCTGAAGGTGCGCCAGACGGGACAGGACTGTTTTGGACTCGGTCACTTACAGACCATTTACCGTGATCTACCAGTGAGCCAAATTAATATAGAATTACGTGCACGTGGAAGAAAGACACTGACACTGTTGCAGTATGTCAACTTCCTAAAATTCTGTTTTATTGAGGAACTAACAGTATCATTTATAGGGCTTATGATGCAGGCAAAGCATATACATTGATTGGGTGAAAAGTCCACTGGGTTTCTGCGTGTTCTTCCATCCGTGTTGATATCTTCCAATCATTTTTCCCAAAAAGACTCATTCCCTTTTATGGGGGTTGTTTACATTAAAAGATACTTTTCTCCTAATGAGTCACCTAGGGTGAGACTCCGGATGAAAGCGCCATCTTAATTATCATCATTGTTCTGTCAACCTATATCTGATTGTTTACTTAAGAGAGTAAGGAATTTTAAAGAACAAGAAGCAGAAAGTAGCAAGACTATAAAATTGTCATTTTACTGATCATCTAATAAAACGTGGACTGTCTATCACAATCCACTACAGGACCAGGTACCACCTGATAAAAGTTATAAAATCAGATTCGATAGTAAGAATATTGATGGAACAGGCAGTAAATATTGTCCATATTTGTGCCCAGCAACCCATGTCTTTAAGGTCCTTTTCCCACCTGGAAACATAAGAGTGATTTTTGGGATAGTGAAGGTTATTCAACTGTGAATAAAGGATAGATAATCAGTTTTAGGGAAAAAAGGGCGTCCGTTGACAAATGTGTTCAAACAACGATAGCTGGGTCGTCGGATCTTTGTCAACAAGCATCAAAGTCACCCAATGTTTGATTTGTAAGAATCGGAAGAGTTCAGTGTGAGGGGCTTCATATTTGTCCCTTATTTCTGTCCAGGTGTAGATAGAACGGCCAGTGAGGAATGCGTGGACACAATGAAGTTTGTGGGAAATCCACCAGTGGAAGGCGCTAGGTAACTCAAGGCCAGGAAGAAACGGGTTTGCCCAAGAGGGGAATAAGTGGTAGATGAGGGGAGATTATATTTGCAGCGAATGAGCCATTAGGGGGCTAATGTTGAGGGCCTAGATCTTGGAGGAAGCCATAAAAGTGAGCAGGGGGGAACCAGAAGGCAAAAGAGCACTTCCAAGGTGACCCATGTAGCGGCTTGCTGTGCAGCGTATCTGAATTCTGTTATGGGCTGGTATTATTACAGTAATAATACCAGCTCATACCAGTACCCCACCTCCACCTTGCTGGTGTTTGAGTCAAAGTGGAGAACTGCGCCGTTACTGATCCAGCCACAGGCCCATTCATCTGGTCCATTAGAGTCACTCTCATCTCATCAGTCCATAAAACCTTTAAAAAATCTGTCTCAGATATTTCTCGGTCCAGTCGTAACATTTCAACTTATGTGTCTTGTTCAGTGGTGGCCGGGTTTCAGCCTTCCTTACCTTGGCCATGTCTCTGAACACTGAACACCTTGCACTTCTGGGCACTCCAAGTTGGTAGCAGCTCCAGGGGAGAGGAGGGAGCACTAATATTGGCTGGGCCAAAGAAGCCTATGGGTGACGTCACTGCTTCAGGCTTTACAAGCCATTGTTGAGTGCTCTCCTCTCCCCTGTAGCCATTGCTGCCAGACACGGCAGATCACTTGACTGGACCAGAAAATAGGTAAGTATATACATCTTTCCCACATAGGTTAGTTAACATAGGTGTTAGGAGAGGTAGGGAGCATTTTTAAGACTAGTAAGAATTATCCCGGAATTCTAATCATACAGTGCAGAACACAGGCTGGATATTCATAGACCCTAAGCTATAGGCTGCTGCCTTTTAGGTGACTGGACATCGGCAAAGGCTTTACTTAGCAAGCCCCCTGGGAGTACACTTATAACCCCATCCCACTCCATGAGTCATCGTTATTTTTGCTGGACTTATCTCTTTTATAGAGAAGTTTTCTATGCTTAGTTTTCTTTATTTTATTTCAGATTCTTCAGTAAACTTTTTGCTGTCTTCTACTATACCAAAAGAAGAAGTGCATCCAGATTGGTATAACCTTGACAATACCTTTGGTGCTGTGGGGACAGGCTGTAATGTTGCTTTGGGCAGCAGATCTTACTTGAGCCCTCACTTTAGCAAAGAGTGTAATTAGTAGCAGGGTGCTATACAGGTGCTGGGCTGTATTCCATTCCTATGGTTCTCAGACCCTGAAGACCCCTCCGAGGCTATGCTCACTGTGATGGGCAAAGCCTGAACCCATAGTGAACAGTAACGTGGAAAGGTAAGACTGGTTAATTCTGGTTAATGGACTGATACTGTAGCTTTACAGCAAGTATAAGACTTGATATCTTATTGTTTGCAGTACACTTATTTATATTTCCACTGAATTCTTTTTTTGCTTTGTGCAAAACTATCAAACATGCCCCCATCCCCTTTTGCCATAGGACAGTCATCACCTGGGATGCTGTGTATCCTTTTAAGGACTTGCTTACCCCATTTCCACATCTGACTTTGTGAGTATCCCACAGGGCAACACCCTCACTGATAGGGTATTAGAAACAAAGATGAATATGCGGATTCAGAGATGGTGCAAGAGGAGATTGCTGAAGAGTTCTCACTCGCAGGCTCATATACACCTGATATTAGGGCTTCATGCAAACTTCTTGCCAATGTAGACATTCTCACTTCTGCTGTACCCAAAACGCCTCAGCATAGTACTTGATTCTCCTCCCATCTTGCCATGCCCTTCTAGGTACTAAGAGATCTGCAAAGTCTAAAAAGACATTCCCCTGTCACAAACTAATAGAATGGGCGGTTTATGATGATTGGAGTACTATTGAAAATATATTTTCACTCCTCTAAGAATAATTGCCAAGTTATATTCAGTGGAAGAATTCACAAAGTAAGCGAACTGTTCCAGTGTTAAATAAACATCTTCCTGTATGTATAGAGGATGTTTTCATTTACAAATTCTGCAGACAGAAAAGTTGAGATGCTCGTACAGGTTCAGCCCTGCAACTAGCTATTGCTGCAATTTCTGTCAAACTGCAGCTTATTGACTAGGGCAATGAACAATCAGCAGGAACCTGTGTTCCAGGAAAAAGTTCTGGTGGAGTACTTAAAAACATTGTCTTGCAACCTACTTTTCTGTGTTGATGCCCTAAAACAAGTCATGACATACATTTCCAGAATCACTCATTTCTCTTCATATGTGCAGAATCCTATAGCTAAAAGCCATAGGCATGTGTCTTTTGAGAGAGAGCTTGTTTGGTGATGCATTTCACCTTTTTCAGTAATGGAAGATTTCAAACCTCTCCCCTCACCTTGGAGGCTGCTACCTCTTCTAAACATCAAAGCCTAAATTCAGCCTTTTTCTTGAACAAGACTTGGAATACAAAGTCCACCGAATCTACCCCAAAGCTCTCTTCACAATGAAAGGTCGCCCTCAGCCTTAAAAGCGGGGGGATGTCTGTTGCAGTTTGCATTCCTCTGGGTCACAGACATCCTAGATCTATACATTCAATTGGTGGTCTCAAAGAGTAGAAAATAGTTTCAAATTCTAGGTTCTGGTTTTGGTTTTCTTCCAAACCAGCCAGCATCTACCC
The DNA here is from genome assembly GCF_062004578.1 of Staurois parvus. Lineage (NCBI taxonomy): Eukaryota > Metazoa > Chordata > Amphibia > Anura > Ranidae > Staurois > Staurois parvus. The sequence continues at coordinate 6,045,440 of NW_028318500.1, read as the reverse complement.
AAATATGGTCAGATCTTAGATTGTAAGCTCCAAGGAGCAGGGCCATCCTAACCCTCTTGTATTGAACTGTATTGCTGTATTGTCTCCCTTTACATTGTAAAGTGCTGAGCAAACTGTTGGCGCTATATAAATCCTGTATAATAATAATTTGAAGACTGCCCTAACCATCTTTTGTTCCAGGGAGGAGTTGTTTTGGTCCCCCTAGAGGACAGGTTCAAAGAATTATTCAAACCTGATCATGGTACTGAACCCATTAGGAAATTCAACCTAATCTCGATCTAAAATCTCTAAAGTACCTTTTTGTGTTTTGGATTTTTGCATCAAATCCGCAAGGTCAACAATTGCTTCTCTGAGACCAGGACAATATGGGGCATCAGTAGACATTCAAGATGCCTATGTACACATTCCTATTTACCAATCTCATCAGCACTTTATGCACTTCACATTAGGAGCTAAACACTTCCAACTGCCATTTCGCTTATCCTCTGCCCCCAAAATATTCACAAAGGTCCTTCTATCCCTACTCTCCCTCTACCCCCTACTCTTAATTACTCAATACATTCAGCAAACACGGTACTATCTGTAAACATCCAAACAAATGTTCAGATTCTTCAAGCCTTTGGCTGGGTAATCAACCTTCAAAAGTCTCCAGCTTTCCCTTTGTTTAGAATACTTGGGTCTCTTTCTAGACACAGCCCAAGCAAAAGCTTTTCCTTCCAGCACACAAACTAGCCTCCCTAAGATCCCATGCTCAGACCTTAAGAGCAGAAGGACATCCCTCAGACAGATTCTCCATGAGGGTCCTGGGCCTTATGGTAGCCTCTTTTTGAGGCTGTGCCATTTTGCTCAGTTGCACTCAAGTCCTCTTCAACACATCATTCCACTGGCCTAGAACAAATACACACCTTCTCTTATTCTTCCTATACTTCTTTCCAGTCAAGCAAAGAACTGCTTAGCTTAGTGGAACTGCAAACTCAGCCTTGGATAAAGTAATTTCTTACATGTTCAAAGCAAGTGGTATTAACAGATGTCTATCTCTCATGGTTCAAAGTACCTGTTCCCCAAGGCACGAAAACCCCTCAATCTATCTCCTGAAATGAAAATAGCTCTGCATTAAAGCCCACCTCTTTCTTCAGGTAAATTCAATCATTGTGCAATCAGACCATGCCACAGTAGTAGCCTTTATCAATCTTCAGGGGCCTACCAGAAGTCAGGCTGCCTTAATTACATCTGATTCTCTCCTGTCAAGCAATCTCTGATGTTCACATACTGGGAGTGGACAACTGGCAGGCAGATTTCTTCAAATGCCATCACCTAGAGCAGGGAGAATTGTTCCTTCACCCGAACATATTCAATCTTATACAGTTGCAAGAAAAAGTATGTGAACCCCTTGGGATTACGTGGAGTTTTGCATGAATTGGGCATAAAATGTGCTCTGAACGTCATCTAAGGCACAACAATAGAAGAACACAGTCTGCTGAACGTAATACTACACAAACATTAGATGTTGCCATGGTTTAATTGCACATAACATGTAAACATTCACAGTGCAGGGAGGAAAAAGTATGTGAACTTTGAACTTAATAACTGGTTGACCCTCCTTTGGCAGCAATAACCGCAACCAAACGTTTCCTGTAGTTGCAGATCAGACCTGCACAACGATCTGGAGTAATTTTGGACCACTCCTCTTCACAAAACTGTTTCAATGTAGCAATATTCTTGGGATGTCTGGTGTGAATCGCTCTCTTAAGGTCATGCCACAGCATTTCAATTGGGTTGAGGTCAGGACTCTGACTGGGCCACTCTAGAAGGCGTATTCTGTGCTGTTGCAGCCATTGTTTTGTTGAATTACTTGTATGCCTTGGGTCATTGTCCTGTTGCATCACCCATCCTCTGCGGAGCTTCAGTTGGCGGAAAGATGGTCGTACGTTTTCCTGCAAAATGTCTTGATAAACTCTGGAATTCATTGTCCCATCAATGACAACAATCTGTCCAGGCCCTGAGGCAGCAAAGCAGCCCCAAACCATGATGCTCCCTCTGCCATATTTTACAGTGGGGATGAGGTTTTGATGTTGGTGTGCTTTGCCTTTTTTTCTCCACACATAGTGTTGTGTGTTCTTCCCAAACAACTCAATCTTGGTTTCATCTGTCCACAGCATATTTTGCCAGTAGTGCTGTGGAACATCCAGGTGCTCTTTTGCAAACTTCAAACATGCTACAATATTCTTTTTGGACAGCAATGGCTTCCTCCGTGGTGTCCTCCCATGTACTCCATTCTTGTTTAATGTTTTCCTTATTGTAGATGTGTCAACAAAAATGTTAGCATGTGCCAGAGATTTCTGTAGGTCTTTAGCTGACACTCTGGGATTCTTCTTTACCTCATGCAGCATTCTGCACTGTGCTCTTGCAGTAATTTTTACAGGACGACCTCGCCTAGGGAGCGTAGCAACAGTGCTAAACTTTCTCCATTTGTAGACAGTCTGTCTTACCGTGGACACATGAACATCAAGGCTTTTGGAGATACTTTTTGTAACCCTTTCCAGCTTCATGCAAGTCAACAATTCTTGATCATAGGTCTTCTGAGAGCTGTTTTCTGCGAGGCATGGTTCACATCAGACAGTGCTTCTTGAAACCAGTAAACCCAAAACAGGTGTGTGTTTTTTAAGGGCAGGACAGCTGTCAGCAACACATCCAATATCATCACACTGATTGGAGTCAAGGTTGGCTCACTCCTGGCTCCAATTACAGTCAGGTCCATAAATATTGGGACATCGGCACAATTCTAACATTTTTGGCTCTATACACCACCACAATGGATTTGAAATGAAACGAACAAGATGTGCTTTAGCTGCAGACTGTCAGCTTTAATTTGAGGGTATTTACATCTAAATCAGGTGAACGGTGTAGGAATTACAACAGTTTGCATATGTGCCTCCCACTTGTTAAAGGACCAAAAGTAATGGGACAATTGGCTTCTCAGCTGTTCCATGGCCAGGTGTGTGTTATTCCCTCATTATCCCAATTACAATGAGCAGATAAAAGGTCCAGAGTTCATTTCAAGTGCGCTATTTGCATTTGGAATCTGTTGCTGTCAACTCTCAAGATGAGATCCAAAGAGCTGTCACTATCAGTGAAGCAAGCCATCATTAGGCTGAAAAAACAAAATAAACCCATCAGAGAGATAGCAAAAACTTTAGGCGTGGCCAAAACAACTGTTTGGAACATTCTTAAAAAGAAGGAACGCACCGGTGAGCTCAGCAACACCAAAAGACCCGGAAGACCACGGAAAACAACTGTGGTGGATGACCGAAGAATTTTTTCCCTGGTGAAGAAAACACCCTTCACAACAGTTGGCCAGATCAAGAACACTCTCCAGGAGGTAGGTGTATGTGTGTCAAAGTCAACAATCAAGAGAATACTTCACCAGAGTGAATACAGAGGGTTCACCACAAGATGTAAACCATTGGCGAGCCTCAAAAACAGGAAGGCCAGATTAGAGTTTGCCAAATGACATCTAAAAAAGCCTTCACAGTTCTGGAACAACATCCTATGGACAGATGAGCCCAAGATCAACTTGTACCAGAGTGATGGGAAGAGAAGAGTATGGAGAAGGAAAGGAACTGCTCATGATCCTAAGCATACCACCTCATCAGTGAAGCGTGGTGGTAGTGTCATGGCGTGGGCATGTATGGCTGCCAATGGAACTGGTTCTCTTGTATTTATTGATGATGTGACTGCTGACAAAAGCAGCAGGATGAATTCTGAAGTGTTTCGGGCAATATTATCTGCTCATATTCAGCCAAATGCTTCAGAACTCATTGGATGCCGCTTCACAGTGCAGATGGACAATGACCCAAAGCATACTGCAAAAGCAACCAAAGAGTTTTTTAAGGGAAAGAAGTGGAATGCTATGCAATGGCCAAGTCAATCCTCTGACCTGAATCCGATTGAGCATGCATTTCAGTTGCTGAAGACAAAACTGAAGGGAAAATGCCCCAAGAACAAGCAGGAACTGAAGACAGTTGCAGTAGAGGCCTGGCAGAGCATCACCAGGGATGAAACCCAGCGTCTGGTGATGTCTATGCGTTCCAGACTTCAGGCTGTAATTGACTGCAAAGGATTTGCAACCAAGTATTAAAAAGTGAAAGTTTGATTTATGATTATTATTCTGTCCCATTACTTTTGGTCCCTTAACAAGTGGGAGGCACATATGCAAACTGTTGTAATTCCTACACCGTTCACCTGATTGTAAATACCCTCAAATTAAAGCTTACAGTCTGCAGTTAAAGCACCTCTTGTTTGTTTCATTTCAAATCCATTGTGGTGGTGTATAGAGCCAAAAATGTTAGAATTGTATTGATGTCCCAATATTTATGGACCTGACTGTAGCTCTGGGAGAAGTCATTAAGCTAGGGCCTCACATACTTTTTCCTCCCTGCACTGTGAATGTTTACATGTTATGTGCAATTAAACCATGGCAACATCTAATGTTTGTGTAGTATTATGTTCAGCAGACTGTGTTCTTCTATTGTTGTGACTTAGATGACGTTCAGAGCACATTTTATGCCCAATTCATGCAAAACTCCACGTAATCCCAAGGTGTTCACATATTTTTTCTTGCAACTGTATGTCAAAAATGGGGAACTCAAGATGCTGACATCCTGGCCTCCAAGCTCAACAAGTCACCCCTGTCTGTGGCCAGGGCCAAGGATCCTCTAGAACTGGCATTGGATCCCCTACTAATTTCCTGCACTCCATTCAGGTTAATTTATGACTTCTCTCCAGTGCCGATTTTTATTTGGCTAATTTGCAAAACAGACTAACAGAAAAATGTGGTGCTTCTCATTGCACCAAACTGGCCCAGAACAATCTGGTACAAAGACATACTCAAATTTATGGGAGATGACCCCTGGCCTCTTCCAAACAGGTTAGACCTGCTGTGTCTCAATGCCCCCATTCCATCCTGCTTCTGTTATTGGCTTTAACAGCATTACAGTTAAAACCCAGGTCTTGAAGGACAGGTATATCTTAACTCTGTTAATCCCACCTTACTCAGAGCCAGAAAAGCCACTTTGCAAAAGAAAAAAAAACTACCATGTATAGAAATCATTTTTCACCTGGTGTGAACACAGGCTTTCAGCCCAAGAGATTAATATGTGCCTCTCTACAATCAGGACTTGACCAGAATTTGGCCTTAAAGTGGTTGTAAATCTCTCAAATGAAAAATGAGCAAAGCATATCCTTCTATAGTGTATGTTTGCCTCAGTCTATAGCACTTAGCGTTGATCCTGCCAGTTCTCTCTTTCCTCTGCTATCTGCATGAGTCACTTCTGAGAGTTTTTCCGGACACAAGGCAATCCTGTGAGACAGCTCCCCCCTTCTCCAGCACACAGCAGGTACGCAGCTGTGAATGTTTCCCTCTGAGACGGTGTGGGGGAAGGGGTGTCTCTGTGTTATGCAGTGTGTGACATCAGATCCCTGGCCCCCGCAAGGTGATAAATACCCTTTGATCTAATTACTATGGAAGACTGTGGAGGAGAGGGGGCTGCAGATAAACAGGTACAGCTTATATGGGAGTATTTGCGTCATTATTGTGTATCACCTGAGGCTAGTCAATTCAGTAGGTATATGTAAGGGTTTATCTTTATAAGCACTTTTAAAGTGGAACTAAACCCATTGATTTACCTATTTCCCAAAACAGTCACATTCAAAGCATGTCATGAATGATGACTGTCAGAGGTTTGTTCTCTCAACTGAACTGTAAGCCTTCAAATGGCTGGTGTAATAACTAATCACATGTGCACCACCATGCAGATCAAACAGGCTAAGATGGCAGCTTCCTTGATGGTAAAGGAGGGTTTAGCTCTACTTTAATAGATGGTTTTGGCCTTAGCCACCCACAGATATAGAAAGGAAAGCCAAAGGTTTTTGAATAGGATATTAGGGATGGCACACTTCCCTGACCCCTCTGATATATATTTTGATAATCGCATGATCTGAGAAAGGGGCAAGTCCCTGAAACATGTTGTCATGATGACCAGCTTCTCTCCTTTGGTTTGAGTGCTCCCATAGGCTTCCAGTTTGCCCTCCCCAGCCCTTGTTCAGGCGGTCTCTCGCCAGGTGTATGACATAACAACCGGATCTGGGACATGTGACTTCAGGCAGACGCACCATCTTAGTGATGTATCAATCTTTGCACTTCTACGTCATGCTTTTTAACCCAACATTAAAGTGAACTTCGATTTTACCTGTTCCTGGGATTTTGACTCTGTTGGCTTCCACAGGGTTGGGAACGCTCCTTTATTTGTTGTTTTTTGCTCATGTCTCATTGCTGGTCAGATGAGTTGTTGGAGCTGCCCATACTGTGGTTATCCATATATCCCCTGGAACCTCATTGCACTTAGTATTTACACCTTTTTTTTCTAACAAAGTTTGTTAAAATCCTTGCAATGCACATAGATCACTCAGACTAGATTTTTTTTTTTATTAACAAAATGGAGTTACTCTTTAAAACCACCTTACTACCACACTATAGCCAAAATATGTCTACAGCGTGGTAGTCCAGTTATGGGAGGGCGTCATATGGTGTCCTCCCAGAATGCACCCCCTGAGCACCCTTAGCAGTGCGTAACCAGTGCTGTCTGTGATCGCTGTGTCCTTTGGACACAGCTGATAACATGACATGGTAAAAGGCCAATCACAGCGGCCTTTTGCCATGTGATCAGCTGACCACTATGTAAATACCAAATAGTAAAAATATGTGAGCGCACTATACAGGTGAAACTCGAAAAATTAGAATATCGTGCAAACGTTCATTTATTTCAGTAATGCAACTTCAAGCTGTGATTTGTCATAATTGTGATGATTATGGCTTACAGCTCATGAAAACCCCAAATCCACAATCTCAGAAAATTAGAATATTACATGCAATCAATAAAACAAGGATTGTACATAGAACAAACCTCTGAAAAGTATAAGCATGCATATGTACTCAGTACGTTTTTTGGGCCCCTTTTGCAGCAATTACTGCCTCAATGTGGCGTGGCATGGAAGCTATCAGCCTGTGGCACTGCTGAGGTGTTATGGAAGACCAGGATGCTTCAATAGCGGCCTTCAGCTCTTCTGCATTGTTCGGTGTTATGTCTCTTATCTTTCTCTTGGCAATGCCCCATAGATTCTCTATGGGGTTCAGGTCAGGCGAGTTTGCTGGCCAATCAAGCACAGTAATCCCACGGTCATTGAACCAGGTTTTGGTGCTTTTGGCAGTGGTTGCAGGTGCCAAGTCCTGCTGGAAAATGAAGTCAGCATCCCCATAAAGCTTGTCTGTGGAAGGAAGCATGAAGTGCTCCAAAATCTCCTGGTAGACGGCTGCATTGACCCTGGACTTAATGAAGCACAGTGGATCAACACAGACTGGAAACTTCACGCTGGACTTCAAGCATCTTGCAGTGTGTGCCTCTCCATTCTTCCTCCATACTCTGGGTCCTTGGTTTCCAAATGAGCTGCAAAAGTTGCTCTCATCAGAAAACAGGACTTTGGACCACTGAGCAACAAACCAGGTCTGCTTTTTTTTAGCCCAGGTAAGACGCTTCTAATGTTGTTTGTTGTTCAGGAGCTGCTTGACAAGAGGAATAAGACATTTGAAGCCCATGTCCAGGATCCGTCTGTGTGTGGTGGCCCTTGATGCACTGACTCCAGCCTCAGTCCACTCCTTGTGAAATTTCCCAACACTTTTGAATGGCCTTTTCCTGACAATCCTCTCCAGGCTGCGGTCATCCCTGCTGCATGTGCACCTTTTTCTTCCACACTTTTCCCTTCCACATAACTTTCTATTAATGTGCTTTGATACAGCACTTTGGGAACATCCAGCTTCTTTTGCAGTTACCTTTTGAGGCTTTCCCTCCTTATGGAGGGTGTCAATGATGGTTTTCTGCACAACTGTCAGGTCAGCAGTCTTTCCCATGATTGTGATTCTTACTGAACCAGACTGAGAGACCATTTAAAGGCTCAGGAACCCTTTGCAAGTGTTATGGCTTAATTAGCTGATTAGAGTGGGACACTTTGAGCCGAGAATATTTATTTATTTCAGGTACTTATATAGCGCCGTCAATTTACGCAGCGCTTTACATATATACAGTGGGGATCGAAAGTTTGGGCACCCCAGCTAAAAATTTGTAATAATGTGCATAAAGAAGCCAAAGAAAGATGGAAAAATCTCCAAAAGGCATCAAATTACAGATTAGACATTCTTATAATATGTCGACAAAAGTTAGATTTTATTTCCATCATTTACACTTTCAAAATAACAGAAAACAAAAAAATGGCGTCTGCAAAAGTTTGGGCACCCTGCAGAATTTATAGCATGCACTGCCCCCTTTGCAAAGCTGAGATCTGCCAGTGTCATGGATTGTTCTCAATCATCATCTGGGAAGACCAGGTGATGTCAATCTCAAAGGTTTTAAATGCCCAGACTTATCTGACCTTGCCCCAGCAATCAGCACCATGGGTTCTTCTAAGCAGTGGTCTAGAAAACTGAAACTGAAAATAGTTGACGCTCACAAAGCTGGAGAAGGCTATAAGAAGATAGCAAAGCGTTTTCAGATGTCAATATCCTCTGTTCGGAATGTAATTAAGAAATGGCAGTCATCAGGAACAGTGGAAGTTAAAGCCAGATCTGGAAGACCAGGAAAAATATCAGACAGAACAGCTCGCAGGATTGTGAGAAAAGCAATTCAAAACGCCACGTTTGACTGCACGATCCCTCCAGAAAGATCTGGCAGACACTTGAGTTGTGGTACGCTATTCCACTATAAAGAGATACTTGTACAAATATGGTCTTCATGGAAGAGTCATCAGAATAAAACCTCTTCTATGTCCTCACCACAAAAATCATCGTTTGAACTTTGCAAATGAACATATAGACAAGCCTGATGCATTTTGGAAACAAGTTCTGTGGACCGATTAGGTTAAAATTGAACTTTTTGGCCGGAATGTGCAAAGGTACGTTTGGAGAAGAAGGGGCACAGAATTTAATGAAAAGAACCTCTGTCCAACTGTTAAGCATGGGGTTGGATCAATCATGCTTTGGGGTTGTGTTGCAGCCAGTGGCACAGGGAACATCTCACGAGTAGAACGAAAAATGGATTCAATACAATTTCAGCAAATTTTGGATGGTAACTTGATGCCATCTGTAAAAAAGCTGAAGTTAAAGAGAGGATGGCTTCTACAAATGGATAATGATCCTAAACACACCTCGAAATCCACGGGGGATTGCATCAAGAGGCGTAAACTGAAGGTTTTGCCATGGCCTTCACAATCTCCTGACCTCAACATAATTGAAAATCTATGGATAGACCTTAAAAGAGCAGTGCATGACAGACAGCCCAGAAATCTCAAAGAACTGGAAGACTTTTGTAAGGAAGAATGGGCAAAGATACCTCAAACAAGAATTGAAAGACTCTTGGCTGGCTACAAAAAGCGTTTACAAGCTGTGATACTTGCCAAAGGGGGCATTACAAGATATTAATTCTGCAGGGTGCCCAAACTTTTGCAGACGCCATTTTTTTGTTTTCTGTTATTTTGAAAGTGTAAATGATGGAAATAAAATCTAACTTTTGTTGACATATTATAAGAATGTCTAATCTGTAATTTGATGCCTTTTGGAGATTTTTCCATCTTTCCTTGGCTTCTTTATGCACATTAATACAAATTTCTAGCTGGGGTGCCCAAACTTTAGATCCCCACTGTATATAGTACATTCACATCAGTCCCTAACCCTCAAGGACCATACAATCTAAAGTCCCTAACTCACATTTATACATACACATTTAGACAGGAGCTAATTAACCTACCAGCATGTCTTTGGTGTATGGGAGGAAACCGGAGTACCCGGAGGAAACCCAAGCAGTCACAGGGAGAACATGCAAACTCCAGGCAGGTGGTGCCACGGTTGGGATTCGAACCAGCGACCCTAGTACTGCCAGGTGGAAGTGCTAACCATTTAGCCACTGTGCTACCCCTATTGCACCTTTTCACAATATTCTAATTTTCTGAGATTGTGGATTTGGGGTTTTTATGAGCTGTAAGCCATAATCATCACAATTATGACAAATCACGGCTTGAACTATCTTGCTTTGCATGTAATGAGTCTATCTCATATATTAGTTTCACCTTTTAAGTTGCATTACTGAAATAAATGAACTTTTGCACGATATTCTAATTTTTCGAGTTTCACCTATAATAGGGGGGAAAAGATACAGCAGCTGTGCACAAAGGTAACCAAGATAAACCTCAATCGAACAATAAAAAAGGTGCAGTGCTAAAACTATTATAAATTCTAATGATATTAATAAAAGTTCATAAATGAGTATAAAACAACATAAATAAGCATAAATCTTTGACAGTTGAAAAGTGACTTTCAGTGCTCCTAAAGTGCCAATTTTCTTGATGGATCAGTGCTTGTGCAATAGTTATAGAAGAATTGCACACTCACCGGACGCGCAATGTAAATGCGCATATAAATCCAGATGTCATCAGGGTATCATCACAGTAAGTAAGCCAGATATTGCAGTAACTTCCCTCTGAGGGTGGGATGGTGCATCAAATGGATCCTGGGGCTTTAAATGGAGATCCAAAAAACAGCCAGAGCTCCCCTTAAGGGATGGATAGGTGGTGCTCTCAGTGTGTGCAGGAGGCTCCCTCTCTGGATACTGGAATGGATCTTGTGTAGGGCTTCTGAAATTTAATACTGCTGAAGGACACTGCTTCAGAGTCCTGGTCTAGAGTAGGAATTTGTTATGTCCCTCATGAAATATCTACCTATGGAGGCTGAGTAGCAGACAGCATCAAGAACACTGTAAGTAAAGGACTTACTGGGTTCCCAGCCTACTCCACCAGATCAGTTGGTGGAATTTAATCGCCGCTGGGGTTTTTATTTTTGCACTATAAAAAAGCAAAAAAATTAGAAAAAAATTGTTTTTCTTTGTTTCTATTATCAAATTTTGCAAACATTTTTCTCCTTCACTAATGTGCGTTGATGAGGCTGTACGGATATGTAGCAATGATAGGCACTGACAGGCAGCACTGCTGGGTGGCAGTGATGATCAGTGCAGGTGTCCTCTGTGATATTTGCCAGTTATCAGCAACTGTATTTACTTTGTGAGCTGCTATGTCATTGGACACAGCTGATCACGTGGTAAAAGGCCGCTGTGATTGGCCTTATACCTAGTCATGTGATCAGCTTTGTCCATAGGGCACAGCGATCACTGACAGCTATGGGTGCGCGCCGCTGGGAGGATGTCATATGATGCCCTCCCAGCATTGGACAACCACGCTGTAGCTGTCATTCAGCTATTGCGCGGTTGTAAAGTGGTCAAGGACAGTCTCCTTCTAAGTCCACTATTGCTGGGTGGCTCATGCTCTTAATAAGGTACCTCCAGTACTTATACATGCCTACTCCACCAGATCAGTTGGTGTTTCCTGTACTTTTCAACATCCAGCATCTGTGTTGTCACCTGGTCTTCAATTCACACCTTCTCTTGCACGTCCCCATTTTTCCAACATATCAGCAGTTTCTTCACTTTGTTGTGGGAACCCAGAACTTCCAGTTCAGGGCCCTGCTATTTGTCCTATAGTCTGCACCTTGAGAGTTCACCAAGCCCCTGGTCCCTGTGTTCGTTTTCATATGCTACTATGACCTCCTATTGAGGGAACAGTTGGCACAAGTTCTGGTTGACATTGTGGCTTGAACAGTTCAGAGCTTGTGAAGGTTCACCTGGATCCTAAGCCTTCAGGAGTCAATGCTAGAACAGACTCATCACTTGGAGTGTCTCAGTTTTATACAAGAGACAGTGTTGTCTTCCCCAAGAGAAACTACTTTGTTTCCAGACTCAGACTCTTAAAGTAGAAATCTAGGATTCCGTGAACTTTAGTTTGTTTAGGCCAAGCTGGTTGTCAGCACTTTGATTAGATTTGTACAGGGTGTCTCTCATTTGGCCCCGCTTGTGTGCTCACCTTTGACTCTGTGGGATCTGAATTTGTTACTTTGGTACTGCAAAAAACAGTTTTTACACCGAACAGGGAGATTCCTCTTTCGAATCATACTCATAAGTTTGCCATCAGCTCTGGGAGGTGTGTTTTGAGCTGGTAGCTTTGTCCTGTAAAGAACTCTTATTGGTCTTACACAGGGACAAGGTTCTACTGAATCGTAGAGACCCCTTCCTAGGGTGGTTTCGTCCTTTCACCCCAAATAGGACATTGGTCTTCCTTCCCTGTCTGGCTTCAGTTCATCAGGAGAACCTTTCCACTGCTGGATGTAGTTCCCTCCGTGAGTGTCCACCTCAAAGCCTTCCTTTAGTCCTCGGTCACACTGGATGCGAATTGGCATGCGATTTGCATGCCCTGTGACTTGCGATTTGCATGTCAAGTCGCACCCTATTGTCTGCAATTACAGCGGTCATATTGGTGCAGTTCCGACTTGATCGGAGCGGCACTGATTTCTAAAATGCACTACCTTTGGTGCGATTTGCATAGACATCTGGGACATCTGTTTTACTAAAACATATTTTAAAACAACAGATAGGAATGGATATATACCCACTAATAGCTGTCACCATCCATCCTGGATCAATGGAATTCCCAAAGGACAGTTTCGCAGAATTTTAAGAAACTGTACAAGGTTAAAGGAATATATAGAGCAAACTAAAATTATTAAGGATAGGTTTATCGAAAAGGGGTACGATCCAGAGGTGTTGGAAAAAAACAGATTTGAGGTGAGCAAAAGCTATATAGGGGATAAGAAGATTACAAGATCCTTATCTAAAAAAAATCCTGTTAATAAAAATAAAGTGGAATATGCCTTTATTACAGGTTTTAATGGCCAATATAAAGATGTGGAATCCATTTTTTCCAAATACTGGCCGATTTTAAGAAGAGATACCAATTTGGGCTCACTAATCCCAAGTAAACCTTCATTTATTTACAGAAAGACAAAAAATTTGAGAGATGTTTTAGTGAAAAATATTATATCCCCTCCCAATAAAAAAGAAAAACATATGTTTGATTTTAAAGGCTTCTACCCCTGTAGAAAATGTAGAATGTGTAAAATAACCAATACTAAAGTAAGAGTCATTACAAATTTTACATCTAATAACACTGGTATGATATTTAAGATTAAGAATTTTATTACTTGCACTACCCCCTATGTCACGTATTTATTGGAATGCCCTTGTAAACTTATTTGTAAAGTATGTAGGCAGAACCTCGAGACCTTTACAAAAAAGATTAAGTGAGCATATCACAAATATAAAAAAAGGGAAGAAAGATCATTGTTTATCGAGGCATTTTAGAGATCACCATAATTGTGATCCTAGTGTCCTCAAATTCTGTGGAATTGACAAGATAGATACACATTGGAGGGGAGGTAACAAAATTAAGGCCATATCCAAGAACGAAACATATTGGATATTTGAATTGAGAACTTTGAAACCGGGAGGCCTAAATGTGGATCTGGATTTGAATTGTTTCATCTCTAATTTTTAAATCCAAATCTATGAGAATAATCGTTATTATTTGTGTGGCTAAGATATGAGTCTTGATTTATTGTGCTTTGGAGTTGATAGGGAATGATAAATAATAATGTAATTGATCTTATGTTTATCTTTAGAAAGAAAATGGAACAAAAAGAATATAAGGAAAAGGTAGTGCTAATATTAAAATGATAAAGATTGTAATTTGGTTTTATAGGATATTATCTTCCATGAATTAGCAAAAGTATTTAGGATGATATGTCTATTGGGATATCAGAAGGCTAATTTAGTAATTTTACCATTTGAGGTCTTATTTCGACATGTAAATATGAAAATAATATCTCACTTTAGTATATATAAAATGATAGTAATTTATATTGCTTACGAAATATATAATTAAATATAATAATTTTAAGGAATAGGGTAATATATTTATAGTTGGGTTTAGTGATCGGTTATAATATACTTTCATGGACAGATTATACTTAGTCTATTATAGACAGAGTTTTATGCGTATATAAACTATTTGATAATTAGGTGAGATATTTATAAATTTTTGATAATATATAATATGTGATCTCAGAGGAGAATAGGTTTTAGTTGTTAATTTCTGAATTTAATTTATTTTATTTTATTATAATTCATTTATTATATTATGGTATTCTAATATTAATAGGGATATAGACATATAATGAATTATTGGAGAATATAATTAGTTGAGTATATTATGACATCGTATATGAAGGAATTGATGTGTTTTTATATTCTGATCTTAATGAGAATTGATGAATAGAGTTGGTAATTTAGGGTGATATGTATAGATATGTACTAAATTGTGCTGTTGCTATGTATAGGTTAAGGATATACTAGATAGTGTGGGCGTTGCCCCTCCTAAAGATGGAGATTGTGGCGCCAATACTATACTAGGTATGGCTTTCTGTCATTTGTACGCTGTTTGGCTATCGAATTCCGGAAGGTGAGGGCATCGCCCCTTCTAAAGATGGAGATTGCGGCGACAGCACCTTGTGAGGGAGGAGTATAAATTGAACTTCCTAGTCTGGCGAACGTACCCTTTATGATTACGTCCAATGACGAAACGCGTCAAAGGGAGGTGACGTCAGACGCATACGAGAATACCAGAAGTAGAGTGGCGGCCATCTTGGAGAGGGCAAAATCTCGGCTGTGAGTTGCGATTAGGACTCTCCTGGATTCCGGATGGCAGACAGGTCTTTATATGCTATGTGCGATTAAAGATGTTTTTAATGTAAGCAGGATAATTAAAAGCTTTTGATATGAGTATGTGGCAGTATTACGCTATGATTTGTTCCTTGTATATGGGTATCTGGCTGACGTATATGGTGGAAGCATTTCTCAGTTGCTAGGGTGAAAGGATCCATACAAAGCAAACCCTGAGGACATCTATAAAAGGATTTATATCACCAGACAAATTTTCTGTGGATTAAGATCAAAAACATAAATTGCTTTGAACATTGGTAAGGGTATTCATTCCTTACCCTGATAGAAGTGCGCACTGTGTTATGAGTTTCTAGCACAGCAGAGTGTTTCACATGCATGGTTTTGCACAGTATATCACGTGTATGTGGTTTTGATATATACACGTGTTTTCACTTGGGTGAATATTATTGGATTGATTTTATATGTTAATTTTTATTTATAAAGGATAATGCACTATGTATATTTTTTTGTTTTTGTTTTTTTGAGGTAATCAAGGTTTTGCAAGCAGCGGAGAGTTTGTTACATTTGAATCAATTTTTGGACTACACGTATTTGTTTATTGGACTTTAATTTAAAATTGGACTTTATTTGAATAATTACAGATTTTGGATTTTTTGGAGATTATTACATAAGAAAAGTTATTTTATTGATTATCACTGAGCATATTTGTATTTATAGGATTTATATAGTGCCAACAGTTTGCGCAGCACTTTACAATATAAAGAGAGACAATACAGCGATGACACAGTTCAATACAAGATGATTAGGAGGGCTCTGTTCCTTGGAGCTTACAATCGAAGAAGGAGAAGCTGGTGGTACAAAAGTTAATACCTTTGGGGGATGAACTGATAGGAGAAATAGAAGATTCGGTTATCAGCTGAAGGCAGGATAGGCTTCCCTGAAGAGATAGGTTTTCAGAGATCGCCTAAAAGTGGGCGATAGTCGGATAGATTGGGGTAGAGCGTTCCAGAGGATGGGAGAGGCTCTGGAGTGGAGCATGGGAGGAGGAGACTAGGGAGCAGGTCGTGGGAGGAGCAGAAAGGATGGTTTGGGTGATATTTGGAGACAAGATTGGAGATGTAATTTGGGGCAGAGTTATAAATGGCTTTATATGTTATGGGTAATGTTTTTAATTTTATTCATTGGCAATGGGAAGCCAGTGGAGGGATTGGCAGAGAGGTGTGGTAGATATGGAACGGTTGGGTAAGGTAGATGAGTATGGCAGCAGCATTCATGATAGACTGAAGAGGGGGTAGCCTGCAATGAGGTAGGCCAATGAGGAATGAGTAACAAAAGTCAAGGCAAGATATAACAAAAGAGTGATTAAGTTGCTTAGTGGTTTCAGAGGTTAAGTACGAGCGTATCTTGGAGATGTTGCAGAGGTGAGGTCTACAAGAGTTGGACAGTGATTGGATTTGGGGCTGGAAGGACAGATGGGAGTCTAGGTATACACCTAGTACCCTGGCATGAGGGGAGGAACTGACGGTGGTATTATTAATTTTGATGGAGAAGTCAGGGGAGGGGGCACGGGCTGGAGGGAATAGTATGAGCTGTTTTGGAAAGATTGAGTTTGAGGAAGTGGAGTGACATCCATGCCGATATGTCACTTAGTAGGTTAGTAATGCGCAAGGAGACTGAAGGGGTGAGGAGTAGATAGATTTGTGTGTCATCAGCATAGAGATGGTACTTAAAGCCATGGGAGTTTATCAAGTGACCAAGGGAGGAGGTTTAGATGGAGAAGAGAAGGGGTCTAAGGACAGAACCTTGAGGGACCCCTACAGGAAGAGGAAGTGGAGAGGAGGAGACAGAGTTATAGGTAACACTGAAGGAGCGCTGCGATAGGTAGGAGAGCCAGGAGATAGCAGAGTCTCAGAGGCCAACAATGTGGAGTTTTATTTTTAGAAGGAGGGGATGGTCAACAGTATCAAAAGCTTCAGAGAGGTCAAGTAGTAAGACTATGGAGTAGTGGCCATTGGTTTGGGCAGTTAGTAAATCAGTTTTAGGAGGGCAGTTTCAGTGGAGTGGAGTGAGCTAAAGCCAGACTATACTATAAAGGGTTAAGATGATTGTCAGTGAGATAGGAGCTCAGGCGATTGTAGACTAAGTGTTCTAAGAGTTTGGAAGTAAACAGGAGCAGGGAGATGGGTCTTAAGTTGTTCAGATTGGTGGGGTACAGGGAGGGTTTTTTAAGTATGGAAGTGATTTGTGCATGCAGAGGGCACTATTCCTCCCACTGACACCAGCGATGGGGCACTATTCCTTCTAGTGATACCTCCCAATGATACCAACAATGGGCACTATTCCTCCCAGTAATGCCAATGCTGGGGCGCTATTCCTCCCACCGACACCAACCATAGGGCACTATTCCTCCCCAACACCAACCATGCGGCACTACTGCTCCCACTAACACCAATAACGGGGCACTATTCCTCCTAATGATACCAACCATGTGGCACTATTCCTCCCAGTAATACCAATGATGGGGCACTATCCCTCCCACTGACACCAATAATGGTCCACTATTCTGCCTACTGATACCAATCATGGGGCAGTATTTCCAGTAATACCAATGAGGGGGCACTATTCCTCCCACTGACACAATAATTGGGCACTATTCCTTATAATACCAACCATGTGGCACTATTCCTCCCAGTAACACCAATGATGGGGCACTATCCCTCCCACTGACCCCAATAATAGGGCACTATTCCTCCCAACGTCCCTAATGGTGCACTATTCCTCCACTGATGCCAACCACATGGCACTATCCCTCCCACTGACACCAATAACGGTGCACTATTCCTTCCCCTAATACAGTGATGTTTACACCCACTGATGCCAGGAAAATTCCCATCACTGCTGGCCACATTTCTAGCACTGGTTCACAACAGTGCAGCTTTAAAGCTGTGCTACTACAGGACGATTTCAAAGCCGCTGATCGGTACGACTTTAAAGTCGTTGATCAGTACGATTTCATCTACAGATGTCAATGCAGGTCCCACATGAAAACACACAAAAATAGTAATAATACTAGTAGCCTAGCTCCAAGGAGCAGGGCCCTCCTATCCCTCTTGTATTGAACTATATTGTCTCCCTTTATATTGTACAGCACTGAGCAAACTGTTGGCGCTATATAAATCCTGTATAATAATAGTTCAGGAACCTGAATGTTGATGTGATTTGAGCTGTTCCATCTCTGTAAGCAGGGGCGGGCTGACCATTTGGAAACTCAGGCACAGCCAGAAGGCCCGGGGTCAGTAGGGGGCCCCAGGAGATGCCCCTGGTACCTTTTTCATAGGCTTTTTTGAGTTTGGGCATGGATACAGGGGCCCCATGATCCCCTATTGCCTGGGGGCCCCATGAGTTGTCAGTCCGCCCCTGGCTGTAAGGGTGCGACTTTAATCTCTCAAGACGCACCCGGGGCTCAAAGACAATGAACTGGCCCTTTGTTTAGAAAGTTTGGAGACCCCCTGCTCTAGAGACTGAATCAAATCCGTTTAAATGGACCCCAGAAGGAAGAGCATGAGCCAGAGGCCCGCACGACTGACGAGCCCCAAACCCTGACCTGACCGCACCCCTGCGCTAGAACCCATGAGAGCAGGCCTCTGGTCTGTAGAGGAAGGACAGACACACTGACTACCCCGAACCCCGCAATGTCTATAATGCTGCGCACACCTCTCTGCCCATCCGGCAGCTCCCCGTTCTTATCTCGGAGCCATGTGTTCTGCTCAGCGAGCTCAGCCCCTCCTTCCCCCTCTTTGCTGTGCATTGCAGTAAACGTAGTGCGCATGCTCATTCTAGGGTCTATAAATAGCTCATGACGTCACCTAGAAATATTCCCGAAAGACACGCCCCCGGTCCTGCCCACTCATAGTGAGTCCCGGGTTGCAGTACCGTTAGGAAGCAGAACCGGGATCAGTGCGGAAAGGCTGATCGAGAGAGACGAGCAGTGCGAGCCATACCGAGACCCGCCCGGAGAACAGTATGGCGGACCGGGAGCAGCTGCTCCAGAGAGCCCGTTTGGCGGAGCAGGCGGAGAGATACGAGGACATGGCGGCAGCTATGAGAGCGGTAAGGGAGAGGAGGAGGAAGATGGCAACGTGTAGGGAATGCATGTGTCCGGGCGCCCCTCACTGCCCTGTCTTCCTGTATAGGCAGACTGGTGCACCATGCACTCCTTTCCCCATGTCTTGTACAGCACATTGCCAGGATCACAGGAGCTGCAGATACAACCCATGACACATCTATTCATCTCACTTTCTAATGACTAGTATGGATTTCTAACACACTGCATAGAAGGGAAGTCTGATCTTGCTGTAAAGAGATGCAATGAATGAACATGGCTTTCTGATGACCTGTGATCTCCATCATGATGGGCTTTGTAGATGGTACCCATCAAGCAGCAGGATGCAGAGTGTGCCCAGTGATGGGGTGGGGTACCCTGTGCCAGGCTGTGTCCCTGACCAATAGCAGCCTTTGATTCTGGCTCGAGGGTACGAGCTGCATGCGTGTCTACGCTGGTTGTGTCCCGGGAAAACACACACTCGTCTGGCCGGCTTTATATACAGGATGGAGCAGTGGGTCAAAAATGAAACCCAATCTCACAAAACAATCCAGTGTACTATGGGACATTCCAGGTGTCATCTCTGAACAAATTACAACCACAATTGAATAAAATCTCTATATAATGTTTGCAGCTCAGCCTGTTCCATGGGTAGAGTGCAATGATGGGGTGTGGTGACCTGTGTGTAGTGTCCAGAGATAGCACGACAACCTAGTTCTGTGTATGGACCATCAATGTCTTACCATTAAAGATGTTGCCCGTCTTACCGTTTTGCTCCTGTTCCTTTTTCATACTGAAAATCATTTCTTTTGTTCTGGTGTTCCGCAGGTCACAGAACTCAATGAGCCGTTGTCTAACGAAGACCGGAACCTGCTGTCCGTAGCCTACAAGAACGTAGTTGGAGCACGAAGGTCTTCATGGCGAGTCATCAGTAGTATTGAGCAGAAGACGCTGGCTGATGGGAATGAGAAGAAGCTGGAGAAGGTGAAAGCCTACAGAGAAAAGATCGAAGCTGAACTGGAGGCTGTGTGTAATGAAGTCCTGGCGCTGCTCGACAAGTACCTCATTAAGAATTGCAATGACTTCCAGTATGAAAGCAAAGTTTTCTACCTAAAGATGAAGGGAGATTACTATCGTTACCTGTCGGAGGTAGGCTCTGGGGATAGGAAGCGAAGTGTCACGGAGGCATCTGAAGCTTCATATAAGGAGGCCTTTGAAATTAGCAAAGAGCACATGCAGCCTACTCACCCTATTCGTCTAGGCCTGGCTCTCAACTTCTCTGTCTTTTATTATGAGATACAGGGTAGCCCCGAACAAGCTTGCCTCCTCGCCAAGCAGGCCTTTGATGACGCTATCGCTGAGCTGGACACGCTAAACGAGGATTCCTACAAGGACTCCACCCTCATCATGCAGCTCCTGCGTGACAACCTGACCCTGTGGACAAGTGACCAGCCCGACGAAGAGACCGGAGAAGGCAACAATTAAAGAGGGTGTTGCGTCTTGCTACAGCCCATTACTTACCCTCTCCCCTTCACCACATGCTGACCCCCAACCCTTCCCCCACCGCTGTCCCTGACATGTCCCTGTGCTTCTCATATCCGTATCATTGGCACAACTGCTCATACTGCTGCGTGCCCGGGGAGACGGGCTCTCGCGGCGTTCTTTTGGGCATTGCTGGATTGCGTTGGCACATCAGCCGTTTCTCGGGTTGCCCTCGCGTTGTTCAGGGGATAAGGGAGGCTGCAGTTTCAGAGAGGCGCCCGCACTCTCCTCGCCGATAGGGCACTTACGGGCTGGAAAGATGCAAAGTGGTCCCGTTTTTATTTTGTAAAGAAGTCGTTTTTAGTTTCCATTTGTGCAGCATTCCCTTTGCATGTAAATGACCCCCCCCCCCCCTTCCCCACCCCCGATCCCTTTCTTCCCACAAAGAAGGCAGCATACAGCTCCAGCTGTGGTTGGCTGCAGTTCACCTAGTGGGAAATGGGGGTCCACCTGTTTTTGTTGGCTAACAATAGACGTTTTTAAATGTGAGCTTTGTGAAGTTTCTATTTGCCCTTTTAACTTATGGTGTGATCATTCTACACCCCTTCTGAGTTTGAATGCCCTAAAAGTTCCTGTGTTGTGTTTTTTTTTTTGTTTTGTTTTGTTTTTTTCATTTGTTTTTTAATCACTTAATTATTCTGGTAAAGGGCCTCATTATTTGGTTGTAAGCCTTGTGTAGGACAGTCCTTCTTAGGACTGGCTGCATCTGCACAGTGTGTATTAGCCTGTTCATGATGGATGCCAATAAAATGCCAGACACCCAATATAAATGTTTTGAAAATGCGTGGATGAAATAAATGCTGCTTTGAGGATATTATTCTTGCTTGAGCCTCTTGTCTGTTGATAAAACAAACCTAAGAAGCATTCCATATCTTCTAGGTCAGGGCTTCAGTCAGTGCACTTGCATCTTAGTAGGATCAAGAGTGAATCAATAATCTGGTACTACACACCTCTTCCCTGTGGTTTCTTGTAGTTAAGCGATTTTATTTTCTGCGAGGATGTCTATAGGTTAGTGTAGCTGCCCTATGTGCTATTAATTTTACAGGCACACCAGTGGGTGCCTTTTTACTGTATTTATTTTGTGGTATTACGAGAAATTCTTGGTAGTAACCAAAGCATTTGTTTTAGAATTGTTTGTCATAGAATTACATATATTTTTATCATTGTGTCTAAAGCGCAGCTCGACTGAAAATGCTATTTAATTCATTTTTACTATTCACAGTAAACCCACACATCCATTCATGTCATCCGTGTTTTTTTTTTTTTTTTTTTTTTTTTTTTTTTGAGAAATCACTTTGAAAATCACCCCCCTAGCACTTCTAGCTGCAGCCATCTTGAGTAAGGGGAGATGATTTATGTAGCAATTCCTGGAATCCATCTGCCCTTAGCTCAGGCATGCAGACAGGAGGGTGGGCTTACCTGAGAAAGTCCCTCCTGCAGATGAAAGACAAAGTCAATAAATATTCATGTGTTGTATGACATTATTTTGATCTAAGCCAGAATTCAGGAGGCAACTAAAGTAATTAGAATATACCTTCCTTTTTTTTTTTTTTTTTTTTTATCTACTTGTTTTAACTATTTACTAGGGCTAGTGGTGCAAGGATTATAGGATAGGTTTACCTTTTGATCATGGTACATCCATATTTAGGGTTTACCATATTGAAGCAGACCCCCACCCTCCCCTTTAGCCCCCCTTCCCTGTGATAGCAGTCAGGGGTTCCTCTCCCCTGCAGCTGCTGTCACATTCATAATCAATGTGGCTGTACAGGGCTCTGCCCATACAGCCACATCATTCATTCACAGGGGTCTGTGAATGAATGAACTAAAAGTTCCATCTACCACTGCAGTATATGGACTGTGAGCATGCTGATCGACACGATCGTAGTCCATACACATTTCCTATAGCTCGGATACTGAGGTACAGATGTATGGGCACATGGCTGGAGGAAGAGTGTGCAGGAGCCTGACATTGCAGCTGTGATCCACATATTGTAGGTGCAATGCTCTGCAGGCTCCTGTTCTGCAGCATCTCCAGTCCAGTCTGCAGTGGCGCCCTCTATGTGCAGGACAGCCAACAGCTTTAATTCCCATCACTCATAGAGTTACTATGGGGTTCAGTTGTCGGCTGCCTCTCCTACACACTGAAGCTGCTGCTGACAGCTCAGCGTGGGAGCCAACTGGAGCTCCTGCAGAACTGGTAAGTGTATAATTTTTTGTTTTTTTTTCTTTACAGGGCTAGATTGGGCTTAATTTGTGACTGAGAGTAGATTTAGAGTTAGTTAGGTTTTGCCTTTACTTCCACTTTAATGTTGACTCAGAGAGTTTAGTTCTGCTTTAGGTGAAGAAAAGCTGACCATTCCCATTTGAGAAACAATAGCTGTTGATTAAAGCGTAAGTTCACCATTTCACAAAAAATGAAAAGGCGAACCAACACGCTGCACCCTTTCAACCCCTTGAACCTGTTGAGTGGGCAGTGAAAGCTAATCGTCCACAGAGGTAAATGCAGCAGGGACCAGAGGATTGAGAGGTTGTGTATTGGTGTGTTTTACAGGGGGAAAAAAGTAAACTTACATTTTGAAGTCACGTGTGCTTTTAAATTAATGATACCACATCTGGTCCAGATGACAAATTCTTTACATATGCAATTTTTCAAAAATGCTTTAGCATGTATTTTATATTCTTGTTCAGACTATACATGGTCAATCTGTATGCAGTTGCTATGCAGGTTTACCTAGATAAAATGCTATGCTGCTCGTTATACATTTAGTAAAAATATTAACCGTTAAGGCACCTTTCACACGAAGGACTGACAAGCAGACCTGATCGGACGGTACGTTCACCCCTATGGACAGGCAGGTGTAAACAGGTTTGTGTCAGTTTATACCTGCCTACCTCTGATCCGGTCCACTAAAAAAAAACAGGGGAATCCAACCCCTTCTGTCTAGGTGGATCAGAGGGCAGATGGATGTAAATGGGCAGCAGTCAGTTTACTCTCCTCTGCCCACAGAGCAGAGTGGGCGCTCTTCATAAACTGAGCAGACATGAACCTGTCACCTACTCGCCCTGCTCTGATCAGCAGGGGATCAGTGGACAGTCCGTCCTGTGTGATGGGGCCTTATTCACTTCTGGCCTCCTTACCCGACTGTCGTCTTGGTTTAAGCTGGCCATACATGTAAGAAATTTAGTTTGATTTTCTAATCATTAGTGGGGTCAAATCGATGTTTGTTTTCGAAGGGGCAGGAAGGAAAACTTTTCTCGATCAAACGAAGTTTCGGCCAGTATATGTAGTTATCATTCACAAATTATTCATTTTAAACTTGAATGTTAAAAGCAAAAGACAATTTTTGAATGACATTCGTCCATTCACTGAATGTTCAAAGAATTTTCGTACGACTTTTCATATGAATATTCTCATCCAAAAATCTACACGTGTATGGCCAGCTTTAGATACATAGAAGTCTGTACTATAGTTATTGGGTATGATTTATGGCTCATTCACACTACAATCCTTGCTTTCAGTTTGCAGTTCAGCATGTGTGCAGTATGTATTTGACTTTTTTTTTTTTTTTTTTCAGAATTGCATTTTTAGGGACTAGCAGTGCATTTACATGCACAAAACATGCGGCATGCTGTAACGTTTTTTTTTTCTTTAACACACCACGATAGTATAAACCAATCTCATTGAAATACATACATTTTTTTTCCTGCATATGCCTTTGTAGTGTTTTTGACTGCATCTGGTGTTAAAAAGCCCTAAAACTAGATCATCCTGAAATTACTTTTTTTTTTTTTTTTTTTCTTTTTATCTAATCAAAGCTTTATATTGTATACTATAGAATCTTATTTAAAATGCTTATTAAGGTTTCTAAAAGAGAATACTCTACAGATATCATCAGTCTTAACTGGGATACATGTTATGTAGGTGTAGCTGGTATTTCAGGTTATTACAACCTGTATAATTTTTGTAAATTGGCTAAATATGATCTAAACCACGGGTGTCAAACTGGCAGCCCTCCAGCTGTTGCCAAACTACAAGTCCCATGAGGCATTGCAAGTTTGACAGTTACAAGCATGACTCCCAAACGCAGAGGCATGATGGGACTTGTAGTTTCACAACAGCTGGAGGGCCGCCAGTTTGACATCCCTGATCTAAACCAAGGAAATTGTGTCTTGGTTTTTAGGGATTCCATACTGGCTGCTACTAAGGAAATATACTTCCATGGCTTCTGCATAATTGGCACACATCCTGAAATGCATGCCCCTTGTACTTTGGCAGTGCAGCATTGCTGAGTGGTCCTGGATTTCTTTGGATGTGACCTGAATATTGCATACTGCAATACAGGTAATAGAAGAGATGGGGAAGGTCTATGCTAGTTTCCACAGCAACAGAATGAGATTTATAGAAGCTTCTGTTTCCATGGCAATGGGACTGGAGGGAGTGATGCTGCAGAACACATGCTTTAGTCTGAGCTGCAACTGTTACAATGTGTCTGATATCTGCACAGTACTCGCATTCTTATTCCTGGTGGTATGTTTGCCTGATTTAGCCCTCCTACAAATGTAATGTATGTGGAGCAGCTACTGATATGCCCACATGGATTCGCTGGTAAATGATATTCCTTTTGTAACTTGCAATTACAAACGACACTCCAGCAGAAAATTGGTTATCTCACACTGTAAATCCTTTTTGGTCCTTACTAGGAAGGATGCATTAAAGGTAGTTAAAGCTGTCACCTTGGAGACCGTGTGATGTCACCATTTTCCATGGTAACAGTTTTGTGATCAAGATAGATAAAGCAGACAGCATTTATGGCCGTCCAAGGTTGCTAATATGAGTGGCATCTGCTGCTGCTCATGATGCGACTGGCATCTACATATACAGAATATGCATTGGACATAGTTATTGGGCCATATCATTTACTGTGTCACATTCTATTAAGGCATACATCAGCTTAATGCAAATAAATATTACACACTGACCTATGTATGAAAAGAAATTCATCTGCCCGGTTTTTCTTTTCCTGTTTTCAGTATGTAAGCCAGAATGGTTGCTGTAGTCTAGTACATATTTTGTTTTTTTTCCGTTTTTTATAACAGTCAAATAATAAAGCCTGTACAAAAGAACCACTTGATTAACTTGATCAAAGTTGCATATTGGCTACAAAGAGTGATACTGTAAAAGATAAGCCAGTCCCCCTGCACTCCATGTGACACTACACCCACGCGGCCGCATCATTCTTTCACAGAATTCTGTGAACAAATGAACTACAAGTACCGACAGCCTTTGCGGCTGTTGGATTGTAGTTCTCAATGTGCTATCAGGGTGCTTTTGAGCACTCTAGGTAGTTCATTGATGCATCCTGTCAGTGCTCATTTCATGCATCCTGCCTGCTCATTTTTATACTAATATATATATATATATATATATTGACAACAGTTTGCGCAGCACTTTGCAATATAATGGGAAATAAAATTAAAAAACTAAGAGGGCTCTGCTCATAAGAGATTACAATGGGTTATAACTGTGGGGGATGAGCTGATGGAAGTGATAATTCTCTAGTTGAAGGCGTGATTGGCTTCCCAGAAGAGATGAGTTTTCAGGGATTGTCTAAAAGCAGCCAGATTAGGGAATTCCAGACCGATTGAGGTAGATCGTTTCAGAGGATGGGAGAGGCTCTGGCGAAATCCTAGAGATGTGCATGGGAGGAGGAGACAAGGGAGTTTTAGAGCAGGAGGTCATGAGAGGAGCGGAAAGGATGGTTTGGGTGATATTTGGAGACAAGATTGGTAATTTAGCTTTGGGCAAAGTTGTGTATAGCTATGTTAGTATTTAGAATTTAATTCTCTGGGCAATCGCAGGCCAGTGGAGGGATGACAGACACTGAGCAGTTGGTAACATAAATGATTCTGGCAGCAGCATTCATGATGAGACTGAAGAGGGGATAGCCTACAGAGGTAGGCCTATGAGAAGGAAGTTGCAATAGTCAAGGCAAGAGATAACAAGGGAGTGAATGAGTAGCTTGGTGGTTTCATTAGTTAAAAAGGGATGAATGTTAGAGATGTTATGGAGGTGAAGTCTACAAGCTTATGACAGCAATTGAATTCAGGGCCGAAAGGATAGGTCTAGAATTACGCCTAGTACCCTGGATAGATGTGAGGTACTGATAGTTGTATTATTGACCTTGATGGAAAAGTCATGCAGGAGGTGATTCGTGGGGGAGGCATTATTATCCGCTCGGTTTTAGAGAGATTTGTGTGACATCCATGCTGATATATCAGTAAGTTTAGTAATGCAAGGAAACTGAAATAGGTGAGGCGTAGAGAGGTAGATTTGGATGTCATCAGCATAGAGGTGGTATTTGAAGCCGTGGGAGGTAATCAGGTGAGCAAGAGAGGAGGTGTAGATAGAGAAGGGGTCAAAGAACAGAGTTTTGGGGGGACCCCTAGAGGAAGAGGAGACAGAAGTATAGGTAACACTGAAGGAGTGCTGTGATAGGAAGAGAATCAGGAAAGAGATCAAGGTAGTGGAGTTTGAGAAAGAGAGTGGGTGGTCAACAGTATCAAAGGCTGCGGAGAGGTCTAGTAGTAAGAGTAAGGAGTAGTGGCCATTGGTTTTAGCAGTTAGTAAATCGTTAGCGAGTTTTAGTAGGGCAATTTCTAAGGAGTGCTGCAAGTGAAAGCCAGACTGTAAGGATCAAGAAGGTTGTTTTCAGTGAGGTAGGAGCTAAGATGGTTGTAGACTAAGCGTTTTAAAAGTCTAGAGGTAAATGGGTGCAGCAAGATGGGTCTTAAGTTGTTCAGGTTGATGGGGTCCTATGAGGGCTTTTGGAGTATGCAAGTGATATGTGCATGCTTTTGGGGGAAGGTGCCAGTAGATAGGGAGAGATTGAAGATGTGATTGAGAAAACATAGGACAGAAGAAGAGTGACCATAGGAGTTGCGAGGGAACAGGATCCAGAGGACAGTTGGCTAGGTGGGCATCTGAGAAAGGTTTGGTAACCTTTTCAATAGCAGCCAGTTCAAAAGAGGAAAGTGTTGACTCTACTGTTAGATAAGGTATATTAAGTGGGGAAGATATCTATATAGTGGATGTGACCTCATGTATTGCATCAATATTATCTTTGAAGTGATTGGCAATTGCTTGGGCAGTAAGTGAGTTAGTGGGTAAAGGTGGTGGGGGACGAAGTAGAGCGGTAAAGGTAGCATACAGCCAACAAGAACTGAATGACAAAGTAAGTTTGTTTGGCAGCATGGAGGCAGGAATTGTATTTTAGAAAGGAAGATTTATATAGGGCGAAGTCCTGCAGGGATTTGGTTTTACATCACAGTTGTTCAAGAGCATGACAATGTCTCGAGATTTCTGGTGTTGTCAGTTTGCCAAGGTTGTAACGGTCGGGGCATGAGTCTTCATATAGTTAGAGGAGCTAGTGTGTCCAGTGAGGATGAGGGTGAACTGTTGTAGACAAAGGTGGCCAGGTTAGGACAGGAAAGGGGAGAGATTTTGTCATAGAGGTGGTCAGTAGCAGAATAGAGAAGAGAAGGGTTAAAAGTGGTGAAGGTTTCTACACGTAATCGTTTTCTGCTTTAAGGGAAATGTGATTGGAGAAAAAATTACTGTGAAATTGATGAGGTTGTTATCAGAGGAAAGGGGTGTTGGTGAGGTTGCCAGGAGTGCAGAAATAGGAGAATACAAGGTCAAGGATATTACCATTGTATTGAGTGAAAGTGTGTCCATTGTGTTAGGTCAAAAGATGAGATGAAGTTGAGCTGTAGCCAGGCTGTTAACATTAACTGGATGTTAATCACCAAGAAGGATAGTGGGTATTTCAGAGGAGAGAAAGTACGATAACCAGGCAGAGAAGTCCTCAAAAAAGCATGACCTTTGTCCAGGTGGCCAATAAATCACTGCAATCCTGAGAGAAATTGGAGAAAACAGATGAATACAGTGCATACCGAAAAAAGAGAGGGAGGGGTAGGAAGGACTTGGAAGGTGCTTTGTGAGGATAGAAGAAATCCAACTTCACCACCTTTCCCTCCACTAGGTCTGGGTGAGTGAGTTCAGTGGAGGCCACCATGGGTGAGGGCTGCAGGAGAACCCGAGTCAGAATCCTGAAGCAAGGTTTCAGTTATGGAAAGTATGTTAACCACTTCCAGACCGGACACTTTTACCCCCTTCCTGACCAGGGCAATTTTCAGCTTTTAGCGCTATCACACTTTGAATGACAATTGCGCGGTCATGCAACACTGTACCCAAATGAATTTTTTACCATTTTTTTTAGATAGATAAAGCTTTATTTTGGTGGCATTTATTCACCACTGGGATTTGTATTTTTTTTGCTATGTAAATGAAATGTCCAAAAATTTTTTAAAAAAGTGTTTTTTTAATAAAATTTTGCAAATAAATAATATTTCATCATAAATCTTAGCCAAAATTTATTCCGTTATCTTTTTAGTAAAAAAAAAAAAATCCAAGTTTATAAGCAAAAATTATAATTTTTAAACATTTTTTTTTACATTTTTATTTTATTTTTTTATATTATTTTTTATTTTTATTTTTTATTTTTACATACTGTCACCCTAGCAGTACAGTGTCACCATGGTGACACTGTTACTACTTGTGAGGGGTGATAAAGATTTTTTTTTTTACACTGATTGCTTTTACACCCATATAGGATGTAAAAGCAATCATTTCTCTTTCTCTCTGTGCATTCCTGCACTCATTGAGAAATACAGAGTGAGCTGTGATTGGTCACAGCTTGTCACATGGTACAAGGCTTTTGTGAATAGCCTTGTACCATGTGACCTCTGTGATCATTCACAGATTTCACATATGGTAAGCAATGATGTCAGAAGTGACATCTTGCTTACTACTTTGCATGTGATCACTGAGTCCGACGATCGGTGTTTCACTGTGTCCGGAGGACACAGCAGGCACCGCATCGCGGTGCTGCGTGCTCCCAGGGAGCGCGCACAAGCAGGGTGCGGGGAGGCCGTTTATAGACAACCACCCGACCCTGCACTGCCACCGTCCGGCCGTTTATATACAACTGCCGGTCGGGAAGTGGTTAAAGCAATGGGAGATAAAAAGGTCATGCACAGATGTGAGCTTGTTACAGACTGAGTGGGTATTCCAGAGGGTACATGAGACTGGCGGGCTAGTTTTTGGAAGCAGGGGGCTAGAAATTAAACTGCAGCTGTTGCCAGAGGAGGAAGGGTGCTGGTGTTGGAGCTTGCAGATAGAAAATGGAGGGCCTGGATTGGGGCAATTGTTCCCAGAGATTAGGAGAAGTATGAAGGAACGTAAGATGGGATGGGAGGTATGGGAGTGCACTTATTTCACTGCCCTGGTGTTGTGTCAGCTTGTGGGTTCAGTGTTTGTAAGAAGTGATGGGTGCAGTAAAAGGGAGATGGCTGGAGTGAGGGTGGTATGTATAAGCTGTGAGGTGGAGATGACAGGTAAAGTAAGGGCAATTTGAGAACAGAGAACATTAATGTGAAAAGGAAGAGTAGAGGGAGCATATTAGTGGGAATCAGACTTCATAGGAAATCTCCAATGTTGACTTGCTTGCTGTCCTCCCAAAGTGCAGTTCTTGTCTCTTCACACAGCTTTAGTTATCCTGCTTAAGTGATAAGTTCACCTTTGGGAACATGTTACATAATCCATCCGTTTTTAGGGTGTAACATGTTTCCATAGCAGCAGCAGATTTACTGATCACTGGTGCAATGCTTTCCAGGCTCCTTTGCACAAAAATAATAAAAGCACATTTTTTTTTTTTTGCCTGCAAAAAAAATGTGCATTTATTATTTTTGTCCAAAAGGTGAACTTATCCTTTTAAGTTAAACTGCACTTGCTCGCAGACATTTACTATATAGCACAATAGTGTCAATTAGCAGTCATACATGGCATGGAGATAGTACAGATGGATATTGCATGCAGACATTTACCTGTGAAAGAGCAGAGAAGAAATAACGAGAAGGTGATAGAATTAACATCAAAACTGCAATAACACTAGTTAAAGAAACGCTCAGAAAAGAAAAGGGTGCCTGCAATTAACCCCTGTACGATCAGACAGCTACACTGACAGTCTGCAAGGGCCCTGCATTGCACCCATGATATTCTGATAACAGGTGCAATGCTTTGCAGGCTTCTAAATAAATGCACATTTATTTATTTTTTTTAACCTGCAAAAAGATTTGCATTAATTTTTTTAGGTGAAATTATCCTTTAACTCCAAATGCTTTAGGCCCCTTTCATACGGTGCAGATTCTTTTTAGATCACCAGGGGATCTGTCCGCTTGTCTCCTGCTGATCTGAGCATCTGTGGGTGGGTGACAGGTCTGTTTCTGCTTGTTTTATCTAGAGTGGACATGGACCGAGCCCGCTCTGCTCTATGGGTGGTCGGGTGTAAACCGACTTCTTCCCTTCGATCCACCAAGCGGGGGGGGACAGATCTCCTTCCATTATTTTTTAGGCCAGATTATATTGGAGGTAAACAGATGTAAACGGACATCCTTTTTCACCCGAGGGTCTGAGCAGGTCCACCTGAAAAACTGATGGATAGACCTACTTGGACTTGCCGTGTGAAAGGGACCCAACTGATACTTCCATAAAGCACCTATACATTTGATGTGCAAATTTATACAGGTTCTGTGGCTGATTGAACGCAAGTAAGTCGAAATCCAACAATGGAACCTGGAGATCAGGAAAGCAATAAAGTGGGGTATACAAGCATAGGTTTTTTTTTTTTTTACTCGCTCGACCACTCAGTTGAATGAAAAAAAAACTCACAGATCCCTGCATCAGCACAAACAATGTGGATGCTTGGGTCTCCCCTGCTGCACTATTGTATTCTGACAGCAGGGAACCCTCCACCACCTCTCAGAATATACAGATCTGCGCTGCAGCCATTGGCTACAAGCACTGATTGGATTCTAGTTTCTCAGTAGGACCATTCCACAGACGCCTGACGTTAGACTGTCTTCTGTTGAACAGAAATCTGTACACACGAAAATTCAGCTTTAGTTTTGAACTCTGACAGTTTTAAAGAAACCTGTCCTAAAATCACTTTGTAGGTGCCATTGCTGTGTTCTGAAATTGCTAGTTTACTGGATGGCCCACTAATTCTTTTCCTTCATTATTTGGGTAAATAAGGCAGCATGTATTGCATATCCCTTTGGAAAAAATGTGTTCTTTAAGGTAGGTGACTACATCCATCTGTGTTCATTGTATTTCTTTTTCCATTCTGTATTGCTGAGACCTCCTCATACTGCTTATATGTAGCAGTGCGGCAGCAGAGTGATAAGTCAGAAAGGAATGTTCTGTCTGCTGAAGGTCAGTTATGAGATCTGAATGCTTGGTCCTACTTCTCTGAGAACAGCAAGGCCAGGGCAGGAGACTAGAAGAAATACAAAAAGCAAAGCAGCTCTTCTGGATAAAATCACTTGAAAGCAATTTAATTTTTCTTCACTATCTGTTAATATTGTAGCTGCACATCCAGTAAAATGGTGCTGCCTAGATTTCAAGGTGACTACTAGGTTATATGTGGGCAGAAAAAGAGGCCTACTCCTGTTCTGTAATGAAAGCTAAGAAAAATACACTGCCTTGCACTATGGGAAAGAAGCTAGACGTGGCAGTTTTCCAGAATAAATGTCATTTTGTAGTCTCTTACTATATATGGTAACGACTTGTTAATACTAATAAGAGGTGGCAACATATGCAGTACTAGCAATTTAAAAGAGTGTATGAGTCCCGCCAGCACAAACTTTCCATATAAAATAAAACTTGTACTGTAAGCATGTCAGCTGCTATAGGTTACCTTTCCTTCTGAAAATGCTAGATACCTGGCTGTCATGTCTAAACGGTGGTTTCTGTACTTTGTAAGCCACTGATGCACAACACATACACAGATCAGGACTTGTGATATTCCTGATTTGCATGCTTATTTTGGGTCAGTGTCTGAAATCAGGATGACTTTTTCTTTTTTTGGTTCACGTTTTTTTTTGGTCTCCAGATAAAACATTTTTATAAACAAAATAACGCACCAGGGTTCTGAATGTGAGCAGGAAAAAGTGCTCAATGCAAGCCTGGAAACACAGATGACTTACAAACTTGCCTGACTCCTTGATCTTTCCCATTGTATCATTCTGGTAAGAGTGTCCTCTTCAAAGCCTATGTGTAGCTAAAATTATAAACATAAAAATCAGCACAAGGGACATAAGTTACAGGTAGTATATGTCCTTTGTGCTAAATCCTTTTCTTTTAGTTGAGATCCTCGTCTAACCCTAAAAACAGCCCCCACCCACCGCCGCTGCTGTCATCTTCCAATACAGTGGGGGGTTAATAAAAACTAAGGGTCTATCACAGGCTCTCTTCAAGAGATCCCAACTGTGCCCACCCTATCTGCCTACCTGTGGCATTCATAGAAGCCATACTACAGCGTCTATGAATGAAGAGAGTGGATCTTTCAATCATCTGCCCCATCCTCCATTCATAAATCTTATTCATAAAAGGTGTAGTATGGCTTCTATGAATGATGCAGCCAGGCTGAAAGGGCAGGCATAATTTCATATGATGACAGCCTCTTAAGTGTATTAATGCCTGCCCCACTGAAAGATTACAGCAGCAGGGGTGGTGGGGGAGTCGGGGTTGGAGGAGGATTTCAACTAAGCAGAGGAATCGGCACAAGGGACACATCCTACAGACGAAGTTATGTTCCTTGTGCTGATTTTTTTCTGTTTTTAATTTTAGATTTATTTAACTTATGTATAGTCCTCTTGAATGTCTATCTTTTAACACATCACAACACTCTTACTAGGATGTCCATCATCATCCAACCCAAAACATATTATAAAAAATACACTAGTTAAAACATTTAAGTCATGCAAAGATCAAGGAGTTGGGCAAATTTTTAAGTCAACTTGGTGTTCAACCTTGAATTTAGCAGTTTCTCTTCGGAGCCCAACCTGGGGGAGAGGGGTGGGCTGAGGAGGATTTCGTTTACAAACGATTTTATTGTACATGAGTAGACAGTAAAACAACAGCACACTTTAAAAGTGATATTGTTAGCAAAAACAAGGCACTTTTGAAAAGTACAATACATAAAAGTATATTAACATAACAAAGAAGATAAGAAAAAAAGAGGAAGTTACAAGTGCATGAAGTACGTAAACGACAAAGTAGGTTAGGTGATACACCTGTCAATAGTACATGCCAGCCAACTTTTACTGGGGATGTTATTAAGCATGTAATAAGTGTCTGCAATCTCTCCATGACTCCCATTTTTTATCGTATAAGTGCATCTTATCCAGTAGGGTATAATGAATGCGTTCCATAAGCATTACAGTGTCAATTCTGTGTAAAACGGAGTCCAAGGGTACAACATTGGACTTCCAATGTAGGGCAATAGACCATAAAGTGGCAATACATAATGTGTGTATCAATCTCAGATTGGCATCAGAGACCCCTGGGATATGGGCCCCCAATAAACAGGTCTGCATGGACAATCGTATCGGGGCATCCGACAATAAGGCAGCGACCTCAGAAATCCTACGCCAGATCAAAGATATGGTCGGGCAATCCCAAAATATATGAACCAAAGTACCCGTGCAGTCACAGCCCCGAAAACATAGAGGGGATGTTTGTGGAAACAGTACATGTAGTCTTGACGGGGTATAATACCATCTGGTTAGAACTTTAAGGGCCGTCTCACGAACCGAAAGAGATCTAGAGCTCTTGCATATATTATCCACCATGGAATCCCAATCCTCATCCGAAAAAGTGACGCCACAATCCTCCTCCCATTTTCGTCTGTACAAAGGGGGAGCATGAAAAAGACAGATCAAAAATTGGTGATAAAGATTTGAGATAAGACCCCTACCCCTGGGAGAGTCACGGCTGATACGTTCAAAAAAGGAAATCGGAGAGGATGGGGTAAGGCCAAAGTGCGCCTTAAAAAAGTGCCTAATCTGTCTATAACGAAGGTACTCACGAAGAGGAACATCAAATAACATGCGCAGCATATCAAAGGTAATATAAGATCCTCCTCTTTGGAAATCAGATAATCTGATAAAAGATCGATCATACCACCAACGAAACATATGAGGGGAAGAAAAGGCTACAACAAAAGTAGGATCCCCAAAAAATGACACACCTGGGGGAATAGGAGAGACTAAACCCAATTTAGATTTGTGTTTGGACCAAAGCGTCAGTGAGTGAGTCACTATGGAGTTATGAAAAACAGTCGATCGGGGGGAGATGTTAGACCATAAAATTCCCGGTAAATAAAAAGGACGTATCGACTGAGACTCAAACTTGATCCACGGGATTTGAGAGTTAATAGTAGCCCATTGTGACAATTGCGCAAAACGAGCCAAGAGATAATATAGCCAAAAGTTAGGAAGACCGAGACCTCCCGACCGTTGTGAGCGATACAAAATGGATGAGGCAAAACGTGGATGCTTATTTCCCCAAATAAAATTATTAATAGTCCGCTGAAAATGATCCAAAAACGTTTTTGAGACCGGAACTGGAAGTGCTCTAAAAAGATAAAGCAATTTGGGCAAAATATTCATTTTAACCGCCGTGACTCTACCCAGAAAGGAGATATGATAACCGTGCCAGATCTTCAGTAGAGTAGAGAGACGCGATACACATGGTGGATAATTAGCCGCAAATATATCCGAGTATCTGGGAGTGAGGTTAATCCCCAGATAGGATATCCTGTCCTTGACCCAGCGAAATGGGAAAGAACTACGGAGAGATGCACTTAGGGAGTCAGGAACATTAACAGGCATGACCACAGATTTGGTAAAATTAACGGTGAGACCTGACACTTTGGCAAAATTGTTCAATACAGCACACAAGTTAGGTAAAGAAGTCAACGGGCTAGTAATAAAAAGCATAACATCATCAGCATACATGCTCAGCTTAAAATGTGAAACTAATAATGAATAGCCAGAAATATCCGAATGTGATTTAATCGCCAATGCCAAAGGTTCCAACACCAGCGCAAATAAAAGGGGTGAAAGAGGACAGCCCTGGCGGGTACCTCTACCCAATGTAAAGAAGTCAGAGTTACAGCCAGGAAGCCTAATTCTCGTTTTAGGAGAGTCATACAGGGCATGTATGCCTGCCAAAAACCCCTCACTGAAGCCCATTTTCTGTAGCAAGGAGAACAAGTAGGGCCAAAGAACACTATCAAAGGCCTTGTTTATATCCAAACTCATCAACAGAACCTCTTTGGAATGTAAATTGGCATCTTGAATAACATTTAGAGTGAGACGAATGTTATCAGTAATAAATCTGTCGGGAATAAAACCCGACTGGTCTGGAGAAACCAAAGAGGAGATGATAGGGGCCAACCGGTCCGCCAAAATACGGCTAAATATCTTTAGATCATTATTCATGACCGAGATTGGTCTATAGTTTTGTGGCAAACAGTGGTCCTTCTGTGGCTTGGGTATTAGAGACATGTTAGCCAATAACATCTCCTCAGGGAACTTACCCCCCTGCAAAACATCATTAAATAAAGTTATCAAGTATGGAGCCAATGTAGAGGCAAAATGTTTATAATAGCTAGCGGTAAATCCGTAAGGACCCGGCACAGTAGAGCGCTTGAGCGCGCCTATCGCACATGTTATTTCCTCTAAAGTACAGGGGGCATTAAGAGTGACAATCTGAGAGGGTGTAAGGGCAGGGAGGGGTATAGAGTCCAGCCAAGAATCCGACAGAGGGACAGAATCCGACTGCGGAGGAGCTAGTAGTTTAGAATAAAAATGTTCGAAAATACCCAAGACTTCCTGAGGTAGAGATGAGATAGCACCCGAATTTGTGCGTAATTTATACACGTGTGGGGGGCGCAGAGAGTGGTGCAACTTCCTTGCGAACATGGTAGATGCCGAGTTACTATGTAATAGGAATGAGGCCTTCGACCAGCGAAGGGCCTTTTCAGTTTTTTGGGAAAGCAGGGCATTCAGTTCCAAGCGCTTTTGGGACAGTAGCTGTTTATTAAGTAGAGATGGATTAGCGACATGGCTTCTATAGTGTGCTTCTAATTCTCGGGTTAGAAGTAGTATTTGCTGCCAACGTTTGCTATTTCTGGATGAGGCCATGGAGATAAGTCGGCCTCGTAGGACCGCCTTGTGGGCTACCCAGAGTGTGGGTGGGGAAATATCAGGGGTTAAATTAGATTGAAAATATTCCTGAATAGATGTAACCACTTCCTGGCGAGAGTCAATATCGGTTAGCATAGAGTCATTAAGTCTCCAAGAGAAGGGAGTAGGTGCCAATCCCACAAATGTGATAGATAAGGCCACAATACTGTGATCCGACCAGGGGCTCAAATGAATGCAAGCTACCCTAGAATTAGCTAGTAAAATTGGGGTACAATATATATAGTCTAATCTAGCATAAGAGTCATGTGGGTGGGAATAAAATGTGTAATCCCTGGCTCCGGTGTTGTGCGCTCTCCAGGCATCCACCAACTGGAGGGTATCTCATTTCTTAGTAAGGGATTTTGGGAAAGCCTGGGAAGAATGCGAGGGGGAACTATGGTCCAAAAGAGGATTTGCCACCAGATTAAAATCCCCACCCACCAAGAGATGAGGAGACAAAAACCTATCCAGAGTACCAAAAAATTTTGAAAAAAAGGTAGCTTGTGCTGAATTCGGTGCATATACATTAGCAATAGTAAGTTCTCGACCTGAAAGGGTGCCTTTAAGAATGATAAACCTACTGTCCGGATCACGATACACATGTTGAACCTCAAAGGGGAATGAGTTATGTAGAAAGATGGCTACGCCCCTACTCTTGGAGGAATGCAGGGTATAATACCCCTGCCTATAAGATCTATGAAAATATGTCGGGTGTTTTGCAGCTGCAAAATGTGTTTCCTGTAATAAGATAATCTTGGCTCCCAGTCGTTTATATTGAAGAAAGGACGTTTTGCACTTGTTTGGCGAATTGAAAGACTGGACATTATGCGAAATACATTGAATTACCATAGTAAACAGAGCTTATTACTATCATCATAAAAGTACACATTACAAGGATATCCCCTAAAATTAATTGGCTAGACATAGAAATCCGCAGGTCTATAGCAGACAGACGTACAGGTGGCAGAACCAGCCCAGGGGACCCCCCGGCCCCAACATGGGGGCCATGATGTCCACAGACCGACACAACACCATCCTCATGCACTAAAGTGTTGAAAAAAAAGAAGACAAAAAACAATAGAGAGGAGATTTGAAGAGCTCCTACAAATAAGGTAACTGAAGAACATGGATCAGGCTGAAAATTTGTCATACCTGATAAAACAAAAAGTTCAAATATTAAGGGGCCAAATGGGCCCAAACCCTGTCTCCCTAAAACATGGAAAACGGAACTGCCACCCCTCAATCGGGCGGCGACACTTCCGGCCATGTCAGGAGGCAGGGTGGGGTAACGTGTCAAAGAGTTGTGAAACCATAAACCAATGGGCGCAATTAAGAGGGACCAAAGACCCTTGTTATACCTTGACTCGTCCAGCTATCAATGCAAGGCACACACATTACTCAGGATTATAAAATTAACATAGCAGTAACCATAGAAATACACATCCTGACAGCGTAAGATGTAAGAAACAAAATCCCTGTGTCTCAATTCTCGGTAAAGTCATAAAAGACAATAGGCAAGACCAAGGACTGTCAAACAATAGGTAATAGGCAAGTGAGAATGGACCTGTCAACCCGGATCCTGTCTGACTCTCCTTCTATCTCTCCGTGGAGATGGGGTATGCCAAATGGGAGAGACACGAGGGGTGGAGGGTGGACGTTGAGGTGATGGGGCATCCGCTAGGCCCAGTTTGGCCAAGATTGCTCTACCTTCAGAAGGGGATGTAGCTATATATGTGCTCCCATTATGTGGAACAATCAACTTAAAGGGAAAGCCCCATTTGTAGCGGATACGAGCTGAGAACAGGACCGTTGTGACGTCTTTCATTTTTCTACGCTTCTCCAACGTGGCCGGGGAAACATCCGGAAAGATTTGTAAGACCGAGCCTTCAAAGGAGATCGTAGGGGTATTGCGAGCAGCTCTGAGTATTTCCTCTTTGGTCAAAAAGTCCCTCATGCACAGGACAATATCCCTAGGTGGCTTGTCAGTAGGAGGTTTAGGGCGCAGGGCTCTATGGATGCGGTCACAGGCAAAAGACCCAGGGTCACGATCCGGGAGGAGTGATTGAAATAATTTGGTCACGATTAAGGAGAGGTCAGACCTAGACTCCGGGATTCCCCTGATTCGCAGATTATTCCTGCGATTGCGATTATCAAGGTCCTCCACCTGCGCCTGTAGTTGAAAAAATGCCGTTTGTAAATGATCATGCTCTCTGGAAAGTTCACCATAGGCCAGGCTAAGTTCATCGTGTTTGGTTTCTAAGCGGTCTGTCCTGGAGCCCAATGTGGCTATTTCCTGAGAGAGAACGTTAGTGCTTTTATGCAATTCTGATTGAAATTTGGCGGCTAGTTTGGCGTACATAGATTCCAAGCAGGACTCCAAGTCTCCTTTTGTAAGTTGCTGTGTATTTTCACTGACCAAGGCCGATAAGGGAGCGGTGGTATCCTGTGTGGGATCGGACAGGGATGCTCGCTCTGTATTGACTGGAGACATGTTACAAAGCTCGTGTGCCTTAAGTAGGTATGTCGTGAGGGACTTCTGGGCTTGTCCCTTTTTTTTCTTTGTGGACGGCATACAGGGAGTCTCCTGGGGGTGATCAACTGAAAATAGGATAATGAATGGAGATTATAACTCCAGGGGACCTATAACGCCCAAAATAGGTTTAGGATTGTAGTTACATGAATGCGGTTAGATCCATCTGCGAGAACATTATATTGTAAAGATAGTTAGCAAGCCATGGAAGGGTAGAGAGGACATAGATCACAGTAACACGCAGATATAGCACACCGGAGCAGGATGATGGCACCAGATCCCAACCTAGGACACAAGAGGGACAAGTGGGAAGCAGAGGACCTCCAACACCAAGCACAGGGCCCTCCAGGGAGACACTCCACGGGGCAATATTAAGGCCCCAGTAGGCCTCTGAGCCCAACAGGGGCCGTGGTTACGGGAGATGGCAGGCTCCGGGGTCAGCAACGTGAGGCCCACTCCCCAAGTCACTGTGGGGGGAGCTAATGATAAGAGGGCACCCGCATCCCCCACTCACTGTGACCAGATGGAGGCTCCAGACAGATGATGTAGGCCGCAGATGCCGCCGCCACCGCGGGAAGCAGCAAGGCTCAGCGGCGTCTCTCCCCCAGTCCCAGCAATGCAGAGGGCGCCGCGGATGTCCCCAGGCGATCTCCCACAGCCCGGATGGCAGCAGGTGCGGATGGGAGAGCTGATGGGTGGCGCCGGAGCTCCGGCCCACGCGGCCGCACCAGGCCGCGGACGTCAGCCGCCACGAGGGGCGGAAATATCACCCGGGTTCCGACTCCCCGGGATCGGGGATACTACCCGGGTCCTCCGCCGTCACTCCGTGATCCGCTGCCGCACGGATGGCAGCGGATTTAGAAGCTTGGCACCGGAGCTCCGGATTATGCGGCCGCTCCGGTCGCCATCTTGGACACGCCCCCCCGGCTGAGGAGGATTTCAACTAAAACAAGAGGAATCAATACAAGGGACACATCTTACAGACTGTAGGTTATATCCCCTGTGCTAATTTTCTGTTTTTAATCTTGGCCATATATAGGCTTTAACCACTTTAAGTCCGGACACTTTTGCCCCCTTCCAGTCCAGGCCAATTTTCAGCTTTCAGTGCTATCACACTTTGAATGACAATTGTGTGGTCATGCAACACTGTTCCCTTATGAATTTTTTAGCATTTTTTTTAGACAGATAAAACTTTATTTTGGTGGAATTTATTCACCACTGGGATTTTTATTTTTTTGCTATATAAATGAAAAAGTGTTGCAAATAAATAATCTTTCTTCATAAATCTTAGCCAAAGTGTATTCATCCATCTTTTTAGTAAAAAAAACCCCAAATCCGTTTTTAACCAAAAATTATAATTGTTCTAAATTTTACTTACATTTTTATATATTTTTTTATATTATTTATGGGGTTGTTTTTAACATACTGTCACCCTAGCAATACAGTGCCTCCATAGTGACACTGTGTTACTTGGGGGTGACGAAGATTTTTTTTTTCTCTTTTTACACTGATTGCTTTTACACCCATAAAGGCTATAAAAGCAATAATTTCTCCTCTCTGGCTGCATTCCTGTAGCCATTGAGAAATACTGTGCGAGCTGTGATTGGTCACAGCTTGTCACATGGTGCAAGGCTGTTGTGAATAACCTTGTACCATGTGACCTCTGTGATCATTCACAGATTTCACAAGTAGTAAGCAATGATGTCAGAAAGTGACATCTTGTTTACTACTACTATTCATGTGATCACTGATTGGCCAATCAGTGATCACATGAATCAGGACCTCACACAGAGGTCCTGTACAGTGATCTGTGTTCCCAGGGAGCGCGCACAGGCAATGGATGCGGTGTTATATATTGCAGCTTATTCCTTTGATGTAGTGGCAGTATAAGTTTGACTTCTTTTTCTCTTTATTTTCATCTGGTGACTTTAGGGTACTTCCTCTCCTAGGGTGACAGAGCTCATTCCTGCACTGTATCTATGGAGAAGTACTGTTATCACCTTAGGCTGCTCTCCTGCTTTCGACTGCAAACACTTATCTCCATTAAAATCTCAAAGACAGAAATTTGACCAAAGTAACAGGAATTCTACTGTATGTGCAGAAAAATAATAAAACGCTATTTGTAATTGCCGTAAAAGCATTTTCTTGGAGATCATCAAAGGACACAGGATCAGTATTAATTCTGCAAGACGTTATGCTGCCTACAGGAGATTAGACACTAGCAAACAAAGCTGTAATCAGCCACACATAACTCCTCCCACTCCCATCATGCTTCTGTTTTGTAAAAAATCAGTAGTAGGAGTGGATCACAAAGACAGGGATGGGACTTGAAGATATAGCTAAAAGCAAAACTTTTTTTAGTTTTGGATAGAGTAGAGAGGCATTAGAACATGTCAGTTTTCATTGCTGTCTGTGTCCCTGTTAGGGAAATTCATCTTCTCTATCTGTCCTGTTTACTAGTAACATGGAAAGTGAAAGAAAATCTCACATTTTGGCTGTTCCCAGAACAGAAATAGTGAGGATCTCTTCAGATGGAGACACAAGTTCTGGTTCCTTGTGACAACCAGGGATTTCCTCACTTTTGAGGGATTTTCACATACTTCTTGATGTGGCAATGGGACACAAATAGCAAAAATAAACCTTCCAGGGGTTATAACCCTCCCTTACTCTATCCAAAATGGCAAAAAAACAAGTTTGAAACAGAAAGTGAGAGTAAATGTCTACAAAGCGAGGGAATTCCACTCTTAGACCAGTGGTCTCCACTCCATATACAGCCCTTTGCTTGCCTTTATCCAGCCTTTAGGGCATTATTCATGTGACTAACAACAACAATTATGGGGCATAATTCCCTCCTCTGACAACAAAAATGGGACACTGTTGTCCCACTGACACCAACTATTTTTCTCCCTAATACCAAAGACAAGACATTGTTTACTTCCACTAGGCACAGTCTGCCCCCCTTAACATCTGAAGGACAGTAAACTGGCCCTTTAGAAAGTTTGGAGACCCCTGTCTTAGACAGTTGTCACCAAGACAAGGGTCCCCATTGGAAGATTTCTAATATTCCTGTTCCAGGGTAACAATTTTAGATTTCCCATAATTTTCTATTTCAGTGACAATAGCCAACAGGACTAATGGACTATAGGGCCTCATGGAGCACATGGGCCTAGCTGCCGACTCATGATCTGCGGTAGAATCACATCACCAGTGACTGGCCCATGGTTAGTAGTTGATTTGGAAGCAATATGCAACCTCCTTTAAGCCTGATTGAAGAGGAACTTCTCCTGTCATAGTACAGTAACAGTGTCCATTGGATGCATGACGGTTGCAGCACAGCCACCTTTACTTCTTTATAGCACAGTGCAAGGCAATATCATCTGCAGAACACAGCATGTCCATTTTTTTTGCCACACCAAGAAACACAAGTTCACAGCCGCAACAATGTTTTATGAGGTTGTCCAGCTGCCACTGGTTGGTTTTGACAGGCGGCTGAGGCGAGTTAAAAACATGCCTCTTCCACTTGACTGTAAAGACATGCTCATGTGAAAGACACCTTAACTGTTCTGGTGACAAATATCTAAGGGTCTCATTTACACGGCAGCCTATGTAAGTCTATGAGGATGCTGTGGCTGTACATACACAGCTGCTCATCCTAATTTGACAGGCATATGGGTGCTGGTGAGCAGCCCCAAATACAGAGTCTGTGGGTAAGAATGCTCACCCAAACACCTATCAAATTAGGATGAGTGGTTGTGTCTGTACATCCGCTGTGTCCACAGACACTTACATAGCTCAGGTCTATAGGATGCCTGCTCTGTGTCCTCCATTAGCCAGTCAGTGACTCCTGTCCTGGGTCCAGTGACCCATGTCCTGGGTTCACTGATGATCTGGGTCCAGTGTCCAGAATGCAGTGACCTGTGTCCAGTGACCCGTACCTGTTCATAGGAGTGTTGAGTTCTTAGTTCTGAGTCTAAAGTATATGTAAACCCTCACCTTGTAAAACAACCCATTCAGTTTAACAGAGAAATGAAAGGAAAAACATTTATGTATACCAATTGTATGAAACACATTATAAATACTCTTTTCCCCTTTGTATAAGTGATCACATACCCTCAGTTCTCAGTTGCATGAGGAGCTCAGGGAGGCGAAACAGCAGTACACTGGTCTTCTGCGTGAATGGCTATGAAGAGGGGGTGTGTCAGCAGAAGTCTGATCATTGGAGGAGAGCAGGCTGAGTTCCAGTACAGCTAGATAACTAACCATGGTGCTCTCATGCCTAGTGTAGTCAGTTTTTAATAGGAAAGCAGAGGGAGTGGCAGGAACACCAGGGGTTTTACAGAAAGGAAGCAATACATAGAGAACAGGATAGTTTTTCATATACAAGTACATGGTAGCAGGCACATGTGAGGAATATGAAATGCTGGGTTTACATATTCGTTAGGTCCTGACTCCTGAGGAGTCAAGACGAGTCCCAAGTCATGGCTGGGCTTGCTTGGAAGGGAATAGCCTGGAAAGGAGCCAAGACATGCAAAGCATTTCTGACCAGTCTCATGGATGCCACTATACCTCTGAAGGTATGCTGTGGTATCTGGTACCAAGCCATTAGTAGCAGTTCTTTTAAGGACCCATTCACACCTGAATGATTTGCACTTCAAGGCTAGAAGCACAAAAACACTTGAGGAGAAAAAAAATCAATTAATCTCATTGGAAATGGTTCACATCTCCACTCCAGGTCACCTGGAGCCAAACAATTTCTGTAGCTTTTGCGTAGTTGGTCACACGTTTTTTGTAAGGTTTTTCTGCTCAAATGAAAAAATGTAAAAAAAAAAAAAGAATAATCAATAAAATAAATAAATAAATGTTAAATAAAATAAATACACAAATATAAATAAATAATGAGAACTAGATAAAATAAATAATATGTAATAAATAAATAATAACCCCTAACCTTAACCCCCTAACCCTAAAAAAATTAACAAAATAATAATAATATATTAATAAATAAACAACTTAAATAATAAATAAGTTAACACCCTGACCCTAACAAATAATAAATGAATAATAATAATAATAATAATAAGACAATAAATAAAATATTAACCCCTTACCCAAACACCCAACCCTATACCCTAACTCTAATCCCAACCCCTAATTCTAATCCTAACACCTAACCTTAACTCTAACCTCTTACCCTAACAAAAAAAAAAAAAGAATAATAATAAAACAAATTAAACAAAAGCTGATGGAAAAGATAAGAAAAAGTTAGCAACAAATGATGAAACAAATGATATTTTTCTCTATTGGCTAGTAAAAAAAATGCCAAAGCTCAAATTGCTTTAAAAACGCTGTACAAAAACGCACGACAAAACACCTAAAAAATGCGACGCTCAGGTGTAAATGCAGCCTTGGATGGATCAGACTTGTTTTTCCAACTTATCCCACAGATGCTCGAGTGGATTGAGATCTGGAAAATTTAGAGGTCAAGCCAACACCTCAAACTC
The DNA here is from genome assembly GCF_062004578.1 of Staurois parvus. Taxonomy (NCBI): domain Eukaryota; kingdom Metazoa; phylum Chordata; class Amphibia; order Anura; family Ranidae; genus Staurois; species Staurois parvus. The sequence continues at coordinate 6,000,890 of NW_028318500.1, read as the reverse complement.
GTTGTGTTCCTCAAACTATTCTTGAACCATTTTTGAAGTGTGGCAGGGTGCATTATCCTGCTGAAAGAGGCCATTGCCATCAGGGGATACTGTTTCCATGAAAGGATGTACTTGATCAGCAACAATGTTTAGGTAGGTGGTATGTGTGAAGTAACATCCACATCAATGACAGAATCAAGGTTTCTCCGCAGAAAATTGCCCATAGCATCACACTGCCTCTGCCGGCTTACCTTCTTCCCATACTGCACCCTGGTGCAATCTCTTACCTAGGTAAGTAACACACATGCACCCAAGCATCTACATGATGTATTCATCAGACCTAGCTACCTGTCACAATCATGCCCACAGGGAGAGGTGCGGTTCTCCATTTTACCCCAAACTTCTACATTTTGGTATTGCTCTTAAACTCATATGCCATCACCTGAGGGGGGGGAGGTGTAGTATTGTGTATACAAGAGCCAGGCACAGGCTCTCACTGTATTAAGAAGTCTTCTGCATCCCCTCATTCCGCCCCCTCCCTCAGGAATGCCTTCAGTGTAGCTGTTTAAACAATCCTCTTGCCAAATAAGGTAGTGAAGATACCAGTTGATGTGTAGAAAAAGAAGCTGTTATGTTTTGGGTGTAGTCAGAGAAGTGAGGACCGTCTGCGATATAACATCTATCGGACAGAAAGCAAAGGAGAATCTCGCTGCAACAACAAAACTGTGTGCGAGACCAGAAATCCCTTTTTAGCTCATCAGACTTGAAACTGCTTAACCCCAGGCATTTATTTGGCAAGTACATATTTACCTAAACTTCTTTCTGTTATCTGTTGGCTGTGCTGTTGTGCTCTGTATATTTATATATATATATATATATATATTGGTTACATCTTCTTTCTGTAAATATTTTTACTGCACCCTTTCGACCTTTTGGTAATAAATCTTACTTTCTAAAAGTGTTGAACTGTTTCTATAGCTCCTGAATGTAACTTACGAGTCCCTGCCGCTGAAGAACGCTACTATGAGTGTTTAACCCTCTGTATAGCCGGTCTGTAGAGATAGCGGTATACTGTCGATTAACCAATCATCCTAGTGTATTGCTGAGTTTCCTCTTTCTCTGTATAAAAAGGAGGTGGTGGCAGTGTGAAGGGTTAATTGCGTAATTAACCTGACCCAGTAACCAGCGCATTCAGGCTGCCGGTACATCGATTGTGGTCCAATTAGCTGGAAAATCGTTGTGCAGGGTGCAGCTGGGTGTGGCATTGTTACGCACGTGACACCGCGGTTTTAGATTGGCTAGTCCTTCGGTCACGAGTTTGGTGAGAAGGGCTGGGGTCTGACGCCGCGCCCGTCACATATTGGTGGCAGCTGGGGGTTAGTTGCATTAAGAGCTTCAGTGCAGTGTTAAAAATTAGCTCTGCACTGAAGGATTGTGACCTTTGTGGAAACAATCCTTAGAAACAAGAGGTGTATATTTTATATATATATATATATATATATATATATATATATTGTCAAGGTCCTACCTTTCCTCAGGGCTTGTGCTGCTCTATGTGCTGGCATCCATCTTAGGTGTCTGCAAAGCATTGTGGGATCCTTTATGCTTTCAGCACTCTGTGGCTCCTCCCAGGAGGTGGTGGCTTATCACATTTAAGTCTGCTGTTTGTAGCTGTCCATTGCATTCGTGTCCTGTCTGTTGCACAGCAGCAAGCTCCTGCTCAGTTAACCCATTGCTCTCCTGGATACCGATTCGGCTTTGGCAAAGACTCCTCCTGGCTTCTGCCCCGGCTCTGGCGACCATTCCTCCTGGCTTCTGACCCCGGCTCTGGCGATAAGTCTTCCTGGCTTCTGACCCCGGCTCTGGCGACCATTCTTGCTGGCTTCTGACCCCGGCTTTGGCTACGATTCCAGCTGGTTCTCGACTGGATTATCCTGGAAGACGACCTCGGCAGGAGTACGTCAGTCCTACCAAGTCATCCCCTGTTGCTGTCGGACTTGCCTAGACTCTTGTCTTGTTTTTGTATAAATAAACCTACCTTTAATTGCACCTCCTTGTGTGTCTGGCTCCTCGCTCCCTGACACTACACGAATGCTATGAATCCTGACGGTGCAGGTATACCCTCGCTGCCTATGTTGGTTGCCAGATTTGATCAGCAGGATCTCTTGTTGGATCAGTTCGCTCAGGCGTTGCAGACGCTGCTTGCACGCACAGCGCACCTCGCTCCTGGTGCAATTATGCTGGTTGTCACTCCTGTGTTCGCTCCCGCTGCTGCTCCAGTTGTTGCGCCTACCTCTGCATCTGCTGCTGCACCTGCGGTGCCTGGAGGTATGACTGGTTCAGCCCCCCCTTCCACAGCGCTTTGGGGGTGAGCCAAGTCAGTGTCGGGGTTTCCTTAACCAAGTGGGCATATATTTTTAGTTGATACTCCACGCTTTTTCTACTGAGAGGTCAAAGGTGGGCTTCCTAATCTCGCTGCTCTCGGACAAGCCCTTGGCCTGGGCAAATCCCTTATAGGAGAACGATGACCCTGTGATTCACGAGTTTGCCTTTTTTGTTGCCTCCTTCCGTAGGGTATTCAATGTGCCTGCTTGCTCCGCCTCTGCTGCCAAGCTGCTCATGTCCATGCTTCAGAGTTCACAGACTGTTGCCGAGTACGCCATAGAATTTCGTACCCTGGCGGCAGAGGTGGGTTGGAACAATGAGGCTCTGGTGGCTGCTTTCTCTCATGGTCTCTCAGAGGCGTTGAAGGACAAGATTGTAGCCAAAGAACTGCCTGTGGAGCTCGAAGCACTCATTTCCTTACTAATCCTGATTGACACCAGGTTCAGGGAGAGGCCTTCACTTAAGGAGCTTCTGCGGAGGCCTCCTAACCGTTTGGCGCCTACGTTTTTTGTCCCACCCGTTCCTCCCTCTCCTCCCACGCCTCTTGGGGATGGCTTGTCTGGTGCTGAGCCCATACAGCTGGGGTTTGCTGGCCTTTCCGAGGGGGAGCAGGCCTCTCGGCGTCGGGAGGGTCGCTGCCTGTACTGTGGTCTCGGTGGGCATTTTCGGCAGTCCTGTCCAGTCCGTCCGGGAAACGCTCGCACCTGAGATCCTGTCAGGGGCAGATCTTGGGTGGCGTTTCCTCGTCCCCGGTGTCCCGCAAAGATAAACCGCTAATCACCGTTGTCCTCTCTTGGGCGGAAGGCTCGGTGACGGCCCAGGTGTTGGTAGACTCTGGTGCTGGCGGGTTGTTTATGGACAGCTCGTTTGCTGCCCAGTACGCCATTCCTCTGCAGGCTTGAGTTACTCCATTGGTTCTTGAGGTGATAGATGGCAAGCCCTTGCAACCGCCGCAGGTTACCCACAAGACCTTGCCGGATGAAGTAGCTATTGGGGCTGTTCACAGGGAGTTGGCCTGTTTCCAGGTAATTTCTTCTCTTGCACTACTCCGTTGTTTTGGGATATCCCTGGCTTCAGAAGCACAATCCGACCTTTGATTGGCGGTCGGCCGAGATTCTCTCATGGTCTCCACAGTGTGGGGCCAGTTGCATCCGTGGACCTGTTAAGGTGTTGTGTGCCTCCTCGGACTCTGTGTTGCCCACTGACTATGGGGAGTACCTGGACGTGTTTGACAAGGTGCGCGCCAGTGCTCTGCCTCCTCATCATCCATACGATTGTGCCATAGCCTTGCAACCCAGTGCCACTCCTCCTCGTGGCAGGGTGTATCCTCTTTCGGTTGCAGAGAATCAGGCCATGGAGGAGTACGTTGCGGATGCGCTTTCCGGGGGGCACATTCGTAAGTCTACTTCTCCAGCAGGAGCTGGCTTTTTCTTTGTGAAAAAGAAGGGCAGTGAATTGAGGCCTTGCATTGATTATAGGGGTCTCAATCGAATCACTATTAAGAATGCTTACCCAATTCCGTTGATTACCGTTGTTCGACTGCCTCAAGGTCTTTACTAAACTTGACTTTAGGGCTGCGTACAACCTCGTACGGATCAAGGAGGGCGACGAGTGGAAGACCGCGTTCAACACCAGAATCGGCCACTATGAATCCCTGGTTATGCCCTACGGGCTGTGTAACGCGCCCGCGGTCTTTCAGGAGTTCATTAATGATGTCTTTCGTGACTTGTTGCAGCAGTGCGTGGTGGTTTACTTGGACGACATCCTGGTTTACTCTGCATCTATGGAGTCTCATATCCAGGATGTCAAGCGGGTGCTGCAACGGTTACGTGAGAACGAGCTTTTCTGTAAGCTCGAGAAGTGTGAATTTCACCAATCCCAGGTTGCCTGTTTGGGCTACATCATTTCCGCTGTGGGATTTTCCATGGACCCTCAGAAAGTTTCGATGGTTCTGCAGTGGCCTCGTCCCAGTGGTCTTTGGTCCATTCAGCGCTTTTTGGGATTCGCCAACTATTATCGGAAGTTTATCAGGAACTTCTCCACGCTGGCCAAGCCTCTCTCAGATCTGACCAAGAAGAGCAGTAATCCCCACGAGTGGTCATCCGAGGCCATCTTAGCTTTCAAAGCTCTGAAATCCGCCTTTGCTTCGGCTCCGATACTGTCTCATCCCAATCCTGGGTTGCCCTTTGTCCTTGAGGTTGATGCATCTGAGACGGGAGTAGGCGCCCTCCTGTCTCAGCGTCGGTCAACCAATGGACCCCTACTTCCCTGTGGGTTCTACTCCAGGAAGCTTTCCTCCGCAGAATGCAACTGCCAGATTGGAGACAGGGAGTTGGCCATTATTCAGGCTCTCAAGGAATGGAGGCACCCGCTCGAGGGTTCTGCGGTTCCAGTTCTTATTCTCACTGACCATAAGAACCTGACGTATCTCTCGGAGGCTTAGAGGTTGATGCCCCGTCAGGCCAGATGGGCTCTGTTCTTGTTGCGTTTTAACTATGTGGTCTCCTATTTGCCTGGCTCCAAGAATGTCAGGGCTGATGCCTTGTCGCGGCAATACTCTGAGCTGTCCAGGGAGGACTCTGAGCTTACCTCGGTCATACCTCCGGATCAGATCCTGGCTGCCATTCGTACCAGCATGACTTCTCCCCTTGGGGAGCAGATTTTGGCGACTCAAACTGATGCTCCCTCTGAGAGACCGGCTGGCAGATGTTTCGTACCTGAGGGATTGCGCACCTGACTGCTCGTAACCTACCATAATTCCAAGACTGCCGGTCATCTGGGTAGGAACCAGTTGTCCTGGGTCGTTTCTCGTCTATTCTGGTGGCCATCTCTCCATTCCGACATCGCCTCATATGTAGCAGCATGTTCTGTCTGTGCCCAGAATAAATCTCCTCGGCATCTTCAATTTGGCCTTCTGCAACCCATTCCCAATGGGGAGTGTCCCTGGTCACACCTGGGCATGGATTTTATTGTGGACCTCCCTGCGTCTCAAGGCCATACGGTCATTCTTATGGTCATTGATCGTTTCTCCAAGGTGTGCCATTGTGTTCTGTTCAAGAAATTGCCGACTGCACAAGAACTGGTTACGGTTTTTGCCAGGGAGATCTTTCGCTTGCATGGGTTGCCTAAGGTGATTGTCTCGGACCGTGGGAGCCAGTTTGTGTCCAGGTTCTGGTGCGCTTTCTGCTCCCAGTTGGGTATCAAGCTCTCCTTCTCTTTGGCCTACCACCCGCAGTCCAATGGGGCTGCAGAGCGTTCCAACCAGGCCCTGGAACAATTCCTTCGCTGCTATATCTCAGACCATTAAGACAATTGGGTCGATCTCCTGCCATGGGCAGAGTTTGTGAGGAACTCGGCCGTCAATTCCTCCTCCGGGATGTCTCCCTTCATGGCCAACTATGGGTTCCAACCTGCCGTATTGCCTGAGTTGTTCTCGCCACAGGACATTCCGGCTGTGGATAACCATCTTGCTGCCCTGCGTTCTTCATGGGGGCAGATCCAGAGGTCCTTGAAGGACTCAGCACAGCGCCAGAAGCTCCAGGCTGATCGTAGACAGTTGCCCGCTCCTTCATACCAGGTCTGAGATCGGGTGTGGTTGTCCACTCGTAACCTCAATCTTCGGGTGCCCGCACTGAAACTGGCTCCCCGTTTTGTTGGTCCTTTCCGCATCTTCTGCAGGGTGAACCCGGTTGCCTATGCCCTTGCTCTTCCTCCTGGGATGTGTATCTCCAATGTCTTCCACGTATCCCTGTTGAAGCCTCTGGTCTGCAATAGCTTTACTGCCTCACTGCCTCGGCCCTGTCCTATCCGGGTTGACGGTCATGAGGAGTATGAGGTGAGCCACATCCTGGACTCTCGGCTGGTCCGCGGTCGGGTGCAGTTCCTGGTCCATTGGCGTGGTTATGGTCCCGAGGAGCGTTCCTGGGTTCCTTCCGTGGATGTTCATGCTCCTGCCCTCCTCTGCGCTTTTCACGCCCGCTTTCCCCAGAAGCCTTATGTTGAGCAGCGGAGGGGGAGGGGCCCTTGAGGAGGAGGTACTGTTAAGGTCCCACCTTTCCTCAGGGCTTGTGCTGCTCCATGTGCTGCTCCATGTGCTGGCATCCATCTTAGGTGTCTGCAAAGCATTGTGGGATCCTTTATGCTTTCAGCCCTCTGCGGCTCCTCCCAGGAGGTGGCGGCTTATCACATTTAAGTCTGCTGTTTGTAGCTGTCCATTGCATTCATGTCCTGTCTGTTGCACAGCAGCAAGCTCCTGCTCAGTTAACCCATTGCTCTCCTGGATACCGACTCAGCTTTAGCAAAGACTCCTCCTGCCTTCTGACCCTGGCTCTGGCGACCATTCCTCCTGGCTTCTGACCCCGGCTCTGGTGACCATTCTTCCTGGCTTCTGACCCCGGCTCTGGCGACCATTCTTCCTGGCTTCTGACCACGGCTCTGGTGACCATTCTTCCTGACTTCTGACCCCGGCTTTGGCTACGATTCCAGCTGGTTCTTGACTGGATTATCCTGGAAGATGACCTCGGCAGGAGTACGTCAATCCTACCAAGTCATCCGCTGTTGCTGTCGGACTTGCATAGACTCTTGTCTTGTTTTTGTATAAATAAACCTACCTTTAATTGCACCTCCCTGTGTGTCTGGCTCCTCGCTCCCTGACATATATATATATACAGTATATATATATATAGAGAGAGAGAGACATATAGCAACAGCTCCTTCCTTTTTCTACTTTCTATTCTATCTTTGCTTGCAATGATGCCTGGTGCAGCAGAATACAAGAAAATGAGCAAAAGTGATTTGAAGGTGGAATGTACCTCACGAGGAATGGACGTCGGTCGCTAAAATCGTGAAAATTTGATTCGGGACCTATAGTAGTATGATATCCGAGCAGAGCAGAACTCAGGGGAACTTGACCATGACGGGGTTCCCGCTACATCCGATCCCAGTGTCTCAGAGATGGCCTCGCAGGATAGGCATACAGAGACTGACACTGGAGGATCACCGAATGTTATCATCACACCACCGCCCGAGCGGGCCAGCACCGGAGTGCTTGTAACCAGCAGAGACTCTCCTCAGATGCAGGAAGCCCTGAAACGCATCAAGGAGACAGATCCTGAGGCATACCTGCGGTTCATGGAATGCCAGGCTGACAGAGAAGCTGCGGAACGCCAGGCTGACAGGGAAGCTGCGGAACGCCGGGCTGAGAGAGAGGCGGTGCAGAGGGAAGCTGATCGTCGGCACGAGCTGGAGATGGCGAGGCTCCAGCCACAGCGACAGGTGCAGAACCCCGGGTCCCTAGAGCACAGGGATGCCACTCTGGCCATGGGCACAGCCGCCAAGTTTCCACAGATGGAAAGAGATAGTGACATTGACATGTATTTACTGTTATTTGAAAAAACGTGCCGTCAGTACCATGTGCCCCCAACTCAATAGGCTCGGTACCTGACCCCAGGGCTACGAGGCAAGGCCCTGGATGTGTTTGTTGAAATGCCAGAGGGGCAGGACGACGATTATGAAGCTTTAAAAGATGCCATCATCCGGAAGTACCAGATGACCCCGGAAGTGTACCGCAAGCGGTTCAGGTCCATGCAAAAGGGACCTGGGGACTCTTACACAGATGTGGCGAGTCGCTTACGCACCACATTCCGACAATGGACTAAAGGACTGAAAGATGACTCCTACGAGTCTTTAGAAGATCTCATGATACGAGATCAGCTCCTGCATATCTGCCCAGCAGACGTCAGACAGTTTGTCTTACAAAGAGAACCAGCCTCTGCTAAAGCTGCAGGCGATTTGGTAGATACCTTTGTCCACACACGGGTGTCTGACCCTCGCAAAGCTCCTCCAAATGGCTGGAAAGGAGGGAAATCACCCAAAGCAACCCCTCCTACGCCGGTGAGTCAAGATCCCCCTCAACCAACACCTGCAGCACCTGGGGCCAAGCCATTCCTGACTGACAACCGCAGATGTTTCACCTGTGGGAAAGCCAGACATCTCAGGACGCAGTGTCCTGAGCAGAAGCAGTGGACATCATCTGGTCAGCAGGCCAGCAACTCTTCTTCCATGCTGTTTGTCCGCAGGAAGATGCGGGTAACCCCCGCCAACTTGCAGCCAGTCACTGTGGGCAACTGTGGGCACTGTGGGTTTGTAACTGGTTCCCGGGACACCGAAGCAGAAGTCACCTTGATCCGGCCAGAGGTGATTAAGCCAAGGAACCTCATCCCAGGAAAGTTCCTTACCCTCACAGGAGTTGGAGGGACCCGTTCACGCATCCCCTGTGCAAAGGTATTCATCAATTGGGGTGCGAGAAGGGGGATGAGGGAGGTGGGGGTCTCGGATGAAATTCCCACACCTGTTTTGTTGGGTGCCAATTTGGGTACTCTTGTGTCTTATTACGCCCCTGCCGAGAATACCCAGAAGGCCCTCTCTGGACATGCCAAGGTACTGTGTGCAGATGTTGGGGTAATGTCTGGGCAACCTGTGGATGGACAGAGGGAGGGGGCTGGGAATGGAGTGGGGTGGCAAGATTCTTCATTAGCTGGAGAACGAGAAGAAATCCCCTTGCATGGGGAGGTATCGAACTCATGTGTCATGGACGTTAGAAACGTACCTGTTGATAATGATGACGATGAAGCTGATATTGATAATGTTGATGATGATATTGATACAGTCAATGATAGTGATGATAATGATGATGATGATGTTGATATTGATATTATTATTAATGTCAATCATGTTGATGATAAGGTTGGTAATGCTAATGATGATGATGGTCATGAGGATAAAACTGATGCATTTTCATTGTTGGGGGTCAACCACAGTGCTGTGAAGGGGGCAGAGGTACAATCTCTGGGGGCTGAGCAAAGGGATGGTCTGAGTAGGCCTGTTCCTTGCCTAGGCCCAGAGGATTCTACCTTGATAAGTGTCCAGGCGTTGTCCTTCCATGGTACTGGACATCCGGCTGGGGCTTGTAGTTCCACGTGTAAGGCAGCCCTGGAAAGCAATTCACACAGGGATCTCAGCAGCCAGATAGCTGTGAGCTTCCCTGCTGAGAAAGGTAAACAAAGGCCTGACAGGGAGACTGTCATATGATCTGACCTGTCCTGGTGTGTCACCAGGCAGACTAACATGTGTCCTAGGCAGTGACAGCACACCTGGATTGGAAATGCGAGGGGCCTCATTGGAGTTGATCAGCGGATCTCCGAAAGGGGGCTGCGGCCTTCAGCTCCAATCACCTCTCCTTTCCATTCAGGTACAGAAGCTGCTGGCAAGGCCTATGAGAGATGGTGTCAGAGTTCAGGAAAACCTGGGGAGAGCTCACCGTGCTGGTTATGAGTTGGACGGCAGGGTGTATCTTTCTCCCATGCCTTCTGCCAACCTCATCTCACAGGAGGTGCAGACTGAAAGGGCCAAAGAGACAGAGGGAATGGCGCCGTCAGGAATCCAGGGGTCAGCTAGAGTCTGGGCATCCCTGGTAGTCTAGGTCCCCAAACAGGATCAGATGACCAGAGTTTGTGAGGACCTTGGAAAACTGAGCGCCAGCCCTGTGGTTGTGGCCTACCCCATGCCCAGGAGCCATGAGGTACTGAAGCATCCGGAAGGGGCCCACTGTCTAACCATCATGGACCTGAGCAGAGGGTCTGGGCCACCATCTCTAACCCAGGAGGCTCAGGATGAGTCAGCCTTCACCACCCCATGTGGCTTGCCTGAATTCCCGGGAAAGCTAATTGGGGTTGAGAATGCACCAACCACCTCCCCAGGGGTCAAGAATGGCCTACAATGTGGAATGGAACGGGGTGCAGTTGCCCACTTTACGGGCCTTGTGGTAATCGGCACTGTCTGGGAAGAGCACCTCGGGCCCCTGTCACTAGTCAGGAACAAACTGTCCGTGCCTAGTCTGACAGTCAAGAATGGTAACTGTCAAAGGGGCATGTCAGTGGTTCAGTTTTGGGAACCACCAGTAGGAAGAGACCCCCAGAGGTCTGGGAATGGGGAGACTGAGGCAGTTATGGCCTGGCCGACTCCCCAGGTCAAGAAGCAAGTTTCGTCAGTCCTGAATGCAGCTGGCTACGGTAAGATGCCTGGGCGCAACTATCATGGCTCTGCTGGACCTGTGACTGACCTAGCAGACAGGAAACTGACAGGAGTGGTGTCTTGGATGCTAGCAGGTAAAGAGGACTGTTTATCTTGGATGAAGGTACTTGTGGACACATTGGGGAGGCGAGTTCCAGAATTCGCCTCCTCCGGTTCCGGTGCACACAGGCGCCACTACCTTCGGGTCAGATGTAGTCCTGGTTCAGAGGAAAGAGATGGGAGAGGGAAAGCTCACTCTCTACCTCGACAAAAAGCTACATCTCAATATGTTAGCAGATGACACCCCTGAGCCAAAGTGTTTTGTGAACAGGTGGGCACCCCGGCAGTCGCCACGATGTCCGGATAGTCACAGCCGACTGGTGCTCCCCCGTGACCACTCACTTGGTCGGCACAACAGAAGGAACCTGGTTCTCCCGCAGTGCAATGGCACCCTGTCAACCCAAGGTGAACCTCTGGGCAGAGGTCGGTTGCGTCAGGAGGGAAATTGTAGTTCCCTCCCATGCAACCACCTGAGGAGGGAGGTGTCACAATCATGCCCACAGGGAGAGGTGCGGTTCTCCATTTTACCCCAAACTTCTACATTTTGGTATTGCTCTTAAACTCATATGCCATCACCTGAGGGGGGGGAAGGTGTAGTATCGTGCATACAAGAGCCAGGCACAGGCTCTCACTGTATTAAGAAGTCTTCTGCATCCCCTTATTCCGCCCCCTCCCTCAGGAATGCCTTCAGTGTAGCTGTTTAAACAATCCTCTTGCCAAATAAGGTAGTGAAGATACCAGTTGATGTGTAGAAAAAGAAGCTGTTATGTTTTGGGTGTAGTCAGAGAAGTGAGGACCGTCTGCGATATAACATCTATCGGACAGAAAGCAAAGGAGAATCTCGCTGCAACAACGAAACCGAGTGCAAGACCAGAAATCCCTTTTTAGCTCATCAGACTTGAAATTGCTTAACCCCAGGCATTTATTTGGCAAGTACTTATTTACCTAAACTTCTTTCTGTTATCTGTTTGCTGTGCTGTTGTGCTCTGTATATTTATGTATATATATATATATATTGGTTACATCTTCTTTCTGTAAATATTTTTACTGTACCCTTTTGACCTTTTGGTAATAAATCTTACTTTCTAAAAGTGTTGAACTGTTTCTATAGCTCCTGAATGTAACTTACGAGTCCCTGCCACTGAAGAACGCTACTATGAGTGTTTAACCCTCTGTATAACCGGTCTGTAGAGATAGCGGTATACTGTCGATTAACCAATCATCCTAGTGTATTGCTGAGTTTCCTCTTTCTCTGTATAAAAAGGAGGTTGTGGCAGTGTGAAGGGTTAATTGCTTAATTAACCTGACCCAGTAACCAGCGCATTCAGGCTGCCGGTACATCGATTGTGGTCCAATTAGCAGGAAAATCGTTGTGCAGGGTGCAGCTGGGTGTGGCATTGTTACGCACGTGACACTGTGGTTTTAGATTGGCTAGTCCTTCGGTCATGAGTTTGGTGAGAAGGGCTGGGGTCTGACGCCGTGCCCGTAACACTACCGTCTTCCATTTCTCCGTGGTTCAATTCTGTTGCTCACATGCCCATTGTAGGTATGTCATGGGCCCCCTGACCAGTCTGTGGCTATGCAGGCCCAAACAAACTGTGATGCCCAATTTTTCTGCTTTGAACACATCAACTTCATGGATAACATGTTTACTTGCTGCTAGATGGATAATCTTGGGAGCTATTGCAGCTGAACTGAGCTCCACAGTCCAAAAAGTGTAGAAAACATGCAAAGGCTGCTGCACTCGTATATTTCCATTTAGCTTTTTGTTTCTTCAAAATAAATGCTTATCCAGTGCTGGAGGGACACCATTTTGGCATTGTACACAATTGCTAAGTATTTATTTAGAAGAAATAAAAAGCTAATTGGACGTACAGGAGTGTAGCAGCCTTTGCGTGTTTTACTATTGTAGCCAGGTATCGACTATATCATTATGCCATCTAAGGACACTTACAGATGGGACTACAATGAATCCTTTTTCCCCATACTGCCCAGTACTGAGACTGCTACATCACCAACTGTTAGCAGATTGGCTACAGCTCTTGTACAGCTGAGAATCCTGGGATCTGTAGTCCTGAAGTCAGCATATACTGTGTGAGTGCTGATTGAACTACAACTACCAGTGACAGCTGAATACAGAGGGACACTGGGGAAGCTTATATATTCTACTACAGCAAAGGACTGGCTAGCTCTCTTGGTGCAGGATTCAGAATTGAAAACAGGGAAATACAGGGGGACTGGTGTGCTCCTCTAAACATAGATTGCTGGTTACAACTGCAGGACTCTGCATACTCTGCAGTTCAGCACAGTAGTGACGCTGATCACTACACCAGGATCGCATCAGCTTCTTTGCATCGAGACCATCACTATCTAGTCTTCATCCGGTCATCTCTGTTTGCTGCGCTGACAGGCTGTCAGGCAGTAGCTCTGAACGTCTCTTCAAGCAGCCAAGAGTCTGTGCAAGAACCCTGTTCCTAGGAGGCCATGCTATCCATGGAATTGGTGAGGGTGACACTGCGTGCAGACACCTTTACTCCTCAGTACCAAGAGATCTTTGCTTTGAGCATTTACCACAGCCTATCTGTTCTCTTCATTGAATTACCATTACTTACTACTGTATTTGGGCCCCACCATTGCTAGCAGAAGACAATGGCTACTATCACATCAAGAACTTTAAACATCTCAGGACTCAAGTTGCTATTATTAGTTAACCACTTTCCTACTGGGCACTTATACCCCCTTCCTCCCCAGACCAATTTTCAGCTTTCAACATTGTCGCACTTTGACAATTGCGTGATCATGCAACATTGTACACATATGAAATTTTTATCATTTTTTTCACACAAATTTTTTTTTGGTGGTATTTAATAACCACTGGGTGTTTTATTTGTTGCGCTATAAACAAAAAAAGAGCAAAAAATATGAAAAAAAAAGTTTTTTTGTTTCTATTATAAAATTTTGCAAACAGGTAATTTTTCTCCTTCACTGATGTGCATTGATGAGGCTGCACTGATAGACAACACTGATGGGCACTGATGAGGTGGCACGGATAGGCAGCACTTATGGGCACTGATGTTGCTGCACTGATAGGCGGCACTGATGATGCTGCACTGATAGGCAGCAATGATGGGCACTGATGGGCGGCACTGACTGGCGGCACTGATGGGTGGCACTGCTGGGCACAGGTGGGTGGCACTGCTGGGCACAAGTGGGTGGCACTGCTGAGCACTTCTGGGAGGCACTGCTGGGCACTAGTGGGTGGCACTGCTGGACACTGATCATCAGGGCACTGATCATCAGTGCCAGATGATCAGTGCCGATCTGTTCTCTAACAATTACTGGTTTTTGGCAGTACTTTCCTCACACTGTGACATCATGAGGAAAGTGCAGCCGATAAGCAGCAACTGTATTTACCCGGTGATCTTCTGTGTCATTGGATCACGTGGTAAAAGGCCGCTGTGATTGACCATTTACCACATCACGTGATCAGCTGTGTTCGTAGGACACAGCGATCAAGGAGATCGCTGGGTGCACGCCGCTGGGGGTGCGCGGGATTGCACGTTCTGGGAGGACGTCATATGATGCCCTCCCAGAACTGGACAACCACGCTGTAGCTGTCATTCAGCTATAATGTGGCTGGCAAGCAGTTAAAGGGTCCTCTTCGCATCTAAGCCATTGTTGCGCATTGCGCTTCAGGAGAGGTCTCCTTCTTGGACGACACCCATGCATGCCATTCCTCTGCAGTGTGCACTGTATTGTGTCACGGGAAGCAATACTAATATCCAGGCCATCCATGGAAGTTAACATCTTGACAAGAGCATCTTCTGATGAGAAGGGTTGAAGAAAATTGCCATGCAAGTTTACTGCAGTTAGCTAAAGATGTAGAAAGCCAAAAAGCTTGCCTAGAATTTGCTAGGGCCCATGCTGAAAAAGAAGACTACTGGGACTCTGTACCCTGAAGTGATGAGACCAAGGTAAATGTTTTTTGGAACTGATGGCTTCAAAACTGTATGGCGTCAGAAAGCTGAGAAGTAGAAAAAAAAATGCATGGTGCCTACAGTGACACATGGTGGTGGGAGTGTCCTTCTGTGGGGCTGAATGAGTGCTGCTTGTGTCAGGGAGCTGTATTTCATTGATAGTATCATGAATTCACAGATGTACTGCTCTATCTTGAAAGAGAAGATGCTACCATCACTCCGTGATCCTGGCCATTGTGCACCTTTCCAACATGACAATGATCTAAAACACACATCTAAGGCCACTGGTGCATTTCTGAAGAACAGGGTGAAAGTGATTCAGTGGCCAAGTATGTTTCCTGATCTGAACCCAATGGAACACCTATGGGGAATTCTGAAGAAACAAGTTGAGCATCACTCTCCATCCAGCATCCAGGCTCTCATAGAGGTTGTACTTAAAGAATGCAAAAAGATGTTGCAATATGTCGCCAACTTGTTCATTCCATGCCTAGAAGACTTGATGCTGTCCTTACAAATCATGGAGGTCATACAAAATACTAGATGTAGTAGTTTTTGTTGTGGGGTATATTTATTTTTGCATCAACTAATTTGAGAAAAGCTGAAGATTTTGCAATATAAGTTATATTATAAACCTTACTTTCATGTAATGAGCTAAGCAAATGTTCTGAAACTCAGCTTTGTCTAAATTTTGGATATTGCTCTTTTGTTCATTGAGATATTGATTTATGCTGAGCATTATATATATATATAGTGATAATTTAAATCCTAGAATGTTTGCAGCATAGCACTATGGTGGTGATTCATACAGCCATTCGCACTCCAACATGTTCTGACATCTTCAGTTGACCAGCTCACTCAGTCTTTATGGAGTAGTAGAAGAAATAACACGTGTGTCATAGGAACTTAGAACATAAAATTTTACGTGAGAATTGGGAACAGTGCAAGTGAAACTTTAGCTCTTTCACAACAGGCTTATGGTGAACATTCCATGGGGAAATCAAGTTTTATTTGGAGATGTCCACGATGACACAAGTGGCTGGCCACAAACGCAAAGGAAGGATGGAAATGTGGACAGGGTGTGAACATTCGTACTCTCAGATCAAAGATTGAGTGTGCAAATGATGGCAGAAAAATGGAACATGAACAGGGAAACACTGCAGCAGATTCTAACAGGATTTGGGAATGAGAAAGATTTCCGCAAAGATGGTGCCTCGAATCAACAGAAGATCAGAAAGATCGCTGTCTTCAAATTTAATCAGATCTTTTGAAGAATGTAAAGGTGTTTGATCATTTTTTTACAGTCCATTCCAGGAAATAAATTGTTACACTTCGTATATATATATATATATATATATATGTAGCTCCCTCTGATGTACATAGTTTGTTTAGAGTAGTTAGAGGCTTGCTAGAAGCCTGAGATTAGACAGTGGGTTACTACAGGTCGGGCTGGAGGGCTCTACAGGTCAATCCTCTGGTACTTCCTCCTGCTTTAGAATCTTGTAAAAGTTTCTAGAAGTCAGTAGGCGGAGGTGAGGAGGGGCGGATCTGCATATTTATGGGAGTGTCTGGGTCTGACCAATTCCAGGCAGAAGTGCTGGCGGTGTGGCAAACCAGCCCATAAATATGGCAGAGTCTGGCCAGTAGGGGAGTCAGGTGGAAGAGTGATGAGTGCTGAGAGGTGCTGCTGTGTAGCCTGGGAGGGGTCCCTGAGAAGAGGGATTCTGCTTCCAGTCTGGAGGCTGGAAGCTGACGGAGAAAGGAGGAGAGCTGAAGGAGGGAGCTTCACTGCTCTGCAGTCTGTCGGGGAAGGACAGCCTGCAAAGCTTAGAGAGAAACTAGCCCAGCTACAAAGGCCTGAAAGCAGTTTTATCCACAACTGCAGGACAAGGACAGTGTGAGTACCTTTACACCCTCAGAGCCTACAAGGGAGAAGTCTGCTGGATGCAAAATCTTGGCAAGTCTTCAGGGGACAGTTCATAGCTTACCCAATCCCCATGTCCTGGGATCAGATACCATAGCCAGGTGGGCTCGTATTTTTTTCACTTAGGGGACTTAGAACTCCTACAAGTTGGGACTTTGCTAAAATCAATTCAAGGGGACTCAGAGCTCCTGCAAGCTACCACTTTACTAAAAACTGTCATGGTTCCGACTGGAACACAGTCATTCATATGCCATTTTAGTAGTATTTTCTAGATTAGGAAATTGTCCTCAATTGTTACTCTGATATCAAGTTGGTCATCCCATAACCCCTTTACCTTATCCAAGTTAAACTCCCTAATACAATTTAAAAACCAAGGTCCATGGACTGTTTCTTGTGTCTGAATACAAGTGGAAAATGCATGTTGCCTGGCTGTACAGCAAGTAAAGGGGGCCCAAAGCCAGCGGCTCTCAAGAGGCTAGCGCTACATATACAGTATATAAAACTAATTGTATATTTCTGCTTTGCCACAAACATTGGCACTATTTCAGAACATGCTGCAAATAGTAAATACATTTCAGCACAGTGTGCCTTGCTCACCACTATTAACTTCTACCTGCCAGTGACAACCCAGTTACAGCATAAGATCAGCAGCACTGAGAATGCCAACAGGGTGGATGGGTAACCTCCAGCTGTAGCAGAAGCTTAGCCATCATCTCATGTTGCACAATCAAAGCACCCTATCCCAGGTTCCAACCCCTAAGCTTCTAAAACAGGGCTAAATATATAACTGAGGTAGAAGGGCAAGACTTAGATAAAGCTGACAGTGCCAAGCAGAAAAAAAAGCAATTCCAGTGTACTAGGAGTCAGTATGTTATTGACTGTCTATAGCGGGAGAGAAACCCAGACTGTGTGCTATATGTCCAAATCCCAGCAAATCACTTGCTCCTCTATAAGCAACATGCACATGCTATAAATTCCTGTCTACTCTACTAGCTGATATTACTCAATTAAAGATTAGGAGTGGGTTCCAGTGTACTGGTACCTTATATAATGTTTTCATCAGTGTGTCACAATGTAACTTTGCAATTGAGAAATGTGTTACTTAATGGATGTGATTGTACCTCCTAGATTCTGTCACGTCCTCCTGAAGAAGAAATACGACATACAGGCTGGACTGATGTGAACTGAGTTTGTTTCTAAGATACTTAACAAGCGCTCCCTCTTTGGAATATATGTGCCTGGATTACCATGCTGTCTTTATCGTGACTTACTTACATTTGGTCTGGATGGTTTCCCATTGGGAAGTTGGTCTTTCCATTTTAAGATTATGTGTACAAAACCATTGGCTGTCTACTGAATGTACCTGAATTTCTTGCCTTCACCTTGGCTTACTCATTTGCACCTCTGTGGGCAATGTGCACATACTATGAATTCCAGTCTTCTCTACTGGCTGATATTACTCTATTAAAGATTAGGAGGAGGTTCCAGTGTACTGATTCTGTCAATGTGTTCCTGAAGAAGGATTACCAAAATGTGTGAACAATAATCAAAATCTTTGCACATTGTTAACCCGTATGTGCAGAGTAATTTTAATGCTGTGTAACATATTTTTAATAATACATAATAAAGCTGTTTTTACGGTACTCAGTTTCTCTTCTATATGTCTACACAAAGTCCATATTTTGTTCATAGTTGTACATGTTTCTGACTGTGTCATTGAGCATGTCTCTGCTTGTTTCAGTACACAACTTAAATTGTACTGATTCTGTTGGAGGGCATTTTAATGGTCGTGTTGGCATGGTACTGATTATGTTTCTGTGGATGTTTCTGGCTCTGTCAGTACAGTACTGATTGTGTCTCTGTGGAAATGTTTCTCCTCGTGATTGTGTTTATTTGGCTATAATATTGTAACTGCTGGTGAATACGTTTTTTATGTTGTGTGTTGATATGTGTGTGTGTGTGGGGGGGGGGGGGGGGGGGGCCCTGGTAGCCAATAGCACATGCACGGATGCCCAGTGTTAGGAGGGGAGAGGGATCCAATGTCTAAGGCTCTATTTAATCACACCTCATAAAGACAACCCAATAATCATCACAGTGCAAACCACACCTGTTTTTGCCATAGTGTGTAATGCACTCCTCATTTCCCACTTTCTCAAAGCAGAGGACCCAGCTTATGATTCCGCATACAGTACAGGACCACTGCATTCAGAAAATGTCCCTGGACAGACAGCAAGGCCTTTTTGGCTGAAACACCAATTCAGGATATTTTTTCAGAGTAGATTTGGCTATAGATGCAAATGACTGTTTTTATGTATGGTAAATCTGAGAAGCTTCAAAAAAAAAGTAAAATGTGTGACGGGAATAAAGAGAATTCATTGTAGTTGCACAGAAGTGTCCCTGACTGTAGACAGTACAATTATCCTATTACACTAAGTCAGGCATGAGTCTCTTCACTGCTGGCAGTTTGATTGCAACTGTAAAATGCGGTTGAAGGTGTTTTCTTTTACAGATGACAGACAGCAAGAGGCTTGTGATCTCCAGTGTAGGCCGTTCAGAGAATGGGAGGGATGGTCCACCTACAGAAGGTATGTTTCTTTGACCAGGCTGGCTATCCATGATTATATCTGATAGATAGAGTGATTATATTTTATCAATGAAAAGTTTTTTTTTGCATCTGAGTTGTTCAAGCCATTCCAACAAAAAAGTAATCTAAGTCATCAGTGGCTTAGTGGTTAGCACGTCTGCCTTGCAGTAAATGGGTCATGGGTTTGATTCCCGACCATGGCACCTCCTGCATGGAGTTTGCATGTTCTCCCTGTGCTTGCGTGGGTTTCCTCTGGGTGCTCCGGTTTCCTCCCACACTCCAAAGACATGCTGGTAGGTTAATTAAATCCTGTCTAAATTGGCCCTAATATGTGTATGTATGAATGTCAGTTAGGGACCTTAGATTGTACACCCCTTGAGGGTTAGGGACTGATGTGAATGTTCAATATATATATAAAGTGCTGTGTAAATTGGCAGTGCTAAATAAGTA
The DNA here is from genome assembly GCF_062004578.1 of Staurois parvus. Lineage (NCBI taxonomy): Eukaryota > Metazoa > Chordata > Amphibia > Anura > Ranidae > Staurois > Staurois parvus. The sequence goes on along the minus strand of NW_028318500.1, from coordinate 5,981,464 downwards.
CCTGAGATAAATAAATCTAGCTCTTCATTAGACCATGGGACCCCCCCAGGATGCATGTGAGGAACACATATCAATGAGAAGCTGGAGAGTAGAGCACATGAGGGTTTGGCCTGCAAATCAATACCCTCAATGTAGAATGAAAGATACTGATAGAAGGAATATCCAAGTCCTGAGGAAGCAAGAAGGAAAACCATGAACTGTGAAATGCATAGACTGTGGGGATAGGAATTTGTGTATTAGATAAATATATTTACACTGTGGGTTTATGTTTTTAAGTCATTGGATATTTTATGTAGTTGTAGCAAGGGAGCTGATCCTTACCTGCCCCCACAGCTCATCTTCCTGCCCTCTCTGCCAGTTTACTATGTAAACAGTCAGTCGTACGGTGACAAGGGAGAGGTAAGCTGCAGGTTGTTTATGTAACTCTCTGCTGCCCCCCATCCTCTCAACAACGCAGAGTTTAACCACAAAAGAGGACTGTGTGTGTGAACTCTTTTCCTTCTCTCTCCTAGAAACTGCAATGGACCAGTCAGCAGTAAGGAGGAGAAAACCAGATGTTTCTGGAAGAAGGATTCTCCTCGGAGTGTGACAGGAGAGTGATGTGACAGGAGTATGACAGGATCTTGTCAAGGAAACTCCACATAAGAGAGAAATAGCCTGGTCAGTAGAGCCATCAGCCATGTAAGAGACAGCCAGAGGGTACAGAACTTGACCCAAGTACTGAGGGACGAAGCTACCTACCAGAGTCATCATGGGCAACTTAGAGGATCTTGTCAAGGAAACTCCACATAAGAGAGAAAGAGCCTGGTCAGTAGAGCCCTCAGCCATGTAAGAGACAGCCAGAGGGTACAGAACTTGACCCAAGTACTGGGGGACGAAGCTACCTACCAGAGTCATCATGGGCAACTTAGAGTGAGCAGATACCCGATCAGAGAGACCACTGCTGCTGTGTCACTGGGTCTGGTGAGAGTGCCTTGTGGCTGTTACTACCATTAGTGACTGAGGAACTACCTTCCAGTTACTTCATAGATTTAATACTGCCTGCAGGTTTTATTGACTGCCTTAACACGTGCCAATGGGGCCCAACGTTTCGCTGGCTGAAGAGTCAGGACTAAAGACTACTACCCCTAACAGATGCTGCATCCCAGCCAATCCCTTTGAGTGCACTCTGACTAGTGTAGTGTTATCATCATTTGTACTGCATTTGTCGTTTACTAAAATTGTTTATTGCTGATTTACTACGTTACCTTCCAGATTCTACTTAGGGGTATAAAATTAAATTTTTGCCAATTTAGCATAGTTATTACTCTATATAGCAGACTGTGTTCTAATTTATCAACTGTGTGCTCATGTATGTTCAATTTGCCATTTATTCTAACCGTATCAATAGATTAGGAACATTTACCAATAATGGGGTGTGTGTCTATTCACTGGTAGTAACCCACAGCCACATTAAAGGTATTTTACACTTGTGTATTTATCCATGCTTGCTGTGATTTTGAATCAACCAGGTGTGTCAGAGGGGCCGAGGTTGTTCCTGGAGTTGAGGTACAGAACAGAGAACCCAAAGTTACCAAGTGACACCTTTGAGGGTGGCGCTACATAGTAAATAGGGTAATATGAGATTTCTAGGTCTCTATTGATGACCATATTTTTAAAATTATGGAGTAATAATAAACTTTGTATATATTTTTTTATAAATATGTCATGTGGTTGGTGTCTGTAAGTAGATTTAAAATCAATTTTCTTTTGATATTTTTAGTGTATAAGTCAGGTATGAGTCCCTATACTGCTGTCAGTCTGATGGCAATGGCACAACTGTAAAATGGGGATGAAGGTATACCCTTTTACAAAGGACAGAAAGCAGAATATTTTTGCCTGGCAAAACCAATTCAGGAGATTTTGTTGGAATAGATTTGGCAATAGATGCCAATGTCTATTATTATGTATAATAAATGTGAGGTGCTTCAATCAGAGTAAAATGTGTGATGGGCATAAAGAGGAATCATCAAAATTGCAAAATGTCCCTGACTGTAAACAGTGCAATTATCTTATTACAGCAGACCTTTTTTCCTGGGAAAAACACCTTAGGGGTTTTCTAGGAGTAGATTTGGCTATAAATGCAAAGTCGCTATGTATGGTAAATACGAGATATTGCAGAGTAAAATGTGTGACAGGCACAAACTGCACAGGAGTGTCCCTCACTTTAAAAAGTCTTATTACACTAAGTCAAGTGCGAGTCTATAGGTGGAGCCTAGGCCCAAGGTCCCCGATCAGAAAGACACCACACAACACAGTCCTTGATTATAGTAATTACCTTGCAAGTAATTACCCAAGGACAGCTTCCGCTGGAGGGGTGGTGGTTTGCAGTGTGCTGGGATGTCACTGTAAAGCTGCTGGGAAGATCCCCACGCTATTATTCCTGATACTGGGATGTTTCCTCCAGGCAGGCGTTTTCCCAGATCTGACCCTACTTGCCTGGAACCTCTTCCTGCACTATACACCTTCCCTCACCAGTGGGGTCTCTGTTGCTAACCTACCATTCGCTCCCAGTGCACCTGAATGACACAGGTACCCTATTCTATAAGGTCTGACACCAAGATGGCCACCTGAAATCTTGAGCGAGTACAGCATCCAATCCGACAACTTACCTCTCTGATAACCTGCAAGAGTCTATGAGGAGACAACTTCCCTAAAAACTCCACTCCTTCTGTAAGTCCTCATGCGCAATGAACGTTTTTACAGCTGCTGTTTTTGGCTTTTGACATTTTTTACTACAGCCAGTAAACTCCCGAGCATGTTATCCTATGTGTCCATGCACACATAGGCTAAAATCTGTGTTTTTTGGCAGGGAAAAAAACCCCAAGAACTAGAGGGTTTCTAGAAGAGTTTTTTAGCTGAAAAATGCTCTAACGCTGAAAAACACAGCAAAACGTGGTAAAACACAGCAGACCAGCATTTTTGGATGTTTTTTTTTAGCAAAACATTTTTAATGTGACTTTACACAGCTAATGATATCAAGGTTATTAAAACACCCAGTGTGCATGGAGCCTAATAATGACACACTGCCACTTACATGGTAGAGGGAAACTTGCAGCTGCCTACACTCCCCCCCTCTAAATGGATGCAGTCATCATCATAACAAGAAGATTACGCAAGAACACATAACATAACTTGAAAATGAAATGCCTATAGTATCCTACCAGCCCCAGGAAAGAACTCAGTTCTGTCATAGTTTAGGGACTGGACAATCCCATACTTCTTCTATCTTAGCCATATCAGGCGACACCCTACTGGACTCCATTTCACGGTCTAGATACTGGATTCAACTTGTCATAAAATGTTATTTGCCAGGCTTCAGCTTAAGCCTGTATTGCATTAACCTGGTGAAAACCTGATCAAGATGGTGGGTATGGACTTTTCAAAACATTTTTGAAAAGATGATGTCATCCAAGTAAATGAGAATTTTCTTGAAGTTGAAATCCCTCAAACACTGTTCCCCGAGTCTCTGGAATGTACAGGGGGCATTGGTTAGGCCGAATGGCATATAATTAAACTCATACAGTTTCAAAGAATCAATGAAAGCTGTTTTTTCTTGATCCTCCACTTTTACAGGTACTTGCCAGTAGTCACCAGTCAAGTCCAAGGTCGAAAAGTAACATGCCTGCCCTAAGGTCATAAGAGACTCCTCCATCCATGGCAAGCAGTAAGCATCTCAATATATGCACTCATCCAGCTTTCAATAAGCCACACAGATACATAGACTCCCATCTTTTTTCCGAACTAGAACTATGGGGTTGTCCACGGGCTCCATCTTTCCTGGACAACCCCACTATGTAACATATTACGTAAGTCCTTGACTTACTGAAACAGTAGGAATGTTATGATATCTCTCTCTGATTTGGACCATGTCCCCAGTATGTATAGGATGGTCCAGAGCAGTAGTACACCCATATTCTTAGGGCCCACTTACTAACACCAGCACATGCTTTTGCAACAGTTGAAGAGCCATTGTTGTTCCAGCGAGAATTCACAGTTGGTCTAACAGCTGCTGACAATGGGAGTCCTATAGAGTAGTCATGGCAGCCTTCAAAGAGGGCTCCACCCAAAGATATCCTCCACCCCATGACAGGACACATTGATGCACTTCTTCAGAACTGTATACACATCAGTGATGACCTGCTGAGTTGGTAGAGTATAAATTTGGTCCCCAGGTTGACCATTTATACAAGCACCTTGCCTTGATGGCCACCAGCCATTCTCTCATCACTTCCAGATGACATCAAGGTTCCACCATGATACTAACTCATTGCAACTTAATTCGGCTCCCTGGGAGGGGACAAACAACCTCTTGTTGTGGTAATAGCTATAGTCTATGGTGAGGAGGTAATCTTATTATCCCTACCTTTTTATGTTGACATTTGTCCTCCTGGTGTTGAATTTGATAAGCATTCACCAGGTTTTGCAGCTAGATCTGTTCCTTTGAAGCCCTGGGATTGTCAGCTGCCTGAGTTGTTGCATTTTTATGTAGCCAAACCACATCCAGCTCCTGCAAGGCATTCGTACCCAGTACCATGGGAGCGTCTAAGAGGGCAGATCCACGGGTCACTAATACCCCATAGACCAAACTATGAGTAAGATCTTGTTTGACTGAAACACGTTAGTGTTGCTTGTATTCTGGAACTATTGCTCTGCATCTCAATAGAATTTCTACAATTCATCTACACCTTGTTGCCGATCGTACATGATTTGATTTACTGGTTCAGCAGATGGAAACCGCAGGAGTTGCACGGTGAGATACATACTCCTTTTGGAAAACAGGTCAACTCTCTTTTTCCTAAAGAAGCATGGCGGTTTGGGACTTCCTAATCTCCTAGCTTATTTTCATGCGGCTCAGATAGCACAGTTAATTTGTACTACAGCCAGGGGTTATGTCCCCCAGTGGGTTGACATTGAGGCCTTATCCTGCCATCCTTATGCTATTGGTGCTCTTATGTGGCTCCCCAGTCGCTTACGTCCTCCTATTTTGTGTCCTACGCTGTCCTATTCATTGATGGTTTGGCGGGCTCGCAAACCTTTCTTCTTCCCACATACTCCATTAGCTCCAGTTTTTTATAATCCTGAGTTTATTCCTGGGGTGTCACCATCAGTATTTCAGTGGTGGTTGAACAAGGGTTTGCTGCGTATTGGAGACTTCCTGGATGGACTTTGTCCTCGTTCTCTCCAGTATTTTCTGACGCAGTACCAGATGCCTCCCGGAGAATTGTTTCGCTATTAGCAAATTATCTCATTTATCTCTAGCAAACTTAAATTAATTGCGGAACCTTGTACACTCACTCCTTTAGAAGTCTCCTGTGGGGCAACTGGGTTGATGAGGGGTCATTTGTCCTTTGTCTATGCTTCCCTTGTAGATCCTCTCACTAAATTATCCTATATGACTCAATGGGAAAGGGACTTGAATAGCTCCTTAGATCTGGAAACTTGGCAGACTGCGGCCCATTCTCTATCAAAGATTAATACTGCTCTTATTGAATCCAATTACAAAACGCTACTTCGTAGGTACTTGGTTCCTACGCGCCTCGCTAAAATATGTCCTTCAGTATCACCTAATTGCTTCCGGCACTGCAGACAAGAGGGAACTATGTTCAATATTTGGTGGAAATGTCCGGTAGTGAATAGATTTTGGATCCGAATGTTTAATTTTATCTACTCGGTTATGGCAATTAATATTCGTAGAACACCGGAAGTGGCCTTATTTCATCTGCTACCTACTACCGTTCCCAAAAAATCGACTAAACGAATTCATTACCTCTTACTGGCGGCACGTATTACCATAGCTAGAAGTTGGAGACAATCATTGATTCCTCTAGACGGGGTTAAACAAAAACTTAATTGGAATGGTAAATGATAAGTTAACTAGCATTGTCAATAATGATGAATCTAGATTTGAAGGAACGTGGGAACCATGGATCAGATATATCTCCATTGCTTAACAACGCCGCAGCTAACTCTCTCATTTTCTCCCTCTTCCCCACCCCCCCTTTTTTTTTATTGTCTTTTTCTTTTCTTCTCTCCTCCTTGTCTTATCCTAGATCTTTTCTTTCGATCTCCCTATTCTTAACTTTTTTCTTTTGAATTGGGGTTTTATATTGGTGGTTAATGCCCTTGTCCATCGTCTTTTGGAACGTTTGCTACCTGGTGAGAATGCTGGTTTTTATATATATGCTTATATGTTCTATGACTTTGTTTATTCTCACCATTTCGCTATGTGGGCGGAAATGTTATTGTTCCTATGCATACCACTGTAAACCAATTCTCAATAAAAATATTGAAGTATAAAAATAGATCAGAGAATACTCTGAAAACAATCACTTTTAGAATACCCTCAGCAAGGAATACATTACTCCGTGTCTCCATCTCTCATTGTTGGGTATTAATATAGGGTATAGGACAGTTTCTGCATATACACAGGAATTGTTTGAATGTTCGAGATTCGAGACTACCTGCCTTACTCTGGTGCACGCCTGGCAATCTACAAGACCTGCTCTGCTTGTTACTGCTGTGCCTGAATCAGAAGATCATCAGTCCTCCAAGGTCATTATCTGCAAGAGCTGCAAACAACAACTACTGGCGCACTTGTCCCCCTGGTCCCTAGACTCCCTCTGTTCCAACTCCAGTGGGGTCAGGGCTAGTGACACAAGTGAGGCAGACCTCGTCATTTCAGTCTCCCATCAGGTACGTGCTCTGCTTGTTACTACTGTGCCTGAATCAGAAGATCATCAGTCCTCCAAGGTCATTATCTGCAAGAGCTGCAAACAACAACTACTGGCGCACTTGTCCCCCTGGTCCCTAGACTCCCTCTGTTCCAACTCCAGTGGGGTCAGGGCTAGTGACACAAGTGAGGCAGACCTCGTCATTTCAGTCTCCCATCAGGTACGTGACAGTACCAGTCAGCCAATGATAGAGTCTGAAAGGGAGGCCTCTGCATTGGGGGACATTTGTCAATCAGTATCTGCCTTGTTTTACTTGGTGCAAGATTTGCAAAGAAACCTTGAGCATCTGGAGAGTCAACTACTAACCGAGTCTAATGACCCCACAGCCACGGACCTCTCTGCAGTCTCAGATGTAACTATTCAAACAGAGTTCAATATGATTCTTGGAACTCCTTCCCTATCGGAACTCCGGGTGCCTACACCTGAATTTTTCACGGGAGACCGCAGGAAGTTCCGAACGTTTCGCAACTCATGCGAGCTATATATTTCCCTGCTTCCAAGAACCTTTACATCACCAAGCACCAAAGTGGGGTTCATTATCTCACTCCTTAAGAATGAACCCCAATCCTGGGCACACCACCTTCATGAGCAACATGATCCGGCTCTAACTTCGGTGGACTCTTTTTTTCACAGCAATGGCACAACTCTATGCTGATCCTTTCCTACGTCAGACTGCTGAATCTATGCTCAGCAAGCTACAGCAGGGCCAAACGCCTATTGAGGAATATGTTACCGATTTCCACATATGGAGTTCTGACACTCAATGGAATGAGTCTGCTCTCCACTACCAGTTCCATCTTGGCCTTTCTGACACCCTGAAAGATGAGCTTGCCCGAGTGGGGGTACCTTCCCGGCTAGAGAACCTGATAGACTTTGCTATCCACATTGATCGTCGGATTCAGGAGAGACAGGATGAGAAGACTAACGGGGACATCTTGATATGTTCAGAAATGGGGACCCCTGTGCCCTCTATGACTGCTGTCCCATCAGAGTTACTTATCAATAAAGGAGAACATCTTAATTCATCTAGAAGGAGCTTTTGGAGACCACTGTTGTCCTCTGCAGAACGTCTTCGATGACAGAAGTTCAGTCTCTGTCTCTACTGTGGTGACGCAGGTCACTATGTATTGACGTGTCCAGTAAGACCTCATAAGCCCTCTCCTAGCTGGTTCTATATGATGCATCCCCAAGGAGCAAGCCGAACGCATCTCTCCTTCCACCTTCAATTACAACTGGCTGAAAGGACGATCACGGTCCCAGCCATTATAGACTCTGGTGCCTGTAGTTGTTTCATGGATGCAAACTTCGCTACCCAAAATAAGATTCCTCTCTGTACTAAGGCACAAAGACTTTCGGTCCATCTAGCTGATGGCTCTGGTATCAGTTCTGGTCCTGTGACACAAGAGACCATGTCAATGTTATGCCAGTCCTCCTGGGGACACCAGGAATTTCTTTGTCTGGATATTATTACTTCTCCAATATTTCCGGTTATTCTCGGCATGCCCTGGCTAAAAGCACACAACCCATCCATCAATTGATTGTCTGGAGAAATTCTTTTTCCTTCTGAATACTGTCTAAATCCTAAAGTTCCTAAAGAACCAAACGCAGCAACTCCTCTTAGTATCCATCCTGATCCCGAGACAATGAAACTCGTCCCTGTTGTTTACCATAATTATCTGGATGTATTTAACAAGAAGAGGGCCAATACTATTCCTCCACATCGCTCCTATGATTGTCCTATTGAGCTCCTGCCTGGCGCCGAAATTCCTTTCAGGCGAATTTACGCTCTTTCCGAAGTAGAATTAGAGGTCCTCCGGGGTTATATTGATGAGAGCTTGGAAAAAGGGTTTATTCTGACCTCTACATCACTAGCAGGAGCTGGTATCTTCTTTGTTGAGAAGAAGGATCACACCCTCAGACCTTGTGTGGACTACCATGATCTGAATAAGATAACTGTCAAAAATCCCTATCCCCTTCCTCTAATTCCTGAATTATTCCAAAGGCTACGTGGGGCATGTGTCTTTTCAACACTGGATCTGAGGGGCGTTTACAATCTAGTTAGAATTTGCGAAGGAGACAAATGGCCTTTTGAACACGCTTTGGGCATTTTGAATACCTGGTGATGCCTTTTGGTCTCTGTAATGCCCCAGCAACCTTCCAACATTTTATAAACGATATATTTCGGGACTATCTGGATCTATTTATTATCGTTTACTTGGATGACATCCTGGTTTTTTCCAGTTCAATTGAAAGACATTGGGATCATGTAAAAAAGACTCTGGATAGATTACGCCAACATCACCTCTACGGAAAGGCTGAAAAATGTGAGTTCGAGAGGCAGACCATTCAGTTCCTCGGACTTGTGATCACCCCCAAGGGCATTGCTATGGACCCCCAAAAGGTGTCCTCTGTGTTAGAATGGCCCATTCCAAGAGACAGGAAAGCAGTGCAACGTTTTGTAGGATTTGCAAACTTTTACAGAAAATTCATTAAAAACTTTTCCGGGATCATTGCACCAGTAACACAGCTAACCAGGCAACATGCTACCTTCAGGTGGACTCCTGAGGCCCAACCAGCCTTTGAACAATTAAAGACCTTGTTCACCTCTGCACCTATCCTGAAGCACCCAGATCCTGCTTTAGCCTTTGTCCTTGAAGTAGACGGTTCTGAGAATGCTGTGGGAGCCATTTTTTCACAACGACAGGGACTCAAATCCCTTCTGCACCCTAATAATCAATATTGATGCAGCGCTGTGACAAATAAGTATCAAATCAAATATGATTAACAATAAAGTGGGTTTCAACCGTGAGAAAATAGTGAATTCTGTGTCAAACAGCCCGCACAATCTCGGCACACAGTGATTCCCTCTATAACATATAACATTCTCTGACTTTACCGCCATGCGTTTACGCGGTTTTAATTTAGAGACACAATTCTATTTTTTATATATTTTATATTAATAAAATTGTCACTTCATGCATTTTTTAATTATATTACATATTTTTTAAAAAAAATCTTTTATGACATGTACATTTGGTCTATCATCAAGGAATAGCAGCATCACATACTAAGTTAAAGAGCAGATGGAGTAAAACTATTATTAATAGAGATATTGGTATAGGTTATATATGACCGTAATATGGACAGTTCACTGGTATGAATATAATTAATAATATCCTAGTGGTTATTTTATTTACCAGTTACATTGTATTGCGGCAGTGGATCAAGTAAATAGAGGTGGTAATAATAGCATAGAAATGGGTGACTATGAAAAAATGGCTGCGGTACAATGTCCCACAATATCGCGACCTCAACAAAATGGCCGCGATGACTGACATAATTACCAACCAATGGACAACAAGATCCCGCTATAAGTACCAGGGGAAATGACCATGACACTATCCTGACGAAGCTACGAGGGGCGTGGCGTAACGCGTAGATGTGACGTAGTGACGTGGTGACGCACTTCCGGGTTGGCGCCATTTTGCTACACCAGAGTGCCTCAGTACACCCATGAGAGGTGTCACAAGTGAAATTTCGTCTGCTGAAATGTGAGTTGCAACTTGGCGGTTTTAAACAGAATAAACGTGATATACAGTTTTGCACTATGGAGGATCTTTGTGTTTTTGTTTCATGATTGCCACCATCCCATGAATTTTTGAGTACATGCACAGCGGTACCTATTCAGGGGGAATAGCAGATGGTGAAGGAGAGAGCATTGGAGAGTAAAGAGTGTCTTGCACCTGGAGAAAACGCATAGGGTCAAGGTGTGACCCGTAAGGCTATTTGGCCCCTGTGGGTCGCAGGGGGAAGGTGAGCGGGCATGCTAGCCATACAAGGATTGTCACCTACCACTTTGCACGAGCACAGGAGCATGTGTGTCCTCTAAAAACGTGTTTATACATCTATACTTACTGTGGACTGCATTTTTTTGCCTGCACCATCTATAAATAGCAATTTTATATGTTATAGAGGGAATCACTGTGTGCCGAGATTGTGCGGGCTGTTTGACACAGAATTCACTATTTTCTCATGGTTGAAACCCACTTTATTGTTAATCATATTTGATTTGATACTTATTTGTCACAGCGCTGCATCAATATTGATTATTTGTATATATATATGTCCATCTAAAAGGTGAGGATTGGATGTTGGCAGCTGTCTTTATATTATATATTGTAAACGCAGCAGCGCAGGTGGATTTACCACTTATTTCCCTTCTGCACCCTGTTGCATTTTTCTCCAGAAAGCTAAATGCCTCTGAAAGGAACTATGATGTGGGAGACATAGAGCTGTTAGCCATCAAGGCAGCACTTGAGGAATGACGCTACTTACTGGAGGGAGCTTCCCATCCTATTCTCATTTTCACAGACCACAAGAATCTTGAATATTTGAGAACGGCAAAATGTCTAAGGCCACGACAAGCAAGATGGGCACTATTCTTTTCCCGCTTTGTCTTTCATTTGACATACCGTCAAGGATCAAAGAACGGTAAGCCCGACGCACTCTCCCGTATGTTTCATGATCCAATTGTTCAGTCTGAACCTGACACGATTCTGCCAGCCAAGAACTTTCTACTTCTGCATACAGATCTTGTAACACAAATAAGAGAAGTGGTGGACGATCATCCACCCCCCATAGAGATGCATCTTCAGCTAAGAGACGGTCTGTATCTTCATAAGGAACAAATCTTTGTGCCAACAACTCAGGACTCTTATCTTCAAAAGGTCTCATGATCACCCCTTAGCGGGTCACTTCGGGATCCACAAGACCTCAAATTTGGTCTCCCGTTCCTTCTGGTGCCCAAACTCAATGAAAGATTGCCAGAACAATGTTAGATCTTGTGCAGTTTGTCTTCAAAACAAGTCTGACAAAGCCAAGACCTGGGGCCTGTTGGAATCTTTGCCCATATCGGAAAAACCATGGAATATGATCTCTATGGATTTTATTGTGGAACTTCCCCCATCGGAGGGATTCCCCACTATTTTTGAAGTGGTTGACCGCCTATCAAAGATGGCTCACTTCATTCCTTTGAAAGGGACTCCATCTGCTGCTGAAACTGCTTCTGCATTCATCAAAGAGATAGTAAGATTGCATGGCGTTCCTATCAATATTGTGTCCGATCGAGGAGTACAGTTTACATCCAAGTTCTGGAAAGCTCTGTGTAAGGCACTAGAGATCGAATTGCGCTTCTCCTCTGCATACCATCCACAAACAAATGGACAAACGGAGAGAACAAACCAAACTCTGGAACAATATCTCAGACACTTCTCATCTTATTCACAGGATGACTGGGTATCTCTCCTTCCGTTAGCGGAGTTCGCATACAATAACTCCATTCACTCTGCTACCAAACAGTCCCCTTTTTACTCCAACTATGGATATCACCCCTCCTTCCTTCCGGAAATACCAGTGGAACCCGCTGTCCTGGTAGTACAAGAAAGGATGGATTTCCTTAGGAGGAACAGTCAAATATTGGAAAAACCATTTCAGAAGCTCAAGCGAGTAACAAAACTTTTTTTGACAGAAGGAGAAGGGGCAACTTAAATCTGAAACAAGGAGATAAAGTCTGGTTATCCACGGCAAATCTAAAGTTGAATTGTCCTTCGAGAAAGCTTGGTCCAAGGTACCTGGGACCATTTACTATTAAGAGAAAAGTTAACCCTATAGCTTTCGAGTTAAAGCTACCTGCAAATATGAAGATTCATCCGGCGTTCCATTGCTCCCTGCTAAAACCACATATTCCAAGTGGATTTCCCAATCGAGATCCGGAGACTCCTGCTCCACTACTGGTTGAGGGAAATGAAGAATACAAGGTAGATGCTATTCTGGATTGTAGGAAGAGGGGCGGACAGACCCAGTTTCTCATTAAATGGAAAGTCTATGGTCCAGAGGATAATTCTGGGGAGCCATCCACTAATGCCCATGCCCCACGGTTAGTTCAAGCCTACCTCCATCTTCACCCTGAAAAACGAGCCCTAGTGGGCATCCGGAGGCTGCCCCTAAGGGGGGGGCAATGTAAGAGATTTCCGGCAAGACGAATCGCGATTAGAAATGCGCATGCGCATAGGAACTCCCGGAGAAGAGTTGTCGGTTGAGCGCATGCACGCAGAAATGCGCGATTGCGCACGTGCACACGCACGACAAAGATTGAAGCCAGGCTATTTAAAGAGTGTCTCTGCCCATGTTAGGTGCTGATTGGTCTTCAGCTCCCCCGTGTCCTGCTCGTTCCCATGTGATTCTTATGTTGCTGACCCGGCTTGTTCCTGACCCGACTCTTATTGCTCTCCTGATTGATACTGGTTCCTGACTTCGGCTCTGCTCCTGACATTGGCTTTCCTTCTGATTCTGTACCGTGCTGTACGACTGTTGATGACCCTGGCTATTCCTATGACACTGCTCCTGTCTCTTACCCTCACTACCTGCCTTGCTCTAGTGCACGCCTGGCAATCTACAAGACCTGCTCTGCTTGTTACTAATGTGCCTGAATCAGAAGATCATCAGTCCTCCAAGGTCATCATCTGCAAGAGCTGCAAACAACAACTACTGGCGCACTTGTCCCCCTGGTCCCTAGACTCCCTCTGTTCCAACTCCAGTGGGGTCAGGGCTAGTGACACAAGTGAGGCCGACCTCGTCATTTCAGGCTCCCACCAGGTACGTAACACAGCCCGTGTATAGATTTAGATAAAGAGCGTCCTCAACCTAGGCTCCTCCCAGGCCATGCACACTGACATGTTTCATCCCACCCCTATAAGGCTTGGTCACAGTTGCATTATTTATGCAAGTAGTTATTTCTCCATTTCAGGACTCTGCAGAACTTTTCTCTTTCAATAGTCCAGGGATCTCCAAACTTTCTAAACAAAGGGCCAGTTTACCTTCCTTCAAACTTTAATGAGGCTGGATTGTGGCCAATGGGAGCAGAAAATGTCTGGGTATCAGTGGCAATAAAAACAACGCCCCATCTTTAGCATTAGTAGAAGGAATAGTGCCCCATGTTTGGTATTAGGGGGAAGAAGAGTGCTCCATTATTGGTGTCAGTGGAAGAAATAGTGCCTCATTGTCAGTGTCAGTGGCAGGAACTATGCCCCATTGTTGCTGACAGTGGGAAAAATAATGCCCCAAGGGGCGGATAAAATCAAGCAAAGGGCCACATCTGGCCCAGGGCCGCTGTTTGGAGACCACTGCCATAGTCCATAGTCCCTAATCTATCTTGGAAACAAGATAAGGAAGGTGACTACATATGGAGAGACCATGAAGAATAAATGTAACCACCCTCTAACAGGAAGTCAGATCACAGCAGCAAAAAAATAAATAATTTGGAGAAGGATGAGAACAATAGAAGGTACTTTTTGAGTTAAAAATATATACTTGAATAGAACATTTTAATATAAGAAGTTAAATACAAACAATTTGTTTTTCTCTGAGCTACATTTCTTCAGCCATCCCTGGTGCACCTTGAAATCGTGCCCACTGCCTCCAGCATTAATTTAAGTCCTTCAGAGAAAGCCACTAAACACTACGTCTGTGCAGGAGGTTCTTTTAGATTTCTATGGGGCCATATCTTAGACATTCCTGAAAGTCTCTGGCTTTGGGAGATGCCTCATAGATGTCTATGGGTAACTACTGGGCTGGCCTAGTCACTAGCTTTCCTAAAATCCTACAGGGTAAGAAATGAGACAGAGGTAAAAAAAACAGGGTAACTCCTGTGAATTAATGGCGAGTTGACATGGTTGTAACTGCCTGTTTCAGCATGACTGCCCTTAGGCACAATAGCCTTGGGGAAACTACCATCCAGCAGCTGAAAGGGGCCAGAGATGGGTCACTGGTTGCTAGGAAGCTGGCTTTATAGCAATCAAGGAGCCCTGTATGGGAAGCTCAGTGTACATACAGTATTCGTCAGCACATCATGGATCTTCAAATACCTTCCATAGGTTTTTTTGAAGAACAATCACATAGCAGTATAACAAGTGCAATGTTTTGGAGCCACATAGGACCCCTTCATCAGACATGGGAGTATTAGAATGCAAAGGTACAGAGAGAGAATTCCCCCTTCTACCTCAAATGAGTGGAAGGGAAAATTGAGTCTTTTTTTTCATTCATTCTGCTGGCTGAATGTAAAAAATAGTCAGAGAAAGTCAGACTGACAGTAATTCTTTTCCCACCACATGCAGTTCAGTGAGTTTTTTTTTCCTGCACCAAAAATGCATGGATAGTAGGTTTTTTTTTTTTAATTTAAATATTTATTAGTTTTTCATATTATTACAAAAATTCCATAAGAAGAGACACAAAACATATAAAACATCAATACATTTCTACTTTGCCCCCTTCTAATTACCTCTTTTCTTTCCCTCCCCTCCCAACCCACCTCTACCCCCCCCCCCACCCCCTCCCTCCCATCTGCAAGATCTCCAATCTCTCAAGACCCAATAACTTTAAATAATTTCCTAATTTAAAATTTTCTATATTTCTCTTTCATTCCTGATTTTTCCCATTTTTCCCATCGCGAATAGTATATTTCCAACCTGTCTTCCTGCATATAGTATGATTTTTCCATTCTGCTAATCTGGTTTACCCTATTGATCCAATCCTCCTCCATCGGCACCTCTGTCTTCCGCCAAAACTTAGGTATCAACCCTTTTGCAGCACTTAAGTAGTACCATACGCCTGATTCTTTATATTTATTTACTGTTGTCTCAACATTATGTAGGAGACACTTGGTTGGGTCTAACCCTATGTCATTTCCAGTTATTATTTCTATTAATTTAACTATTGTCTTCCAGAAAACCTGAATTTTTGGACATTGCCACCATATGTGAAACACCGTGCCCTCCTCCCCACATCCTCTCCAACACATTTTTGAATTCTCCCCACTCATCTTGTGCTCAGTGCTCGGTGTAATATGCCATCGTGTCAGACATTTATAGTTAATCTCAACGTCTCTCATACTAACACTCTCGTGTACCAATCTAAATATCTTATTCTGTTGATCCTCATCTATCTCCACCTCCATATCTCTTTCCCAATTTGTTATAAAAATTAACTTTGTGTCCGTGTCTAATTCTGTGAGGATCCTATAAATTTTTGTAACACCGTGTTTCCCATCCCTACGTGTTTCTAATAGCCTTTCAAACAAATTCCACTCCTTTTTTAATCTCAAGGGTTTTGGGAGATTTCCAATGAAACATTTTAATTGGTGATATTTCCACTCATCTATTCTATTAAACATATCCCCCCCCTCTCTTTTAATTCTTTAAATGTTCTCAATTCCCCCTCTACCAATACATCTCTCAATTGGATATCTTCTTTTTTAAACCATCTCCCTGATATCTCATCCTTTCCTGGAGGAAAAAACTCCATGTTTGCAAGTGGCATTAATATAGAGTTGAATTCCCATTTCATGTGTTTATGTAAATTATCCCATGTCCTTAAAACATTTAAAGTGAAAGTGCTTGTGTTTTCTTTAATTCTTCTATATTGTGCTGGGACCCATATCATCTTACTCAAACTAATTCCACTCAGTTCGTTTTCTATTTTTACCCAACTTTTTCCCTTATGGTTAAATGTCCAGTCATATATTCTCGCTAAAATTACTGCTTTATGATATCTCTTGACATCAGGTAGTCCCATTCCCCCTTTCTCTTTAGTCCTACTTAATGTTTCGTATGATATTCTTGGTTTTTTATTCCTCCATATATATCTTGTTAACATTCTTCTCATTATCTTAAAAAACGCCTCTGGGAGTTTAATTGGGACCATTTGAAATCTATAGAGTATTTTAGGTATAATTACCATTTTAACTAGGTTTATACGTCCTAACCATGATGGATTTCCTCCTTCTAATCTTTTTAATTCATCCTTAGTCTCGTTTATCAGAGAAATATAGTTTAATCTATACAGTTGTTTATATGAAGTAGCCAGTTTTATTCCTAGGTATTTTATATCTTTTTCTCTCCATATAAAGGGGAATTCTTTTTGTAACTTTTCTTTTTCGCTCTTTGGTATATTGATGTTCAGAATCTCTGTTTTTGTTGGGTTAATCTTTAGATTTGATAGTTCACCATACTCCTTCAGGGTCTTCATTATACTTGGTAATGTTATTCGGGGGTTGCCTACATAAAACAATAGGTCGTCCGCAAAGGCCGCTACCTTATGTTCTATATTTTCTATCTGGATTCCCTTTACCGCTCCACTATTCCTTATTATTGACAACAAGGGTTTCAATGTCAAAACGTACAACAGGGGGGACAATGGGCAGCCCTGTCTTGTTCCATTGGACATCCCAATGGATTCCGACCTCTCCCCATTTACCGTAATGATTGCGGTGGGCTCCCTATATAATTTACCTATCCACTCCCGCATTCTCTCTCCGATCCCCAGCACTTCCAAGTTGTCCATCATAAAGCCCCAGTCCACTCTATCAAACGCCTTTTCGGCATCAATTGACAAGAGCACCACCGGGGCTTTTCCTTTTCTACTTTTCTGAATAAGCATTAAGGTTCTCAACCCGTTGTCTCTACCCTCTCTCCCTGGGACAAAGCCCACCTGATCTCCATGGATCCATTCAGGCATTAGTTCTTTCAGCCTGTTTGCTAGAACCTTTGCGTACAACTTGGTATCAGTGTTCAATAATGAAATTGGTCTATAGCTAGAGCACTGAGAAGGATCTTTTTCTTCCTTATGAATGAGAACTACATGGGCCTGAAGGGATTCCCTCCTCCCCTCCATCCCACCTCCCAAGTCATTCATATACTTCTTCAGCTTCGGTAACAGTAATTCACTAAATTTTTTATAGTACTTAACTGTATAACCATCCGGGCCAGGGCTTTTCCCACCCCCTGTACTTCTTAATGCTGCTTCTATTTCTTCCTGGGAAATTTCCACGTCCAAGGAATTCAATTGTGTTTCACTGAGCTTAGGTAATCCCGCATTTTTTAAATATATCATCCTTTTTTCGTTAATACCTTCTCTAATTTCTTTTGGTGCACCTTGATGACTAATGTTATATAACTTTCTATAATACTCCGTGAATACTTTAATAATTTCTTTAGTTGAGTGGACCAACTCCCCCTTAGGACTTTTTATCTTTTCTATATAATTCCTGTTTTTCTTTTTATTCAGGGCTCTCATTAAGTATTTTCCTGGTCTATCTCCTCATCTATATCTTTCACTTAATACTTTGTTATATACTCTTCTCCTCTCCTCTTCCATCAGTCTCTCTAGCTCGTCTTTTTTATCCTTTAACTTCTGTCTTGTTTCTATTGTTATTTTCTTCTTATGTATCTGCTCCAAGTCCAGGATTTCCTTTAGGAGTCCACTAACCCTCTCTCTTCTTTCTTTTTTCTTCCTTGCTCCCATCGCAATCAAGATTCCTCTTATATATACCTTATGGCTTTCCCATACTGTAGCTGTCGATACTTCCTCTGTCTCATTCTCCTTGAAATATACTTTAATCTCTTCCCTGATCTTCTGCGCAATATCCTCATCCAAGAGAAGAGCCTCATTTAACCTCCATCCTAAGCCTCCCGTCCACCTTCTTCCCCATCCTATTTTCATTATGACAGGGGCATGATCCGAGAAAGTTCTTGTCTCTATTTCTATTTTAACCAACAGTTCAATGAGTTGATGATCTATCAAAAAGTAATCCAGTCTCGAGTATATCTCATGTGCATTAGAGAAGAAGGTATAGTCTCTGTCTTTCATATGCATTATTCTCCAGGAGTCCACCAGTTGGTACTCGTGGATCACTTTCTTCAAAGCTCTCAGAGACCTACCCCCCTTTCTCTGCACAAGGGAGGTTGCATCCTTTTGTGGGTCCATACAAAGATTTAAATCTCCTGCTATTATTAAACGCCCTTTTTTAAAATCAATCAATTTTTTCAGCAGACCCTTCAAAAAGATCTCCGGTTTTTTGTTGGGGCAATATATATTGGCTAGTGTACACTCAATTCCCTGTAGTTTACCTTTCAAAAACAGGAATCTCCCCTCCGGATCAGTCTTTCTCTCTTCCAGCTCAAATCTCATATTCTTTGCCAAGCCTATTGCCACCCCCTTTGCTCTTTTAATTGGAGAGTCAGCGTAATACCATGTTGGGTAATATTTAGATTTTAGTTTCACGTTTGACTCTATCTCAAAGTGTGTCTCCTGTAAAAATACCACTGACGTTGCCCTGTGATGTAACTCTTTAAACAACTTAAATCTTTTCCCAGGACAATTCAACCCATTCACATTATATGTTATAAACTATATTTCTTCCATCCTTCATGAGTCTGTCTATCTTTCTTCTAAATCGTCTCTTCCTATTAGGCCCAACTGTCTTGCAGAGTATTAGCCCCGTAACCCCTCCCCCCCTCCCTCCCACCCAACCCCTATCCCCCACCCCCTCCCCCCCTCTCTTATTTTCCCCCTACCCGTTTTTAGGCTTATAAACTGCCTACAAATCATTTGTGGAACTGTTTCCACGGTTGATTTAAAATATTGGGCGTAAGCTCCGCCCATGGGCAGCTCACCTCTCCTCCGACCTCCCCAGCTCCCCTTTCTCTATCAACTGGGCTCTGCAATACCTTTACTTCCCCCCCTTAACCGGAGCTTCCAGAGGGACCTCCGCTTCTACAGGGGGGATACGAGGGGGGGTGAGGAGAAAAGAGAGAGAAGAAGAAAAGCATATATTTTACTTAATTCTCCCTCCCCCCTCCCCCCAGCCCCAAGGCCTCCCTCCCCCTCCCCCCGACCCGCTGCCAGTCCTCCTTTCTTGCATTAACCGTATCTCCTTTTTCTTCTTCTTCCCACTCAGCTATCTCCATTCTTTGCAAGTCCAGTCTATCGCAAAAATCTCTCAGTACGTCCGGGAATCTCAGATATGCTGTGACCCCATTTGTCCAGCCAATTAGAGATACTGAGGTACCCCATCTATATTGCACTTTCTGTTTTCTCATTTGCTCCAACAGGGGTTTCAGGGATCTCCTTCTCCATAGAGTCTCTGATGTTAAGTCCGCAAAAATTTGAATAGTCCAATCTCTATACTTAATTAATGATCTTCCCTTGATCTTCTTCCAAATCTCATTTTTGACCCCAAATTTCTGGAACTGGACAACGATATCTCTCGATCTTTCCCTCTCAGTCTCTTGTTTAAACTTTCCTATTCTGAACACTCCGTCCAGTTCAATCACATCTGTTTCAGGTCTGTCTCTTATGGAGTTTAAGATTTTATTAACTAGTTCATATAATGTTTCCCCTTTTATAGACTCTGGAATTCCTTGCATCCTGAGATTACACCTTCTTTCTTTATTTTCTTGAGTTTCCATCCTATAGAGCAATTTTTTCTGGGTTTTCTCCAAATGGGTTGTTTTTTTCCTTAGATTATCTATGGTTTGGGCCTGGGTTTTAACTTTCTCCTCTATTTCTTCCATTCTCGACAGCAAATGCCCTAAGTCGTTTCGAATAACTGTCATTTCATGTTTTATCATTTTCTCCAAACTTTGAAACATTTCTGTCATCTCCTTCTTATTCGGTACTTGTAGTTCACCATCAAGCTCTTTTTTTCCCAAGCCATCCTCTATTTGTTGGCTTCTACTGCTGTTCATACCCAATGACAATCTAGGACTATTTCCGGATCTAGTGTCCATTTCCCCTTTAGCACTGTCGCCTTGGGGCCTTTCTGGGGTAATATTACCGTATGATGTAAATTTCCTTAGCATGCCTGATTGAGACCCTTTGAGCCCTGCTCCCTTAGGACCTTTATTCTTCATATCCTCTATATATCTTTTGTCTTCTATATGCTCTAGATGGGGGTGTACCTCTCCTTTATGGTTTGTGCTCCAGACAGGTTTGCAGATTTTCCTTGTGTTTTGCTCTCCTGGGGCACCTGGGGCTTTTCTCTTCTAAACCCAGGGAATCCTCCTCTCTCCTCCTTGACCCCTTGATCCCCAATGTCACTCAGTAGTCCACTGCACAATAGACCCCCCACAGCTCTCACTCACCCTTCTCTTCCCAAGACGGTGGCTCCAAGCATGAGTGGAGGGCCTTCACATCAGCTCTGTCCTGGGGGGGATTCCTCTGGTCTTCCCACGCTATGCCTCGTTTTTCCTCTCTGGGCTTCGTCCCAGGGATGCAGGGTGGGTCTTCTAATACTCCCGGGTCTCCCCGGATTGAACAGTCTACTGGCCGGGGGCCGCAGGCAACAGCAAGCCAGGAGACACGGCCAGTAACAAGCCGGAGGTTGTAGGCAACAATAAGCCGGGGGTTATGGGCAACAGGGAGCCGGTAACAGTAAGCCGGCGTCTCCCTGTCTCATCAGGCAGCTGGCCGGCTTCTCCCAGAGATCCTCCGCGGTTGCATACATGCCCCCACCGCGTCACCTCGCATCCCAGCCGTCCGGATCCCTCTCTCACGAGGCGCCGGAGGAGCCGGCGCGTCACTGCAGCCTCCGTCCAGCTCCCATCTCCGTCTCTCCGGGCTCCATTCCAAGCGCTCCAGACTCCGGTGAGTCGTTCTCTAAGGGTCACTAGGGAGGTCGGGAAGCGGGACCTAGCCGAAAGCTAGTGCCGCTCGCTCCCCTCAGCCACCATGTCCAGGCTTCACCCACTGCTGTGCATGGATAGTAGGTTATATGGTTTCCAATTGCATAGTTGACACCAGTGCAGTCAGTTCCAGTGCGGTCCAGTTCCAGAAAAAAAGCAGAACATTTTTTCTCCACTGAACTGTACTGGAACATGGTAAAATGCATCAAAAACGCACTAGAATGCACCTAAACGCACATGTCCTTAATTAAGGTGAAGAAAAAAAGAGGTGAAAAAATGCACCAGAATGCTTCTAAAATGGGCATGCAGAAACGTATCCAATGAGAAATCTGGATTGTGATTCTGCAGTGTGAACTGGCCCTTAGAATACATCGCAGCTATAATGATGGGTTCTTAGAGTGGCAGGATTTACCCCTCCCAGGCCATTTTTTGCGACACGGTACTGCGTTACTTTAACTGACAACTGCATGGTCATGCAACATTGTACATAAATTAAATTTATGTCCTATTTTCCCACAAATAGAGCTTTCATTTGGTGGTATTTGACTACCTCTTCGTTTCTATTTTTTGTGCTATAAACAAAAAATACCGACAATTTTGGGGAAAAAAAACAATATTTTTTACTTTTTGCTGTAAGCCATATCCAATAAAAATATTTTAAAAATAAAATTTCTTCATAAATTTAGGCCAAATTATATTCTGCTACATATCTTTACTAAAAAAAAATCCCAATACATGTAAATTAATTGGTTTACGTGAAAGTTATAGCGTCTACTGGAATTTTTATTTTTTTACTAGTTATGGCGGCGATCAGCGACTTACTGCGGGACTGTGGGACTGCGGCAGGCATTCTGACACTGAGTGGGAACTGACTAACTGTCACTGATATCCCCAGTGACACTAATACAGTGATCAGTGCTAATAAAAAGCACTGTTACTATATTAATGACACTGGGCAGGAAGGGGTTAACATCTAGGGTGATCAAAGGGTTAACAGTGTGCTGTGTGTGTTTTACCATGTAGACAAGCTGCTTTGTATTGTTTTGCTGTGCAGAGCAATACAAAGCAGCCTGTTCATGCTGACAGGGGAGAGATCTGTGTTGTTTACTTACAGATCTCTCCCCTGTCAGCTCCTGATCAATCATTGAGTCCCGGCCGTGAATCAGCAGGCCTGGTGAGTAACATGCTAAGGAGCCAATAGCGGCGCGGTTAGGGAACGTGCGCGCCCCCTACCCGAAAATGCGAAATCACATATATATACATAATTTTGCGCATCCCTGCCTCCCTGTAGCAGTACTTCTGCTATAGGGCGGTCGGGAAGTTGTTAAACAAGCTGAGGTTAGAAGCTGATTGGTTACCATGCACAGGTACACCAGATTCTGAGTGCTCCAATTTTAGTAAATCTCCCCAAATGTGTCTTCTGCAATAAACTTCACCTACCTGCCTGCTCACAGCAATCTCTGAACTTACAGCGCCTGGCCCAATCCTGTGTTCTGGGATGACTAGCTCCTGTGCATGCGCAGGAATGATGTCATCCAATGCCGGCCAATGAAGAGACTTGAAAACTGCCACAAAGGAGAGGATGCCAGCAAGGGAAAAGTGTGTATCTCTGTCTTTAGTTCCACTTGAAGCATAACTGTGCATCATTTATGTACATTCTAGAAAATATATTTTAATATAATTGAGCCATCTTTAAAGTCATTCTAAAGGCTTATTTTTTTTCAAAAAGAATTACAAACATGTCTATACTTACCTGCTGTGTACAGTGGCTTTGCACAGAGCAGCCTGGATCCTCCTCTTCTTGGGTGCCCTGCAGGCTTTCCTGGCCCCTCCCTCCTGTTGAGTGCCCCTACAGCAAGCAGCTTGCTATGGGGGCACCCTCTGCTCCATGTGTCCATTCACACACGTAGCCGTGGCTTTGCCTCGCCCCCTCTCTCTTCTCATTGACTCACTGGCTGTGATTAACAACAGTGGGAACCAATGGCTCCCGCTTCTGTCTCAGCCAAAGAGGAGAGGGAGTCCCGGGATAGCCGAGACTCCAGTGCACATCGCTGGATAAAGAGGGGGCTTAGGTGAGTATTAGGGGAAACTGGGAGGGATGCTGCACACAGAAGGTTTTTTACCCTCATGCATAGAATGCATGAAGGTAGAAAACCTTAAGCCTTTAGAACCATTTTAAGTATGTAAAGGAATGTTATGTTGTGTAGAATGTGTATATGTTAATTTCAAAATCCATACATTTGTCCACATATGATTATA
The DNA here is from genome assembly GCF_062004578.1 of Staurois parvus. Taxonomy (NCBI): domain Eukaryota; kingdom Metazoa; phylum Chordata; class Amphibia; order Anura; family Ranidae; genus Staurois; species Staurois parvus. Next base: position 5,957,916 of record NW_028318500.1, on the reverse strand, counting down.
TACATGATACATAATATACAACATATATTCAAGAACAATACATTAATTCTATAATGCACAGAAATATTGTTTATGCTAAAATCCTGTAGTCCTCTAGTCTTATGTTCAGTTCCTATTTGTTTTTAACCACCAGAGGGTGCTGTCTATTAGGTTGTCAGGCAAAATGAAAATTATGAGCCACACTCACATGAAACAACTAAAAAATTGAAGCAATGAAAAAAAACGTAAATGTCTAAGGTATAAACCCCCTGGCAGTTTTTTTTTATATTTGTGTATTACTGAAAACATTTCCCTTACCTTTCTTCCCTGTAGACGCTACAGAAAATGGGAGAAAATATAAAAAAAGTGAGGAAATATCTTAGGGTTGTCACCTCATCCCTTTAAAACCGGACAACAATGATCAGTAGTCTAGGCCGAGTCGGTAGCAGAGGCAAACAGCAAGTTCAGAGCAGAAGCCAGGCCAGTAACAAGGTCATGGCTGCACATCAGGACTTAATCATGAGAATAAGGCTGAAGACCATACAGCACAGGAGTAATGCAGGGTTCAAGTTTAAATAAGCCACTTGGCAGCCGTGTGTGCACATGTGCATGTGCCAGAGCTCATACGTGCAGGCAAATGAACAATCTGTCTTCTATGCTTATGCATATGCACATATTTATTAGCCAAACAATAAGTCTTAGTCTGGCGGCTGGTAACATGTTCCTTCTTGTCAGGGAACCCTCAAAAGGCGTGTTTTGACATCAATTTGATTGATGCTAGAGTCTATGTCTGCTTGAACTTGGAATTCATAACCCACCCTGGGGGTAACTACAGCAATTAGAGTACAAAGAGTGCACCATTGGAGCTACAGAACTAATCAGCCACCACTAACACAGATGATGCCGCTGGCAACCTAATGGTTGCAACCAGAATTCCTTATTGGGCCCTCATATGGTGAGGAGGGTTGTGATGAACCAGTACCTTCAGTTCCTGATGGTCAACCTGCAATGAAGGATTTGCTATGGGGACATGAAAAACACAAATCCGTTGGTTGAGATGATAGAGAGGTACATGGTAACTGAACAGCTTCTTGCTCCAAACTTCAAAGAGCCATTTGTACAATGCAGAGGAAAAACGTCTTCCCTTTGAAAAGTTGGACCATGAAACCCCGGAACCCCCATGAGACAATACAGTGAAACAGAGTCATATGCATTCATGGCGCTGGTGCTGATTACTACCCCATGTGGAACTGTAAAACATGAGGCTGGTCCGGTAAAGGACCTAGTGCACTCCATAATTGTATATTGAGACTTCCCCTGGGAAAGTGCAGAGAAGTGGCGGCTGAATCAGGATGTCAAGCTGACTTCCCAAAAAACAGATAATGTTATTAAAATTACTAATGCTGATATGCCTGGTGTAGATACTCCTAATAAAGCTCAATTAGCCACAAGAAAGGGAATTTCTCCATTGCAGGTTATGCTGAGGACATTAGGAAATTGTGGAGTTCCTGTTTATGGATATCCAACCTGACCTAAACACGCCCAAGAGTTCATTCGGTATTGCCCAAATGCAAGACCTGACCATGGTCCATGCAAAAGAGCAGGTGGGTATCATCACTGGGGTGACCCAGGGACTAGGAGCGGATCAAAAGTGGCCCCATTTTGCTCGTAATGGGGCCTTCTATATTGGAACTTTAAGGTTCTGGAGGAGATTGTTAAACAATTACTGGTACAACAAGCATACAAAATAATGGTACTTGATGTTGTGAAGGACACTTGTAGGTTGAAATAATAGATTCATAGACGTGATGCCACATACCGGTTAACTGCACTTGTATCTCTCTTAATCCTTTCATGCCCCTACCTGTGATCAAAATCTCTTTTGAGTGAATAGCAATGGAGATAGTAGGTCCTTGGTGAAATTTACTCAACGGCACCAGCATATTTGGTCATCCTTAACTATGCCACCTAATATCCCAAGGTGAAAGCCCTGAGGAGTACCTTGGACAAAGCTATAGCCTGTGAGGTATTCCAAATGTTAACCCAGACAGGTTTACAAAGGCGATCCTTACTGACTAGTGAACTTTGTTTACATCAAAAGTAATGACACACGTCTGCAAATTATTACAAATTGGGCAGCTGTGCAGTTCAAGGTCTTTTTGAATCATTTGACCAAGTCATCCACAGATAGATGATTTTGAAATCCATTTTGAAATGGGTTGTACCAGATGACAGAAAAGAATGGGACTGCTTTTTGCCAGCATAAATGTTTGCTTTATACAAGATTTCTCAAGCATCCACATGGTGCTTTCCTTGCCAACGCTCTATAAACAGAGACTTTGGTTTTTTTGTGACCTGGTAAAAGAGACCTGGGAGAGTGACCCCCCCACCCACACACACACACCATCATCACCACCACAAACCTGTTTTACAGTATGTTTCCCAAATGCAGAAAAGGATTGAGAGCGGTGACATCACTCTAAGAGTGCCTCTTGGACACAATACAAATGTTCCTTAAAAGCATCAGCTTTGTTGGGTATCTAAGCTTCTGACTGTTTTTTTTTCTAGTTAATTTATTATTACTGGACATATCTTTGCTATCTTAGCTTCTTTTCCCTGAAGTCAAGTTTTTAGTTTTATTGGATTGGGCCTTCACACCAATCATTTTCTTTTGGTTGACCAGCTTATCTGCTGGTCTAAGTGACTTTCCTGTTTGGATAGTATTGCTCCAACAGTTTTTTCCTTAAGGCAGCCTATACATCATTCATTTTCTTTTGTTCATCCAGCAGGTTGAATGAAAGAAAATGATAAATTCCCCGATTCTCCTATGTTTATGGAGTGTGTGGATGGGAGAATTACTCCTGCTGTACTATTGTGTTCTGACGGCTATAGCTGACAGGATCGTTTGGGAAAAAAACTGCCAGGCTGGTTGTACAGAAGTCAACTGGGAAGTCGACATCTGTACAACCAACCTTTCCATAGATGGACGGCAATTCGACCCATCCCTGCTGCTGAACCAGCCAAATTTTGATCCACCTATGGCCTGCTTTAGATAAAAGGATTAACTGTCCTCTGCATTGTTGGTGGAGGCTCTTTGCTTCTTTAACTACTAGTTTCCTCTTGGAGTTTTTCAGTCCTGTTCTGAAACATCATGTTGATTGTACATGTCTCCCTTTGGCTATGCTCTTCTCCATATTTGGTAAATTGTTTTTCATCAAGCATCTATTCAAGCTTTGATGCTAGTTAACTTCCACATTGTTGGTTTTTCTAATCACCGTGCCCACCCGTCAACTGTTTTGAAGTCCAACACATCATGGACTCTTCTACAATCATGTGTCTCTCAATGGATGATAAAGAAAGTACTTTTGTACTTTACTGTCGTAAAAATCTTATATTAGAGTTCATTAAAGTACACAAGTCCTGCCCCTCTGTGTTATGATCTTATGTATCGACTGTTCACAAAATTGAAGCACGTAATAGACTATCCTACAATCCTGTTTCCAATATGGACTCCAAGAATAATATTTTGCGCCAAGTTTTGACCTTTTAACTCTTTTCGTTTTATTTCAGTTTCACAAAATTACACGCTGCTACTGATTTGCAATAAATGTTTTTTTTCACTGAAAATCTTAGTCAAATATAATAAAGTTTTTATTTTTATTTTCTGAATGATAAAAGCAAGACCTTATTAATATCTACCCTAGACTTTTGTCTATAATATTATATGCATACTAGCATTTGTAATCCCCTAAATTAAGGACAGAGGTTTGAGGCAATCCAGTCTTTTTATGTATATCTAATTAAAATAAAATACATCTTTTGCCATTTTTCTTCTGCAGCAGTTGGGAGAGGAGATACAGTGAACTAAAGAGAGGTAAGTGTTTAAATGTGTATGTATACGTATGTTTTGTGCATGTGCGGGGTCAGTAGGGGGCCCCATGAGATGCCCCTGGTACCTTTTTCATAGACTTTTTTGAGTTTGGGCAAGGATACAGGGGCCGCATGATCCCCTATTGCCCAGGGGCCCCATGAGTTGTCAGTCAGCCCGTGATGCAGAGTGTATGTATGTTGCATGTATGTGCATGCAGAGTGTATGTATGTTGCATGTATGTGCATGCAGAGTGTATGTATGTTGTATGTATGTGTATGCAGTGTGCATGTATGTTGCATGTACTGTGTGTGTGTGTATGTAATGTTGAATTCATGTGTATGCATGTACTGTATGCATAAGCAGTGTGTGTAAAACGGACTCTGCACGGTCTCTCCTTCCAATTGAGACTAATTTATATTTATAGTCGCAATTGCCATAGCTCTAGAGCACAGGCGTCAAACACAAGGCCCATGGGCCGAATCCGGTCCTCCAGGCCATTTCATGTGGCCCCTGCACCTCCCCTGCAGGTGCCCCCTTGTCTCCGCTCCCACCTTGTCTCAACAATCAGCAGCAGAGAGGACTCCTCTGCAAAATCCTGCACCTCTCAGTGCAGCTGCAGCACCCCCTCATCTCTGCGTCCCCTGGTCTCAGCATTCAGCAGACTCTGGTAACTGACTCCACTCCTCCTCTGGTCCTCCTCCAGACCGTGCACTCCTGCTTTCCAGCTCTGCCCCCAAAAGGGGGTGCACAGTGATGCTAGGGAGGGTGTGGGATTCTTGACATCTGATGTAATGGGGGTGCTCTAGACATCTTACAGATACAACCAGCCCTTTCAGGGCAACCATAAAGCTGATATGGCCCGTGATGAAATCCAGTTTAACACCCCTGCTCTAGAGGAACAGCTGACCCACAAAGTCAAAGTTTTCCACAAAGTATTTAGTCCCTTCGTGAGGTATTTATATTTCGGGGGATATCTAGATTAGTGGATGCTCCACAAACTGGCTATAGCAGCCCTTGGTGACGATTTGAATTTTAATTCTGGGGGAAGACAACGTTGTCTGGGGCATGATTATGGATGTGAATTAGGATTTTCATTATATTTTATATTGGTAGTAACTGATTTTGGTACTTAATAAAATTTTAAATTTTTACTAAATTCTTTGGTATACCGCATAAGTTCCTTGAGGTAACTTCTTTATAGTGTGGACTTTCTAGTTCATACAAATTTGGTTATATCTGTTCATACTTCTGACTCCTAAACTATTTATGTTACACACACCTGACCCCTGCACTCTATGCATTACCCACTCATATTCCCCACACTCTATGCATTACCCACTCATAATCCCCACACTCTATGCATTACCCACTCATAATGCCACCCATCATTGCCGCCTATCAGTGCCACCTATCAGTGCCGCCTATCAGTACCGCCTATCAGTATCGCCTATCAGTGTCACCTATCAGTGCCGCCTATCAGTACCGCCTATCAGTGTCACCTATCAGTGCCGCCTATCAGTTCCAATCAGTGCCGCCTATCAGTGCCTATCAGTGTCGCCTATCAGTGCAGCCTCATTAATGCATATCAGTGAAGGAGAAAAATTAACTGTTTGCAAAATTTTATAATAGAAACAAAGAAACTTTTTTTTTTTTTAATTTTTTGCTCCTTTTTTGTTTATAGCTCAAAAAGTAAAACATCCAGCAACAAATAAATACCACCAAAAAGAAAGCTCTATTTGTGAGAAAAAAATTATAAAAATTTCATATGGGTATAATGTTGCATGACCGCAATTGTCATTCAATTTGGCCTGGTAAGGAAGGGGGTGTAAGTGCCGGTAGGCAAGTGGTTAACAGGAAGAAGTGTGCTCTGACCTTCCTCCCTTCTACTGGTGGTATCCAGGGTAATACAGTGGACCTTGCTTTGTGCACTGGTGTGCAGTCATGTTGGAACAGGAAGGGGCCATCCCCAAACTGTTCCCACAAAGTTGGGAGCATGAAATTGTCCAATATGTCTTGGTATGCTGACACCATAAGAGTTCCCTTCACTGGAACTAAGGGGCCAAGCCCAACCACTGAAAATCAACCCCACACCATAATCCCCCTTCCAACAAACTTTTCACAATGCAGTCAGGCATGTACCGTTCTCCTGGCAAGCGCCAACTCTAGACACGTCTGTCACGGATCCACGGTCGCCGCCACCAACATGCGACAATCGCACGACCGCGACTAACAGTAATACGTCACGCCCATGGCGTCAGATCCCAGACCTTCTCACCAAACTCGTGACCGAAGGACAGGCCAATCTAAAACGTGCGCAACAAGGCCCCACCCAGCTGCACCCTGCACAGTGATTGTCCAGCTAATGGGCTACAATCGGTGCCTGCAGCCTGAATGCGCTTGTTACTGGGTCGGGTTAATTACGCAACTAACCCTTCACACTGCCACCACCGTCTTGAAATGTACAGAAAAGACGGACTCTGTCAGAAATACACTATATTGATTGAAAAGTCACCTGTCCAATATGGTCAATTGGGCAGGGAGTAAACAAACACAGTAGCGTCTCTTCAAAGGGCAGGTATTCATGAATTGCAGGTAAGCGCTTAAAAACAGTTTAACACTTTCAGAAAGAAAGATTTATTACTAAAAGAGTCAAACAGGTGCAATAAAATATTTACAAAGAGATGTCACAAAAATATATATATATGTATATAAGGACACAGCAGCAAGATAATAGGAAGGAGATTACAGGGTTAAGTTACTTGCCTTGCCTTGGTTTTGCAGATTCAAGCTGCAGAGCAGGGTGATTCTTTGATCTCCTTTTGTTACGATGTTCCCTGGGAGATCTGTGTGTATCTTAAACTAGCTTGTCTCTTCTTAAAAGTCCCTCTCAAAGGGGAGGGGGGCTCTTACTACACGTTTTGGGAGTGGTCAGTGGGAAACTCAGTTAAACTAACAGCTTCATAATCCATGACATGAAACACACAGTTGACCTGAGGAATGTTCAATTCTCTTTTAATTCCGGGAGAGAAGCTATTATCTGTTTTATGATGTGGGGGCTTACACAGTTTTGGGGTCAGTGCTTCCCAATTCTCTGAGAAATGCTGCCTTATCAAACGTAGGTGAGAAAGGTTACATGTTTCCCCAGACAACTGGCACCAAACCTGGTTGACCCAAACCATCTGTCAGGAGATAACGTTTGCCTCTCAGGACTGCAGGGGGGGTAGGAAATGAGGCTGAGGAATGAGAAATATCTTGAATAAAAAGAGAAAAAAGGGTTGAAGGAGAACTCCGCTCCAACTCTGATGAGCAAGTTTGCTACAACGTCCATTGGATTGCCAGACAGAGAAGCGTAATTGGTCACTCCAGAGAACACGTCTTCTGTTCTAGAGTCCAGTGGTGATGTAAGGCTTGCATGCAGCTGCTTGGCCATGGAAAACCATTCCATGAAGCTCTCTACGCACTGTTGTGCTAATCTGAAGGCCACACGAAGTTTGGAGGTCTTTAGTTATTGACAGTTGGTGACTTCCGCGTACTGTGCGCTTCAGCATGCGCTGACCCTGCTCTGTCATTTTATGTGGCCTACCACTATGTGGCTGAGTTGCTGTTGCTCCCACTTGCTTCTACATTATTATAATTTTTCATTTTTCGCCCGACAATTTGGCCAGAAAACGAGAAATCGGTCGTTCTGTTGCCACCAATGCTTACGAAAATTGGCAGTTTTTCGTAGATTTTCCAGCATGACTGATTATAGAAACGAGAAGGAACAGCGAAAATTGGCCGACGACATTGCCCACTAATGGTGCGAATATCGGCCAATTATTCTTTCGGAAGAAAATTCGGCCGATAAATGACCCGTGTATGGCCTGCATAAGTAGCAAGGAAATTTCACAGATGGACTTATTGCACAGGTGACAACCTATCACGGTACCACACTTAAATTCACTGAGCTCCTGAGAGCGACCCATTCTTTCACAAATGTTTGTAGAAGCAGTCTGCATGCCTAGGGGCTTGATTTTATACACCTGTGGCTATGGAGGTGATTGGGACACCTGAATCCTATGATTTGGAGGGCTGGCCCAATACTTTTGGCAATATCGTGTATATGTGGATGCTGCACTGCCATTCCAAGGCTCTTCTATATAATGCGTTCCTAATACATATTTTTGAGAGTCTCTAAGTTGGACCACATAAAACAGTGGATAAATTAATGGTAAGCATGTCTGCAGGGAGCCCATTCCTCCTTAAGTCACCGGTCACACTGCTGCCATTTAAAATTGCGCAATTTGTGTGCAATTTCAGTGCAATTTCAGGTGTGATTTCTGAAGACTTTATTGCTACTTGTGAAGATTTTCAACGATTTCTTGCAGTTTGCAGTGCGATTTCCATTATATTCTATGTACAGTCAGGTCCATAAATATTGGGACATTGACACAATTCTAACATTTTTGGCTCTATACACCACCACAATGGATTTGAAATGAAACAAACAAAATGTGCTTTAACTGCAGACTGCCAGCTTTAATGTGAGGGTATTTACATCCAAATCAGGGGAACGGTGTAGGAATTACAACAGTTTGCTTATGTGCCTCCCACTCTAATCAGCTAATTAAGCCATAACACCTGCAAAGGGTTCTTGAGCCTTTAAATGGTCTCTCAGTCTGGTTCAGTAGGAATCACAATCATGGGAAAGACTGCTGACCTGACAGTTGTGCAGAAAACCATCATTGACACCCTCCAAAAGAAGGAAAAGCCTCAAAAAGTAATTGCAAAAGAAGTTGGATGTTCACAAAGTGCTGTATCAAAGCACATTAATAGAAAGTTAGGTGGAAGGGAAAAGTGTGGAAGAAAAAGGTGCACAAGCAGCAGGGATGACCGCAGCCTGGAGAGGATTGTCAGGAAAAGGCCATTCAAAACTGTTGGGGACTTTCACAAGGAGTGGACTGAGGCTGGAGTTAGTGCATCAAGGAAAAAATGTAAAAATCAAATTTCACCATAACTGTAGGCCAAAATGTATTTTGCTACATGTGTTTGCTAAAAAAAATCCCAATACGTGTAAATTAATTGGTTTACGTGAAAGCTATAGCATTTACAAATAGCGGTATACATACTGGAATTTTTAAAAATTTTTTACTAGTATGGCGGCAATCAGCGACTTATAGCGGGACTGTGGCGGGCATTCTAACACGGGGGAACTGACTTGGTGTCACTGGCATCCCCAGTGACACAATACAGTGATTAGTGCTAAAAAAAGCACTGACACTGTATTAAGGGCACTGGGCAGGAAGGGATTAACATGAGGGGCAATCAAAGGGTTAACTGTGTGCTGTTTTACTTGTGTCTGTGTCCATGTGCTTTACTGTAATCACACTGCTTTGGATGGCTGTGCTGTGCACAGCCATCCAAAGCAGTGTGCACGAGCTGATAGGGAGGAGAACTGTATTGTTTACATACAGTTCTCCTCCCCATCGGAGATGCTCAGCAATCAGTAGGCACTGGCGAGTAATCACTGTCCGGGACCTGGTGATTGATAGCCGCGGCCTCGTTTTGCACAGAGAAGCCCTGATCCTCCTCTTCTCAGGTCCCCTGCCAGTGCTTCTGGCTCCTCCACCCTGAGGAGTGCCCCCATAGCAAGCTGTTTGCTATGGGGGCACTGTTGCATGCTCGTCCCCAAGCCCTGCTCTCTGTGTCCATAAGACACAGCAAAGTGGGACTCTGCCCTGTCCCCCCACCCCTTGCTCCCTCCTCACAGACTGCGATTGACAGCAGCCATAGGCTTCCACTGCTGTGTCTAAGCCAATGAGGAGGGGGAGACCAAGGAAAGCCGAGTCCATCTGTGCTGGTGGTCAGTGGAACTTTGTCTTTCTGTGCTGGTGGTCAGTGGAACATTGCCCCTCTGTGCTGATGGTCAGTAGAACTTTGCCCCCTCTGTGCTGGTGGTCAATGGAACTTTTCCCCCTTGTGCTGGTGGTCAGTGAAACCTTGCCCCCTTGTGCTGGTGGTCAGTGGAACTTTGCTTGCTTGTGCTGGTGGTCAGTGGAACTTTTCCCCCTCTGTGCTGCTGGTCAGTGGAAATTTGCCCCCTCTGTGCTGCTGGTCAATGGAACTTTTCCCCCTCTGTGCTGGTGGTCAGTGGAACATTGTTCCTCTGTGCTGGTGGTCAGTGGAACATTGCCCCTCTGTGCTGATGGTCAGTGGAACTTTGTCCCCTCTGTGCTGGTGGTCAGTGGAACTTTGTCCCCTCTGTGCTGGTGGTCAGTTGAACTTTTCCCCTTTGAACTTTGCCCCCTTGTCTTGGTGGTCAGTGGAACTTTGCCCCCTTGTCTTGGTGGTCAGTGGAACTTTGCCCCCTTGTGCTAGTGGTCAGTGGAAGCTCTGTTATTGTGTTTTTCTATGAAGACAAAAGATGTTAATGTATGGGTTGTTTTTTCTAAGCTAAAACCTCAGAATTCAGGTTTAATTGCAGTGTTGGACTTTGCGATAAATAAGCGGGTTTTAGGTTGCAGTTTGGGCACTCAGTCACTAAAATGTTCGCCATCAATGTTGTAGGCTATTTTTTGCAATGAGTGAAGCCAGCCCCTAGAAAAAAAACCTCCTAACAGTTTTCCAAGTTGTCCTGTCTTCTTTCCAGGAAAGAGCAGCCATTAGGACAAGCACTCCCTAGCGGTACAAAAGCGAGCATCGCCCCACACATGTTTGTGGATGAGCTTAGTGGCTGCAACAGGAGAACATGTAGAGGGCTTGGTAGAAGGACGGCACATGCTCCTCTACTGCTAGGAGGTGCGCTTCCTAAACATGGGCATACCCAGGTTCAGTTTAAAGGACGTTCAATGAACATATCATAAGTTTGAATGCCAAATCCAAACCCCTTTGATGTCAATGGGAGCTGAAACTGTAACAATTAGCCCAATTTTTAAGGCTAATAGTTGAGGGATTGGCAAATAACGGAAAGGGGATGAGGAGATGAACAAAAAAATACCATTCTGGAGGATGCTGTGATATCAATATTACTGTGAAGCATTAAAAATGCACTATTTCTTTAAGGTTATGTAATGATATTTAGGGACTGCATAGGGTATTTTTTGATAAAGGTGAAGTAACCCTTTAAACATGACTATTCTCAGAGTTCTAGCTTGTACCATTGCATGAATGAATCAAGCTAAGGTTTTCTTGTGTCTGTAGTGAATCATTGATGTAAAGTTCATTTCTATCTCTTATGCTTCCTTAACTACTGTGTAATGATTAGTGGGAGATAATAGCTGTGCATTCTTTTAAGAAGCTAGTCAACCAAAGAATGGCCATCCTGATCAGCTCATAATTATGTACAGGCTAACACCTTCATGTGCTGACCATGCAGTGCTGTGAAGTCTTGCATTAACATTTGTTTCTGTCTTCTGGCAGATGAAGCTTGTGAAAGCACATAGTAAGCTGGTCTGTTGCCTCTTGGAAATACTTGGAAGTACAACAGTAGGAATTCCATCACAAAAGTAAAAATACCAAGAGATGTATTCCTTGTTTAGGGATGTGATGGAGCATTTTATATAATAATTAGAGATGAGTGAAGTATTCAAAAATTCGATTCGACTGATTCGGCGAATTCGTGGAAAAATTTCGATTAGAGTCGAATATATTCGCTGCGAATTTAACTTATAAAAGGGTGTTTCTAGGCTTCAGAGAGCCTTTATATTAGTGCAGAACACTGTACCTTTAATTTAAATGCCCTTGGAGTCTGCTGGGGAAGAGAAATAATACTGACAGTCAGTATGACATGCAGATGAGTGCCGTCGATCTTAGAATCACCGCACACTTCACTCATTTGGGCAGTCACGGGGCCAAAACCAGAGTGTGGAGCCACAGTGTGGCGGTGGAGGCAGCAGCAATGGGAGGCCATACAGCACCCTATGACAAAAATGGAAACCACCAGCAGTGCGAGGAGACCTGAAAGTGGCACATGGCAGAGTGTGGCGATGGAGACAGCAGCAATGGGAGGCCGTACAGGGACCCATGACACACTCTGGACCTGGCAGCAGCATGAGGAGGCGGTAAAGGGGCCCATGACAGATTACGGGCCTGGCAGCAGCATGAGGAGTAGGTACGGGGGTCCATGGCAGATTACGGGCCTGGCAGCAGCAATGGGAGGCCATACAGGGACCCATGACACACTCTGGACCTGGCAGCAGCATGAGGAGGCGGTACAGGGGCCCATGACAGATTACGGGCCTGGCAGCAGCATGAGGAGTCGGTACGGGGGCCCATGACACACTCTGGACCTGGCAGCAGCATGAGGAGGCGGTACAGGGGCGCATGACAGATTACGAGCCTGGCAGCAGCAACTTGGACAGGAGGACGTTCAGCTTCTGCACCGTCGGGTGCGTGCTCGCAAACTGTTGTCTCTTGGAAACGTATTCCAAGAAAGACTGCTGACGGAATCCGTAAAGAGGAGTAGCAGGAGAAGGAGCATCTGAACGAGCGGAATATGCCAACAAGCGACAACAGGGGCCCATGACAGATTACGGGCCTGGCAGCAGCATGAGGAGTCGGTACAGGGGCCCATGGCAGATTATGGGCCTGGCAGCAGCAATGGGAGGCCCGTAATCTGCCAGCACCCTATGACAAAAAATGGAACACAACAGCAGTGTGAGGAGACCTGAAAGTGGCACATGGCATGAGACACTGTGGACCTGGCAGCAGCATGAGGAGGCGGTACAGGGGCCCATGGCAGATTAGGGGCCTGGCAGCAGCTATGGAAAGCCCGTAATCTGCCAGCACCCTATGACAAAAAATGGAACACACCAGCAGTGTGTGAGGAGACCTGAAAGTGGCACATGGCAGAGTGTGGCGATGGAGACAGCAGCAATGGGAGGCCGTACAGGGACCCATGACACACTCTGGACCTGGCAGCAGCATGAGGAGGCGGTACAGGGGCCCATGGCAGATTAGGGGCCTGGCAGCAGCATGGGGAGTAGGTACGGGGGCCCATGGCAGATTACGGGCCTGGCAGCAGCAATGGGAGGCCATACAGGGACCCATGACACACTCTGGACCTGGCAGCAGCATGAGGAGGCGGTACAGGGGCCCATGACAGATTACGGGCCTGGCAGCAGCATGAGGAGTCAGTACGGGGGCCCATGACACACTCTGGACCTGGCAGCAGCATGAGGAGGCGGTACAGGGGCGCATGACAGATTACGAGCCTGGCAGCAGCAACTTGGACAGGAGGACGTTCAGCTTCTGCACCGTCGGGTGCGTGCTCGCAAACTGTTGTCTCTTGGAAACGTATTCCAAGAAAGACTGCTGACGGAATCCGTGAAGAGGAGTAGCAGGAGAAGGAGCATCTGAACGAGCGGAATATGCCAACAAGCGACAACAGGGGCCCATGACAGATTACGGGCCTGGCAGCAGCATGAGGAGTCGGTACAGGGGCCCATGGCAGATTATGGGCCTGGCAGCAGCAATGGGAGGCCCGTAATCTGCCAGCACCCTATGACAAAAAATGGAACACAACAGCAGTGTGAGGAGACCTGAAAGTGGCACATGGCATGAGACACTGTGGACCTGGCAGCAGCATGAGGAGGCGGTACAGGGGCCCATGGCAGATTAGGGGCCTGGCAGCAGCTATGGAAAGCCCGTAATCTGCCAGCACCCTATGACAAAAAATGGAACACACCAGCAGTGTGTGAGGAGACCTGAAAGTGGCACATGGCAGAGTGTGGCGATGGAGACAGCAGCAATGGGAGGCCGTACAGGGACCCATGACACACTCTGGACCTGGCAGCAGCATGAGGAGGCGGTACAGGGGCCCATGGCAGATTAGGGGCCTGGCAGCAGCAATGGGAGGCCCGTAATCTGCCAGCACCCTATGACAAAAAATGGAACACACCAGCAGTGTGAGGAGACCTGAAAGTGGCACATGTTTGGGGCATGATTCATGGCGGATTTAGTCAGTTGTGTCAGGAACTGGTGGTTTGAAATCCAGACTAATCCACGCCTGATTCATTTTCACAAACGTGAGTCTCTCCACACTTTGGGTGGACAGTCGTGTCCTCCGCGGAGTTACAATACCTCCTGCCGCACTAAACACGCGCTCCGATGCCACGCTACTGGCCGGGCATGACAGCCTTTCAAGGGCAAATTCAGCTAGCTGGGGCCAAAGGTCAAGTTTCATTGCCCAGTAGTCAAGGGGATTGTCTACCTCGGTTGGCAGGGTGCTGTCCAAGTAGGCCTAAGCCTGTTGTTTGAGGTCCTGCTCCAGGTCCACCTGATGCTGCTGCTGCTGCGGCTGGTTAGTAGTTTCCTCACTGCGCTGGTGAAGAAAGCTACTCATCATCGACTGCAGACTGAGGCAGCCGCTGCTGGTGGAGCTGCCACTGCTCCTACCACCCCACCCCTCCCCTGCTGCCATGGCAGCGGAACGCGAGAGCACAGGGCCCACAGTGTCTGAGGATGGACGTTGGCGCAGAAAGGCAGAGACCAGCTGACTACATAGGTGGTTTTTATAGTACGTTATTTTGGCCTCCCTCTCAGCAGGTGTGAAAAAGGCCACCATTTTTGAACGGTAGCGAGGGTCCAACAAGGTGGACAGCCAAAAGTCATCCCTCTGTCTGATGGTTATTATTCGGCTGTCGCTACGCAAGCAAGCGAGCATGCTATGGGCCATTTATGCCAAGGAATGCGAGGGACTCCCTGCCTCCATCTCCACAGCATACTGCCACGCTGCGTCTGGGTCCTCTGTCTCCTCCTCCTCCTCCTCTACCAGATGCTCCTGCTCCTCCACTCCTGTCCGCTGAGTGGAAAAACCACCCATTTCACTCAATAATTCCTGAGCACCAATGTCCTCCTCTACCTCCTCCTCTTCTTCCTGTCCTGCCCCCACAGGGGTCATGTGGCGTTGAGATCTGTGCGCCCCGTCTACCGCACCCTGACCAGCCATTGTTAACAGCATTTGTTCCAGGATGTGCAACAGAGGAATGACGTCGTTCATCCCATAGTCCTGCCGACTCACGAATAGCGTGGCCTCCTCAAAGGGCCTGAGCAAGCGCAGGTGTCACGCATGAGCTGCCAATGGCTGACATCTAAGTTACACAGGGAGTACCTTTATCCGCTTGTAACATCAGGAAATCTGTGATGGCCTTTCGCTGTTCGTAAAGGCGGTCTAACATATGTAGGGTTGAATTCCACCTTGTTGCAACGTCACAGCATGAGGAGTCGGTACGGGGGCCCATGGCAGATTAGGGGCCTGGCAGCAGCTATGGGAGGCCCGTAATCTGCCAGCACTCTATGACAAAAAATGGAACACACCAGCAGTGTGTGAGGAGACCTGAAAGTGGCACATGGCAGAGTGTGGCGATGGAGACAGCAGCAATGGGAGGCCGTACAGGGACCCATGAGAGACTCTGGACCTGGCAGCAGCATGAGGAGGCGGTATAGGGGCCCATGGCAGATTAGGGGCCTGGCAGCAGCTATGGGAGGCCCGTAATCTGCCAGCACCCTATGACAAAAAATGTAACACACCAGCAGTGTGAGGAGATCTGAAAGTGGCACATGGCAGAGTGTGGCGATGGAGACAGCAGCAATGGGAGGCCATACAGGGACCCATGAGAGACTCTGGACTTGGCAGCAGCATGAGGAGGCGGTATAGGGGCCCATGGCAGATTAGGGGCCTGGCAGCAGCTATAGGAGGCCCGTAATCTGCCAGCACCCTATGACAAAAAATGGAACACACCAGCAGTGTGAGGAGACCTGAAAGTGGCACATGGCATGAGAGACTGTGGACCTGGCAGCAGCATGAGGAGGCGGTACAGGGGCCCATGGCAGATTAGGGGCCTGGCAGCAGCTATGGGAGGCCCGTAATCTGCCAGCACCCTATGTCAAAAAATTTAACACACCAGCAGTGTGAGGAGACCTGAAAGTGGCACATGGCATGAGACACTGTGGACCTGGCAGCAGCATGAGGAGGCGGTACAGGGGCCCATGGCAGATTAGGGGCCTGGCAGCAGCTATGGGAGGCCCGTAATCTGCCAGCACCCTATGACAAAAAATGTAACACACCAGCAGTGTGTGAGGAGACCTGAAAGTGGCACATGGCAGAGTGTGGCGATGGAGACAGCAGCAATGGGAGGCCGTACAGGGACCCATGAGAGACTCTGGACTTGGCAGCAGCATGAGGAGGCGGTATAGGGTCCCATGGCAGATTAGGGGCCTGGCAGCAGCTATGGGAGGCCCGTAATCTGCCAGCACCCTATGACAAAAAATGGAACACACCAGCAGTGTGAGGAGACCTGAAAGTGGCACATGGCATGAGACACTGTGGACCTGGCAGCAGCATGAGGAGGCGGTACAGGGGCCCATGGCAGATTAGGGGCCTGGCAGCAGCTATGGGAGGCCCGTAATCTGCCAGCACCCTATGACAAAAAATGGAACACACCAGCAGGGTGAGGAGATCTGAAAGTGGCACATGGCAGAGTGTGGCGATGGAGACAGCAGCAATGGGAGGCCGTACAGGGACCCATGAGAGACTCTGGACTTGGCAGCAGCATGAGGAGGCGGTATAGGGGCCCATGGCAGATTAGGGGCCTGGCAGCAGCTATGGGAGGCCCGTAATCTGCCAGCACCCTATGACAAAAAATGGAACACACCAGCAGTGTGTGAGGAGACCTGAAAGTGGCACATGGCAGAGTGTGGCGATGGAGACAGCAGCAATGGGAGGCCGTACAGGGACCCATGAGAGACTCTGGACCTGGCAGGAGCATGAGGAGGCGGTACAGGGGCCCATGGCAGATTAGGGGCCTGGCAGCAGCTATGGGAGGCCCGTATTCTGCCAGCACCCTATGACAAAAAATGGAACACACCAGCAGTGTGAGGAGACCTGAAAGTGGCACATGGCATGAGACACTGTGGACCTGGCAGCAGTATGAGGAGGCGGTACAGGGGCCCATGGCAGATTAGGGGCCTGGCAGCAAATATGGGAGGCCCGTAATCTGCCAGCACCCTATGACAAAAAATGGAAAACACCAGCAGTGTGTGAGGAGACCTGAAAGTGGCACATGGCAGAGTGTGGCGATGGAGTCAGCAGCAATGGGAGGCCGTACAGGGACCCATGAGACACTCTGGACCTGGCAGCAGCATGAGGAGGTGGTATAGGGGCCCATGGCAGATTAGGGGCCTGGCAGCAGCTATGGGAGGCCCGTAATCTGCCAGCACCCTATGTCAAAAAATTGAACACACCAGCAGTGTGTGAGGAGACCTGAAAGTGGCACATGGCAGAGTGTGGCGATGGAGACAGCAGCAATGGGAGGCCGTACAGGGACCCATGAGACACTCTGGACCTGGCAGCAGCATGAGGAGGCGGTACAGGGGCCCATGGCAGATTAGGGGCCTGGCAGCAGCTATGGGAGGCCCGTATTCTGCCAGCACCCTATGACAAAAAATGGAACACACCAGCAGTGTGAGGAGACCTGAAAGTGGCACATGGCATGAGACACTGTGGACCTGGCAGCAGCATGAGGAGGCAGTACAGGGGCCCATGGCAGATTAGGGGCCTGGCAGCAGCTATGGGAGGCCCGTAATCTGCCAGCACCCTATGTCAAAAAATTGAACACACCAGCAGTGTGTGAGGAGACCTGAAAGTGGCACATGGCAGAGTGTGGCGATGGAGACAGCAGCAATGGGAGGCCGTACAGGGACCCATGAGACACTCTGGACCTGGCAGCAGCATGAGGAGGCAGTACAGGGGCCCATGGCAGATTAGGGGCCTGGCAGCAGCTATGGGAGGCCCGTATTCTGCCAGCACCCTATGACAAAAAATGGAACACACCAGCAGTGTGAGGAGACCTGAAAGTGGCACATGGCATGAGACACTGTGGACCTGGCAGCAGCATGAGGAGGCGGTACAGGGGCCCATGGCAGATTAGGGGCCTGGTGCAGCTATGGGAGGCCCATAATCTGCCAGCACCCTATGACAAAAAATGGAACACACCAGCAGTGTGTGAGGAGACCTGAAAGTGGCACATGGCAGAGTGTGGCGATGGAGACAACCCACCGACTGTTTTGCTCGCTGCCAAGCTGCCACCCTCTTCTCCTGATGATGCGGAAGCAATAGCCTGATGACGACGAGGCTGCCAAGTGCGATCAGCCTCATCATCATCAATTAGGGTCTCCGCGTCACTACTAGCCCCCTCGGCTGCGTGTGGGTCAGGAGACAGACCTGTCTCTAGACCGGCTACCGAGCCACTCTCCTCGCCACTACTTCTTCGCCTGGCTGCTGAAGAGGCGGATGTCTCCCCCCGTTCCTGACCGCCCTCTGTTAGCTCTTCCTCACTGTACTGGATGACACTGGGAGCACTGGCCTCTGGCTGCGAATAGTGCTGCCTCGACCCCTTCCTCTGCTGCCACGTCTGCTCGCTCCTAAAACATTGCCTCCTCTGCCACTCCTCTGCATGTTGTCTGACATACTCTTTAATTAAACGATTCTGTGTCCCTGAGTAACAATTCTGTGTCTGTCCCTGAGTAACAATTCTGTGTCCCTGAGTAACGTTTCTGTGGCCCTAAGTAACAGTTCTGTGGCCCTCAGTAACAATTCTGTGTCCCTCAGTAACAATTCTGTGTCCCTCAGTAACAATTCTGTGTCCCTCAGTAACAATTCTGTGTCTGTCCCTGAGTAACAATTCTGTGTCCCTGAGTAACGTTTCTGTGGCCCTAAGTAACAGTTCTGTGGCCCTCAGTAACAATTCTGTGTCCCTCAGTAACAATTCTGTGTCTGTCCCTGAGTAACAATTCTGTGTCCCTGAGTAACAATTCTGTGTCCCTCAGTAACAATTCTGTGTCCCTCAGTAACAATTCTGTGTCCCTCAGTAACAATTCTGTGTCCTTCAGTAACAATTCTGTGTCCCTCAGTAACAATTCTGTGTCTGTCCCTCAGTAACAATTCTGTGTCCCTCAGTAACAATTCTGTGTCTGTCCCTAAGTAACAATTCTGTGGCCCTAAGTAAAGTTTCTGTGGCCCTAAGTAACGTTTCTGTGTCCCTAAGTAACGATTCTGTGGCCCTAAGTAACGATTCTGTGGCCCTAAGTAACGTTTCTGTAGCCCTAAGTAACGTTTCTGTAGCCCTAAGTAACGTTTCTGTGGCCCTAAGTAACGGTTCTGTGGCCCTCAGTAACAATTCTGTGTCCCTCAATAACAATTCTGTGTCTGTCCCTAAGTAACAATTCTGTGGCCCTAAGTAACGTTTCTGTGGCCCTAAGTAACGTTTCTGTGGCCCTAAGTAACGTTTCTGTGGCCCTAAGTAACGGTTCTGTGTCCCTCAGTAACAATTCTGTATCCCTCAGTAACAATTCTGTGTCTGTCCCTGAGTAACAATTCTGTGTCCCTAAGTAACGTTTCTGTGGCCCTAAGTAACGGTTCTGTGGCCCTCAGCAACAATTCTGTGTCCCTCAGTAACAATTCTGTGTCTGTCCCTAAGTAACAATTCTGTGGCCCTAAGTAACGATTCTGTGGCCCTAAGTAACGATTCTGTGGCCCTCAGTAACAATTCTGTATCCCTCAGTAACAATTCTGTCTGTCCCTGAGTAACAATTCTGTGTCCCTAAGTAACGTTTCTGTGGCCCTAACTAACGATTCTGTGGCCCTAAGTAACGTTTCTGTGGCCCTAAGTAACGTTTCTGTGGCCCTCAGTAACAAATCTGTGTCCCTCAGTAACAATTCTGTGTCTGTCCCTAAGTAACAATTCTGTGTCCCTAAGTAACGTTTCTGTGGCCCTAAGTAATGGTTCTGTGGCCCTCAGTAACAATTCTGTGTCCCTCAATAACAATTCTGTGTCTGTCCCTAAGTAACAATTCTGTGGCCCTAAGTAACGTTTCTGTGGCCCTAAGTAACGTTTCTGTGGCCCTAAGTAACGATTCTGTGGCCCTCAGTAACAATTCTGTATCCCTCAGTAACAATTCTGTGTCTGTCCCTGAGTAACAATTCTGTGTCCCTAAGTAACGTTTCTGTGGCCCTAACTAACGATTCTGTGGCCCTAAGTTACGTTTCTGTGGCCCTAAGTAACGTTTCTGTGGCCCTCAGTAACAATTCTGTGTCCCTCAATAACAATTCTGTGTCTGTCCCTAAGTAACAATTCTGTGGCCCTAAGTAACGATTCTGTTGCCCTCAGTAACAAATCTGTGTCCCTCAGTAACAATTCTGTGTCTGTCCCTAAGTAACAATTCTGTGGCCCTAAGTAACGTTTCTGTGGCCCTAAGTAACGATTCTGTGGCCCTCAGTAACAATTCTGTATCCCTCAGTAACAATTCTGTCTGTCCCTGAGTAACAATTCTGTGTCCCTAAGTAACGTGTCTGTGGCCCTAACTAACGATTCTGTGGCCCTAAGTAACGTTTCTGTGGCCCTAAGTAACGTTTCTGTGGCCCTAAGTAACGATTCTGTGGCCCTAACTAACGTTTCTGTGTCCCTAAGTAACGTTTCTCTGTCCCTAATTCTCTCCCTGAATACAGCCAGGTCTGCCTCTGTTGAATGACTGGAGGCAAATGGAGAATTCTAAAATGGCCGCCATTTATAGCTCGACCATTACACTGTGCTGGCTGGCTGGCTGCTGATTGGCTAATGCGATCACATGTCATGAATGAATGCATTATGGGTCAGCGCGCCTTGTCTGCGCGCCTTCCCAGACATCCCCGCTCCGTCGCCGCACATGTCGCCGCCATTTTAGGAAAAATTCCGAAGTCTGCTTATTTTCGGATTCGACGCGAATCTAAATTTTCCTAATATTCGAAACGAATTCCACTTCGCCTACTTCGATTCGCTCATCTCTAATAATAATATAGGGATGCCTTGGATAAATGTATTAAGCTCTGGGAACCATGGTTGTCTCTTTCTGGTTTGGCATCCAATTCCTTGGTGTTGCAAAATGTGAAAAGGTAGTAACGCCTCCGTGGCAAAACGTAACCATGTTTACTCTAAAGGGAAAAAAAGGGTATCAAAGTATAAGATGGAATTTTCTTATGGGGCTTTGAGAACAAGCAGACAGATTTATGTTGTAATGAATGACTTAGTATCTCAAGGCATAATAAGACAACAGAAGGAAGGAGCCCCTTTTTTTGGAGTTTGCTTGTTTGTGTCACATACCTGATAAGAGTCTGAGATGATGAGGTTGGCCTCTCCTGTATCTCCAGCCCAGGCCTCTCTAAGAATGAAACAGATAGTGCCAAGGAGCAAGAAAAACAGGAGTACCGGAAGATGTTAATAGAAGAATTTGCCACTAGAAATGCAGGCTTGGTAGAACTGGCAGGACATCAAGTCAGGAACAGAAACTCTGAAGGACAGACCAGCCAGAGTTAAGGAGGAACTCCACGTGCACTGCAAGTTCCCAACAGGCTTGTGGCAGGAATCCACTGTGATGGTTGCAGCAAATGCAAATTACAGGGCACGTGTAGCAAGTAAATTAATAAACCTTCCACTATTGCTATTACTAGGTTGCGACTAGAGGGAGCTCTAATGATTTGTAGTGTGACTTCATCAGACCAACAAGCTCACATTAAACTTGGAATGAGCAAGTGACCACATGTTTTCTGTTCTCCTCTTTGATACAGGTTAGTCACACGTGGTTTATGCTATCTTTGTTCAGTTTTGTGTTTGTTCTGACATTCACTTTCTCTGTTTATTATCCTATATGTTATTAATGGTAACTCTCTAACACATATTGATGCTCTTCTCCATGTGGCCTGTGCTGCCACTATAAAGAAGGTAACTATCCGTATAGTGTGATTCATTTCTGTTTTCCTCTTTGATATAGATACTGCAGGTGCAATCTTTGTCATACCTCACACTCAGACCACCGATAATCCTGTAACACAGGCACTAGGTAGTAATGTAGAGCTGAATCAGAGACAGGAACGTGATCATATGGGTAGCCAAGGTCAGCAGCGGGTGAGCAACAAGGTAGGTAGGATCATGTTGTAAGCAGAGCCGAGGTCAGTAACGGTAAACAGCAGTAATGGTAGAATCCCAGATCAGGGTCAAAGGCAAGCCATGTAAGTAATAGAAGACACTTACAGGACACTAGCAGGACATAGGATGCATCTGAAGACCAGTCAGTGCTGTCACTGTCAGTGCTGTCACTCGGTAAAAGTATCTTTTAAATAGGCTGTCTTCCCTGACAGTTTGTTTTTGTCATGTAGTGTGAAGGAGCTTTTAGGTGTCTAGAGGTACTACACAGGGTTAATATTGTGGTTTACTTTTATGTATGATATTTTTTAATCAACTAATATAAGACAACATATGGTCATGTATGTTTTTATTTGTGCTAAATGGAAAAAAAGAATAAAAAAAAAAGGATGGTGGGAAAAGTTATGAAAATACAATAATCCGTTTATGTTCCTGTGACCATTATGCTAAATGATCATCTAGATTATTGCATAGATCCGACAATGGGCTAACTATAGACAGGCACAATCAGATTCTTCTGCACATTCTTTGTCGTGTGATTTGTCTGCCATATAGGGGAAGTGCATGCATGCTAATGTCTTCCCTCCTGCTCAATGAAAATGGAAGAGGCCAAATTATACAGGTATTTTCCAAAGGAAAGGTTTTGACCAGTTCCAGGGGTAAGACATACTCAGCATTGCCCCTTTATGGTAGAATTAACATCACTATCAATCAGTTGTCATTTCAGGTATTGGAACTCCAGTGAGATAAGGCTATTTATGAACACTGTATAATATACAACAGTTTATCAAATTGTCAATCCTGCAATGACATGTATGATTCTACCTTCTATACTTAAATGAGGAATAAAGCATTTCTTGGATTTGTGATGACATGCAAATCATTGATGCCACCTGTCCTGGATTTATTGGGACAATCCTGCATCTGTGACTTCTGTCCCAATGATGCTTTGTGGTAGGATCCCCTATTTGAGTTACAGAGCATGTGCATCAAATGAATAAAGGGTATTAAAATAAAGGATTGCGGTAGCGAGTCGGCAATTCCTGGGTTGGGACTGTCCATGGGTGCAAGTGAGTGTGGCCTGGGAGAGACTGCTTGGAAGGTGGACTTGTCAAGTGTGGGCTGTGGGCAGGAAGGACTGGGACTAATATGCTGGCAAGTTTGGGATATATAATCTGTTTTAAGAATATAATGTTATAATAATGGAAGTGTTTCTGGTTCCTTTGACTCACTTTACTATAACCTTAAGAAGCCCATAGATTATACAATTTTCTTTCCTTCAGCCATGGGTAGAAGGAAATAAACTTGCTCAATTCCCCCATCAAAGCAATCAGTGTTGATGGGCGAATTCCTCCTGCAGCGCTATTGTGTTCTGCCAGCGGGGAGCCTTCTCTGCCAGCAGAACACAATGATCACTGCTAGTGTCATAGACACTAGTAGTGACCACATGAAAAAAAATCCAACAGATTCGTAGAACTGAAGTTGATCAATGGATCTCCACCAGTACAACAAACCTGCTCATAGATGGATCAAATTTCAGCCGATCCCTGGCCAAGATTTGATCAATCTATGGCCAGCTTTACTGGATGCATTATCTCAAAAATATTAGGTGCAATGCTAACACAACAAGATAAGAAACTTTAATTTTTAAAGCCTGCCTGTGTTTATATGCTTCTAGTGGCAGGAGTTTAACAAATGAAATGTAGCTTAACAAATATTAAATCTCAAGAATACTTTGCATAGTATATGAATTATTATTATTATTATGATCAAAGATTAAAATGGATGTAAACCCTAAATGGATGACATTTAAAGTTCTAAAGTACTGTGTATCACATTTTCAACTTTTTCCATCCTTTTTGTATCTCATTACCGCCGATCTCCTCCAGCCACTTTTAGCCACTTCCTGTCCACATGCACTTGCTACAGTGGCGGCTGTACATCAATGATCTGGATCAGTTTCCTGACAGTGACAATGGTGTACCCAGGGACATATTTACCACAAGGCAAACAAGGCACTTGCCTAGGGTGGCATTTTTCAGGGGGGCAGCACCTCCCCCCAGAAGAAGGGATGAAAGAAGGGACAAGCGCACCATGGGAACCAGGTGGGATCTGAGAGAGGCTGTGGGATGCTTGATGGTGTATGTAGAGCCTGGCTCTCATTCCTGGGGATGTGTGGAGCTGTGAAGATGACTGTCTCTCTATCGCCAGGGAAGGGGGTGTACTGGAAGGCTCTCCCGGGTGGGGGGCAAGGGTGTTGTTGGTCAATGTCAGGCTCTCTCCGCAGGAGGGGGAAGGGGGGTTGTGTTGGTCGGTGTCCGTGAGGGCAAACGATTTTTGTGTTGACTAGGGCAGCACAAAACCTAAATACACCACTGGGTGTACCATGTCTGTACAATATGCGTAGGCATGGTTAATTGTAAGCTATACCAAGGGAGCATGTAACAATGCAAGGGCACATTTATTTGAGAGACATTTGTCAGTCTGTAACAGAAAATGCCTAAGCAAGCATCTTTATGGCAAGATAACCAGATATTGCTGTAGTGAAAGCTGCATATTTATAAGGGATGAAAACTAAGTTTGAAATTACATTAACATGTTCAAGTGTCTATAAGATTTTAGTAATTGTGTTTAGATCTACTCAACAGTTCAAAGATGATGTGCTGTAACCTATAGCTGTAAATTGCATTTCCACCTCTATCAGTTTAGAGTGCGCAGAACAAAGACATATCATTTCTGGCAATTTAGCATTGGCTATTTGCACTTGATACAAAATGGGGGAAGTTTTGTAAAGAAAAATAAATTTACAGATACATGTGTAGAGGTCAACATGCGCAGTTACACTAATGTTCAACTTTATTCCAATGTCTGGGCAGTTACATAGGAATCTCACGAAGGTACCTGCCTATCTCTTACGTAAAGGTCACAGGTAGGCTAAAACTTGATGACGGATGGTCCAAGGTTTAGAGCAGAGTAAGGATCTTATCTTTTCAAGTATGTCTTAGTATCTCAGATAGTCATACATAATTACAGCTAATAAGTAACCTTATACTTGTATATACAACAAGGCTATCACTTGGTTTTATTTAAAGTATAATACACCAGAAATATGTATGTATATATATATATATATATATACACACACACACACACACTATATTGCCAAAAGTATTGGGAGACCCCTCCAAGTCATTGGATTCAGGTGTTCCAATCACCCTCATGAAGTCTGTTTCTGATTGTTTGGTCAGAGAAATTAACACCAGTGGCCTGCCGGAGGCCATTTTGTAGGGCTCTGGCAGTGCCTATCCTGTTCCTCCTTGCACAAAGTCCTGTTGATGGGTTAAGAACATTTTACAGCCCTGTCCAGCTCTCCTAGAGTAACTGCCTGTCCCCTGGAATCTCCTCCATGACCTTCTGGCAATGGTACGTATTGATGTGCCATCCTGGAGGAGTTGGATTGCCTGTGCAACCTCTGTAGGGTCCAGGTTTCTCCTCATGCTTCCAGTAGTGACACTGACCCTAGCCAAATGCAAAACTAACGAAAAATAGGCAGAAAAGATGATTAGGGAAAAAAATGTCAGTGGCCTCCACCTGTAAAACCATCCCTGTTTTGGGGGTCATCTCATTGTTGCCCATCTGTTGCACCTGTTGTTAATTTCATTAACACCAAAGCAGCTGAAACTGTTTAACAACCCGTCTGCTACTTAGCTGACCAGATCAATATCCCAGGAGTTTCATTGACTTGATGCTATACTCTGATTAAAAAGTGTTCCTTTAATATTTTTGAGCATTGTATGTATATAAATGGTATATCTCTCATTGCATGGAGTAAAGTTGTGTTCTAAAGAAGGGGAATGAAGAAGCAACTCTCAGAAAAGAAATGCCCGTAGCGAAATAAAGAAGAAATAGCGCAGGGCATACATGACTAGGCCCAGAGTGGGGGAAGGAAGAGCAGAAAGGGTTAAGGTAGCTCCAGGGAGATTTGTTATTGTTAGTGGGGGGTAGCTGATTGGTAGAGGTTAGTGTAGGTGGGGTTTTGCTGAACCTTAGGGTGGGAGGTTCTGTGAGGGGGCGTCAGTTAGCTGGACGGCAAGAGTGTGAGCTTGGTGTCTGTTTAGCACACCTTGCTTCAGGCCACCTTTAGACGTGCCAAGGACGGCCTTTTGGCTCAGCTGCGGGAGGCTGCGGAGGACAGGGGGATGGACTGGCTGCAGAGCCGTGTCTCGGATCTCTTGCAGGATCCTGGCTCATCACCTGCAGCAGGGGGGCGGGAGCGCCCACATGCTCAGAGGTCTAGGCCTCCGGAGCGCTTTAGCCCGGGCTCCCTCCCCCCCTCTCAGAGCTCAGAGCCACCATGGGAGCCCCGCTCGGGCCCCTCCGGCTCCGCTTGCAGGGCGCTCCCTTGCCTCTGCTAGCGGGGAAGCCGGGAGGAATCCCCGCCATCGGCGGAGCTCGGTGGGCGGGGCCTCGCGCGGGGGAAGTCCCTCCCCCCCGGCCGCACGGCATGGAGGCAGAAGAAGAATCTGCGGCTCCTCCACTGACAATGTGCCGGTCAGGGAGGGAGCCCTGCGTGGGAGGCGCACAGCTGCAGCTGCCGGGCTGTCTCCTGCTGCGGCCGGCGGGCCCCCTGAGAAGTCTGGGGCTCCGGCTCCAGTGAAGCAGCAGCGTGGAATCGGCACTGGACGGAGTGCAGCGCCGGAGTTCTGCGGCTGCTGGGCTGTCTACTGCTGCGGCCGGTGGGCCCCCTGGACGGTCTGGTGCTCTGGCTCCACAGCAGCATCAGCGGAAGACTGGAGCTGGGCGGAGGGCAGCTGGAAGTGCTGCAGGTCAGAGCCCAGGGACGGCGGTGAGCGTGTCTGGTGCCGGGAGGCGGAGTCGTGAGCGGCACAGACCAGCAGGACCCGTGGCTCCTGGGACTGGGAGGCCATCTGAACAGCGTGCGGAGGACGAGAGGTCGGAGGGCGAGCTGTCGGAACCCGATGCGGGGGCGACAGCTGGCCGCTCTACAACGGTGGATCGTGAGCGCGCGGCTGATGGGGCATCTCCTGGGCAGCCTGGTGAGTTACCTGTTCTGGGGTCTATCTCTTTTTCTTCTGCGTTACGGGACCTGCTGGGGGGTGGTAGGGCCGCTACGGTGGGCGCGGCCTCTGCGGCGTGCACTGTCGGCGTTCCCCCGTCGGGTATGGGTGGGGGTGTCGGTGATGTGATTTCCGGTTTGCGGGACCTGTTGCGGCGTCTTGAGTGGGGCGGTGGTGGGGCGCCTGGGCCTGCTTCTGCGTGGCTCCCGCCGGATGGTGGGGAAGATTTCGGGGTTCTTGTACAGGACAGCGGGGACGTGCGGCGTCCGGGGGTCTCTTCTCCTCCGGGGTCTGGGCTAGGGGTTGTTCCGGCCACGACAGGTGATCGGGGTTCTGCGGCCCCCTCCGCGGTGCTGGGTGCGGATTCGAGGGTGTCCGGGCCTGTCGGCTTGGTGGACCCGGCCAGGGGCGAAGTGTACGTGTGTTTTGAGGGCCCTTTGGGTGCGCACTTACAGTTGGAGGTACGGGAGAAGATTTTGCGTGGGGAGTACGTTGATATATTCTCACTCTTGCCTTTGGAGCATTTTCCTTTTGAAGGGTCCCGGGTTGACGAGAGTAGGCGGGTGGAAGCGGAGCAGCGGCGTTTACGTTTTATCCCGCGTACCTTTGCAAATTGGTTGCAGGCGTTCGCGATCATGGCTAGTGTGATTGGGGAGAAGGCTCCTGAACATTGCTTGGCACTGTTCTGTTACCTTGATGCCATTGGTGAGGCTCACAGGGTTTATGGGGGTACTGCGTGGCTTCGGTACGATAAGCAGTTTAGGCAGCGGAGGGCGGTTCGCCCGTCATTGCGTTGGAATCATAAGGACATTGGCCTCTGGATGCGACTCATGACACCGGCGAGGGCCCCTGGTTTGTTTTTTCAGAGCGGGGCCGGCGGTTCGTTCTCCCCGGGACAATCAACCTCCAGGCGTCAGGGGTTCTGCTGGCAGTTCCAAGAGGGGACGTGTCGATTTGGTGGGTCTTGCCGTTTTCGGCTCGAATGTTCCGGGTGCAGGGGCTCCCATCCCTTGTCGCGCTGTTTCCAGCGGGGTCGAGGCCTTCCCGGAGAGCATGCTGGTAAGAGGGACGACTCCGGTGCGAGTGGAAAGGATGGGGCCTTTCTTAAAGAGGTATCCTGATCGGGCAGCTGCAGTGCTGCTGACGGCGGGTTTTTCGGAGGGTTTTCGCATCCCGTGTACTTTGACTTTGATTCCTCCCTTAGCTCGGAATTTGCGGTCGGCCTTGCGGCATGAGGAGGGGGTTTTGGCTAAGTTGCGTAAGGAAGTGGGGTTGGGACGCATGGGGGGTCCGTTTGCTTGCGCTCCGTTTTCGGATTTGGTTGTTTCTCCCTTGGGGGTTGTGCCCAAGAAGGAGCTGAATGCGTTTAGGTTAATTCACCACCTGTCCTTCCCTAAGGGGGGGTCGGTGAATGATGCTATTGATTCGGAGTTGTGTTCGGTGTCTTACACGTCTTTTGATGCGGCTGTTTTCTGGGTCCGTCGGTATGGGCGCGGTGCGCTCATGGCGAAATCGGAAGTTGAGTCGGCGTTTCGGCTGTTGCCAGTCCATCCGGACAGTTTTCGTTTTTTGGGTTGTCATTGGCAGGGCTATTTTTACGTTGATAAGTGCCTTCCTATGGGGTGTTCTATATCTTGCGCTTTGTTCGAGAAGTTCAGTTCATTCGTGGAGTGGGTGGTGCGGGATGTCTCAGGGGTGAATTCGGTCATCCACTATTTGGATGATTTTCTTTGCGTGGGTCTGCCAGATTCCGGAGTATGTGCAGTTTTGCTGGCCACTTTGCAACACGTTGCGGAACGTTTTGGGATTCCTCTGGTGGTGGATAAGACTGTGGGCCCGGCTACGGTGATGACTTTCTTGGGCATTGTTTTGGATTCCGGCACGATGGAGTGCCGCTTGCCTGAGGTTAAGCTGGTGGCTCTTTAAAAGGGGAACTACGTGGGGTGCTGGGGCAAGCGAAAAATTCAGCTGCGGGCCTTACAGTCGTTGTTGGGCAAAACTTAACTTCGCTTGTCGGATTCTGCCCATGGGTCGGGTGTTCTGCCGCCGGTTGGCGGCGGCGACGGCAGGGATTACCTCCCCTTTACATTTTATTCGGTTGACTTGGGATCATCGGGAGGATTTGCATTTGTGGCACACCTTTTTGGATTCGTTTAATGGGCGGGCTCTCTGGATGTCTGGCCCTGTTAGGAATTTTGACTTGGAATGGTTCACGGACGCGGCGGCATCGGCGGGCTATGGGGCTTTTTCCAGGGTCGATGGAGTGCGGCCTCGTGGCCTGCTTCCTGGCGGGAGGCGGGTTTTCTTCGAAACTTGGTGTTGTTGGATCTTTTTCCGGTAGTGTTGGCGGTTGAGGTTTGGGGAGAGAATTTTCGAAATCTAAACGTGCGTTGTCACTGTGACAATTTGGGGGTGGTTCATGTCATCAATCGGGTCTCAGCTTCTTCTCGACCGGTGGTGGCCTTGCTTCGCCATTTAGTGTTGCGTTGTCTGCATCTGAATGTTTTTCTCCATGCGGTGCATCTCCCTGGGGTTGATAACACCGTGGCTGACGCTTTGTCTCGCTTTCAGTGGGACAAATTCCGAGAGGTGGCGCCGGCGGCGGAGCAACACGGGGTTCCTTGTCCCAACGGGCTGTGGGAGATTGCCTTGGAGTCCTTGCGGGCTGGATCCGGCGTTCGGTGAGTGAGGCGTCTTGGTCTGCATACTCTAGGGTCTGGCGGGAGTGGCTGGATCTGCTACAGCGGGTTGAGATTGATCCCTGGGGGACGGAGGTGGTTTGGGCGGTATTGTACTTTGCGGCGCGGAATCTTGAGCGGGGGGTGTCGGCTGCTGCGGTGGATCGCTGACTGGCGGGTTTGGCATTCTTCTTTAAGTTGCAAGGGTGTCAGGATTTCACTGAAGATTTTTGGGTTCGGCAGGCTCTCCGGGGTTACCGGAGTGCTCATCGCTGTAAGGATTCTCGTCGTCCGGTGTCTTTTGAGTTGTTGGGGGTCTTTGTTTGTGCATTTGTGGTTTGTGTGTTCTTCGGACTTTGAGGTGTGCTTATTTCGGGCAGCTTTTGTGGTGGCCTTTTTTGGGGCGTTGCGTATTGGGGAGCTCGTTAGTCCGTCCAAATCGGTTCTTGGGGGGTTATTGGTGGAAGAGGTCAGGTGCTCCGGTGAATGGGTGGAGGTGCTGGTACGTCGGTCTAAGACGGACCAATTGGGACGTGGTGGTCGGGTGTGTTTTTTCGTTCTTCCGGCTTCTCTGGTGTGCCCAGTGCGGGCGGTTCAGGAATTTTTGTCCCGTCGTCCAGTGGGGCAGGGGTGTTTTTTCAGGCACGCTGAGCGGGAGCTGGTGCGGGATGTCAAGCTGGACTTTCTTCAGTTGCGGCGGGCTTATCCGGGGATGGTGGTGGTGTGGTCTGACATTGTCGCCCGTACCTCTTGGCGTTGGGCGCGGTCGGTGGAGAGGCTCAACAAGGCTCGGATCAAGGTTAACAGAGAGGTGGGGCGTTTCTTTAGTCACCATGGGGGGTTTGTGGTCCGGCACTTGGAGTTGGATACTTGGCGGTATCTCAGGTGCGATGGGGTGCATTTGAATGCGGTTGGGACGGATTTATGGTCCCTGGATCTGCAGGATGGCATACAGCGGGCTGTTCGTTTGTGGCGTGGCACGCATGGGTAAGGGCTTACCCAGCGTGCTGTGGCGGTTGTTGGTCTTTGGAGGCGGTTCTTATTTGGAAGGTAAACAACAATGGTGTGGGACCCATCCGTGGTATGGGATGCCCGGGGACATTCCCAGTTAACCAAGGTTTAACTGGAAGGTGGTGGTGCTGCACTGCGGACGGTATGGTTGTCTCCGAGCTGGTTGGTTGCGGCTGGAGGCCTAGTGTATATGGGTGTCCGCAGGTGCATTTCGGATCGTTTTGGGGTGCCTTCGAAGACCAACAACAATTCTGTGGGTTTCTGTTATAAGGAATGGTTGGTGTATTGTAACTTGAGTTGTTAATAAATGGCCATGTTGGCCATTTACTCCAAAATTGGTGTTATGTCTTTTGTTAGTATAATTGGTTAAGGGGAAGGGGGTTGGTGCGGAATGGTAATGGTGGTAATGGGGAAGTGGACGAGCCTATCTCTGGTGCAATAGTCAAGAAATGCCGTAGCGAAATAAAGAAGAAATAGCGCAGGGCATACATGACTAGGCCCAGAGTGGGGGAAGGAAGAGCAGAAAGGGTTAAGGTAGCTCCAGGGAGATTTGTTATTGTTAGTGGGGGGTAGCTGATTGGTAGAGGTTGGTGTAGGTGGGGTTTTGCTGAACCTTAGGGTGGGAGGTTCTGTGAGGGGGCGTCAGTTAGCTGAATGGCAAGAGTGTGAGCTTCCCTCCCGCCCTCCCTGTTTGGGTGAGTTTTGGGTCCCTCCAGGTAGAGGGGGGGATTATGTTGGTTCATGGGCGGTTGTTGGTCTCTGGAGGCGGTTCTTATTTGGAAGGTAAACAACAATGGTGTGGGACCCATCCGTGGTATGGGATGCCCGGGGACATTCCCAGTTAACCAAGGTTTAACTGGAAGGTGGTGGTGCTGCACTGCGGACGGTATGGTTGTCTCCGAGCTGGTTGGTTGCGGCTGGAGGCCTAGTGTATATGGTTGTCCGCAGGTGCATTTCGGATCGTTTTGGGGTGCCTTCTGTCTTGGAAATTCGCTTTAACGAATTTCTCCTTACCGTGAGTACTCGCAGTTGGATGCGCAGAAATCCCCCATAAAGCTGTGCGAATCTTGCTTACCACGACTGCAGCTAAACTACACGATTCCTGCCCATCCAACTACTTTTAGCTTCTGTTGAAATGTAGGTGATGGAGCTCCGTTACCCTAGAATGATCAAACGACACTCTCAGGATGATGGTTGCAATTCACATAAGGACTGGTTTTAGACTCAGCTCTCTGTTTTATTAAAAATACACACATGCCCCCCACATGAATAAAGTCAATCCCCTCCTACCAAACAATGCAATGGGGAGTGCCTATACACAGGATGTATATTCCAATTGGAGCATAGCCTTTCCTATTATCTATCACTGGTCCTCCCCCATGAGTCTTCTGAGGTCAGCAGACTTCCTCCCCTTCCCCCCCATGAGCCATCTGAGGTCATATTTCCTGTCCTACTAGCTTCTATTGGTATGTCCATTCTCTGCACAAGCACTCCCTAAAAATATCAGTCTGTACCTGGATGGGCCCGGTACGATCTTTATTAAAACACATCCATCCGGATACAGTTCAGATTGGTAATGGGTTGTAAGATATGCATAAGCCTACACGCGGAGTTCGTACCGCTTGGCGCCTTGCGTTATGAAGCCCACGTGGTACTATGCTGCTGATATGTGGATACAGGCCCACGGTCTACTGCCAGCGACATTCGCATCGAATGCCGTGGTGGTATACACGCCGGTCTATAAGCGCAGATCTGCCATCTCATCCATTACCAAGCTGAGTACTGTAATACATACATTGTACATGCGCATGGCCCAATTGCAGCCTTTAGAGCTTTAATTAAGCCACACGAGAGACATATGAATAACACGAATATATGACACATTTAAAGTTCGACCAACAATACAAAATTTCCATGACATTCCCTCCTGTTTTATCATATTCTCCTCGTGTCCCTTCTTGATCTTCTTCAGCTTGATGGGTGTAGTCTCAAACTTCAAAGAGTTCCTGTAGTTGTCCCTGAGAATAAAGCTCCACGGGGTACCTGAAACAACAAGACCCGACGCAGACTCGACGCAAACAGGCTTGATTGAAGCAATGATCCTCAAGAGCGTTGGAACCTTCACTACAGGAAGGCTCTTGCAAAAACCACAAACAGACTTGTGGTATGAATAAGGCTTGTGATCCCACGGTGGTCTGGGGAGATCCAGCAATAGATTCTCAAATTGCCCCTGCAGACGGGGCCACACAAGGCTGGTCTCGACCCAGACGGTTTTCCAAATTGCAGACACAAACCATGATGAGGCTTGAAGCTTGCTTGAAGGTCTTGGAGAATGTGGTCTTCAGAGAGATAAATTAGAGGGAAGCCAGGACGTAATCTGTAGAGAAGGTGGATGGTTGGTGAGGTCTTCCTCCGATCAGTGGTTGGAGTGGGATCCCAGGAGCGGGCATGGAGATGTGGTCGTCTGCCCGAGCTTGGCTTACACGGTCGATGAGGCAACAGGGACATCTCACCGCGGCATATAAAAGGCAGATGAAAAAGAGAAGCATCAGGACATACACTCCCACTTCCTTCAACCAAGATCCGATGGAGAACAGGAAATCTCCCAATCCTCCCAAACCCTTGAACGGATTCCAACCCTCACTAGCTATAGCTCTAGCTTTTCCCTGTAGTTCACTAACTTTGTCCATATGGGCCTGGACCTTGTCATCGGTGTCTTCTATCCAAGTACAACAATCCTCTCCGATGAACTCACAGAACCCCCCTTTGGCGGCTAAAAGATAATCAAGGGCCATCTTCTCCTGAAGCACTAAAATTCCCATCTGCCGTTGTTCTTGGGCAATTTCTCTGACAGCCTCTACGGTCTCGTTAAACATACTATCCACGATGACAGAAAAATTGTTCAGGCGCTTCATAAGTTCTATTCCCCATCCTGTCCATGAGGGGAACCAAGCCCATGCTTGGTCGCCCTCAGAGAACAGCTCCCTGCGAACTCTCCCTGCCATCCTTACCTTCTTGTGGACCATCAACTCTTCATGATCCATCACTACATAGGATGCGGGGACTAGCTTTATGAGGGCACACGAACCTTTCGCGTTCTGGGGAAATGTTCTATAGGCTGCCGAACCATACAGAAAATAGTATGGACCTGTCAGAGCAGAGCAGGAGGAGTTCCTCGTTCGGCCTCTGGCACTGAGCAACAGTTGCACAGACTGGGGGATTGCTCCCTCAGTCTGCACATCACATCCGTCCTTCCAACACACGTGGTCTGGTCGGTCAGTGTGGTTACTCAGAAGGGAAGTCTGGTTAGTCAGATTGACAGTTATACCTCCCTCGCAGGTGGTAGTCCCAACAAACTTGTTACCTGTGCCAAAGCTGATGTTAAAGCACACCTGAGGGCTGCCTAGCTGCCCAGTTACCCATAATGGACTGGTAAGGGCCCTACAGGAGCTAGAGCTAATATTGGTGCTGAAACTGATGTTACCTGCTAAAAATGTGTCATTAAGTTCTACCGACAAATGTCTACGTGGGGGCTGACCAGGGGTCCCTTGCTTTTTCATGCCGACGCGGATGTCATATAGGGCATGAACAGCGGCCATTGCGGACATGTGATGACTGGGTGGGGGCTTAGAGCATACCCAACAGTTGGTTTTGTTGGCGGTTCTGGCTAAACGCAGGTGCATTTTAAATAAAAGGTTGGGGTATCTGCCGTCTTTTCCTCCGTTCACACACATGTAAGACATACAAACAAAAAGAAAAAGGATAATGACACCCCTCATTCTCTGGTGTAGTTGAAAAGCTTCTTGCAGTGGCTTGCGTGCACCCAGTTGTCTCGTCCCTCGAGTTTGAGTGAGGTAGGTGTCGTCAGCTGGACTTGGTATGGTCCGGTGAACCGTGGCTTGAGTCCGGTTCTTTGATGTTTCTTTAGGACGACCCAATCACCTGGCTCAATAGAAAGAACACCAGTTATTGCATTTGGATCGGGGAGCGATTCGCGAACCCGATGGTGTATCTTCTGCAGCTCCCGTTGCAGAGATTGCACATAACCTGTAAGCTGTGAATGCAAAGACGACAACTGTTGAGGAAAGTACAACCCTGTTTTGGGAGGTCCCCCAAACAACACCTCGTAGGGTGACAGCCCATGTGGTTGCCGAGGGGCATTCTGGATGGAATAGAGGGCAATGGGGAGACACTCAGGCCAAGGTTTTTTGGTATCGGCCATGATTTTGGAGATCCTGTTTTTAAGGATTCCGTTGAGACGTTCAACCTTACCGCTACTCTCGGGGTGATACGGGGTGTGTAGCCCTTGGTTGATGTGAAGGGCTTTACATACCTCTGCAAAGATCTGTCCAGTGAAGTGTGACCCCCTATCGGACTCGATGGTTTCAGGTAGACCCCAGCGGCACACAACCTCAGACAGGATTTTCTTCGCCGTGGTACTAGCGTTGGCACATGTGACGGGCCACGCTTCAGGCCAGCCTGAAAACATATCTACACAGACCAAGGCGTATTCGTACGGCCCACTCTTTGGTAACGAGATGTAATCGATCTGGATGCGTTGGAAGGGGCGTTCAGGTTTTGGTGAGTGCCTTTGGGGTATTACTACCGTTCTGCCAGGGTTGTGTAGGGCACAGACTAGGCAAGAAGCTGCAAAGGTAGCTGCAGCAGTACTGAACCCAGGTGCAATCCAATGCTCGTCTACCAACGCACACATAGCCGTCTTAGATTGGTGCCCAGGGTAGTGAGCCAAGTGGGCCATCATGGGGAAAAGGGACTTTGGCAAACACCATCTTTTGTTCAGGCACCAAATGTCATTCGACCCTTGGGAGGCTCCTGCTGCTGTCCATCTAGCCTTCTCCTGCAAACCCGCCTGTGATTGCAGTTTTTTAAACTCGTCTAACGAAACCTCTGAAGGGATGGCCAGCATCAGAACCCCCCTTTCCTGAACCAGTGCACCGGCCTTTGCGGACCGATCTGCCAAAGCGTTTCCACATGCCTCCACACTAGTCTCAGTGGTATGAGCTTTCACCTTAAGAACAGCAATCTCCCGTGGCAGGCCGAAAGCAATGAACAACCTGTCAATCAGTTCTGCATGCTTCACCGGTTTACCTGAACTTGTGAGAAATCCCCTCGCTTTCCAGATGGGACCAAAGTCATGTGCAATACCAAACGCGTACCTCGAATCCGTATAAACATTAATCCTCTGACCTTCATGTAACTCACATGCCCTGGCCAGTGCCCACAGCTCAGCTTCCTGAGCTGACATATGTGCGTTCAGAGAGCCCTTTTCCACAACGTCACTTTCCGTCGTGACCGCGTAACCAGTGTGTGGCTTACCGTCTTGGGTGTAGTACCTGGACCCATCGACAAAAAGATTTTTCGCTTCCGGTATTGGCGTTTCCTTCACTGGGCTGATCGCCGCTGACTCCAGTTCCATCAAAGAAATGCAGTCGTGTCCTTTGGAAGAGAGGTTAGTAGTGGATAAAGAAGACATGTTAGTAGAAGAGGTGTTAGTATTGTTAGTCGGGTTGCAAAATTCAGCACTGTCGTTGTTGTCCTCTCCCCCTTTCTCGTCTTCCAACACAGGAAGAAGAGAAGCTGGGTTAAGAATAGTGCATCGTTTGATAGAGAGGTTAGTAGGAGTTAGGAGGGCTACCTCGTATTTGGTCAATCTTGCTGCAGAGAGATGTTTAGTTTGGACCTGGTTTAGGATCTCTTGCACCGAGTGCGGAGTGTAGAGTGTGAGGGGTGAATCCAAAACGATGTCACCCACTTTTTGGACAAGGACAGCACAAGCAGCCACTGCCCTCACACAACCCGGGGACCTTTTGATGACTGGGTCCAGAGCGGTCGATAGGTACATGATGGGGCGGTATTTGGTTCCGTGAAGTTGGGTTAGTACTCCGGTTGCATGGCCCTGACTTTCGTGACAGAAAAGGTAGAAAGGTAGGTCATAGTTGGGTAGACCTAGGGCTGGTGCTATTGAGAGTTCCTGAGTCAAATCTTGAAGAGTTGACCAGTCGTCATCTGACATTTGAAATGGTGTTTTGGATGTCAGCTCATACAGGGGACCAAGTTTGCCCGAGATATTGGGGACCCAATCTCTGCAGTAGTTGATAAGGCCGAGGACGGCTCTCAGCTGACGGTGGTTTTTGGGTCTCTTTAGGTCTTGCAATGTCTGCACTCTTTGGGTTGTTAGGTGCCTGGTGCCCTGAGAAATACAATGCCCCAAGAAGATTACTTTTTCCTGGCAGAGTTGTAATTTCTCCTTGCTGGCCTTGTTGCCCGTTGACGCCAGATGGTTGAGTAATGAAACAGTATGTTGATAACAATCCTTTTTAGTGGGACAGCAGAGGAGCAAGTCATCAACATACTGTAACAACACCACCTCTGGATTCATTGGGGTCCACTGATCTAACACGATTTTCAGCTTGCAGCTGTATTCCGAGGGACTGGTTACCGCCCCCTGGGGGAGACGGGTCCAGGTAAGTTGTCGGCCCTGGAAGGAGAAGGCAAAAAGGTACTGACACTGGGGATCCAGGGGTACCGAGAAAAACGCGTTTGACAGATCAATGACGGTAAAAAATTTTTCATTGGGTGGTATGGTTGCCAGCAGGGTGTGTGGATTGGGCACCAAAGGGGCATCACTGATGATGATTTTGTTTACCGCTCTCAGGTCATGTACCAGCCGGTAGGTGGTGGGTTGACCCGGTGCTGTCTTTTTTGCTACTGGGAATAATGGTGTGTTACATGGCAACTGGGTTGGGGTGAGGACCTTTATCTGTAGATAATGGTCGATCTGGGTTTTTAGGCTGTCCATTTGAGCTACACTTAAAGGATATTGTGGTAGTTGTGGTAATACGCTTCCTGGTCTGATGTTGACTGTAGTTGGAGGTACCGGCAAGAGACCCACATCATATTTATCTGCTGCCCAAACTTTGGGGTCAACTTCAGCCAATACGTCCAACTCCAGACAATATGTAGCCTCGGTGAGATAAGGTAGGGCCAACAATGTGCACAGTCTTTCTTCCGACAGGGCACTACTCACCACAACACCCGATGGGGTGAACTCAATGACAGCTTGAATGTCTGACAAGATGTCCGCTCCCAAAAGATTGATGGGGACGTCATCTGAGACCAGCACTGACCTGACAGCCTCAGTGTGCAGACCTAACCTGCAATGGAGTGGTTTGGTGGACTGTAGAGACACCGTTTGACCTGTGAGACCTACCGTCGGTGTGCTTGCCCCTGAGAGGGGTACCTTGCCTTGGATGTCCTGTTTTCGCAAGACTGTTCTGGCTGCACCGGTGTCGATGAGGCAAGGGAGGGGATATTTTAATTCCTCGAGAAAAAGATGGATCTGGGCCGACACCGATTTGCCAACTTCCTATGAGGATTCATAGGAGTTACTTACCATGGTGGTCATAGGGGCGGAGGACTCATCAGGAATGAACTGCCACCGACCTTTAGGTAATTTGTGTAAAGAAAAAAACTTTCCTAATACACACAGAAAAACCCTTTTTCAACCTGAAAAACTGTTAAAAAGGACAAAGTGGATCCTTATGAAAAACACGGGAAGTTTCACAGTAAAACAATTACACAGAGGTAAACCGAAAAACTGCGCCAAAAGTAACCTTGTTGCTGACGCAAAAATCACTCCTATCAGCACCGCTAAACGATCCACGTTACACACGCAATCTTTGCTGCAACCACCTAAAAACCGTTTACACAAAAAGTCTGCTGGACGCGAAACACGTGACACAGCAGCTTAAAACAAACCCGCTTTACAATAAGGAACTACTTTTAACAGGAAAAACACAAGAAAAACATAATCACTATACAAGAAATCTATGTGCAAAAACCCAGACTTCACCGCGCTCACTAAATGTGGAACACGTGAAGGGAAAACTCACTTAACACACTTTAAATTGGCTGGCAATACGCAAATTTAAAGCTAAAAGCAAACAAATGAAACTGTAAAAAATTTGGATTAAAAACACAATATGGCTCAAATGCATATAGGAAACTGCATACACATTGCATAGAGATTACTGCACATATGGTAGTCAACAAAATGGCCACCAACAGGGAAAGCACATGGTAGCCAACAAAATGGCCACCAAACAAAAGGAGTCCATGTGGTTAGTCAAGAAGATGACCCCCCACAGAGGAGCACATGGCAGATACTAGAATTACCCCCCACAGGGAAGCACATGGTAACACTAGAATGGCCCCCCCACAGAGGAGCACATGGCAGACTCTAGCCTCAAAATTGCCTCTAACCTCTTACATAAAACAGACTTTTGGACAGAACATACACTGGACAATTACACAACAATATGAAGTACACATACAACACAATTTGGGCACAATCACAGAACGGACATAAAACACCAACATATCACACTAACATGTACATGTAACAGAAAGGACCCCCTGCTGCATGCTCGCTGGGAGCAGTAGTACCACAAAACATTGCACAGACTACATACACACAGAGATCTTACAGCAGTTAACAATTAACCTAAACCTTTCAGCACTGTAATAATTACCTCACGTGGAGGGGGGTAGAGCAATTAATACAGTACCTACAGCCCACAAATACTTACCTAACACTATGCAACAACTTTTACCCGCTAAAACATATACCCGTTTAATTTTTGGTTGGAAGATTTTTAAACTTGACCAAATCCAGCCAACCAAACCCACCCCTCTGCTGCTCTCCGCAGAGACAAACCCTTGTCTTTCACCCACAAATCAAGAGTTTAGGACAAAAAACTAGGTCCTTGCCAAGCGGTAATTCTTGTTAGCTAACAGAGAGCGAAATCAGCCACACGAACACGCAAAAAGCGATCCTCTTAATGGCAGAGAGACCTGAAATGTGCCGGCATACTTTTTGCTAGTTCATGATGGCTATTCCCCCCCCCCGTTCTTGGTTAGCTATGCAAGAATACGCGTTAGTATCCACCAGGCTCGCCAAACTGTCTTGGAAATTCGCTTTAACGAATTTCTTCTTACCGTGAGTACTCGCAGTTGGATGCGCAGAAATCCCCCATAAAGCTGTGCGAATCTTGCTTACCACGACTGCAGCTAAACTACACGATTCCTGCCCATCCAACTACTTTTAGCTTCTGTTGAAATGTAGGTGATGGAGCTCCGTTACCCTAGAATGATCAAACGACACTCTCAGGATGATGGTTGCAATTCACATAAGGACTGGTTTTAGACTCAGCTCTCTGTTTTATTAAAAATACACACATGCCCCCCACATGAATAAAGTCAATCCCCTCCTACCAAACAATGCAATGGGGAGTGCCTATACACAGGATGTATATTCCAATTGGAGCATAGCCTTTCCTATTATCTATCACTGGTCCTCCCCCATGAGTCTTCTGAGGTCAGCAGACTTCCTCCCCTTCCCCCCCATGAGCCATCTGAGGTCATATTTCCTGTCCTACTAGCTTCTATTGGTATGTCCATTCTCTGCACAAGCACTCCCTAAAAATATCAGTCTGTACCTGGATGGGCCCGGTACGATCTTTATTAAAACACATCCATCCGGATACAGTTCAGATTGGTAATGGGTTGTAAGATATGCATAAGCCTACACGCGGAGTTCGTACCGCTTGGCGCCTTGCGTTATGAAGCCCACGTGGTACTATGCTGCTGATATGTGGATACAGGCCCACGGTCTACTGCCAGCGACATTCGCATCGAATGCCGTGGTGGTATACACGCCGGTCTATAAGCGCAGATCTGCCATCTCATCCATTACCAAGCTGAGTACTGTAATACATACATTGTACATGCGCATGGCCCAATTGCAGCCTTCAGAGCTTTAATTAAGCCACACGAGAGACATATGAATAACACGAATATATGACACATTTAAAGTTCGACCAACAATACAAAATTTCCATGACACTTCGAAGACCAACATCAATTCTGTGGGTTTCTGTTATAAGGAATGGTTGGTGTATTGTAACTTGAGTTGTTAATAAAAGGCCATGTTGGCCATTTACTCCAAAATTGGTGTTATGTCTTTTGTTAGTATAATTGGTTAAGGGGAAGGGGGTTGGTGCGGAACGGTAATGGTGGTAATGGGGAAGTGGACGAGCCTATCTCTGGTGCAATAGTCATGCGTCTTAAGGCCTTCTGCACACAGGATGTTTGGTTTCTCCTCTGAATGCCTTTTTCTCCTGGCAGGAAAAGCAGCTTCAAAAACGTGTCTCCATTTTTTCTTTGGTTCTGTTATAAACTTTTGCTCTGATGAGGCTACACTGATGGGCACTGATGAGGCTGCACTGATAGGCACTAATGAGGCTGCATAGATGAGGTGGCTTTAATGGGCACTGATAAGCTGCACTGATGGGCACTAATGAGGAAGCACTGATAAGGCTGCAGTGATGAGGCACCACTGATAGGTGGCACTGATGGGCACTGATGAGATGGCTTTACAGGGCACTGATAAGCTGCACTGATGGGCACTAATGAGGAAGCACTGATAAAGCTGCACTGATGAGGCACCACTGATAGGTGGCACTGATGGGCACTGATGAGATGGCTTTACAGGGCACTGATAAGCTGCACTTATGGGCACTAATGAGGAAGCACTGATAAGGCTGCACTGATGAGGCACCACTGATAGGTGGCACTGATGGGCACTGATGAGATGGCTTTTCAGGGCACTGATAAGCTGCACTGATGGGCACTAATGAGGAAGCACTGATAAGGCTGCACTGATGAGGCACCACTGATAGGTGACACTGATTGGTACTGATGGGCACTGATAAGCTGCACTGATGGGCATAGATCCTGCCCGATGCACGCCCCAAGGGGTCCCCCACGAGGTGCATTCTGGGTGGACGTCTATAGACACCCTCCCAGAACGAGAGAACCGTGCTGTAGCCATCTTTCAGCTATAGAGTGATATTAAAGTGGTGATATGTGCATGGACACATAGGCTGAAATAGAGGCACTTTTACAGGATGAAAAAAAACTGACCTGACATATACAGTACCCTTCTTTGCAGAGCATTTTAGGTGGAACTGTCACAAACATCGTGCCAGCCATCAGGCTCATGCACATATTTCTGTACATAGAAACCTAGTTCTACCCCATAGCTGCAAACGCTCACTGCTGAATGGTCTTTCAGTCTGTTCTACCGTGATTACTGATTCTGATCTTGTGCCTGACTTTCATTGCTGACTTGGCTTTCACCTGACCTGTTCTTGAATCTCCCCTTCTGCTTTTGATTGCTGTTCAATTCTGTCACTGACCCTGGCCTTGACTGTTGACAAAGATTTTGCCTTTTAACCTGGTACTTCACTGCCTGCACATTGGCAACCTCTGCTGTTTCCTGACCAGGGGCGGACTGACAACTAATGGGGCCCCCGGACAATAGGGGACCATGGGGCCCCTGTGTCCTTGCCCACACTCAAACCACACCCAAAAAAGCCTATGAAAAGGTACCAGGGGCATCTCATGGGGCCCCCTTCTGACCCCAGGCCCTCGGGCAGTGCCCGAGTTCCCAAATGGTCAGTCCGCCCCTGTTCCTGACGATGATTCTTCCTTCAGTTTGGAGCTTCGTTTTGATTGTGCTTTCTCTACAGCTCACTGGAAGTGACAAAGACACTGCAATTCTGACAAGATCTACAGGCATTTTCTGTATTTGCTGAAAATGTTAGTGAAGTTAAAACAAATGCAGCCTCTACATCCAAGGACTGGTAAGCTGCATTTTTGTTCTTGTGATTAGTTATCCTTAAGCTCTGGTTCAAACTAATGCGGTGTAGGAAACACAGCAAATCTTGTACGTTTCACGCACCGCATTGCAATCCCATGGTGTTAATGCGATCTGGTACGGGTGTCAATGTTACATTACCGAAACTCCCGAAACAGATCACAAATTGCAGTGCGATTACCAGAATCAGGTGCAGGGAAAAAAAGGTCCTGCACCTCTTTGGTACAGATGCGATGCGATTTGAGCCATACACAATATGCGGCTCAAATTGCACCGTACAGACATCGCATGTAATTTGCACAGGAATGCAGTGCGGTTACTGTGCAAATCACATTCGATGTGCCGCACCACATTAGTGTGAACCAAGGCTTAAAGTTGTACTTTAAATGTTGTGTGTCAGAATGTGAATCTGCAGCACATTACATACGCCAATCTGGATTCCATTGTAACATAAGGTTATAGACATTTATGTTAGCAAAGTACAACTGTTATGTACCGTATTTTTTGCTCCATAAGACGCACCTGACCATAAGACGCGCCTAGGTTTTAGAGGAGGAAAACAAGAAAAATAATATTCTGAACCAATGGACT
Organism: Staurois parvus; assembly: GCF_062004578.1. Taxonomy (NCBI): domain Eukaryota; kingdom Metazoa; phylum Chordata; class Amphibia; order Anura; family Ranidae; genus Staurois; species Staurois parvus. The sequence goes on along the minus strand of NW_028318500.1, from coordinate 5,915,035 downwards.
GCAGACATAGTACAGGAAATGGCCAGAGACTGTGGACATAGTACAGGAGATGACCAGAGACTGCAGACATAGTACAGATGACCAGAGACTGCGGACATAGTATAGGAAATGACCAGAGACTGTGGACACAATACAGATGACCAGAGACTGCGGACAGTACAGGAGATGACCAGAGACTACGGACATAGTACAGGAGATGGCCAGAGACTGCAGACATAGTACAGGAGATGAACAGAGACTGCAGACATACTGCGGGAGATGACCAGAGACTGCGGACACAGTACAGGAGATGACCAGAGACTGCGGACACAGTACAGGAGATGACCAGAGACTGCGGACACAGTACAGGAGATGACCAGAGACTGCGGACACAGTACAGGAGATGACCAGAGACTGCGTACATCCCTCCCTTGTACATCCCTCCCTATCTTCTGGGACACGTGACAGGTCCCAGAAGACTGCCGGACCATTCACAAAGCACAGAGCTTCTCGCTCATGCGCAGTGGGCACCCGGCTGTGAAGCCGCAAGCTGTCACAGCCGGGTGCCCACACTACAGATGCCGGCGCCAAGGAGAGAAGACGGTGAGGACACCGCTGGGCCAAGGAACAGGTTAGACCAAAGAGCAGGTTCTGCTGCACAGAAGAGCTGAGCGGCTGGCCTAGTATTCTAACATGGTAGTGGTGGGAATACCAGGCCATAAGATGCACAGACATTTTCCCCCATTTTTTGGGGGGGAAAAAGTGCGTCTTATGGAGCGAAAAGTGCAGTATATATCATTGGGTCTTTAAACAGAATCTGTATGCTTGGCCAATGTTCTATACTTGTTTTAATTGTTATGCTGATTCAGAGGTTTTAAACCCATAATGTAATCAAAGGTACACTTTTACAAAAACATTTTCAAACAGGTGTACAAAAAGAAACAAGAAAAACTGAACATGGTAGTTAAAGCCAGCCATACATGGATCAAAATTTGGCTAGTTCAGCAGGGACCGGCTGAATTTCAATCAATGCATGAGCAGTTAGGCAGGTATGGTCTGTTTTGTTCACTGTATGTGGCACTAAGTCTGAGTGGTACCACAGCCTGGAGAGGAAGTCCAAGGGGAATACCGTTTCTCTATGGTTTCCTGGGTCAATGGAGCAGTATTCCGGTTGACTATGCTGCGGCCATGCGAACCTTGGTGGCCATCTTGGATCAGCAGGGTCTATTTAAGTCCCTGCCCCTGGGTTTCGGCATGCTTCTTGTGTGTGTCTAGTGTATGGAGAGAGACTCCACTTTTTAGGGAAAGTAACTAGTGGTAGGGAAAGGTTCTTGAGGAAGAGGGACAGGCTAGGTATTCGCTAACTGGAAATGAGCTGTCAACATCTCTCCTCCATGACTGTGAGTTATTTCCCTAGTGGCGCTCTCCTGTTCCAAGTTTACAAGTACACAAGGTCCAAGCAACTGTGTATTTACTGTCCACATCATGCTGCACCTCCCAACAGGCAGGCTGGTTGTAAACAAGTCATCAATCCACTTGTGAACAATAAGCTTGTTGGAAATCTTTCTCTTGATCAACGCTGATCAGTGTATTCTGAAGGCTGGGAAGTCTTGCCACTGTCAGAATAGCACAGCGGGAGAAATTACCCCATCCACACACTGGACACACGATTAACTCCTGTATGGTCAGACTTACACTTTGTTAAAACTGAGTTAATTAAGTTATAAACTCTAACTAACAAACATAACGTCAATTTTGCCAAATATGCAGCTTAACACCTTTTGTCAACTGTTAAAACATTTTTGTGAATACTTCAACTTATATTTAAACAACCTGACACCAGATATCACCTATAAACAGGGTCGGTGCTAGACTATTTTGCACCTTAGGCAGGACCAGCTGCATGAACCCCTGCCCCCCTCAAGAAAAAAAATTATAAAACTTTCAAAACAGTAGAAAATATTACAACCCCTAAAATAATTTTCAGCTCTCTGTGAACCCCCAGCAGCTGCTAGAGAAACCCTAGGACTTCGCGTGACCCTGGCTTAGAAAGGATCACCTAGAACAACTTTTCGCAACCTTTGTTCCCCCATAGAGTAAAGGAATTTAGTATTGGGAACTGCTGAGACTCCATTAGGACATCTTCACTGATTACCTGGACTTGTAATAACCCTTTTGGGGATTTTCAACACCACATTATGAGAGTATATAGCAAACTACACTTAGATCTATGGACCAGCAGGCAACTAGAGGTATTTTCTAGGGTCAGGACCATAAGTACTGGGAACTATGAAACCCAGAGAGGGGCACCACCACCCTGGACTGTGTGCTGGGCATGTGCAGCCTCATACAGATTGTAAGCTCTAACAAGCAGGGCCCTCTGTTTCCTCTTGTATCAAATTGTATTGTAAATGTTATGTCTACCTTCATTTTGTAAAGTGCTGCACAAACTGTTGGTACTATATAAATCCTGTATAATAATAATAATAATAATAATAATAAATACAGGCATGCCACCTGAGTGACTCAGATGTGTAGGTGCCCTGTTGGTGTCTTGGCACCTCCACCCATGATGAATGGAGTGACACCATAAATTATTGGTGGATGCAGGGTGAGGTGAGGAACAACAATGCAGCAGAGGGGGTGTAACAGCATTGAACACAGAGGGATCCTAGTACTACAGGAGGAGGGGCAAAGCTGGTGGTACTTACAGCCAGAAGTGCACCATCTGGATGCCGTAGCCATTCCTCTGCTGGGGAGCACTCATGGTTAGGCTGTCAAGTCCAGGGGCTGGCTCATGCCCTGTGCAGCTCTCATCAGCAGAAGCCCCACTGGAGAGATGGGGCCAGAGCCCCGGCAGGTCAGGCTGGGTGCGGTGAGGGACCCCAAGTTGTGTCTGGATGGCGCTTGAACTGATGGCCATCGCTGAGCCAAAACACGCCACTACCAGCCATCAGCTCCATCTACAGATGGATGATGAGCTGACAAGTGACAGCAACCCGGGGGAGGGGTGAGAGAGGAAGGACCCTAGTCCTGCCTAGTGCACCTAGCGGTGGTGCCTTCCCTACCTATAAAACATTTTTAAATGCTCTTAATTCCTAACATATGGGCAGAATGTCAGCAGCAATAATATTGTCTCTCATATTAAATATTCTAAATGCTTTCAAATGTCTGCTTGTCATTTAGAAAAGTCTGTTAGTTTTAGTTGAGCTTTGAATGAGACTAGGATATACAAAAAAACAGGCAGGTCAACCCCAGTGGGTTGAACGGAAAAAAACTGACAGATTCCTGCATACATGCAAACAATGTGGATGCAGGAATCTCCCCCTCCCTCTCAGAATACAGAGATCAGCACTAATCAAATGCTGGATTTCCAGTAGGACTGTTCAACAGAAGCCAGAGAAGAGTAAGCGTACTGAAAGTTGACCGATTCCTGCGGAACCAGCTGAATTTTGATACAAGTATACCCTGGTTAAGTCTTCATCTAAATCCTGCTGCAACTGTACCATGTATGGTAGTTTATCAGATTTCTAGGTAATTATAACATATTGCAGAAATGTGACCGGAAATGTCAATGGTTTGTAGAGATGCTTCATTGATGTCGTAATACTCACGTCTAAATGTCATGCTAGAGCCTTATCTGCAAAAAACAATAGAGTTCAGTTAGTGGCAGCTGATGTTTGTTGTATGCTCCTTGAGGGCAAGAGACTGATACGAATGTATAATATATGTAAATTGACGGCGCTATCTAAGTACCTGTAATAATAATAATAAAATTACTAAACAATAAAATAATAATAATAAAATTACTAATAAAAGCCCTGATCATTACAAAATGCCCTGATCATTACAAAAATCTGCTGTTCTGAGAAATTCCTTATTTTTCTACCACATAAAATTTTGAGGGTTAAGACTGGGGGTGGGTAGAGATAACGGACTGAGATCTCTGTTTCTCATACAAAGTAGGAAAGAGAAAATCCCTGCGGTGGTACTCTCTATCGATTCTGAAAAGGCATTTGATAGAGTAGATTGGGGATATATGTAGGATACATTGGAAGTATTGGGGATGGGACCTAGAATGAGAGAGTGGATAAGGAAATTATATAGTCAACCCTCTGCAGCAATCATGGTTAATGGGGAATTGTCAGAGTATTTTGGGATGCAGATCGGAACTAGACAGGGATGCCCTTTATCTCCATTGCTAAACGTTTTATCATTGGAATCTCTTTTGGCTACAGTAAGGAATAATATAGATATAAAAGGAATTTGGATAGGAGTTACGGAGCATAAGGTGGCAGCTTATGCAGATGACATGCTATTCTATGTGGTAAACCCAAGGGTAACATTGCCAAATTTAATGAAATCACTGAAAGAATATGGGGAGATGTCAAATTTAAGAATTAACCCAACAAAAACAGAAATTTTAAACATAAATCTTCCAAATAGAGAGAAAAATAGGTTACAGGAGGAATTTCCCTTTATTTGGAGAGAAAAAGAATTGAAATATCTAGGAATAAAATTAACTGTATCCTCCAAGGACTTGTATAAATTGAATTATATCCCATTATTAAATGAGATCAGGGATGAACTAAGGAAATTAGGATGGGGAACCCTGTCATGGGTAGGTCATATAAATTTGATAAAATTGTGATTGTTCCAAAAATATTATATAAATTTCAAATGATACCAATTAAACTACCAGAGGTTTACTTTAGATCAATTAAAAAAAATGTTAATAAGATTTATTTGGAGGAATAAAAAACCCGAGAATAAGCCAGGAAATTCTATGTAGAAATAAAGAGAAAGGAGGATTGGGAGTCCCAGATTTAAAAAGATATTATAACTCGGTAATAATGGCGAGAATTTTTGACTGGACATATAAAGCAAAGGGAAAAAGCTGGGTTAAAATAGAAAATATACTAAGTAATACTAAATTAAGTGGAATTGTATGGTTAACTCCACAATATAGAGGATTAGCAGACAGTAAAAGTTTGTTCACATTTAATGTTTTAAGAGTTTGGGATGTTTTGCACAAACAGATGGGATGGGAATTTAATTAATTATTAATGCCCTTAAAATCCACAGAGTTTTTCTCCCCCCGGGTAAAGAAGGTATCACAGGGAAGTGGATTAAGAAAGAAGATGCACAATTAAGGGTTATAATGGTGGGGGAGGAAATAGGATCACTTAAGGAATTGGAACAAAAATAAGATTTTACGAGAATGGATAAGTGGCATTATTTTCAATTGAAACAATTTATAGGAAAGCTTCCAAATTCTTTAAGAATAAGAGAGGATTGGAATCCTTTTAAGCACTTATTAGGTACACGGGAAACGCAGAACCTCTAAAATATATAAGATTCTCACTGAAATAAACGCAGATATAAGTCCTCCATATATAGAAAAATGGTAAATAGAAATAGGAGTAACAATAGATGAGGAAAAACAGAGGAAAATGTATAGAATAATCCACGGAAATATAAATATGCAGGAGGTAGAAATTAATTATAAGTGTTTGGCAAGATGGTATATCACACCGAGTGTGGCACACAAATTGAGCCTACAGGTTACCCCAGCGATACAGCATTACCAGAGGAACAGGAGCCCTGTATACAGGCTGAGCACCTTTTCCATCCTTAAGGGGGCCTCTGGATCCAGCAGACAACTTAATACAGATTGATGACTACACCATAGAGGATAAGTTCACCGGATTGACCTGCCCATCTACAGATACCTTGATGGTTTATGTTACATGCGCATTTCCCATGCGCTTCTGGTGAGTGCGCAGTTTTATCATTGGTTGACGTCACAAGCTTGCCTGCTGCTGATTCTATCATCTTGGGATTTGATTCTTACATTTATACTTATTCATGTTTGAACTTTATTAGTGGACAATTTTTCATACAACTTTATTGGTTGGTCTGTGTTTGATACCACAATATTATCATTTTTTAGCGCTACACCCATATTATATAATTTCTCCTATATTGACTGCTTTATCGTGTTTCAATGTACCCATTATGCTTGGTTCCAGAATATTCTAACAGATTTTTTTGCCTTAGTAAAATTCAGTAATGGCATCCCAAAATCAAAAGCTTTGTCACAATTAACTCTCCCAGGATCCAGAAGCAGGTTGCTCCTCTGACGTGGCCGTGTCTGAGCCCCTTGCATGCAAAACTCACAAGTGCACCCAAAAGCATCAGAACATCCATTACCTTTTTCTGACACCCATGCACTCCTGTGTATCCCAGAGCATCCTGTGTGTTCTTGTGAGCCTTCTGGTACGGATCAGTTACACCTGTGTCTCTGCACAGTCTTTGGCATGCTCTGCAGTTGTCTGGTCTGCCACTTTACATCATCATTACCCTCTGCTGCCTCTCAACCCTCAGGTACACTCTTGCAATCACCAAGATTGTCCTTCCTTCAGTGCTCTGTGACAGTGGCCTTGAACCATAAACCTGTCTGAGGTACCCTAGATGCCTTCTTATTGTAGGTTCTCACTCAAAGATTTGCTGCCCAGGAAGCCAGTCAGGCTCAGGTGATCCAATATCTCTACACTCTCGATCCACTTTGATCAACTACAGGGATATCTCACTCTAGCTGGAAAACTTCCAGCTACTTCACAGGACTCTCCAGTGTGGCTATTGGTCTTATCTGTTACCTCTACATCCACTTTCTGTCTCCACTACTCTTCACTGAGGACCGCAGGTGTTGCCGTGGGTAATATTCGCTTTGAGCTACAACCACAAAACCTATCTACAGAACATACTAAAGTGGACTATGTAATTTTCCAGCTCTTTCGGGAAGCTTTTTTTCTGGGCATCTTTGCTCTGGGAAAAAGGCAGCCCTGTGGCCAAGAACATTGCTGCTTTTCTGGTTCTCTCCTAAAAAATCTTTGATAGGCTCTGCTTTGGCAAGTGCTCTACTATACTTCCATCAAGGTTTTGCTTATAGTTGAACAGTATGCAATTCAGTTCTGAACTCTCTTGCGCTAAACCTAGAATAATGAGACCCTCACAGCCATATTCTGGCATGGTTTGTCCAATTGGAATAAAGATGAACTGGGTGGATGTGGAAATCACACTACTTTTAATGATCTGGTCTCTTTGGACATACAAATAGACATTTACTCCCATGAGAAGTCTTGTAAAATGTTTTTCTCCACATCTGACACCAACACTTTTAGACCACCTTGAACCAACTATGCCCTCTGCTTTGCTTTCCTATGAGGAGCCTATGCAACTACCTATAAAGAATGGACTTGACATCATCCCAGGGCCTTTGTTTATAGTGTGGGCAAGAAATGATATCCATAGTATCCAGGAAACTTCAGTGTTTAGTATGTCTTATGGAGATTCCTCCTCTATGGCCTCCCATCAACCCTTTTCCTGCAGATTGACCATGTCTTTGCCTGCTGATGCATCGTTGCCTGCTAACAGAACTGACACTGTCTGCCACCTGCACTAATCATTTGCCTGTTTGCTGATCATATCCCTGCCTGATGCCTGGACTGATCCTTTGCCTGTTTGCTGACCACGTCCCTGCCTGATGCCTTGACTGATCCTTTTCTTGTTTGCTGACCATGTCTCTGCCTAATGCCTGAACTGACCTATCTGCATGTCCCACTGATTATGGTCCTGCTGAAACACAAGCCCTCAGCTATTGTCTGCAAACAACTGCACTCCTGCTACCACACGTACTGTTTGTTCACCCTTTGCTCAGTCTTCTGTACTTCCTGGTCATTGAACATAGTATTGTGCTGGTGACGAATAAGTACTGTTATCCTGTTTGTCTTATAGAAATGGGGGCTGCTATAGGTAAAGCAGTGAACATTCCAGTACAGATTTTGATTCAATGTTGTTTTATGTTTGTGATGCACAAGATACAACTTTAGGTGTATATTCAGGACAAACATTAAAAATGTGTCACGCATGTGGTGTTCCCATACTCTGGAGCAGCATGTGTTTTGTGGTGTAATTCTAGGTATACGTATGCTTTGTGTGAGAAATTTCTCATTAAAATGACAATTTTGTGTAAACAATGTTCTCCCTTTTTTTGCTCATTTTCCAAATACATTTGGCAAAAAATGTATTATGCAAATGAGTCACAATGCCTTTTGGCAAATACCTTGCCCACCAAAATGTGGTCATTTTGTGGATGTTTCTACTGTCTTGGCATTTCAGTGCCTCTGAAAATGTGATATGTAGTTAAGAAATCAAATGGATGCCCCTGGAAAGCTTTCAAAGTCTAAAGGTTCTCCTTGAATTTTGGGCCCCTCTAATGCCTATGCAGCGAAAAAGTATCATGTGGTATTCCAATACTTGAGATGAGTAGCAGAATGTGTAATTCTAAGCATACCTATGCTGTGTGTGAAAAATAATTTAACCTGTCCAGCCTGGTTAATAGCAGAATGACAGCCAAGCGGGACTTTCATTGATCCGGGTGAGCATCATATGACATCCTTCTCGGATTGTGCCTTGCATGTGCCCGCGGGGCCGTGCTGTGGCAAAATCTGTCAACGACTGTGTACCTCGGACACAGAAGATGACAGATCTGTGTAGCGGCCCGTTGTCAGTACCATGTGACCTGCTGTGACCAATCACAGCAGGTCACATGACAATTGTAAACAATGGATGGCTTCTTTTTCATGCCATCCATTGTATAAAATTGTGTGACTAGCTGTGATTAGTCACAGTGATCACATGTAGAGACTGAGCCAATCACAGCCCATCTGTCTAATGTGATTAGCCATGGCCAATCACAGCTAATTACAACAAAAAAACCTGAATGAATAGATTTCATTCAGTTAAATGCTTGCTTATAGCAAAGAAATTCTTTGCTATAAGCAATCATAATGTGTAAAAAAAAACAAATACTGATCACTTCCCCAAAGTTACTATGGTAACATTATAATACTATGTTCACAGTTTATTATGAAAACAAAATCCTAAAAAAAAAGAAAAAATGTAATAAAAACTAAAGAATTTAAATTAAAAAATTAAAAAAAATATATATATTTTTTTTTTGATACTGTCACCAGTCAGTGACCCTAACCACCACCACACCAGTTATAAGATGATGTTATACTATTAAAAAAAATTATTTTTTTTAATTTCTTCATTTTCCAGAATTATGACAAAAAATTGCAACTTCAAAAAACTTGGCATGCCTCCTTCTAACTACATTGGACTGTCTACTTTGCAAAAAGGGGTCATTTGGGGGATATCTGTACTGTCCTGACATTTTTGGACCTCAAGAAATTTGATTGGCCATCAGTCAGGGGCGGACTGATAATTTGGACACTCGGGCACTGCCCGAGGGCCCGGGGTCAGTATGGGGCCCCATGAGATGTCCCTGGTACCTTTTTCATAAGCTTTTTTGAGTTTGGGCAAGGACACAGGGGCCCCATGATCCCCTATTGCCCGGGGGCCCCATGAGTTGTCAGTCCGCCCCTGCCATCAGTACTTCAGGATTGATCAATTTTCAGATATAAACCGGTTTGTGAACCCTATAACTTTCCTACAAACTAAATATTAAATACTGATTTGGGTTAATTTCACCAAAGAAATGTAGCAGAACACATCTTGGCCTTAATTTATGAAGAACAATTATTTATTTACAAAATTTTATAACAGAAACAAAGAAAAACGTGTTTTTTTTTAATGTTCATTAATTTAGCAAAAAAATAAAAACCCTAGTTGTGATTAAATACCACCAAAAGAAAGCTCTAGTTGTTTTAACAAAATGATAACAACCTAGTGTGGGTTCAGTGCTTCATGACCGCGTAATTAACATCCAAAGTTTGAGAGTGCTGAAAGCTGAAAATTGGCCTGGGCAGGAAGGGGGTAAAAGTGCCCAGTATTGAAGTGGGTAACAAAATGGCAACTTTGTGTAAAAAAAATCCATTTACACATTTTTGGAAAGCAGATACCACAACACACGTACATTCACAAAAGTAAACGATCAGTCAGCACTACAGAGTTGTGTAAAGTATATGCCAGCACAGTGTATGTTCAGTATCTGCCTGCCAGTCTATCACACAGTCTTCCTGCACTGACAGATCCTTTACTTTTTATGAATGAACAATCAGTACTGTCAGGGCTTTGTGTTAGATCTGGTGCAGTGTATGTGTTTTAGCAGCCAGCTTCTAGCATGCTTTTATGAATGAACAATCAGCGCTGGTGGGGCTGTATCATAGATCTGCCTGCTGCGAGTAAGTATACACTGCATTGGCAGACTTACCACACAGCCCTGATTGCGCTGACTGTTCATTCATAATAGTGACTGATCAGTCAGTGATGTGAGCTGCCAGCTGATGATAAACATCTACTGCGCTAGCAGATAGATCACACAGCCCCACAGAGATGAATGATCTTTTACTATAATATATAAATAGTCACCACTGTCTGCGTTGTGTGATCTATCTTCCAGTGCAATGTATGTTTACTAGCAGCCAGCAGCTCTATCACATAGCCCTGCAGCACTAACTGTTCATTCATCATAATAAAAGTTCAGCCAGCTTAGAGAGGAGGAGGGGATTCTGCTGCGCTGTAGCTCCCCATAGGAATGCTGAAAAATTGGGTTTCAACCTGGGGTGGAGCAAAAACACAGCAGTGATTTCCTAGCCCACAGTCTTAGCATGAAACTTAAATAGAGAACAATCAGCACAAAAAAATGCCACCATACAATTAGAACTAATGAAAGTGTCCATAAAGTCCAATGTAAGGTTACAAAAACTCCATATAGCACTAGGGCAAACCTCCTATAATGGTAGTAGCAGAACTCTGTGTAAATTAGAGAAGAGAAGAAGCGCCTCTAAGTGCAGTGTAGGTAACTTTAATGGGTAACAAATGTAGAACAACTCACATATAGCATGTATAAAGCAGGGCTGTGTAAAGCAGGCTCAAGAAGATGGGAGAATAGCTGCGTCTGCGCTCAGAGGATCATGGATGTAGGAGAGAAGGTGGCCGACGTGTGGAGTCTCCTAAAGATGGTGTCTGGAACGCACGTTGAGGCATGATGTCGACATCAACGTGATGACATACATGGACCGTCATGCATAGTGACGCATTACGGAGCATGCACTAGACCTCTAAGGGTGGAAACGCGCTCCCTTATCAAGCTCGAGCTCCGAAACGCGTCGCTATGCATGCTGGTCCATGTACGTCATCACGGCCTCAACGTGCGTTCCAGACGCTATCTTTAGGAGACTCCACACGGCTTCTACATCCACGATTCTCTGAGCGCAGACGTGGCTGTCAAAGCACGGACACAGCCGTTCTCCCATCTTCTTGAGCCTGCTTTACACGAGCCTGCTTTATACATGCTATATGTGAGTTGTTCTACATTTATTACCCATGAAAGTTACCTATACTGCACTTAGAGGCACTTCTTCTCTTCTCTTTTTTACACAGTCTTACCATGAACAAGTGCTATGTTCACTGGGTCCCTTGGGGGATTCAACAAGAGGCTTCACCTTCTGGTGATAATTCGTCTGTAGCTATATGCAAAAAATGTCTCACATTTTAATTTTCTAACACATAATAAGCCCGCAAATTCACTTATCCTTCACAACAAGACAAAACCATTTTGTTTCACAAATTACCAAGATTTTTTTTTAAGAAACAGTAAATTTCACAGTTCAGTCTTCCCACGTCTTTTAAGCATTTGCTTATCAATAATTTCCCTCAATAAAATTCCTTACATTCCAAAGTGCAAACTCCTGCTAATTGCTTTGGTGATAATTTGGAGGCTACAGCTACAGCTTAGCATATTTCACTTAAGTATTCCAACCCTCTGTGTGTGAACTTAGACTTAGGATTTACCATACAAAAACAAAAGTGCTCTCTATTACTCAACCATCCATGTCCATGGCAGTGATCAATTTTTACCATCCAAGTGGAACAGGAAGCATTTTTATTTCTGCTTCTTATATTATCTGTCCCCATAGCTTCTTAACACAACATACAAGGAACTTAATTTGTGTAATAAATATTGTGCAACTGATATTCTATCAGTATTGTCAAATATCCAACTGATACAATATTTAACAAAAACAGAATAAAATTGCTGAGTTCCAAGCATGTCCTCAAAATATCCCACATGATGTTACAGTTAACACCAGCTTAAAGTGAAACTCTTGGCTCAAATCATAGTTTCAACAACTCAATTTTCGTATAGACCAGAGGTGCTCAACCTGTGGCCCTTGGAGCCCTCTGATGTGGCCTTCAACCTCAAATCAGGGAAGCGTATGCCTGAGGTCACCCACCCGTTGACCTCGATCTGGGATTGGTGACCCGCCATCCCAGAGCTTCAGAGTGCTGGCAGCAGAGGAAGCAGGCAGCCAGGAAAAGAGCAGGATCTGCATAAGCTGCTACTTCCTCTGTAGCACCGGCTCCTGTCCCAGGCAGCGTGATACAAAGTGCACTTCACCTGGCACCTTTCCAGCAGCTGGAAAGCAATGCTAGCTAAAGCTGGAAGAGGAAAAAACTGCCAGTGTATACAATACATACACTTTTGCAATGGGCATATTAGCACCTATATAAGGGTTAATAACTATTAGGCTGCTTTCACACTGATCCGCAGGTGCAGCACAGCGCACCTATGGGTTTCCTGTGGGTTAGCTGCACTCAGCTATAGATTTTATTATATCCTGCAGGTTTGATGCTCTTTCTGAAAGGGTAAAAAAATTTCTGAATGCAGAAAGTGCACCACAGACAAAGCCGCAAGTGCGCTGCGTTGCACCCGCGTTATGGGTAAACCACAGCGCATCAGTGTGAAAGCAGCCTTAGGGACTCAGGACAGTAAGGGTTCACTTACATTTGTGGTTAGTGTTTTCACCACACCCTCTCAACCACTGGTGTAGCTGCAGGGGCCGCAATAGTGACCCGCAATGGTGACCCTGCCACATTTTGTTTTACTCTTGTACAGGAGGGGCGGCATATACAGGAACCAATCCTTTCTATTTTCCTTCTACAACTGCTGAAAGCTGGCTTCTCCTACCATTCTGCCGGCATTCAGTGGCTATAGGAGGAAAATGTTCATTAAGCTATTCAAAATAAAAAAATTTAAATGCTGAACCATTTCGCCGTGGCCCATGAGTGGTTAGCAAATCACTTAAGTGGCCCTCCCTTCAAAAGGTTGAGCACACCTGGCATACACAAATGTTCAACATTACGTTTTATAGCTAGTTTTGTTGTTACTGACATTGCTGCTTTCCCACTAATGCTTGGCAGCCAATAATCCTGGTTCCTGATCATAGTGGGCACAAGGAAAAAACATGCAAAAAGGAAACCTGAGGCTGGGCTTTAGTCCTCATGCACACTGGATGTTTTGATAACGCTGGTGACGTTAGCTGTGTAAAGTCACATTAAAAACAGCTTTTTTTAGCGTTTTTGCATTAGCGGTTTGCCGCGTTTAGCAGCGTTTTCCCACGTTTGCGGTTTTTAAGCAGTTTTTTTTACCAAAATGTTTTTTTTTTGGTCAAAAAGCCATCCAAAAACGCCAGTTTTGTGGCATTTTACAACGTTTTGCCACATTTTTCAGCTGTAGAGCGTTTTTACAGCTAAAAAACTCTTCTAAAACCCACTAGTTCTGGGGTTTTTTCCAGCCAAAAAACGTTGCAGCCAAAAAATGTTGATTACAGTCTATGTGTGCATGGACACATAGGATAACATGCTGGGGGGTTTACTAGCTGTAGAAAAAAACATCAAAACCCAAAAACAGCAGCTGTAAAAATGTTGAGTGTGCATGAGGATTTAAAATCAACGTAAAAGGATTGAGATAGGCAGGTTAGTTACAGACTTATTGTCAAACTTGACATTTATGGTCATAATAGCAATGACTATATGTCTGCAAGCTATTCCCAACCTTAACAGCTTTATATGGGCTGAACTTTGTTAGAAGGATCTATTGGCTGGGTTGTACTTTCTTTGACAGTCATTATTATTTTCCTGAGATAAGCTATTGCAAGTGATATCTTCTGAGTGCTTCCCTTCCTCCCTACGTTATCTGATAAAATGCACATTCAGCCAATCTGGGCATGCGTGTGTGTAGAGTTTTTGTACTTCCATACACCATCTAATGTCTGTAGGTAGCTTTAGATTGGGAGCACTTTGCAGTACTCTTCCTCTCCCACTCTGAATACTGCTGTTCAGAAGTTTATGGGAAACTAAAAAAAATGACAGATTTCGGTATTTATTTTAGCTGTATTTAAAACTACATTTTAGCTGTATTTAAAACTACATTTAGGAATATATAACTGGATTAAATGATAATCTAAAAAAAATAAATAATAATAGGGGAAGAATTAGATGTCTATTGAATAAAAACAAAAACTAGGAAACCAACAATGAAAGAAAACTGTGAAAGTTAAATCAAAAACTACTTTCATATAAACTTATAATAACTATCCATGTTATGTATTCAGTGAAAATACGCAATCCTTAAGCCTACTGAATCAGTGCCTAGAACAACAGTGACAATGTCACACCTGTGCAATTATGTTCATTTGGGCACACATTTACGTGAACACTGTCTGTGTGACTAAGTACCCATCCTTTGGAAGACTTACACAAGTCACATAGCTAAATTGGCATCACCTGGCACACACCCACTTTCCTTTTGTTTTTTTGATGACAAACATTCCTTTTCACCTTAACGCAGGTTTCATAGGCTTATCATACAATGTTGGAGTACAGAGGTTTGTTGTGATACTGATTAGCTTCCTCAGTTTAGGAAAGATCAGGTTATACATTGATGGCAAGGTAAGGGGCGGTGAGTCTCTGTGGGCTGGGTTTATTATTAACCCTACATCCAAGTCATACACCTGAGAGAGGAGAAAGAAGGACCGGTTGGCATATGAGAGCAGAGTGTTCTCTGGACTAAAGCAGAGAAGATGGATTTAACTCCAGCTAGTACCTCTGCTCCCTCTGAGGACACCATTCCAATTAATAACCCAGCAGACATCTCCGTGATTGTGATCTATTTTGTAGTGGTGCTGGCTGTAGGAATATGGGTAAGTGTTGTATTAATTTGGGGACTGATACTGATAATCTGTATAGGTATTGATACTTTGCATGAAATAGATATACATTATATCCACTGCAATTAAGCTTTTGCAAACTCATACCTTAACAGTATGTCAATTACAACTAGTTGTTAGTTGAGAAAGTATAAGCATCAGCATATGCTGCCATTCTCTGAATGGTTTTGTAGTTCTTGAATATCTGTGGACTCAACTTGCTTTTTGAACAGTTCCTGCAGAGCTGACTTTCTTTTAAACTCAAAAGTAAAGTACAGTAACCTATAGCAACGAGCAAATATATTGCACTACCCTCACTAGTCTTAGCAAGGATAGTCTTAGGTGATGAAATATAAAGTGAATATTTATTGGGCTTTTAGTAATACAGATGAACTACTCTTGTACTTAATGAATGATCAGGGGCGGACTGAACATTCGAGCACTCGGGCACTGCCCGAGGGCCCGGGGTCAGTAGGGGGCCCCATGAAATGCCCCTGGTACCTTTTTTATAGGCTTTTTTGAGAGTGGGCAAGGACACAGGGGCCCCATGATCCCCTATTGCCCGGGGGCCCATGAGTTGTCAGTCCACCCCTGTGAATGATTCATAGGGACATTAAGCTCAATTCACTAAGCCAGGGTTTCTCAACCAGGGTTTGATGGTCCCTAGGGTTCCTCCAGAGGTTGCTAGGGGTTCCTTGAACAATGAGCAATTTCTGCCTCTCAGAAAAGTTTCTCCTAACATCATTTATCTTTTTAGCTATCTGTAAAGGGCTAATTCTCCCCAGTAACCACAACTGTAAAGAGCATTAATCCCACTGTCCATCACACTAATGAATTATGAATTGTAGCTTTAGTGATTTTTAGCAGGGGTTCCCTCAGACAAGAAAGTTATTTCAAGGGTTCATCTGTGTTGAACAGTTTGAGAGGCTGCATTAAGCTATAAAAAATGTGCTTTTTCAATTGTATCTATTATTTACAGCTATGCAACTGTTATTTATCTCTCATTGGCTCACTTAGCCTAAATACATTTTTTTTGTAAAATAATGATAGTCATAGCTTCGTAAGTCGAACTTTATTTCATTGGTTTCAACCAAAATGTATTAATTTGTATTGTGCATCATGTCAATCTACCTCTTTACTGTGAAAGGATCAGTATATGCATAACAAAATAAATTACCCTCTGATAAAAAATATATTTAGCAATCATTAGGGAAGATATCTTGACTGTTCACATCTTATGTATGGTCGGAACTTAGCAATGAAAGTCACAACTTTTTCCTGAGCTAAATGCTGTCATTCTGGCTAAATATCAACTAAACAACTATACCTTAGCAAGCTTTTCAACTTTTGCAAATTTGTTTGAGGTACCTTATCAATCCTGTAAACAATATAAGAAGAGCAGTTTATGTAGTAATTCAATTCAGTGATTTGGGATGCAAAATTAACATTGGTAATGGTGATGGGTGGAGAGGCATGTCCAAGTTGATGATGTCCAGCAAATGCATGTGAAGGCGGGCAAAGTAGGACCAAATGCAAAGGCTCCTCCATGGAAACATTAACAAACAACTGTGTGAATGTCAAAGTCAAAAGGCAGGCAGATGTAATGTTCACCATAATACTAAGACCAGGGTCACTTTTTAAAGGACAGAAAATCTGAATGCGTGGTACATGATCCAATAAGCAATGAATGGCATATGTGCTTTATAACCATAGCAAAACTCCCAAAGAGATTAGCACATCAATTCATTGAATAATATGCCCCCATGAAAAGTGTATCTAATTTTCAAGAAAAATAGACAGATTTAAAAAATATTTTGCCCAAATGAGGAGCTAGGTGGTTAACATACTAAAATCTGATTGTATATTACAGGCTATGGTAAGGACAAGTCGTGGCACTGTAGGAGGTTTCTTCCTGGCTGGGCGCAGCATGGTGTGGTGGCCAGTAAGTATTCTAATGTGTTAACGAATGTAGATAGCCACAGTGGCTCTGGCTAACATATATGGTCTTAAATCATGGGCTGGCAAGGTAAATTAGCCTATACGCTTAGTTTCTACTTAGATAAATATGATGATGTGTAAATTCACAGGTATGACTGAATCTAAATGCATCAATGCATGTATTGTAGGGCACCATAGCTCTGAGGTGTATTAATGTCAACACATAGGGCACCAACACGAAGTTGAGTAGTACCTAATGTGGGTTAGCTGCATTGCATCTTACCTTCCTAAAGATCCTGAAAACCAATCCTATAATATTGTTGACACTTGACAACACATTGACTAAAAGGTGTTATAATTTGAAGTCACTGTATCATTGTATATTTAGCATTTTAAATAAATGAATGGGCTGTTTTAGCACATTGGAAGTGAGCTCAAGGAGTTCCACTTGAAATATATTACGCCATCTCACTTATACTGAGATTTGTTCTGTAGCTTGGAATGTCAGCTCACATGTAAGCTATCAGGAATTATGGGTGTTTTGTGCTCATATCTGCTTTAAAGCAAAGATGAAGTGAGAAGGCAAATAATTAAAATGGCATTTAAATACCAACTACACCCAAAATGATGTTTTGCGTTTTTAAATGGGAAATATTCAGTAGAGTCATCCCAATTTTAATAATGCATGATTCCATTTGCAATACTCAATAGTACATTCTGCATTAAGGAAAATCCACGAGGAAACGCATGTACTCATCATTTGACCTAGCAATGATCAACCAAGAAAAGTGATGTTCACGGTCTTATCTTTACAATTGCACTAGAGTGGAAAAGTTGCCTCCTGACAGCATGCTGCAGACAAGGACCCTTGTTCTCTGGGTAGATGTCATGGTCTCTGTGCAGAGATCAAACACACCCTCTGTTGAGTCAGACCCTTAGCATAGAAATCAGCAAAGCTTAACTCCTCACTGATTGGAGAACTCTAGCTCTGCAGACCCCTGCACAGAGACCGCTGCTTTCATGCAGAGAGTTCTTTTCTGCAGCATGCTGACAGAGAACAGGCTACTTAGGCTATAGTTGTGTTCTAAAGGAAATTAACTTGGAACACCTTTTTATTGTGAAGCACCTGGATTGAATTAAGTTCATTTAAACTGAAAGATCATTTTTAAAGGAAAACTTAAATCAAATATTTAAAATGCCCTTTTGTGCAATTTGTTAAATCTGTAAGACTTGTGTAGCACTACCCCCTTAGGAGTTGCTGAAAGTCCTGCACAGCCAGGCATCACGCATCTTCACACAGGCTTGCATTCAGAGTCAGAGATCAGTCCTTGAGCTTTGGTTTTGTTGTTTTTTTAGGGAATTTGAACTGGGATATGGTTAGGGGTGTACAGGATGCCCAAGGAAACTGGTAAACTGAGGACAACTTCCTGGAACTGTTTACAAGCCTTCTCTGCAGCACAGTCTTTGTTGCAGAGCTAGTCAGTGTCTCCTTAGTGTATCACCCCAGACCCTATATGAACTTTTCCTCTTTACCCAGCAATCTGGAGGTATCCTTGAACAGGGGATCTGGTTCTGTCTTTTTAAGAGTTGAACAGTCACTAGTAGGGGGCTAATCTGGTTTGCCAACAGAGTGCTCCTTCCCCTATCTGCCCAGGGGTGTAGGTGTACTCACTCAGATCCTCTCCTTTACAGCTTGTGGGTTGTTGGCTGCTACCAGGCCTATCAGCTGGGCTGCTCCTTCCTTTCCATACAGGTGGTCCTCTCTCAGGGGGCTAGTGAGCTCTGAGCCTTCCTCCTTTCCAGCTCCAGACCTGCATATAGGCCCCATCCCACTGGGCCTCCTCACAGGCTCCTTCCTTCAGCCTCACATCTTCCTCCCTATCTTCCCCCTGAACTCTCCTGCTGCTGAGCAGGCTTACTTACTTTTAAGGGTTGTCCTGGTCCCTTGCCAACCTCCTGCTTGGGAATGGCCAGGATCGCTTAAGAGTATAAGCCAGCCACTCCTCAGATCCATGCACTGCTTCTAGACCTTTCTTTGAAGATCTAGAGCAAGGGGAAATTCCAGAGGGCTGGTCTGCAGAGCCTTCCAGCTCCTGACCCAAATTTACCCTTTTGACCCTTGCACCTGGCCTGCTACTCAGCCTCTGACTGTCAATCAGGTCTCTAGCTCCCCTAGCTAAATATGGAGAGTGCTATACTTTTTTTAATTTAGCTGTGTAATTGTTTCATCTGTGTATTTAGCTGATTGACTGATATTACGGTGCATAAATGGCCAATATCACAAAACCAATAAGGTATTGAGGCACCTCACAGGGCTTGATTTACTAAAGGCAAATAGGCTGTTCACATTGCAATGTAAGTTGCATTTTGCATAGAAATTCTCCCCAGAATGTAGTGAATGCGGTGAAATTTCATTTTGAAAACAATACCCAATTATGTGCAAGGAAAATAAAAAACAGTTTTTGCTCGAACCTTATTTAAAGCGGAACTCTCTCAATCGACACTAGCTATTTTTAATCCTTACGCTGCTAGGATTAATAAATAGGTAGGGAAATATATCATATTAACTTTTTTTTTACATTTCTTCAGTTACTTCCTGGTTTCCAGGCCTAGGCAAATGATGTCATACATACCAGGAGTCTTCAGGAGGGTAGGAGGGGTTTTCTTAACTAAGCACACCCTCCCATCTGCATGTTTGTGCTAAGGGCAGATGGATTCCAGGAAGCAAACGCTACATGAATCATCTGCCTTTACTCAAGTTGGCTACAGCCAAAAATTCTAGGGGGTGTTTTTCAAAGTGATTTCTTAGCAAAATAAAGTATGGGGTCTTGGAGAGATGGAAGAGTTTGCTTTGAATATTAAAAATGAATTAAATAGCACTTTTGGTTTGTGGTGCTCAGAAGCAGTGTAGTTCTGATTTAATGATGGGAGTCAGCACATATTCTTTTCATTTATTAAGTTGTGCAGAAAAGTTTGTTGTACGCTGCATCTTCCCTTGCAAAGTGAACAGCATATAGCTTTTGAATTATGAACTTATTTCTGTTGCATTAAAAGAATACAGTATGGAATAAAATGAAATATCACATTTTTATTTTCCATTTTTATTGCATTGTTTTCTAGCCTATACACAAATACTGTAGCTGCAAAAACATTGTAAAGCTATCATTTTTGGATTCTGTAGTAATTTCCTTGGGTGTGCATAAGTCAATGCAGTTTGTGTAGTGTAGTGAAGAACTATTTGAACAGGATGAAGAGCTCGCAGTTAAAATGAAAGGGTTTGAGGAGAGAGAGAGGTGCGCCAGACTGAGTGTAGTAAGTTAGTAACAGTTTATTGCACACAAGAAAAAAAACTCACAAGACGTGGGTATATATCAGGCATCAGGTATAAGAGGGAGGACGTCATCTAAGCTGCACATCATGGGCAGATGGCTGCAGTGCCAGGGTTCTCACAGTGGCTGGCGCTCTAGGCGGGTCCCAAAAGGAGGAGCGAGGACGGCAGGCGCAGTTACCGGGAGTCGCGGTGCAGGGAAGAACCGTGCTCAGGGCGGGCGCTGCTGGTCTCTCACATCAGCGTGGGTAGTGGAGCCAGCTTGAGGCGCATCCAAGATGGCCGCCGAGCGGAAGTGACGTCAAGATGTTGCTGGGAGTCATCCGAGGGCGGCGGTGACGTGTTTCAAGGCAACCAGCCTTTTCATCAGACCTGAAAGGGTTTTCAGCTTGCAAAATTCCTCTGAAAGAACAAACCCTGGCAAGATATATCTACAGTTTATCTATCTATCTATCTATCTATCTATCTATCTATCTATCTATCTATGCCATGTCTATTTCTCTGTCTGTCAGAGGGAGATAGGCAGGCCATAGACGGGCTGTTTATCGGCCAAATTTTCGGCCGATAAACGAAAAATCGGTCGACCCCGTTGCCAATTCTACCACCCATGTCCACGAAAAACGGCCGTTTTTTGCGGACTTTCCAGCATGACTGATAAAAATAAATGAGGAGATCCGCGAAAAACGGTTGACAGGCTGGCCCCACTAACGGCGTGATTATTGGCCAATTTTCATTGCTTACGAAAATTCGGCTGATAAATGACCCGTCTATGGCCTGCATTAGAGAGGTAGAGAGGGAGATAGACAGGTAGAGATGGAGGTAGAGAGGGAGATAGAGAGGTAGAGAGGGAGATAGAGAGGTAGAGAAGGAGATAGAGAGGAAGAGAGAGAATTAGACAGGTAGAGAGGGAGGTAGAGAGGGAGATAGAGCGGTTGAGATTGCGATAGAGAGGTAGAGAGGGAGATAGAGAGGTAGAGAAGGAGATAGAGAGGGAGAGAGGGAATTAGACAGGTAGAGAGGGAGATAGACAGGTAGAGAGGGAGGTAGAGAGGGAGATAGAACAGTAGAGATTGCGATAGAGAGGTAGAGAGGGAGATAGAGAGGTAGAGAGGGAGATAGACAGGTAGAGAGGGAGGTAGAGAGGGAGATAGAGCGGTAGAGATTGCGATAGAGAGGGAGATAGAGAGGTAGAGAGGGAGATAGACAGGTAGAGAGGGAGATAGACAGGTAGAGAGGGAGGTAGAGAGGGAGATAGAACAGTAGAGATTGCGATAGAGAGGGAGATAGAGAGGTAGAGAGGGAGATAGACAGGTAGAGAGGGAGATAGAGAGGTAGAGATTGCAATAGAGAGATAGAGAAGGAGATAGAGAAGGAGATAGAGAGGTAGAGAGGGAGATAGAGAGGTAGAGAGATAGCAAATTTAGAGCATCAGCAACCTGTTTTTTTATGGGCCAAAATCTTTTCTACACTAGGATCTTCTGCAGTCTAGGTCCACTGCTCATTCTTTGCTTGACTCAAGAATATGGACTTCAATAGCCACAACCAATAATTCTTACTGATCGACCTGCAGATGCTTGAACAGTCAGATTTATTTGTATTGGGGAACATTGGACAAGAGTTCCTAGCTTTTAAAATGATAATGATAATTCCTACCGCTAAAGCCTCATTCACACTGGCACTGTCAGACCTGCATTTCTGTGCATTTAGATAATATTTCTAAATACATATACCGGTACTGTAAATGCAGGTAATTGTTTTTCAATGGTGTCATTTAGAGAAAATTTAATTCAGTGTCCAGGATCCGATTAGTACCTCTAAATGCAGCTAAACGCATGTAAATTTGGATAAACCTACTTTAAAAACAGGAATGTCTAAAAGCAGAAAAAATTCAATACTACACTAGATTTGTATTTATACAAGCAAACATGAGAAAAAAATGTTATAGGAGGAATTCCCTTTTACCGTATTTTTCGCTCCATAAGACGCACTTTTTTCCCCCCAAAAAAGGGGGGAAAATGTCAGTGCGTCTTATGGAGCGAATATAAAGCGGCCGGTCCGGTATTTTTGCGGCCACCATGTCAGAATACCGGGCCGGCCGCTCAGCTGTTCTCTCCTGCAGAGCCTTACCTGTTCCTCGCTCCAGCGCTGCACAGTCTTCCCGCGCTGGCTTCTGTGACAGCCGGGTGCCCACTGCGCATGCGCGAGAAGCGCTGAGCTTTGTGAACGATCCGGTGTCTTCTGGGACACATGAAAGGTCGCAGAAGGCGCCGGGCCATTCAGAAAGCGCAGCGCTTCTCGCACATGCGCAGTGGGCGCCCGGCTGTCACAGAAGCCGGCCCGGGAAGAAGAGGGAAGGCAACTCCGCGGAAGTGGGAGCGGATACCTGTCAAATTCAGGTACGCGCTCCCCCTCCCTCCCCAAAGGTCCACAGTCTCTGGTCATTCCCTTCACTGTCTGCAGTCTCTGGTCATTCCCTGCACTGTCTGCAGTCTCTGGTCATTCCCTGCACTGTCCGCAGTCTCTGGTCATCCCCTGTACTGTCCGCAGTCTCTGGTCATTCCCTGTACTGTGTCTGCAGTCTCTGGTCATCCCCTGCACTGTCCGCAGTCTCTGGTCATTCCCTGCACTGTCCGCAGTCTCTGGTCATTCCCTGCACTGTCCGCAGTCTCTGGTCATTCCCTGCACTGTCCGCAGTCTCTGGTCATTCCCTGCACTCTCCGCAGTCTCTGGTCATCCCCTGCACTGTGTCCGCAGTCTCTGGTCATCTCCTGCACTGTGTCCGCAGTCTCTGGTCATCTCCTGTACTGTGTCCGCAGTCTCTGGTCATCTCCTGTACTATGTCCGCAGTCTCTGGTCATCCCCTGTACTATGTCCGCAGTCTCTTGGTCATCCCCTGTACTTTGTCCGCAGTCTCTGGTCATCTCCTGTACTATGTCCGCAGTCTCTGGTCATCCCCTGTACTATGTCCGCAGTCTCTTGGTCATCCCCTGTACTTTGTCCGCAGTCTCTGGTCATCTCCTGTACTATGTCCGCAGTCTCTGGTCATCTCCTGTACTGTGTCCGCAGTCTCTGGTCATCCCCTGTACTGTGTCTGCAGTCCATTGGTTCAGAATATTTTTTTTTTCTTGTTTTTCACCTCTAAAACCTAGGTGCGTCTTATGGTCAGGTGCGTCTTATGGAGCGAAAAATACGGTCTTTGGAGAGAAAGAGATCTAAAATATTTGGGTATAAAACTTACTGTATCTCTAAAGAATTTATATAGATTAAAGTATATCCCACTATTAAACAAGATTAAGGATGAAATAAAGAAATTGGGAAGAGGATTTCAGTCATGGATTGGTCTGATAAACTTGACAAAAATGGTAATCGTTCCCAAAATTCTATATAAATTTCAAATGATACCAATTAAGCTCCCAGAGGCATATTTTAGAATAATTTAAAAAAATTATAACATAATTTATATGGAGAAATAAGAAGCCCAGAATAAGCTATGAAATCTTAAGTAGAGATAAAGGAAAAGGCGAGGAAGGGTTGTAACAGCGCAAACACTGCAAAGTCCTGGGAAATGGTAGTATGGGTGATGGTGGTATTAGTGGCTACTGTATGAAGAGCGTAGGATTCCGTGTGGCACTGAGGGCAAGGCTTCCAAATAAGCTGTAGCAACTTCTGTAGATGAGAAAAAGGAGAGAAGCGCCTCTAAGTGCAATAAGTCTTTTAATTCAAGTCTAAATGTAGAAACACTCACATGTGTGAAGTAATCATAAGCATAAAAACCGTGGTTAACAATAGTTAACGGTGGGGTGGTAAAACCTATTCATTCAAAGAATTTTACAACTGCTCCACTGATCATGTGATCTATTGTATATCCTGCCCTTGCGGCCTCCTATATGTGGGACGAACCATCAGACCCCTCCGCGCCAGGTTTGGCGAGCACAGACGTCTTATTGAAGATGGTAAAGACAAACATAGCGTCCCCCGCCACTTCCTTGAATATCACCAAAAATCCACTGATGGCCTACAAGTATGGGTCTTAGAATCCATACACAACAATCTCTCTGAGTCTGATCGTTTCAAAAAACTCTGTTCACAAGAAACTTATTGGATATTTACATTAGATACATTGTCCCCAGGCGGACTCAACGAGGAATTAGACATTAACACTATACTATAAACACTACAATTTCCCATTCACAGCCACTCAACACTCACAATGACACTTCCCCCCCCCCCCCCCCTTTCTTTATAATTTTTTTTTTTTTTTTTTTTTTAATCGAATTTTTTAATCGAATTTTTTAATCAAATTTTTTATCGAATTTTTTTTTTTTTTTTTTTATCCAATTTTTAGTTTATTATTTATAACCTTTTGTTCATTATTTATATTTTATTCTATTTTTTACAATTTTTTACAATGTAATTTACTTTTTATAATGTCATCTGCATGTATTATTACCAATATGTTTATCATCTTGCAATCATGCTGTATCATCTTGCAATCATGCTGTATTACCACTAAATATCTGCTCACTACTGTTACATAATTGATGTGCCAGTGCTGCAAGGTGAACATTTTACCCCACTAATCTCCCAGAACATAATTTTTTTTTTTTTTTTTTTTTTTTTTTTTTCTTTCGTCTTCCGTTTTCTTATTTATTACATCCTCTCTTTTTTCCATTTGGTTTCCTTTTACCCCCCAGTTAACATCCATGACTTTACACTATTCACCTGACAGCAATGGTCAATCACTGGTTAATTGGTTAATTGATCAATTAGACTCACGTTCCCTATATATTCACCCCTGTTCATCCACTTCCCCCTGCTTGAAAAAGGAGTGCACTTCCGCCTTCCACGGCCAGTGCATGCTCCGAAACGCGTCGCAGTGCACCCTGGGATCTGACGTCATCACGGCCACGCCGCCGCTACGTTCCAGCGTGCGTTCCATCCGGCTTTGAGGGAGGACGTGCATGAAGGCTGGCCTCACCACTGTTCCCCCTCCAGCCACCACGCTGTTCCAGCCGAGAGCTGACCTCCCCACATCGCAGAGAGATGACGGTTCTTCACCCGGGTTACCACCCCACCGTTAACTATTGTTAACCACGGTTTTTATGCTTATGATTACTTCACACATGTGAGTGTTTCTACATTTAGACTTGAATTAAAAGACTTATTGCACTTAGAGGCGCTTCTCTCCTTTTTCTCATAAAGGAAAAGGCGGACTGGGGGTACCAGATATGAAGAGATACTATAATTCAGTAATATTGGCAAGAATTTTTGATTGGACATATAATGCACAGGGGAACAGTTGGGTAAACATAGAAAATACATTAAGTCACACGAATTTAAGTAGAATCATTTGGTTACCTCCTCAATTTAGAGGATTAAAAGATAGCACAAGTTTGTTTACATGTAATGTTTTGAGAGTTTGGGACACAACACAAACAAAGGGGGTGGGAATTTAATTAATTGTTAATGCCCCTAGGATCTACAGAGTTTTTTCCTCCAGGTAAAGAGAGTATTACAGGGAATTAGATAAAGAAGAAAGATGTTCAATTAAAAGATATAATGATGGGAGAAGAATTGTGTCTACTTAGTGAACTGGAAAGTAAGAGGGATATATTTATGAGAATGGATGAATGGCAGTATGGTCAACTAAAACATTTTGTAGGTAGTCCTCCAGTGCCATTAAGAAAAAGAGAAGATTGGAACCCCTTTGAGCACTTATTAGATATAAGAGGAGATGGGAAGCACGGATCACTATAATATATAAAATTTTCACAGGTTTAATCACGGCTACAAGGCCACTATTTATAGAGAAGTGGGAAAGGGATTTAGAAGTAATAATTGATGAGGGAAAACAAAAGAAAATATATAGTTTAATTCACGGGAATGTAAATATGAAGGAAATGGAAATTAATTAGAAGCGTTTAGTAAGATGGTATATTACACTGATTTAGCGCATATAATAAGTGGAGATAAATCACCTTTATGTTGGCGGGGATGTGGAGAGAGAGGTACAATGATACACTTATGGTGGGAGGGCATAGTGAGTATTATTCAGGAAATAACAGAGGTAAATATTCCTAAGGACCCTGAGACTTGCCTGCTTTTTGGTACCGAGTTTTCGGTTAAAAAATATAAAAAAACTGGATTATTGTATTATTTAAATGCAGCGAAGGGGCTGATACCCAAGTTTTGGAAGAAACAACAGGCACCGAAAATAAAGGATTGGGTAGAGAGGGTGGAGAAGATATATAGAATGGAGGAACTTTACCATATGGAGGAAGATAAAATGGAGGTATTTCGCACAAGTTGGGAAAAGTGGGTACAGTTTAAAAATTCAGAGGCATACCTAGAATATGTGAAATAAGGAAAAGAAAGGAAAGGGGATAAATATAGTACAGTAAAATACCAGTAATAGCTAAGGTTCAGGATTTCTAGAATGAAGTTAAAAATGCATAATCAAAGGGGGGGGGGGTAATAGGTAAGGGAGGGGTAAAAGGTCACCAAGATTAAGGTTATTTCTGGGGAGTGTTATGACAGAAATGTGTAATGTATACAGTCTGTTTTATTAACTTTTGTACATTTAATATGGTGATTTGAAAACAATAAAATATTTAAATTAAAAAAAATATATATACAAGCAAACATACGTCAAAAATTATTCCATCCATAAAATCCATGTGACATCATGATATAAACCTTAAAAACAAAATAAAACAACAGTTTGTTTCCTTTGCAAAGGTCCATCTTCATTATGACAACATTTTTTATCAACAAACAGCTTACTAGCATTTTTCTAGATACACATAAGCTCATCCTTTCATGTCCTCTGAAAGATACACACTGCTATAGGCATTGAAGGCCCTGGGCTCCCATTTAGGGTGTCCCTGTTGTCCTTCTCCTGCTCTCTTCTCTTTCTTTCAGTCTTGCTCTGTTCCTTTACCTCTGATCTGTCTCTTGGCCCTTGGTTCTGGGTGGCCCTGGCTTCTATATTATTATTATTATTATACAGGATTTATATAGCGCCAACAGTTTGCGCAGCGCTTTACAATATAAGGGAGACAGTACAATTACAATACATTTCAGTACAGAAGGAATAGGAGGGCCCTGCTCGTGGACCTTACAATCTAAAGGAAGGGGGAGGTGATACAAAAGGTTATAGCTGCAGGGGTTGATCTTGCGGAGGTGATTCAAGTGATTAAAGTTAGGTGGAGGTGGTGTAGGCTTCCCTGAAGAAGTGAGTTTTCAAAGATTGCCTAAAGGCAGACAGGGGGGGGCTGACCGGACATGCGGTGGTAGGGAGTTCCAGAGGATGGGAGAGGCTCTGGAGAAGTCCTGGAGGTGAGCGTGGGAGGAGATGATGAGGGAGCTATATTTTTTGACCACCTTCTATGTAGGGTCTGACTCTATCTATGGTGTCGTTTTATCATGCAGCGGTAAATGACCGCTGCTCAGTTCTCCGTCATTCTCAGAGGAGAGAGTTCTCCTGTAAATGCCTTTTTATGAAGCGGTGTAGATCAGTTCTCCGAATGAAGGGAGAAGCAATCTACAAACGCTTTGAACGCTAGAAAACGGCTGCTGTTACTATAATCTTGCGAGATTACAGTAAGAGATCAGTTAAACACCGTTTACTAAACAGTGGTAAATATTTCTGCTTTGTTTGTGGTTCCTCCGATTCTCCAGCTCTGGACTGGAGAATCTGGAGGGAGAACACAGATCGCCAGTGAAGGGCTGACATTGCTCCTTCATATACTGGCAGTCTGTGTGTTGAGATGATCAGCGAAGAACATGTTCTCCGCTGATCATCTTTGTTTCCTAAATCACTAATGATCGGAGATCAGCAACGATCCTCAGGATCGCCGCTGATCACTGTATCATAAAAGGACACCTAATTCAAGAGCGTCTCCTAGTTCACAGTTAACACGCGTTTTGATCTGCTATTAGAAAAGCTAAATGCAGGAGTGCAAACATGTCTGCTTTCAAAACCTCCTGCCTGCTTAGTTCTTTTAAAATAACCCTAAGAATCACTTTTTGTGTGTTCTATATTTGTTTTAGTTATTACATTCAACCTTAAAAAAGTAAAGTTTTTTTATAATCAGGTGAATATGACATAATGCATAATAATATATCACATTTCCTATCTGCAGCATGATGGCAAACTCTAAGCAAGGGCATTCCCTTTCAAGAGCATTAGTTAACAACTTTGTTGTAAAACAGGTCAAAATAGTAGAGAAATTTGATTACATAGAATATAGAGTGAATCACAGAGGAGGGACACAATCCCTTCCTCTCTCCTAGCGGAGATGTGACTATCTGGCAGCCAGTTATACAGAGGTTGCCGACCAGCCTGCAGGTAGTGCTGGACTTTCTTATTGAATTAGTACCGGAAATCACAGCTTGCTTTTCAAATTGTCATCTTATTCTAGAGCAGAAACTTTTAAAAAAATGTGCAAAACACAAATGTATACTTTTCATTATTTGCATAATTTGTATTCTTAATGCATTCAGGGTGATTGTCATTCTTTTGTTCAGATATCATAATTGTTTTTACCCTGATGAAAGTGATTTATTTCTGCTATTCTCTATGGCTATATATCCTTTCATGAAAACGTATTGAAAAAGAAAGTGATTTCCTTTCCCAGGAGCCAGTTCCAGTCTGTTACTGAGTGATTGTTATGTGCAGCTAAGGGGGTCAAATACACAGACTTCATGTATCTGGGAATGAATGGGTCTTTTTGTTCTCTAGAATAAAATGTACAAGGAACTCCAAGCATTTCCAAAGAAAACAATGCCATTACTTACATGTCACTATCCTAGAGTCTTGTTTCCACAATAAATACAGTAAACGATCTCAGTTATTGTTTGAAATGCATTTTATATGGGTAACTGTACCCTTATGTTTTTTGTTTTTTTTTAAATTAGCACTGACAATTTAATGGGGTTAATATATATTTGTACAGACCCTGTGCCAGTCTTCTTTGAGTTAAATGGTATGAACAGGAAAGTTTATTCTTTGCTAATTTTCAAGATAGTTTCCTTGTGTCTCCCACAATCATTTATGCCCAGATTATGCAAAAATAAGATGAGCTCATCATTGTGTACACATCCAGAAAATCTAGTTATTTCCCAACTCTCCACTTCTGACCAGAAGAAAAGCTCACAATGGTGGGTGGAGATTAGGAAAAGTTTCAGTGAATCTAACCACAAGCTACCATTTCACATACAACCATGAAAAAAATGTTTTTCTTATCAATAGAAAGCATGGTCACAGATAGAATCATGCTTATTTTTCGGTGACTATAAAGTATATGGATACAATAATTGTATTATTCAGGCTCATAGCTGCCTGATTTTACTTAATTACAAATTTCACTATATTGTCTCAGCTATATTTGCATGCTGTCTTGCAAGCTGATTGGTATACTGTGATGTTTTTAATGAGACACTGTCCCATGGTGACAGTGTCTCTACAAAGAGCTTAAGCCCACCCTCCTCATTCTTCCACAACTCACCCTGCCACTTGTCATGTATCTTTATGAGGAACCTGAGATGATGAAGGTGATTTCTAGGACAATTCCCATCTGAATGTTGGGATGGGGCTGCAGTGGGAAAATAAGGGCAGGAAACTGGAGTTGAAAACTTGATTTTGGAGAGCACTGGAGTTAGGTAAGCAGAACAGAAGAGAGGGCACCCAGCATACAGTACATCAAGTCCAGTGGTGAGCACAGCCAGGTCTCGAGCCGAGTTTGGTAACAGTCAAGCATGAAAGCACCAAATCGTGAGCAGGATCAAGGTCAGAGACAAGCAGTGGTTGGCAACTTGCAGGCAGCAAGGTACAGAATCGATAGGCAAAATCTTGGTCTGAAGCCTAGGCCGACGTTGGTAATAAAGATAGGCAAGAAACTAGACAAGCAAAGATAATTCTGAAGCAGGTCAGATGAATACTGGGTTATTAACAGTCAAGCAGGTTTAGGATCAGGAATAAGTGAAACTCAAGCTGAAAGACCATTCAGCTCTGATCGCATGCAGGGCCCAGGCTAAAATAGCCCACTAGATGCCAGTATCTGTAGTGGGAGTTCCCATGCATTCATGTGCAGGCCATGATGCATGCATACCTATGTGTGTTCGGATTGTTGCATGTTTAATTAGGCCCCATGTCCGAAAACATGTGCACGTTTCTGTGCATGAGCCTTACAGTTGGCACAGCCCTTCTGATGCTGACTTGATGTTCCTGACACCAAAGATTCCTTGCTTCTTCTTTTCTTTTTCACAACAGCACTGAAATGACTGTTTTTGGTGACCCAGTGGAGCAGTGATATAACTCCCCCCAGTCATGTTATAATGCCCAGGGCTAGTGATTAGCTGCTGGACCCAAACACCATCACAGGGAAAAAGGTCACCTGCTTGTCCATATGAAGTTCTGGGTATTGCAGCTATTTGTGTAGAAGGAAGGAGTGGTAAGAGCCTGCTGGTAGAGGCAGTAAAAGGAGGAGGTGGGGTCAGGGGGAAGAATGGAAACTCGGACAGTGCCCGAGGGCCCGGGATCAGTATGGGGCCCCATGAGATACCCCTGATACCTTTTTCATAGGCTTTTTTGAGTTTGGGCAAGGACACAGGGGCCCCTTGATCCCCTATTGCCCGGGGGCCCCATGAGTTGTCAGTCCGCCCCTGCTTATGTGTTTGAATATTCAAAGGCCAATCGTTTGCATGATGCCCCACTTTACACCTGTATTTATGGTGTAAAATGTAACATTGTATAAATGGGACCCCCCCCCCAAACCACCCTCCACTGTGAGAGCATGCAGGGGTTACTTCTCCCCCCCCCCCCACCCAGCCGCTGTCACATTTCAAGTTGGCACAGCTGTGCGGGGCTCCAGATCATGCCACTGCAGAAGTTGGACTCTTATTGGAATACAAGTGCGATATTAAGAACACTCGTAGTCCATTGACTCTTTCACCAGCTCTCTTACTGAAAGCCTGTATCTGGGTACAGGCAGGGAGATGGAGAAAGAGTCTGCTGGTGCCTGGCATTGCACTCATGATCCACTGATCATGGATACAATGCTTTGCATTCTTCTGTAGAAAAAAAATTATTACATTTTTTTCCCCTGCAAATATTAGTGCATTTATAATTTGTTTACTAAAAAGATGGGCTTAGCCTTTAACAAACTGCAAATTTTGTCCACTTATACTTTCATACAGAAGTAATATTGTTGCTTAATTTTAGAAACAATGGTACTCTCTGCGCGTCATTGCTGGCAGTATTCAGGGCTATAGTTAGCAATCTAAATTATTTGAGTGCTCACTGAAACTTTGGTTTATCAGTGTCACCTAGTTTGTCCTTTTCTCTGGTTGTAGGCTAGATATAAATTTCTTATGCTGATGGACCAGCTAAGAAAATGTGAATGATTTATTTTGCTTCCAAAGGAACAGGCTTCCTCATTATATTAACCAAATATTTTATGGCTTGCTTGAACTGTGGTTTTACAAACATATTTAAACAACCTATACAGGGTCAAGTAAAAGTATGTGAACCCCTTGGAATTACATGCTTTTCTGCAGTACTTTGCAATAAAATGTGATCTGGTCCTCATCTATGTCACAATAGACAAACACAACGTGCTTACGCTAATAACACAAAAACAATTCTAATTACTTGTGTCTTTATTGAACACACCCATTACCCATTCACAGTGCTGGAGGAAAAAGTAAGAGAACCCATAGACTAATTACATCAAAAAATTGGAGTCAGTAGTTTGCACACCTGGCATGCAGTTATTGAAATAAGCTTGGAGGTGTGGTTTAGAGCTACTTTGATAAAAAAAAAACACTCACACCATTTAAGATTGATGTGCATAATAAGCATCAGCTAAGTGTTTAGATATCCATCAGTGAACAGTTAGACAACTTATCTATAAATGGAGACAGTTTAGTACTGTGGCTACTCGTCCTAGAAGTGGGTGTCCAGCCAAGGTGACTCCCAAGATACAATGCAAAATCCTCAATGAGGTAAAGAAGAACCCACGAGTAACAGGTAAAGGCTTGAAGACATCACTGGAACTGCCAAACAACCCAGCTCATGAGTCTACCATATGTACAGTATATCTTTGAACAGGCAGGTTGTCCATGGCAGAACACCACGGAGGAAGCTCTGCGCTCCCAAAAAAAATTGCTGTATGCCTGAAGTTTGACAAAGATCACCTTGTTAAACTGCAACACTACTAGGAAAATGTGGACTGATGAAACAAAAGTTGAATTGTTCAGGAAGAATAGTCAGACCTGCGTATGATGCAAAAAAGGCCCAACTTACCAACATCAAAAGATCACCCTCAAGGTGAAGTATGGTGGAAGGAACATCATGATTTGGGCTTGCTTTGCTGCCTCAGGGCCCGGGCCACTTGCTTTAGTCGAGGGGAAAACGAATTCTCAAGTTTACCAAAATATCCTACAGAACAATATCAGGATGGCTGTCCATCAGCTGAAGCAAAGCAGAAGATGGGTGATGCAGCAGGAAAATTACCCTAAGCCTTCATATAAATCCACCACAGACTAGCTTTAGAAAAGGAAAATGCACCTTTTGGAGTAGTCCAGTCAGAGCCCAGACCTTAACCCCATGGAGATGCTGTAGAATGACAGCAAGACCCATTTATACCAGACATTCTACAAATGTCTCTGAGCTGCAGTTTTGTAAAGAGGAATGGTGTTTTGCAGGTATGATTCAGAGTTACCGAAAGCACTTACTAGAAGTCATTGCTGCCAAAGGAGGTTTGACCAGATATTAACACCAAGGGTTCACTTACTTTTTCTTCCAGCACTGTGAATGTTTAATGGGTGAAACACTGATAAAGACACAAGAAATTTGAATTGTTTGTATGTCATCAGCTTAAGCACATTGTGTTTGTCTATTGTTGTGTCTTAGATGAGGATCAGATCATATTTTCTGGCAAATTACTGAAGAAAACAAGTTAATTCCAAGGGGTTCACATAGTTTTCATGCCACTGTATATCTACAGTGATGGGAGTTTTACTGTAATTGGACTTGAGGTTGAGAAAGCTCCTTAGTTAATGCTGAAATGTAAACTGCATGTTGAAAGTCCATTCCGCAGAGGAAAGGTTTTCTGCTGGGGATTGCAAAGGTGTGAATATATGTGGTTAATGATTTGATGTGATTTTGTGCTTAATACCTGTTATTCAGATTAATAATTTATCTGAATCAGATTAGCCCATATCTTCCTGGAGTTCTTAACACTTTACTGCAGAAATATCTGAACAGTTAAGTGACAGATTGACAGAGATCCAAACAGTTCCAGGGGTCACTTTTGTGCTATATAGGTTATTTGGACATGGATATATTATAACCAGAGTTCTGTATATCAGTTATTTTAGAATTATAGGTTTTTATGCTAAGATTTGGACTACATATATTTCTCTGTACATATGTATGCACATGAAATCCAGGATAAATAATATGCTCATTGCAGAGAAAGACCTTTCATATCTTCTGTGTTTACCAGTAATATTTTTACTAAATAAGCATTTGTTCCTATAATCAGTAAATCAGATCATACATTTCCATCTCTCTCTCCAAATAGAAGAACAAACCAATGTGCTATGCCTGCAATTCATATAGGGGCTGTGAAAAATTCCCAGGTATTAAAAAAATAGAAAAGAACATTTTTTTGCATTCTTGCTATTGCCCATTTTGTCTTAAAAATATTGCTCTGAGAGCCAATGGCCTTATTTTCTTGTCTTTCTACTATTTACTAATAGAAAGCCAAACATATTGTTATAATGATAAACTTCTCACAAACGGGAATGTTGAAAAATATTTCTTTAATCAGTGCTGCAGCTCTGATTAGTGTATTCTGACAGCGGTGGAGTCTCCACTCTTAGAATACAATAGTGCAACAGGGAGGATTCCTCCATCTATCTAGAGCTTTTGGATGGGGGGCAGTGGAAGGTACATGCATAATTGCATTAGATGCCAATAGTATAGATTTGCCACTGTTTGTGAACTGGACGTTCATAGTGGAGCCAGTTTCCAATGCAATAAGATGAATGAATAGCAGTAAAGGGATCAGCTATTTTGAAATTTAAATCTAAATTAAAAGTGCTATCTTAGAGCTGGTATTACAAGGGTTTTGCCATTACCTTAAACTACCAGGAATCATATAGAGTCAACACATGCCTCCTGAACTAAAATGTTGGTTCCTATATGACTAAATCATGAAAAAAATCTGGTGCCTGCATATCTACAACTCATGGTTCTTTGATGTGATGTTCAGTGGGAAAAATGCTGCTCATACTTGTAGTCATTGGGAAGAATTACCCTTTAAAAGACAGCTAAAATGCTCAATGGTGTCAGTGGGAACTTATCTGAGAGGCAAAAATTGCTCATTGCTCAAGCAACCCCTAGCAACGTCTGGCGGAACCCTAGGGTTCCATGAAACCTTGGTTGGGAAACCTTATTCTAGGCTGTATGTATGCTTGTTGTCTTACATAATTAAGCTTCCCACTGCTGTCTCCCAATTCGTAACTTGCTGCAAAGTTGTTACATTTCTGAGTAAGCATTGGGAGAGAGGAGACCTGAAATAATGCTTTTTCCTGCCTACACCAGACTGATGGTCAATCCTCAGCGTAGGTTTTTGACTGAGTCTTAAAGTAGAATTATTGCCACTCATAAATAAAAATATATGTACTGCAGCACTTAAAGTGCCTTTAAGTTGAAACCAAAAATGTAATATGTTGTAGTTAACCAATGCTTAAAAGGGATTAGTGCACATTTACAGAAAAAATGTAAAGGTGAACTAACCCCTTACACACTGACTCCCCCCCCCACCATTCCTGTTGTACTTACCTTCAGGGGTGCTGAGCTCTCAGTGCCCGCACAGCTGGTCCAGTGGTCCATGGATTTAAAATCCCTGTCCTTCTCCATCTTCTCTATGCAGTCAGGACAGATGAGGGTGATGCTGGTCAGTGCCGTCACAGAGCATCGCTCTGATCCATCCTGGAAGCACTGCATAGAGAAGAGGGTAAAGAGCAGGGATTTTAAATCCCCAGACAACTGAGCCAGCTGCTTGGGTACTGACAGTTCACAGGTAAATACAGTGGGGACCAGGGGGTGGGAAGAGTGTACAAAGTCCTCCATCTACCTTGAATGTATGAATGGGGAAATCAGCTCAGTTTTTTTTTCGCTCAACCTACTAGTTGAACGAAATAAAACTGACTCCTCATGGCCACCCTCAAATACCTGTTGAGTCTACCAGTGAAGTCCACCCAGTGCAACTTCCTGTGATGGTGTGTCAAGTATGATGCAATACTCCTGAAATTAGAGCAGAGTTGCCACTCTTATGTAAGCTTGGCCTTCTTGCACTATAGCAGGATGAGAAGATGTTGCAGGCTATTAGCATTGTCACTGCTGAGTCATAAGCTTGTAGCTTGTCAATCAGCATGTAGCCACGTCTAATGCAACTCACTTCTTTCTGGATAGACAGTACTATGGAGGGGGAGCATGTGAGATGCAAATGAAAAAGGAATTGGCTTAGTGGAAGACGGTGAATTATGTTTTTGTTTACTTTATGAAGCTTGTGCATCTCAAAATCACTGAATATGGAACTTGTTTTGTCTGTCATATTGGGGTCTTTATTAGTTGTACACATGTGTGTTCCAGGAATACGTGCAGAATGGCACGTATCTGTGTATGTTTCTGAAATACTCGAAAAATGTGCAAAAACCTGCATCACACTTGCTTTGCCATTAATTCTTAATGGCTCCCCAAATGTGGTTAACTGACGTATTCAGTGGTGGTCTTTTGCACATTTGTTGATTTTTCAAAGGACTAAGATCACTGGACAGTTTGTGTAATGTTTTTGAGTGGTTTTTCACTTAACTTGCTCTTTGATTGAAATGTTAATGAGTCCGATAGCACTTCATTATATTATTGTACTAATATTTGCACTTTCTTCTGAATAAATAGGGTATATTAGTAGACATTTTATTGTATATACTATATTGTCAAATGAGCTCTGTATTTTTGTATTTATATTGTTCTAGATATCAGAAGGTATCTTTTGCAGCAACTTAGTCTTTAAATGAGGGTGTAGCACGGTTAAATAGTCAGTATCAATTTGTAAGTTACAATTCACTTTGAACCATTATAGGTTCTCTCAAAGGCCCAATTAGATCTATCCATTGAGGTGTGTTGTATTAATGTATATGTTGTTGCAACATTCCATGCACATGTCAGTGTATTGTGGCACCATTCAAATAAATGGGCTGCAAAATGTGTTGCAAGGGACTCCATAGATTTGAATGGGCCCTTAATACATCATGAAGACAAGTCATGGATGGAGTGAACCATAAAGCTTAGCATGTTTGTCATTAAACAAGCACCAGGTCCTACGAAAACTCTAGGAACTGAAGCTGTGCAGGCCCTCTTTGTGCCTGCATGACGTAAAGCATGGAAGAATACTGAGAGTGATTGAGGAGAAATAAGAGTTATAAGAAGAGTGACGCAGACTATATGAAGAAACAAACCTGAGATGAAGTGCAATGCAGCTCAGCAGTGAACCTTGTACATAATGTCATGAATGTTATTTAATTAATTACAATGACATATATGTGTAGCAGTAGCCTTTGGGGGTTGCTGATGAATTTGGGTCCCCTATAGTTCTTCACAGCTGGTCATTTAGCATTTCCCACACAAACTTTCATCCGGAGACAGAAACCAGTCCTTGAGCATTTGTTTTGTTATTTTATTGAGAAAATTAGAACTTGGATAGGGAAAGGGGGGTATATGATGCCCTAGGGAATTTTGTGAGGACAACTTCCTGAACTATTCACAAGCTTCTCTTCTTCAGCAATACAGTCTCTAGTGGAGTGCTAATCAGCAGCTCCAGTTGTACCACCTCAGACCATAAATGAACTCCTTTTCACCCAGCAATCTGGAGACTTTTCCTGAGCAAGAGATCTGGCCCCCTTTCCTTTAAATGGGTAACAGTAATTAGCAGGGGGCTAATCTGGTTTCCCACTAAAGTGATCCTTCCCCTATCTGCCCGGGGGGTGGGGGGGGGGGCAGGTGTACTCACTCAGATCCTCTCCTATGCCGCTTGCAGGATGGCTGCTGCTACCAGGCCTATCAGCTGGGCTGCTCCTTCTCTGCCATACAGGTGGTCCTCTCTCAGGGGCCCAGTGAGTCCTGAGTTTTCCTCCTTTCCAGGCTCGCAGGCAGGCCCCATCCCACTAGGCCTCCTGGCAGCCTTCCTCCTCCAGTCTCACATCTTCCTACTCCTTCTTCCACCCCACTCCCCTGCTACTGAGCAGGCTCTTCCACTTTTAAGGGAGTCCCACCCCCTTGCCAAGCCTCCAGACAGGGATTGGCTGAGGTCCTTCAAGAGTGTAGCCAGCCACTCCTCAGATCCACCCACTGCCTCCAAGGTCCTCTTCCGAAAGCTTCAGAGCAGGGGGAAATTCCAGATGGGCTGTCCTGCAGAGTCCCTCAGTCCTGACCAGAATTTGACCCCTCTGGCTATCTCAACTGATCTGATAACCAGTTCCTCACTAACCATTAGGGTGTAGCTTTCCCTAGCTAAACTAGGAGGGTGCTACGTATGTATTTTCAGATTGCTATTAAATATGCATATAGAGTAGATTTTCTTTTTACATTTGTTGCACTACTCCCTCAGGAGCCACTGGATTTGTTTTGGGTCAAGCTAAGCTTCACACGGCCAGGCAACATGCATTTTCCACACCTTTGCATGCTTGAAATCAGTAAACAGTCCTTGAGCTTGGTTTTGTAGTTTTTATTAAGGGGTTAAACCTGAATGGGGTCTAGGGGCATATGGGATGCCCAAGGAACGGCAGAACCTGAGGACAACTTCTTAGCAACTACAGTGAAGGAAATAAGTATTTGATCCCCTGCTGATTTTGAATGTTTGTCCACTCACAAAGAAATGATCAGTCTAAAAATAAAATGGTAGGTGTATTGTAACACTGAGAGACAGAATAACAACAAAAAAATCAAAAGAAATGCATGTCTAACAAATTATGCACTGATTTGCATGTTCATGAGGGAAATAAGTATTTGATCCCCTTCACAAAACATGACTTAGTAAATGGCAAATCCCTTGTTGGCAATCACAGAGGTCAGACGTTTCCAGTAGTTGGCCACCAGGTTTGTACACATCTTAGGAGGGACTTTGGCCCACTCTTCTTGGCAGATCCTCTCCAAGTCGTTAAGGTTTGGTGGCTGACGTTTAGCAACTCGAACTTTCAGCTTCCTCCACAGATTTTCAATCAGATTAAGGTCTGGAGACTGGCTAGGCCACTCCAGGACCTTAATGTGCTTCTTCTTGAGCCACTCCTTTGTTGCCTTGGTCATTCTCATTCTGGAGCACCCATCCACGACCCATTTTCAATGCCCTGGCTGAGGGAAGAAGGTTCTCACCCAAGATTTGATGGTACATTGCCCCGTCCATCGTCCCTTTTATGCGGTGCAGTTGTCCTGTCCCCTTAGCAGAAAAACACCCCCAAAGCAGAATGTTTCCACCACCATGTTTGACAATTGGGATGGTGTTCTTGGGGTCATAGGCAGCATTCCTCCTCCTCCAAACACGGTGAGTTAAGTTGATGCCAAAGAGCTCAATTTTGATCTCATCTGACCACAACACTTTCAACCAGTCCTCTTCTGCATCGTTCAGATGTTCAGTGGCAAACTTCAGATGGGCCTGGACATGTGCTTTCTTGAGCAGAGGGACCTTGCGAGCACTGCCAGATTTTAATCCTTGTCGGCGTAGTGTGTTACCAATTGTTTTCTTGGTGACTGTGGTCCCAGCTGCCTGGAGATCATTGACAAGATCGTCATGTGTATCTCTGGGATGATTCCTCATTGTTCTTATGATCATTGACACTCCACAAGGTGAGATCTTGCATGGTGCACCAGACCTAGAGAGACTGACAGTTGTTTTGTTTTTCTTCCATTTGCGAATGATTGCACCAACTGTTGTCACCTTCTCACCAAACTGCTTGGCGATAGTTTAGTAGATCAGTCCAGCCTTGTGTAGGTCTAAAATCTTGTCCCTGACATCCTTGGACAGCTCTTTGGTCTTTGCCATGGTGGAGAGTTTGGAATCCGTTTGTTTGATTGCTCCTGTGGACAAGTGTCTTTTATACAGGTAATAAAATGAGATTAGCAGCACTCCCTTTAAGAGACTTCTTCTAATCTCAGCTTGTTACCTGTATGAAAGACACCTGGTAGCCAGAAATCCTGCTGAATGATAGGGGATCAAGTACTTATTTCCCTCATGAACATGCAAATCAGTGCATAATTTGTTAGACATGCATTTCTTTTGAATTTTTTGTTGCTATTCTGTCTCTCAGTGTTACAATACACCTACCATTCGATTTTTAGACTGATCATTTCTTTGTGAGTTTGCAAACTTTCAAAATCAGCAGGGGATCAAATACTTATTTCCTTTACAGTATGTACCTAAAAATGTGGATTAGCAACAGTCTCTATTAAGGAGCGCTAAAGCCCCTTTGGTGTACTTCCTTAGACCCTGGATAATTCCTCCTCTTCAGCCAGCTGCGCTGGAGCTCATCCCAGGGCAAGGGGGCCTAAGAGCTGTCAATTGAACAGTCCCAGATGAGAAGCTTCCCTTATCTGGTCCAGGGGGTGTGGGAGTTCTCACATTGTCCTCTCCTGTTAGCTTAGTGGGCTTGTGGCTGCCTTCAGGCCTTACGCTGGGCTGGCTTCTTCCCTGCCACATTAGCTGTCCTCCCCGGGAGACGTTGAGGCAGTAGAGATCCTCCTCTCCAGCATCCTGCCTGTAGGTAGTCTCCCTTCCTGGGACCCCCTCTCAGGCTCCACACCCCAGCCTTCTTCAATCCATCTTCCACCTGACACAGCACACTGCTCCCCATTCTCTGTCATACTTAAGGGTTGCCTTGGTCTCCATGCCCAGCATCCTGCCAGGGGATTGGCCAAGGTCCCTAAACCATGCCAAGGGGATTGGCCAAGGGCCTCCTTCCCTTCTACCCCCTTGTTCCAGAAAGGTCTTCAGTTTTTGTGAAGGTGGGAGAGCTCCAGAAGCCCTGACCCGCAGAACCTCACAGCCTGTCCTGAGGTGAACTCACCACCTCACTCCCAGACTGACTCATATCAGGCTGCTACCCAGCCTCTATTTAACCACTTGCCCTCCAGAGGATTTACCCCCCTTCCTGACCAAGCCATTTTTTGCGATACGGCACTGCGTTACTTTAACTGACAATTGCGCGGTCATGCAACGCTGTATATAAATGAAATGTATGTCCTTTTTTCCACAAAAAGAACTTTCTTTCTGTGGTATTTGATCACCTCTGGGTTTTTTATATGTTGCGCTATTAACAAAAAAAGACTGGCAATTTTGAGAAAAAAAACCCCAATATTTTTGACTTTTTGCTATAGAACATATCCAATAAACAAATTTAAAAAATCTAATTTTGTCATAAATTAAGGCCCAAATGTATTCTGCTACATGTTTTTGCTAAAAAAAAAAATCCCAAAACATGTAAATTAATTGGTTTACGTGAAGGTTATAGCGTCTACATATATATCGTATATATACTGGAATTTTTTTAGTTTTTATACTAGTAAATGTGGTGATTAGTGACTTATAGTGGGACTGTGGGACTGCGGCAGGCATTCTGACACTGGGTGGGAACTGACATCCCCAGTGACACCAATACAGTGATCAGTGCTAATAAAAAGCACTGACACTGTACTAATGACACTGGGCAGGAAGGAGTTAACATCAAGGGCAATCAAAGGGTTCACTGTTTACTGTGTGCTGTGTGTGTGTTTTACTTTGGAGACATGCTGTCTTGTACCTCTCTGCTGTGCAGAGAGATACAACACAGCATGTCCATGCTGATAGGGGAGAGACCTGTATTGTTTACACACAGGTCTCTCCCCTGTCAGCTTTCCCCTATGATCTCTGGGTGCTAGCGGGGAATCGTTGGCTGGGACCCGGTGACTTACATCCCTAGCTGCCAATAGCTGCGTAGGTAGGGCGGCACATGTGCACCCCCTACCCGGAAATGCAAGCAAGGGAGGGGTGGGTGTAAGGAAGGGGTGTAAGGAAAAAAGGGAGGAAGGAAGGGGTGGGTTGAAGGAAGGGAGGGGCGGAAGGAAGGAAGGAAGGGAGGGAGGGATGGGTGGAAGGAAGGGAGGTTGGACTCACGTGACTCATTTAGAAGCATCAGAGCTGTCGGCTGCTGTGTTCAGTTTCCCGCCCACACATCCTCTGAAGCTGTACAGACTGGAAAGTGGCATAGGGAGAGGCAGAGCAGATCCAGCCTCTCTCCCCTCTTCTCCTATTGGTGCGGAGGATGGAGGGAGGGGCTGGGCATTGAGAAGAACACAGCGGCGGTGGGAGGGAGAGGGGACAGGGGGTGGTGGTAGCTATAAAACTGAGTCATCAGATATGTTCTTTGCAGCGGTGGGGGTGGTGACAAGCAGCGATCTCCTGTTTAGCTTTCAATAAAGCAGCTGGAAGTCGCTTCTCCTCCTTTGCCTCCCGAGGCTTCCAGCTGATTTATTAAAAGCCGTACAGGAGATCGCTGCTTTTCACAGCCTCCACCGCCACCCCTCCCACACATCCCTACTCCCGGCACTGCTCATCGCCCCCAACTTATTTCCACTTTCGGGCGAGTGGAAATTTCGAGGGCTGCAGGGATGGTTGGCAACTCTCCTCTGGGGGGGGGGGTTCAGACCCCCCTGACTTCCCCCTTATCTACGGGATGCACACTGTGTTGTCATATTGCCATGATGACTGCCCTGCTCAACGGTGGATCTGTCATTGAGGGCTGGCGGTCCGGAAGGGAGCACTGCTGGGACCATTCTCAGATCGTGGTCCACCATTTAGTGACTGCTGATCTAGGGTATACAGTTCATCTGTAGCATGTGCAGCAAATGTACAGATTTCCAGTGTAAAAACATACATGTAGCACCCTCCTAGATAGGTGCTAGGTTCAGATGGATAGATTTAGTATGTGTTTAGATTGCAAATTGTACATTTAGTTACCACACTGTAGTCCGTGTGACTGATTATTTGTTAGGTAAAAGCATAGTTTGCTCCCTGTACTCAGTGAAGCTGCATTCTGTTAGTCAGGTCTGTGTTCATCTGCTGCCAGTCTGATAGCTCCCTGTGCATCCAGAGAGCTTGAGAAGTTTCTGAATGATAGGTGTGGAGGTGTGCAGATGGCAGCATAAATATCGATACAGCCCAAAGAGGTAGGCTCTAATGGCATGCTGGGAGACTGTATATATTCGGTGAGCACACTGCGCTTCGGCTTCGGGTCTTTTCCTGGAGAGGATTTGTCCATCCTGGAGAGGGCACGCTGCCCTTCCAGGCAGTGCTGCTATGTCTGTTGTCGTGAGGCCTTAGGTGGGCGACCTGAGGACCTGGATGTGGAGGTCCTGTAACTAAAGAGAGCTGACTGAGGGGGCTGTCCGCTGAAGACATGTTCTGCTATCACCAGAGGAAGGTGTTGCTTGGAAGTTGTAATGAGGCAACCAGCTGTCCTTGGGCCTTGATTGAGTACAGATGCCTCTGAAAGATCTTGGGGACCCTTGTGCTTTTGCCACCCCTCTGGTGCTAGAGAGTCAGCTGTGGATCTAGCTAAAGGGGACAACGGCTGGTGTCCTGAAGAGCTTTGTCCAGATAATCTTTTACTTAAAGGGACTCTGCTCTTGTGGCTCTAAGAAAGGAAGTTACGGTTAATACTACCATTTTAAAGCTGAAGTCTACTGTTTGCTACAAGCACAGACTTGTACTGAAGAATACCTAAGTCCTGAAGTGTACATAATTCTTGTCTTTGGAGTATGCCACCCAATTCCATCAACCCCAT
Organism: Staurois parvus; assembly: GCF_062004578.1. NCBI lineage: Eukaryota > Metazoa > Chordata > Amphibia > Anura > Ranidae > Staurois > Staurois parvus. The sequence goes on along the minus strand of NW_028318500.1, from coordinate 5,871,886 downwards.
CCACATTCTCCAAAAATAAAAAATAAAAAAACACCCCTAGACTGGTCATTGGAGGAAACATGTGAGTGAGCCTGTGTGCCTGGTTGTGGGGCAAAGCTTGTGGGGAAACCTGGATAGTATTCCTGAGGCTCCTACAGGAGTAGTGCTACATAGATATATAAGAATATTTAGCATCCTTGATCATTTTCATCTATAATATTTACTTATAGCCCCCACCCCCACCTATACTGAGTTGCAGGTAGGGTTGGGGGTCATGAATACAGGTCACATTCTGGTCATTAGAAACTCACACATGCAGTTGTCTCGAGTTTGTGTTGTTATGTTATGTTTCTAGCCAAGATTAAAAAATAGAAGGTAAAAATAAATTGACTGCAATTTTTTAGATTCCATAATGGGCTGAAGAAGGATAAGCAGTCATATGACTTTAACATCCCAGTCAATGTTCACACCCCTGCCACCTCTCAACTACTCAACCTAACTTCCTCTTTTAACCTAACACAATGGTCACAATCCTGCACCTACTCCAATGGCAACACCCTTGACCTTGTATTCACCCACCTATGCACCCCCTGTAACCACTCTAACACCCCTTTTCCTCTCCCTGACCACAACTTTATCAGCTTCACACTCTCCCTGCCTCCTACCTCCCATGCCTCCAACCAGCAAACCGTTACCTGTAGAAACCTTCATCACCTCAGCCCTGACCTTCTCCACTCCGCTACTGAGCGCCTCTATGATGAAATTGCACCCCTGTCCTGCCCAGAGCTGGCCACATCTGCCTACAACAACTATCTATCATCCTCCCTGGACGCTCTTGCTCCTCTTTCTACACACAGAACCAGGCCTCGCCTGTCACAACCCTGGCAAACAGATGACACCAGAAGTCTCAAGAGACGCAGCCGCACTCTTGAGCGAGCATGGCGTAAAAATAAATCCCTGAAAAACTTTACCCTCTACAAATCCGCTCTTCTCAAATACAACTCCAGCCTCCACGCTGCTAAGCAAACCTACTATAACACTCTCATCAAGACCCTCTCATCCAATCCTCGTCAACTCTTCTCTACCCTTAATTCCTTACTCCACCCCCTACTGCCTCCACCCACCAACTTACTTACTGCACAGGAGATTGCCAGTCACTTCAAGAAGAAGATCGACACAATTAGTTATGAGATCTCCAGTGTCAGGCTTCCTCTTCTAACCAACATACCAGGCTCAGCACCAAACTCTACACTCTCCTCCTTTGACCCTGTTACCACCAAGGAAATTACCAAACTCCTTTCCAAGGCCCACTTCACCACCTGTCCCCTGGATCCTGTCCCCTCACGACTGTTTCAGCCTCCTTCCTGCTCTATCCTAAACTCTCTAACCCTCATTTTCAACCTCTCACTCTCCATGGGCACCTTTCCCTCCCCACTCAAACATGCACTGGCTACCCCCATCCTCAAAAATTCCTCACTGGACCCCACCTGTTTGAATAACTTAAGACCCATCTCCCTGCTCCCGTTTGCCTCCAAGCTTCTTGAGCGCCTTGTTCACAACCGTATGAAATGCTACCTTACCGATAACAACCTTCTTGATCCCCGACAGTCTGGCTTCTGCGCACAACATTCCACAGAAACTGCCCTACTAAAACTCACTAACGACCTACTTACTCCTAAAACCAATGGCCATAACTCCATACTCATACTCCTTGACCTTTCCGCTGCCTTTGACACAGTCGACCACCCGCTCCTCCTCAGTAAACTCCACTCCATCGGCCTCCATGACTCTGCTTTCTCCTGGTTCTCCTCCCATTTCTCAGCGCACTTTCAGTGTCACATACAACTCCTCCTCCTCCGCTCCGCTTCCTCTTTCGGTTGGGGTACCCCAAGGTTCTGTTCTTGGACCCCTCCTTTTCTCTCTCTATACCTCCTCCCTGGGCCAACTGATAACCTCCCATGGCTTCCAATACCACCTCTATGCTGGTGATGACACTCAAATCTATCTCTCCACTCCCCAGCTCACCCCCTCAATCTCCTCACATATCACAAATCTACTAAGCGACATATCAGCATGGATGTCACATCACTACCTCAAACTCAATCTTTCAAAACCTGAGCTTGTAATATTTCCTCCTCCCTGATCCCCCACTCACGACTTTACCATTAAGATCAACAGCACAACCATTGGTCCTTTCCTTCATGCCAAGGTGCTAGGCGTAATCCTAGACTCTGACCTCTCCTTTGGGCCCCACATCCACTCACTGGCTAAATCCTGCCGCCTCAACCTCTGGAACATTTCCAAAATCCGCCCCTTCCTGACCAACGGCACCACAAAACAACTTATCCACGCCTTGGTTATATCCCGCTTGGATTACTGCAACTCCCTCCTCACTGGTCTACCGTTACACAGGCTATCCCCCCTTCAGTCTATTATGAATGCTGCTGCTAGACTCATACACCTTACCAACCGATCAACGACTGCTGCCCCTCTCTGCCAATCCCTCCACTGGCTTCCACTAACCCAACGTATAAAATTCAAAATACTAACCACAGCTTACAAAGACTTCCACAACACGGCCCTAGCTACATCACCAACCTCATCCACAGATAACGCCCAAATCGCCCACTCCGCTCCTCCCAAGATATCTTCCTCTCCAGCTCCCTCATCACCTCCTCCCACGCTCGCCTCCAGGACTTTTCCAGATCCTCTCCCATCCTCTGGAACTCCCTACCACAGCATGTCCGGTCAGCTCCCACCCTGTCTGCCTTTAGGCGATCTTTGAAAACTCACTTCTTCATTGAAGCCTACCCCACCTCCACCTAAGAACTGTACTTGAATCACCACCGCCAGATCATCCCCCGCAGCTATCACCTTTTGTATCACCTCCCCCTTCCTTTAGATTGTAAGCTCCATGAGCAGAGCCCTCCTATTCCTTCTGTACTGAAATGTATTGTAATTGTACTGTCTCCCTTATATTGTAAAGCGCTGCGTAAACTGTTGGCGCATATAAATCCTGTATAATAATAATAATATGACCTGTATCCAAAAGGCTCAGAAAAAAAGGTAGATAAGTCCAGATTGTTAAATTTATACATAGGGATTATGACATTTGAGTGACTAGAACATATATAGGCAGAACTTTTGTTTTCATTTTGGATATGATAAGGTATGGTTATAACTCCTGTCAGATTTTTTTCACCATCTCTGTCCCATTACAGAGATTTCCCTTCACTTCCTGTCCCACAGCCAAACAGGAAGTGACAGGAAATCCCTGAAAATTAACAGAATTCCTTGAGGACCCCCACATCACCAGAACTAGTGTCCCCATTGGAAGATTTCTCCTCTATTACTTTTCTGGGGGCAGCCCATAATTTGGGATTTTCTCACATTCAATGATAATGGTAAATAGGACAAATAGAGAGGAGGGACACAGACAGCAATGAAAACTGACAAGCATTCTAATCCCTCTGCTTTCTATCCAGAACTAAAAATAATGCCTTTAGTTATACTTTAATCTAAAGCTCTTTATATTTTTAGAATAATGTATAATGCTATTTTCTTTATGTTTTCAGATTGGAGCATCCCTCTTTGCCAGTAACATCGGAAGTGGGCACTTTGTTGGTCTGGCAGGTACCGCAGCTGCTGGTGGGATTGTAATCGGAGGCTTTGAATGGAATGTAAGATATTGTAATATACTTGTGACACTCTACTACTTCCCTTAACCAGAGAGATCCTTATGGTTTTCTAAAATAGCATGTTACCATCTTACCATATAAATCAGTGGTCTCCAAACTGCGGCCAGGGGGCCATATGCTTTGCTTGCTCTTATCTGGCCCTTGGGCACTATTTCATCCACTTATACCAATTGGGTATAATTCCCCCCCCAATGAATGGGGCACAACACCTTCCAATGACACCAATGATACCAATGATGAGACACAATACCTCCCAGTGACACAAATGATAGGGTCCAATGACATCAATGATGGGGCAGAATTCTTCCCAATGACACCAAACAAAGGGACATTTTTCCCACTATTTTTTTATGTTGACGTAAGTCACATAAGTGACTTCAATTTCAATGTGATTGATGTTCTGTTCCTTTTCATGCAGTACTGGTGGAGCTTTTTGCTCAGCTTGTTTTTCAGGCGATATTGACAGTATAACTCCATGAGACTTTGAACACATTAGAAATTTCACTTCTGCTGTTTGTTTTTTATTGGTACATGGATGCAGAATTCTGTTATCCTGTTGAGACTCACTGCAGCTTTCTTTAGCTAATATTAAGTTTTCTCTGTTGCTTTTCCGGGTAAGCGGTACAGCAGTTTTGGAGGTGGTAGAATGTAACAAATACCTCTTCCCAGTATATTGATTGCATTCTCTCTACAACACCAGTTATGTACTCTGTGCCATTATGTCTGCAAAGTATTTTAGGCATTTTCCCAAATATGTGGCTTACCTGTGCATGTTATTGTGCAAGTATATTTGGTATGTGATCTTGGCTGTGTAACATGTAGAACACAATATACTTTGAGTAGCCAATATGAATGTTAGAAAATATTGTTTCTTCCCTTAAGTCTGAGATTTCATAGGACAAAACATTTTAGATTTGGACAGAGTAGAGAGGGACTAGGACACATGTCAGGTTTTCACTGCTGTCTGTGCCTCTTTTAGGGAGATTCACCCTCTCTATTTGTCTCTATGTTTACCATTATCACTGAAAGTGAAAGAAAATCTCAAATTCTGGGTTGTCCTCAGAACAGTATTAGAGTAGAAATGTTCCATTGTTCTAGTTCTGGTGACCGTGGTTACAAACGGGGTTGCCCTTACTTTGGAGAGATTTCCTTTGACTTCCTGTTTTGACTGTGGGACAGGAAGTGAAGGGAAATCTGACACAAAAAAACCTTACAGGGGTTATACCCCTCCCTTACCCTATCAAAAATGAAAAAAAGGTTTACCTGTAGTTCTACTTTCCATTGCTATATTTTGGAAAAGGGTTCCTGTACAACAGTTCCAGATGTCTAATACAGTTCAAATGTTTTTCTTTATTTGATAGTGTTAACAACTTTACTGCACTTCAGCTGATACCGTTCATCTATGATTTTTTTTTCTTTTGTGAAAATACAGCTGTTACCTCTGATTGTCACTACATGCTTGTTGAACTTTTTTCATTGACAAGAGATTACTTTCAAGAGCAGGAACAGGAGTAGGAATATATAGTACATCATTGATAGGTATTTCTGGTCACTGTTTGGGATAGATAGTCAGCAGTGCCTGAACTACAACCAGAGCAGTGATGATTACTTTTCTTTATTCATTCAAAGGCCATAGCTGTTGTAATTCCTATTGTCTTGCTTTGATCAAACTGAGTTAATGCACCAGGTGGATATGGCACCTCTTTGGAATGTAAGGCACACTCAGTATCTGAAGCATTTTCTACTTTTTTCTTTAACTTTTTTGGTCTTTTGTTGTTTAATTTGTCTTTTTTACTGATTTATTTTAGATTCCCAAATTCTTTTTGTGCACAAAACAGTCATGTGTTTCACTCAACCTATTACTATTATCGTGGTTGTTGGTTCTGATTCTGCTGTAGGAGCATTTCATTGTTTGCACTTTTAGTTTCACTTATACTTATCCACAAGCTTTCCATTAACATATTCCAGGGTAAGCTTGTCATCTGGGTCAGCATCAAGTGCTGTAACAAGTGTTTGCAAAACTATTTCATTTCTTCTCCTATATAGCCCAGCATGTGGTGACCTTTCATTACCTTTCTGTGGCTTCTTCCAAATTTCTTTTGCAGTTTTACACTTACATATGTGGACAATTTGATCATTATATATATATATATATATATATATATATATATATATAGCAGGGGCAGACTGACAACTCATGGGGCCCCCGGGCAATAGGGAATCATGGGGCCCCTGTGTCCTTGCCCAAACTCAAAAAAGCCAATGAAAAAGGTACCAGGGGCATCTCATGGTGCCCCCTACTGACCCCGGGCCCTCGGGCAGTACCTGGGTTTCCAAATGCTTAGTCCGTCCCTGATATATATATATATATATATATATATATATATATATATATACAGTGGGGATCGAAAGTTTGGGCACCCCAGCTAAAAATTTGTATTAATGTGCATAAAGAAGCCAAGGAAAGATGGAAAAATCTCCAAAAGGCATCAAATTACAGATTAGACATTCTTATAATATGTCAACAAAAGTTAGATTTTATTTCCATCATTTACACTTTCAAAATAACAGAAAACAAAAAAATGGCGTCTGCAAAAGTTTGGGCACCCTGCAGAGTTAATATCTTGTACTGCCCCCTTTGGCAAGTATCACAGCTTGTAAACGCTTTTTGTAGCCAGCCAAGAGTCTTTCAATTCTTGTTTGAGGTATCTTTGCCCATTTTTCCTTACAAGTCTTCCAGTTCTTTGAGATTTCTGGGCTGTCTGTCACGGACTGCTCTTTTAAGGTCTATCCAGAGATTTTCAATTATGTTGAGGTCAGGAGATTGTGAAGGCCATGGCAAAACCTTCAGTTTACGCCTCTTGATGTAATCCCCCGTGGATTTCGAGGTGTGTTTAGGATCATTATCCATTTGTAGAAGCCATCTTCTCTTTAACTTTAGCTTTTTCACAGATGGCATCAAGTTGCCATCCAAAATTTGCTGAAATGTTATTGAATCCATTTTTCCTTCTACTCGTGAGATGTTCCCTGTGCCACTGGCTGCAACACAACCCCAAAGCATGATTGATCCAACCCCATGCTTAACAGTTGGACAGAGGTTCTTTTCATTAAATTCTGTGCTCCTTCTTCTCCAAACGTACCTTTGCTCATTCCGGCCAAAAAGTTCAATTTTAACCTCATCGGTCCACAGAACTTGTTTCCAAAATGCATCAGGCTTGTCTATATGTTGATTTGCAAAGTTCAAACAATGATTTTTGTGGTGAGGACGTAGAAGAGGTTTTCTTCTGATGACTCTTCCATGAAGACCATATTTGTACAAGTATCTCTTTATAGTGGAATAGTGTACCACAACTCCAGTGTCTGCCAGATCTTTCAGGAGGGATCGTGCAGTCAAACATGGGTTTTGAATTGTTTTTCTCACAATCCTGCGACCTGTTCTGTCTGATATTTTTCTTGGTCTTCCAGATCTTGCTTTAACTTCCACTGTTCCTGATGGCTGCCATTTCTTAATTACATTCTGAACAGAGGATATTGACATCTGAAAACGCTTTGCTATCTTCTTATAGCCTTCTCCAGCTTTGTAAGCGTCAACTATTTTCAGTTTCAGTTTTCTAGACAACTGCTTAGAAGAACCCATGGTGCTGATTGTTGGGGCAAGGTCAGATGAGTCTGGGCATTTAAAACCTTTGAGATTGACATCACCTGGTCTTCCCAGACGATGATTGAGAACAATCCATGACACTGGCAGGTCTCAGCTTGGCAAAGGGGGCAGTGCATGCTATAAATTCTGCAGGGTGCCCAAACTTTTGCAGACGCCATTTTTTTGTTTTCTGTTATTTTGAAAGTGTAAATGATGGAAATAAAATCTAACTTTTGTTGACATATTATAAGAATGTCTAATCTGTAATTTGATGCCTTTTGGAGATTTTTCCATCTTTCCTTGGCTTCTTTATGCACATTAATACAAATTTTTAGCTGGGGTGCCCAAACTTTCGATCCCCACTGTATATATATAGGGATATAGTATGATGAACTTTTTGATGTTTCTTTGTCCACTCACCTGTAGGACCAGGACAAGGGATGGGCAGGAGGGGTGGCTGCCCTGAGCACTGCGGTATCAAGTGAGGGGGGGGCACTGCAAGGAGATTGGGGGGGAGGAAATTTGTCTTGGGAGGAGAACTTTAGGGGACGGCAGGAGTGCGAATTGTTCTGGGAGGGGGAACTTGAGAGGGGGTGCTGGAATGGTCATTTGGAAGATTTGTGTTGGGAGGGGGATGAGGAAGAGGATTTGTCCTAGGAGGAGGATTTGGGGGGGTTGTGCTAGAAGGGATGATTCAAGATTAGGGGGTTTTTGTGCTAGGAGGGGAAATTTGATGGGGATTTGTGCTGGGGGGAGGAGGCTTTGGAGTGGGGGAAAGAGGATTTGTGCTTAGAGGGGAAAATTGAGGGACAGAGGATTTGTGCTAGGGGGGTGATTGGGGGAGGGTGATGGGGGAGGCGGTCAACAAATTTTGCTGGGAGGGATGATTTCAGCAAGGGGTGGATTTGTCTGGGAGGAGGGGGAATTTATTCTTAGGGAGTAAGCATGCAGATTAGTGCTGCTTTTTTTGGGGGAGGAGGGGATTTTTGCTGACATACATCTTTGGGGGAGGGGGTGCAGTTTGGCATGTTCACCCTGGGCTGTAGAAGATCTTGTCCCAGCCATGCTTCCAAGTACCCTCTCTTACCAGAAGTATCTTCATTTTAATCTTCCAGGACTGGTAGCTCTGATTTGTCAGATTATAAATTGAAAACAAATGTTAGTAGCCAACATACATTAATTCTGACCCTTTTTGTATTTTTCATAGGCTGTTTTGCTGTTTCTCTGAGTTGTATCTGTATCTGCAGCAGTACTTTTGTTGTAGTGGGACCCAAAACCTGTTGGAATTTGCAGTTGATTTGACTCTAACCTTCTTGTTTTACTGGAAAACATCAGAAACACTGGGGTTGATTTACTAAAGTTGGAGAGTGCAAAATCTGGTGCAGCTGTACATGTTAGCCAATCAGCTTCTAACTTCATCTTGTTCAATTAAGCTGTGACAATAGAACCCAAAAGCTGATTTTGGGTTTGTATGCAGAGCTGCACCAGATTTTGCACTCTCCGGTTTCAGTAAATCAACCCCACAGAGACAGGTAATTACATCACAACCATGTAGTTTCACTAGGTAGAACAATACATTAAACAAGCATTAACAAAACACCACAATATAGTGGAAGAACTACTAATCACAGTATAATATTTGAGAATAATTGTTGCACCTATATCTGTATAATCAGCATTCTAAAATGTATTTATTACTCTACATTCCCAGAAATTACTTACTGTTTATGTACAGTATGGGCAGCACAGTGGCTAAATGTTGAGCACCTCCACCTGGCAATACTAGGGTCGTTGGTTCGAATCCCAACCACGCAATTGTTAAGGTTTGCATACACTTTAAACAATAAGTTCACTTTTGTACTAAAACTTTTTATGCAATAAAAGGGTCCCGGTAGTTTATAAAACATTGTTCAGTAGAGAAAAAAATTAGATTACTTGAAATGATATTTTGGTAAGCCACAGGTGGCTTTCATGAGTCCTGGCTGGAAAACTTCCAGTGAGAGAGATCGGCCACATCCTGGGCAGTATCTAGGAAAACCATTGGGCATGGCACAACAGAAAAACACATGTACATAACACATTATTTCACCAAATTCACTTACAGTGGTTGCGGTTTTTAAGCATTTTGAAGGCCTTGTCTCATCTTATGCTTTAAGACCTTTATTTATTTGTGTCTCTAAGCTATGCATTTATTACTTACGTTACTAGCCTGTTTTCCTTTTTTTTTTGCCTTTTTTAACTTGCCACTTTAACTTTTTCTGTGCCATTAGGACTCTTTTCAAGTAGTGCGGTTTAATGATAACATAGGTAGAAGTAACAAATTCATACATAATAATAAACCATTCTGCTACAACCTTACGCCTTGCCTTTTAATCTTTATGAAGAATTACTTGCTCATATAATCAATTTAGACCTTAGATAATTTCCTTTGTAATTCAGATGTTTCAAAGTCCAGAGTGCTACATATTCTGTCCATAGTCTGTGTGAGTCAATTATTTTCAGATGAATCTGTAGTTGTTACAGTGAAGATATTCTAGACTCCTGATTTTCAAACATTTATCTGCAGACTACAATCCTTTGTCATACTTGAAGCGAGTTTGTCAGAATACAATTGAAGGTGCATGCTCCAGTACTTTCATCATTAAACTGGGTTCAGCAGTTAGTGAGTCAGTGACACAAAACAAGAATGGGCATAACAGATACTGAGACAGATGAAATATACATGCTTGTTCTAGGTTATTGATACGGCAAGTAGAAGATGACGATAACATCAGTAGCACAGGTTCCTTAAAACTGAAAAAAAAACTAGTTAACAAAAGAAGTTTCCATATGTCTATCTTTTGTCTTAGTCTCTTTGACTGCGCCATATAAATTTCTCTGTGTGTTTTTAATGCGCAGCACTACCCTTGCAGAACAGGGGTGTATTTACCACAAGGCAAACAAGGCATTTGCCAAGGGTGGCATTTTTTCAGGTGGGCAGCAGCATTTTTTCAGGGGGGCAGCAGCCGTTTTCAGGGGGGCAGTGCCGCCCCCCAAGAGAAGGGATGGAAAAAAGAAAGGACACACGAAGCATGGGACCAGGTGGGATCTGAGAGAGGCTGCAGGCTACTTGATAGTGTATGCAGAGCCTGACTCTTGTTCCCAGGGATGTCCAGCAGCTGTGAAGGTGAGTGCCTTCTCTCTCGCCAGGGTGTGTGTATTGGGGGGGGGTTGCCTGTGTGTATGGGGTGGTAGTAGTGGAAGGCTCTCTTGGTTGCGGGCGGTTGTTGGTCAATATCAGGCTCTTATTGTGGGGGAGGGAGGTGTTTGTCAGTGTCAGTATATCTCCGGGGGGGGGGCCATTTTTGTGTTGCCTAGGGCAGCAGGAACCCTAAATACAGAACTGCTGCAAAGGTTGCTTGATAGTGATTGTCCCCAGTGGTTGCCTTGACCTTGCAAGCCTCTTGACTGACACCTCCAAAACTCTGGGTTCAGGCATATTTCAACAGTATAGAATGATAATGCAAGAGACACAATTCTTTAGTGACACTTCTAAATTAGACTTGTTTAAAAGAGTAGACTACAGTAATTATGTGTTTAGGATATACAACCCCAATTAAGGCATAAATGCAGAACACTGGTAAAATAGGAATAATCAATTAGCAACATTTAACAGGTTTTACAGTCATGAGTAGTAAGCTTTGATTATTTTATTGCAACACCAGCTGCAACAGGGCATGCAGAGAATTATGTAAATATATACTCTGTCATAAATAGATATAAATACCTTAAATTGAATAACAATGGCCTTAGAAGAGAAAACATCCCTTTAACTAGAGACTGCAACTTGAGTCTTGCGATGTTTAAAGTTCCTGATATGGTGGTATCCACTGTCTTCTGCTAGCAATTGTGGGGCCCATACGCATTCATGAATACTGGTAATTCAATGAAGTTAAACAGATAATTTGCGGTACTGCTCAAAGCAAATGTCTTCTGGTAACTGTGGCGTAAAGGTGTCTGCATGCAGTATCTCTAGAGTGATGACAGAAAGAGGTTGGGCATTTGCTCGCTGATCAATCCTATGGTTAACACAGTCTCCTAGCAATGAGAGTTCTTCCCAGGCTCTTGGCTATTTCCAGGAAAGTGCAGAGTTACTGCCTGACAGTCTGTCAGCGCAGCATGCAGAGATGTTTGTGTGAAAACCGGACAGTGACATCTCCTTATGCAGAGAAGGTGATGTGATCCTGGTGTGGTGATCGGCATCACCACTGTGCTGAACTGATGTGTAGCGTCCCACAGCAGTAGGCCAACAACCTGTCTCTGTAGGAAAACTTCAGTCCCCTTATGTTCAGCTCTAAATCCCATGCCAAGAGAGTGAGCCAGTCCCTTGCTGTAGAATATATCTGCTTTCCCAGCATCCTCCTTGTTCCCCAGCTCTCTGGTAGTTTTAGTTTAATCAGCACTCAAGAATACAGGATGTATTGGCTATAGAACTACGAGTCCCAAGATCCTCTGCAGTCAGAAAAACTGAATCCACTCTGCTAAGAGGAAGTCATGTAGCAGTCGCAGTACTAAGCACTGGGGGGAAAAAGGATTAACCATAATCGTATCTGTAAATGTCCCTGAATGACACAATGATATAGCCAGCACCTGGCTACAAATATGATGCATACAATTTACAATAGCACGCAGCCTCTTACCTGTAGTTTTTGTAGTAATGACATTTGGAGAATGTATGTAATACATTCATATTTATTCCACACAACACACCAATCACACATTAAGTATAGTGTGGGTACATACGTTTGTGTTGGCTTTATTTACTATGAGGATACAAGAAAATCCCACACTGCATATGAATTAAAGTGGTAGTAAAGTCAGTTTTTGTACTTGTACCTACAGGGAAGCCTATAATATGGCCTATAATAAGGCTTACCTGTAGGTATTGTAAATATCTCCTAAATGTGCACCGTTTAAGAAATATTTACCTTTGTAAAGCACCGGCACATGTGCTTTGAGGGAACGGCATGCCCATGCTGTTCCTTCAGAGCTGTGTGCCATTGAAAGTGACTCCATGCATGCACCGGAGCGCCATCATCGCGGCTCGACTATTCAAGCTGCCGGAGCCCACGAACCTGGAAAAAAGACCGGGTCAAGATGGAAACTCTGTCAGCAGTGACAGCATGCTGCTGGAGGGCTTCATTTTAAGGTACGTTTCACATAATGTGCTGGTATGCAATGCATACTGGCACATTATGCCATTGTCTTGCAGGTTTTTTTTGTTTTAAAAAGGTCAAAGTTTACTACCGCTTTAAGAAGTTTTACTCAAAGTGATATCCAAACTGTACCATAACATTAACGGAGATTGAATATCACCTTTAAAAAAGGGTTGCAAATAGTCTGCAGAATCAGTGTACTGTCCCAACAACTGCTAAATCCTGAAATTAATCAGTTTGAGTAAATGTTTCTTTTTCTTCTTTTCACTGGTCTGCTGGCTAATCCTGGAGATAGATTCAGGGAACTGTAAGAGTGTGAGGGCTAAGAATCTATTTTGGGGATGTCATGTTTCACATGACTGTCATATGCCTTTAAGTGTTCTTTGTATTTTGTCTCTGCTCCTCACCTTCCTTTGGTTTAGTTCATGCTGTATAGATAGCTCCACCCCTTTTTCATGTTCCCAGTAATGCACATCATCTTCAAGCCTCATGTCTCATAGAGTAGACCACATTATAATCCTTTGAGCTATCCGATTTTCATTGTTGTGAGATCCTCTCAGTTTATGAAATAAAGTTCACAAATTCTACAAGGTGTCGTCTGGATCGAGTCACTGCCTGTTTTATTCAAATAAGATTGGAGTTATCTCTATCTCATCAAAACTGTAAATTACAGAGATCACACTTTCAATGCTTAGATTGGAGAGACAGAACAGGGGATGTAACAGGGTGTAAAAAGAGGAGATCCTAATGGAATACATATTGGAGCAAGAAGAGTCTTAAAAACACAGAGAGTAGAATTTACAAAGCTGTCATGTATAGTTGTGTTCAAAATAATAGCAGTGTGGTAAAAAAAGTGAATAAAGCTCAAAATCCTTCTAATAGCTTTTATTTCCATACACACAAATGCATTGGGAACACTACACATTCTATTCCAAATCAAAACATGAAGAAAAATATATCAAATTTGTGTTGTTCCTCTAAATAAAATTGAAGAAAAGTGAATATTAGACTGTTCAAAAAAAAAATAGCAGTGTTTGTATTCTTCTTTACAAACTCAAACATTCACTATATAAACTGAAAAATGTTTGAAGATTTTGCTTTCCTTTGAATCAATTAATATTTAGTTGTATAAGCAATGTTTCTGAGAACTGCTGTACATCTGTGTTGCATGGAGTCAACCAACTTCTGGCCCCTGTGAACAGGTATTCCAGCCCAGGATGATTGGACTACATTCCACAGTTCTTCTCTATTTCTTGGTTTTGCCTCAGAAACTGCATTTTTGATGTCACCCCACAAGTTTTCTATTGGATTAAGATTCGGGGATTGGGCTGGCTACTCCATAACGTCAATCTTGTTGGTCTGGAACCAAGATGTTGCACGTTTACTGGTGTGTTTGGGGTCGTTGTCTTGTTGGAACACCCATTTCAAGGGCATTTCCTCTTCAGCATAGGGCAGCATGACCTCTTCAAGTATTCTGATGTATTCAAACTGATCCATGATCCCTGGTATGCGATAAATAGGCCCAACACCGTAGTATGAGAAACATCCCCATATCATGTGTTTGCGCAACCATGCTTCACTGTCTTCACAGTGTACTGTGGCTTGAATTCAGTGTTTGGGGGTCGTCTGACAAACTGTCTTCGGCCACTAGACCCAAAAAGAACAATCTTACTTTCATCAGTCCACAAAATGTTGCACCATTTCTCTTTAGGCCAGTCAATGTGCTCTTTGGCAAATTGTAACCTCTTCAGCACGTCTTTTTTTCAACAGTGGGACTTTGCGGGGGCTTCTTGCATATAGCTTGGCTTCACATAGGCGTCTTCTAATTGTAACAGTACTCACAGGTAACTTCTTTGATCTTCCTGGAGCTGATTGTTGGTTGAGTCCTTGCCATTTTAGCTATTCTTCTATCCATTCGAATGGTAGTTTTTCGCTTTCTTCCACATTTTTCAGGTTTTGGTTGCCATTTTAAAGCATTTGCGATCATTTTAGCTGAGCAGCCTATCATTTTCTGCACTTCTTTATATGTTTTCCCTTCTCCAAGCAACTTTTTAATCCAGGTACGCTGTTCTTCTGAACAATGTCTGGAACGACCCATTTTCCTCAGAATTTCAGAGAGAAATGCACTGTAACCAGCATGTACAACATTTGCTGTCTTCCTTCCTCAAATAAGGGCAATAATTGCCACCTGTTTTTCAAAGAATGAATGACCTCACTGCTATTATTTTGAACATGCCCCTTTCAATTAGTGATTCAATTACACAGAATCAGCAGCATGCATGTCATGACTGTTGGATTTCTATTACTCTACTACACCTGCTAGTAAATTATTTGCCATGTAGAAATATCATTTCTACCAAACAGTGATTGATCAGGTTAGTGATGTCTGACTGCTATTATTTTGAACACAACTGTATATGTAAAGGGCAGTAACTAAAAGCCTTTATGTTTTGGGGAATGTTTATGGGGATAGTACACGGTTAAAATGGTAATACAGTGAGCAAGCCCTACACAGCCAATAAAATAATATGGTTCTAGACATGAAGACTGAAAATATGAATATTTGTTTTTGACAACAATTTTCATAAATTGCATTTATTCATTATTTATGCAATTTGCTCCTTTCTTTTTACCCCACCTCCTGAAAAAAGAAGAAACTCACAAAAACTGCAGAATTAAAACCACACAAAAGACATTTTAGCACTTAAAGCATTCAATCCTTAACGTGAGCATGTACCTGAGTTATGGACATTCCAGTATTTACATATTCTTTTCAGGTGGTAAATGAACTTTAAAACAAAGCTTTGTGACTGCTGGCATTGTGGAGCAATTGATCATCAAGGTTCACCTGCTTTCCCCTTCCAGAGTATCTGGTTTGAGTTTACATTAAAAACTGAAAGACTGGAAGGCTGGCAGGTTACTTCACAGAAAGGGAAGCAGGACAGCCTGAGCAGCTGAGAGAACAATTTGACAACTTCAATGCTTCTTCTCTGAACATTGCCTACAGTGCCTGCAGGTATAGAGGTAAGTGAGGGCTTGTTTTAAAGAGCATTTACTGCTTTTTAGGAACATGTCAATACTTGAAAGAACATGTTGCACCAACATTTCATATTCCTGATATGTGTCTGTTGTGCCATGTACTTGTGTTAAAAAATATCCTTTTCTCTTTGTATTGCTTCCTTTGTGTGAAACACCTGACGTTCCTGCCAGTCCCTTTGCTTTCCTAGTTCAAACTGACCAAGCTAGGCATGAGAGCATAGCCTCCTCATTGTTAACAGTTTTCTGGCTATGCTGCAAGAACAGTTTGCCTGTCCTTTAATGGCCAGACTTCTGCTGACATCTCTCCTTCCTTTCACTGGGAAGATTAGTGTCCTGCTGTTTCTTCACCCCACCTCTCTAAGCCCCTTATGTAGTTGAGAACAGAGATTATGTGATCACTTATTTTAAAAAAATGAATATATGTGTATATATATATATAAATATATATATATATATATACACTATATTGCCTAAAGTATGGGGACACCTGCCTTTACACACACATGAACTTTAATGCATCCCAGTCTTAGTCCGTAGGGTTCAATATTGAGTTGGTCCACCCTTTGCAGCTATAACAGCTTCAACTCTTCTGGGAAGGCTGTCCACAAGGTTTAGGAGTGTGTCTATGGGAATGTTTGACCATTCTTCCAAAAGCGCATTTGTGAGGTCAGACACTGATGTCAGACAAGAAGGCCTGGCTTGCAGTCTCCGCTCTAATTTATCCCAAAGGTTGAGGTCAGGACTCTGTGCAGGTCAGTCAAGTTCCTCCACCCCAAACTCGCTCATCCATGTCTTTATGGACCTTGCTTTGTGCACTGGTGCACAGACATGTTGGAACAGGAAGGGGCCATCCCCAAACTGTTCCCACAAAGTTGGGAGCATGAAATTGTCCAAAATGTCTTGGTATGCTGATGCCTTAAGTAGTTCACTTCATTGGAACTAAGGGGCCAAGCTCAAGCCCTGGAAAACATTGTAATCCCCCCTCCACCAAACTTTTCACTTGGCACAATGCAGTCAGGCAAGTACCATTCTCTTGGCCACTGCCAAACCCAGACACATCCATCCTGTGGCCATAAAGGTGATTGGAACACCTGAATCTAATGATTTGGAGGGGTGTCCCAATAATTTTGGCAATACAGTGTGTGTGTGTGTGTGAATATATATATATATATATATATATATATATATATATATATATATATATATATACACACAAATGTTTTTGCCTTTCATTTCTATGTTAAACTGAATGGGTTTAATGGGTGGAAAAGGGTTTGCATATACTGTACGTAGTTATATACATTTGAATTAATGTTGACATTTTGTTTATGGTTACATAATTTATTTAAAACCACATTTCCATGTGTCAGGAAATGGCAACCTGTATATTTTAATTTCCTTTAACAGAAAGAAAAGTCACTACCTGTATGAGTACAGATTATTAACATGATTTTGTGTTATTTTGCAGGCACTGATTGTAGTGGTATTTCTTGGCTGGATATTTGTTCCTATCTATGTAAAGGCTGGGGTGAGAGACTTTATTTTATTAGACTTTCCATAATGCTAAATGTGTATTGTGTATCTCATGTATTTGGACTATTTGCCATTTTTCTCCCCTGACCTTTCCCCATTCTAAAGCAAACTATATGTATTTATTTCCTCTTCCATCCTTTTTGCCACCCACCAGTTAATATGTTTATTCAAAAATAGAAGTATTTAACTTTGCAGATGAAGCAGAAGTTTATGTTCTAAATTTGATCACTCACTATGTTAAAGTGATATCTAAACCCAAAGCCAAAAATGTAATATATTGCAGCTTAGCAATCACTGGATGTGGTCGCTGTATCAGTTTTCTTTTCTTTATTTTTTCCCTTTGTTTTCACCTGGTGATCTGGTCAATAACACACTATCTGGATGAAAGGATACTCTTAAATATACAGTTGCAAGAAAAAGTATGTGAACCCCTTGGGATTACGTGGAGTTTTGCATGAATTGGGCATAAAAATGTGCTCTGAACGTCATCTATGTCACAACAATAGAAGAACACAGTCTGCTGAACATAATACTACACAAACATTAGATGTTGCCATGGTTTAATTGCACATAACATGTAAACATTCACAGTGCAGGGAGGAAAAAGTATGTGAGGCCCTAGCTTAATGACTTCTCCCAGAGCTAATTGGAACCAGGAGTGAGCCAACCTTGACTCCAATCAGTGTGATGATATTGGATGTGTTGCTGACAGCTGTCCTGCCCTTAACCTCCCTAGCGGTATTCCCGAGTGTAGCTCGGGGTAAAATGTCAGTGCCAAAAGCGGTAACCCCGAGCTACACTTGGGCTTACCATGCTGCGCTGCATAGGGAGTCCCCTGCAGCGTCCCTGGCCATCTCCTCCGGCCGATGCCGGCATCTGGCTTCTGTGCTCCGGTCCCTGTGATGTCGGGACGTACGGGCACCGCTGCCGGCGGCGGGAAATTTGAAAATTTTAAAAAATTTCATTTTTTTCAAAACAAATTTTACATGGTAAAACATTGCTGTTTCAACCCATTTCACATACATTTTGTCCCTAGTGCTTTGTCCTGTGCCCTGCCTGCATTTTGTCTGTTCTTTCTGCCTGGAAACTGAGGAAAGTCCATGGCGTCCAAAAAGTGTCCCTTTAGGTCAAAAGCGGGTTTAGATCAGCTAGAGAACAGCGATAGTAAATCAGAACCACTTGCAGAATTGAGTGATAATGATTCGTGGGGAAATTCGTCATCAGACACTGAAAACGATTTTGCGACTTTGCTCAGCAATGTGCGAACTTGGCGCTCTATTTCAAATTTCAGTGTTTTGGTTTGATTATATTATTGAATTTAATGTATTATTATTATATTATTATTTTTTATGATTATTTATTAAATTATAATTTATGATTTCGTGTTTCAAATTTTATCATACCCGGGATGTTTAATAGACTCTTGTTCGGACAGATTTCAGTGAGTTATTCCTAAAAATGACAGCCTACAATAAAAAAACGACATATTTCCATGCAAAATAATGGTACCGCTTTCAGCACCAAAAATCTGAAATAAGCAGACCGTTAGGGAGGTAAAAAAACACAGACCTGTTTTGGGTTTACTGGTTTCAAGAAGCACTGTCTGATGTGAACCATGCCTCGCAGAAAACAGCTCTCAGAAGACCTACGATCAAGAATTGTTGACTTGCATGAAGCTGGAAAGGGTTACAAAAGTATCTCCAAAAGCCTTGCTGTTCATGTGTCCACGGTAAGACAGACTGTCTACAAATGGAGAAAGTTTAGCACTGTTGCTACTCTCCCTAGGCGTGGTCGTCCTGTAAAAATGACTGCAAGAGCACAGCGCAGAATGCTGCATGAGGTAAGGAAGAATCCCAGAGTGTCAGCTAAAGACCTACAGAAATCTCTGGCACATGCTAACATTTTTGTTGACACATCTACAATAAGGAAAACATTAAACAAGAATAGAGTACATGGGAGGACACCACGGAGGAAGCCATTGCTGTCCAAAAAGAATATTGCAGCACGTTTGAAGTTTGCAAAAGAGCACCTAATTGTTCCACAGCACTACTGGCAAAATATACTGTGGACAGATGAAACCAAGATTGAGTTGTTTGGGAAGAACACACAACACTATGTGTGGAGAAAAAAAGGCACAGCACACCAACATCAAAACCTCATCCCCACTGTAAAACATGGCGGAGGGAGCATCATGGTTTGGGGCTGCTTTGCTGCCTCAGGGCCTGGACGGATTGTTGTCATTGATGGGAAAATGAATTCCAGAGTTTATCAAGACATTTTGCAGGAAAACGTACGACCATCTGTCCGCCAACTGAAGCTCCGCAGAGGATGGGTGATGCAACAAGACAATGACCCAAAGCATACAAGTAATTCAACAAAACAATGGCTGCAACAGCACAGAATACGCCTTCTGAAGTGGCCCAGTCAGAGTCCTGACCTCAACCCGATTGAAATGCTGTGGCATGACCTTAAGAGAGCGATTCACACCTGACATCCCAAGAATATTGCTACACTGAAACAGTTTTGTGAAGAGGAGTGGTCCAAAATTACTCCAGATCATTGTGCAGGTCTGATCTGCAACTACAGGAAACATTTGGTTGAGGTTATTGCTGCCAAAGGAGGGCCAACCAGTTATTAAGTCCAAAGGTTCACATACTTTTTCCTCCCTGCACCGTGAATGTTTACATGTTATGTGCATTTAAACCATGGCAAAATCTAATGTTTGTGTAGTATTATATTCAGCAGACTGTGTTCTTCTGTTGTTGTGACTTAGATGACGTTCAGAGCACATTTTATGCCCAATTCATGCAAAACTCCACGTAATCCCAAGGGGTTCACATACTTTTTATTGCAACTGTATGTGATTGGATGAAGTCAGCAGAGCTTCATCTTTGCAACTTCCCTTCAAAAGTGAACAGACTATTTGCATTTAGTAAATCAACCCTATTGTGTCTGTCGATATTGCAACTTGCTGTATAATTTTAGTGTTATTTTGTTTTTAAAATGGTTGTAAAGGCTGAAGGTAATGGCTGAAAATTCTATGCATGAAGGTCAAAAAAACCTTAGCATGTAGTGCCCCCCACAGCCCCCTCTAATACTCATTTGAGCCCGTGTCTGATCCAGTGATGTGCACGCTGAGGTTCTCCTGGGTCTCTCTCTCCTCATTGACTAGGACACAGCAGTGGGAGACATTGGCTCCTGCTGTTGTCATTCACATATGTAGCAGACATATATCAGTCCCCTGCGCTCAAGAGTGGTGTTAGGAATATCAATTTAGGCTGGCCCTCTCCTCCGTACAAATATACAGTTCAAAGTACTTTGGGAACAATGCAAGTCAGACAAAAAGATGTGTGATGCAAAATTCAACTTATTTATTATTGATCAGGCCTTAAGTAATAAATGATAACACTGCATATTTCAGGCGGTTTCCATAAAGCACCAATCAGAATACTGGAAAAAGATTTCAGTAAACTACTCTATGGCTAGTTACAACACAAATGAAACAGAATAGTGTGACAGGATTGACTTTGGGTGGGGGGCCCATGGAACACAGCTCACTTTGGAGGGGTGGGGAGACCTCTGTCTCAGCTCCCCATATCCCTCCTATGTGTAAGTCACCCTGTGCCTGTTAGGGGTACAGGGTGGAATGTCCTGATATTGTGTAGACATGTATAGGTGGGCTGTGGGGGTTGTTCATTGTGTACTGCCACATGATGCATCCCATTGTTCTATAGTGTGTCTTGCTTGGGAGCAAACTATTATGGGATGTATGTGTTTGTGTATTGGCTTGGTGGGGGGTGTCTGCTGATGTGTCTCTGGTTGCTAGATTTGGTTTGCTCTGCCCTGTGTCCATATGCAGGGAGGTGGGTTGTTCCCTTGAATGTTTATATCTTGTGTCTGTGTTAAAATAAAGCAGTCTATTTCCTGGTTTAATACAAGACTGGTCTCGTCTAGTCTCATATAGTCAGCGGTGGTGTCTGTGGATCTGTGTTCGGACAGGGAAGCAGAAGTCTAATGAAAATACCCTAGTGTAGTCGGGGTCCGTTTCCGTTACAAATAGTAACTTCTGAAATTTCTCAGGAAAGAAATGTGTGCATAGATAACAGCATTTCAATCCTAAGGGAACATCTTGTACATAAAATAAACCAGTTAGTAGACACAAAGCAAACGTTAGTTAACTATTAACCCTTTCAAGTGGTGTATTAAGATGGAACTGATCCTTTGAGCATCCAGTACCAGCACTGGCCTTGCTGCCCTCTAAGGGTTGTGGGGAAAATCTCAGACAATAACTGTAAAAACAAAGGAAAAGAGGACGCACCAGCCTTGTACATTACCTAGGGTGGTAGCTTTATTAATCCAAAGTAAATTATACTCACAAACACTGTGGTAACAAAAGCGTGTTGGATACAAAGTGACCAGTACACAGGATCCGCTCCCAAACTCGTGAGGACTCTCTTAAAACTGACACATTTCAAGGAGCGGTCTCCTCTTCCTCAG
Organism: Staurois parvus; assembly: GCF_062004578.1. Classification (NCBI taxonomy): domain Eukaryota; kingdom Metazoa; phylum Chordata; class Amphibia; order Anura; family Ranidae; genus Staurois; species Staurois parvus. The sequence continues at coordinate 5,850,305 of NW_028318500.1, read as the reverse complement.
AGCCACACTCTGCTCTGAGGAAGAGGAGACCTCTCCTTGAAATGTGTCAGTTATAAAAGGGTCCTCATGAGTTTGAGAGCTGATCCTGTGTACTGGTCACTTTGTATCTGACACGCTTTTGTTACCACAGTGTTTGTGAGTATAATTTACTTTGGATTAATAAAGCTACCACCCTATGTGGATCCCGACTACACTAGGGTATTTCCATTAGACTTCCGCTTCCCTGTCCAAACACAGATCCACGGACATTCACAGACAGTGAGGATGGAGCGGTGGTGGGACTAAACCATGTTCTTTGTGCCCCATCTACATGCAGAAAGTGGGGCTCAGGAGCGAGCATGCACAAGTGCTCCAAGAGCAAGCTGCTTGCTCTGGGGTCACTTGTACGTGCTTGCACTGAGCAGGGGAGGAGGAGCCCAGAGCGCCGTGACCCGAGAAGAGGAGGATCTATTGCATGGAGCAGGTAAGTATGACATGTTTGGTATTTTAAAGAAATAAAAGACCTAACCTTTATAACCACTTTAGGCTGGTGATTTAACATAAACCATAAATGCAATAAATGATCCATCTTTTGGACAATAAACATTAAACAACCAAATGAATGTTTTTCAAACTCTTTTGATTCTGAGTAATGGTTTCTAATAATACACTGTATATACTGTATATAGGCTTTGTGCAGAAATGTCTAACTTTGGATCAATGAGCCTGTGGTCACCCTTATGTTTTTCCCCTAGGTGGTAACGATGCCAGAGTACCTGAGGAAACGTTTTGGTGGAAATCGGATACGGGTCTACCTCTCTGTACTTTCACTGCTGCTCTATGTGTTCACCAAGATCTCTGTGAGTTACAATACAATGTTCTTAGTTAACATGCAATGCTTTCTTGATCTAGATCTTTATTTTAGAATAAAGAAGGCAATCAGTCATTGTTGTGTTATTTGTTATCTACTACTGACAAGACAATGGATGCAAATTTGGGCTGGAACATTAGTAAACATCCTATTTAGTCTGTAAATAATTACTTGTCTGAAAAGAGATTCCTAATCTCTTTATATGGTGATCCGTCCATGCACTTTTTGAATTGAAAAAATATATACAAAACTACAGTCAGTACTATATTTTAAGGTGGCCATAGAGAAAAAATGTCAATTAGATATACAGGCATGATCCAATATTACTAAGCTACTTGTGTTTGCAGAAACATTTTGAAGCAGAAGTACTTAGCTTAGCCAAGGGTTTGTGTTTAGCCTACGTGATGGAAAAAGGTATGCACACCCAACCTGACACTGACTTATCAGGAGAAAATACCATCAATCTGACAAGGTTTACCAACTTGTCCAATCAGTGTTTACCCAATAGCCTGGCAGTGTCTGTGAATATCTCATAGATATGAGAGTATCAGCTTGGATGAATGGTGCAGGACAAAATACATAAAACTCCTCCATTATATAGAAACTGGATGCTTGAACTCACATGTGATGATGGCAGATAATAATTTACATGTAAAGGAAAATGAATAAGAATGATTGGTATATTAGCTTTAATTGTATCTTTTCCCAAAACTTTATTTTGTTTTGGATAGAGTGGGGGAGGGTTAAAACCCCTGTAACCTTTTTTTGATGTCTGTGTCCCATTGGGGAGAGTTCCCTTTATTGCTGTCCCCAGAGACCCAGAGACTCGCTAGAAATTGAGAGAAATTGTCAAAAAGTGAGAGGAAGCCCCTCTTGGACAGATGTCTCTGGAACAGATGTCTGCATTGGAAGATTTCCCTTCAGCTTCTGTTCTGGTAACAGTCTGTGCAATTATTTGGTTTTCCATTCATTGATTCTTGCCTTATATGATGTGTGATTTGGGAAAATACACTCACCAGCCACTTTATTAGGTACACCTGTTCAATTGCTTAGTAACACAAATTGATAGTCAGCCAATCACATTGCAGCAACTCAATGCATTTAGACATGTAGACGTGGTGAAGACTTATGCAGGCCATAGACGGCCGGTTTTTTAACAAAAAAAGAAAAATCGGTCGTTCAATAGGCCGACATTACCACCAAGAGTAAAAAAAATCGGCCGATTTTCTTCTCGTCTACGGCCGACATTTAATTACTTCTGTCCCTGCAGAGAGCCCCGCTATTATATTTGACATTAAAAAGTATTGCGGTTGCAACATTGTATCTATTTGTATCCATTTCGGATACAGATGTCTTTTTTGGATACAAATAGATACATTGTTGCAACCGCAATACTTTTTAATGTCAAATATAATAGCAGACTGGAACTCTTCTTCTTTCTCTTCTCTTCTTTCTCTTCTTTCTCTTCTCTTCTTTCTCTTCTCTTCTTTCTCTTCTCTTCTTTCTCTTCTTCTTCTTCTTCTTTCTCTTTCTTCTTCCTCTTCTTCTTTATCTTCTTCTTCTTCTTTCTCTTCTGCTTCTTCTTTCTCTTCTTCTTCCTCTTCTTCTTCCTCTTCTTCTTCTTCTTTCTCTTCTTTTTCTCCTTCCTCTTCTTCTTCTTCTTTCTCTTCTTCTTCTTCTCCTTTTTCTTTCTCCTTTTCTTCTTCTTCTTTTTTCTTTTTCTTCTTCTTCCTCTTCTTCTTCTTCTTTCTCTTCTACTTCTTTTTCTTCTTCTTTCTCTTCTTCTTTTTTCTTCTTCTTCTTCTTTTCTTCTTTTTTTTTTTTTCTTCTTTTTCTTTTTCTTGCAGGTCACGGCTCATGAGCAGATTTTTTATCTGTAAAAAGATCGGCCGATTTGTCCATCATTGCCGTGAAAATCGGCCGATTGGCAAAATCGGACGATTTTTTCCAACATTACCAATAAAATAAATCTGTCAAAATCCAGAAAAATGGCCGACCAATTAACCCGTTAACGTTGCGAAAATTGGACGATTTTTTTTCCGGCCGATCTATGGCCTGCATTACCGAAGTTCAAACCGAGCATCAGAGTGGGGAAGAAAGGTGATTTCATTGACTTTGAATGTAGCATGGCTGTTGGTGCCAGACAGGCTGTCTGAGTATTGCAAAAACTGCTGACCTACTGGGATTTTCATGCACAACCATGTCTAGGGCTTAGAGAAAATGGTCCGAAAATGAGAACGTATCCAGTGATCCACAGTTGTGTGGACAAAAATGTCTTCTTGATGTTAGAGGAGAATGGGTAGACTGGTTCCTGAGACAGGTGGAAACAGAAACAAAACCTCCTGTGCTCAGAGGCCCAGATCAGAATTCAGCGGGTTGAACCATATATGAAAGTTCATCCGGTGGCCGATCAAAGGTTGTGCAGCTCTAACACAAGGCTGGGGAAGCCCAATAACAGCTGTAACAAAAGCACACCAACTTTGTGCATTACATAAGCGAGTAAAGGGTAAATTTATTAAATTGAGATATATACTCACAAAAGTAGCAATATTAAAAGCATATAAAATCCAACATCAGCACACTGGGATAGCAGACACATGTGGGTCCCATCGAGAGGGGAGACTCTCAGGATGAAGCTGACGCATTTCGAAGGGTGATCCCTTCTTCCTCAGAGCTAACACGTCAGCTTCATCCTGAGAGTCTCCCCTCTCGATGGGACCCGCACATGTCTGCTATCCCAGTGCGCTGATGTTGGATTTTATATGCTTTTAATATTACTACTTTTATGAGTATTTATCTAAATTTAATAACTTTGAGCGCAACTTTGAGGTTGGTGTGCTTTTGTTTTTGGTTCCTGAGACATTCAAATGGTAGGGTCAGAATTTGGCATAAACAAAAGATAACGGCCTTAACTTGGACATGGGATACCTCAACCATTATCCGACAGCTTTATGACTATCTATTAGCTGAAGCTTGACCCCCTCTGTGTGAGTGTAGTATCCCCCCCCCCTCCCCCCCTCGCTCTTGATGTATCTTATCTGTAGCCCTTTTTTTTTTTTTTTTTCTCAATCCCTTCTAACATTCTGCTTAAACTTTGTGATTTGTAATAGTACGGTTTGGACTTTGAAGAAGGGGACATACCCCGAAAGATTGTCCTCAAAATTGTATGTTAGTGCAAATAAAAAAGTATCACGGACAGTACTCAATTGTTTCTGGCATAAACAACATGAAAGTATACTTCCATCCTGCCTTGTATCGACAGTTCAGGCTGGTGGTGGTGGTGTAATGTGGGGATATATTCTTGGCACTAGCGACGTGTACCTAATAAAGTGGCCAGTGAGTGTATGTGAAATGGCTGTGTAAAGGAAATTTGCTGAAAAATTCTAGCTCTTTTTCTAGTTTTTCTAGCAACATTAGTCAATTACAAAGATTGTCCTACTAAATTTCTGTAGGCAAACAATCAGCTGAAGCTTGGCATTTCTTGCTATTTCCCCTCTGGGTAGTCCATACTAATGGCTGATGTGCTAGTATAATCCTTCTAGTTCATTATTTAATGGACTAAAAGTGGTTCTCTGTACTGAAAGAACTATGGAAGCTGCCATTTGTGACTTTCTTCAGAAAATGCTACGTGCCTGCCTGTTTCTGGCTTTCGTTCTTTCTGAGCTGCTGAAACAAGCATGCAGCAAGTGAAGTAAAAATTACTGCTCCAAGGCAGTAACCCAGAAGCTATTGAAACCATTGGATCAGCATAGCAGCTTGGCAGAATTACAGGTAAGCCATGGCAGCCTACACACCAAGGGTGGCCATACCATTTGTACAAACTGCAGCTGCAAGAGCCCTCTGGGATTTATTCGAGATGTGGGCTAGGCAGCTGCTGAGATCAGGGTGGTGTTCACTGTTTGAGAGTTCAGGGTCTCAAAAAGGATATTCTCTACCTTTTATCTATCAAATCAGTAGTTGAATTTGGACCCCAAAAAGTCATCCTGCACAGGGGCCCTTTAATGACAATGTCCACCACCACTACATATGGTGTTTCTCTCAGTACAGATTTCCTTTATGGTGCACAGAGTCAAACTGTTATAAAAACTAGCACAATGCAGTTTTTCAACACCCTGTCTGTGGGATAGACACAAGATCTGCACATCAGAACTTGAGTTGGCCTACTCTGTTTTGGCCAAAGCCAAAAACCACCCAGCTTGTATTATTTAGTGAGTATGTCTACAGAAATAGGATCTTCATTCCTAGACAAACTATCAAAAAGCTTTTTTACAGAAAACCAGATGTAAGCAATAAAAACATATTGCATGTGCCAGGAGTATCTCAGCTGTTTGAGGGATTATGGGAAGCTGGATTTTTATTCTTACCTTGTTTTCCTTTCAGGCAGATATGTTTTCAGGAGGCATTTTTATCCAACAAGCCATGAAAATCAATATCTACATAGCCATTGTAATGCTCCTACTTATCACTGCTTTGTACACTGTGACAGGTGGGTCTTTTTTTGCCTTATAAAGGGAAACTGTGATGTACTTGGTCAATATTATTTTAAAGTTGATAAATTTTGAACTGATGTTTTATATTTTTCCCTATTTACACACAACCTTGGTTTTACAAAGAAACAGTTGTGTATGGCGGTGCAGTCTGGGTTTTATAAAGAGGCAGTACAACAGAGGCTTTCTACCCTCAGACTTCTCTCTGATTTAAAGTCTAGAAAGACAGGCAGGGAGGGTGAACGGTGTGTGCATAAATTGCAGTTTGAGCTATTGAGCTCTGTAAACAGGTCTTTTCCAGTATAGCAGCGAAAGATAGCATGAATGATGTGAGAGATTTAGAGATCCACTTGGCTGGATAGTCATATGCAACATATCATATTAACCTTACTGAAAAGGAAAAGCATTTTTTAAAAATGTTTATTTAATTACTTTTGCGCAATGATCATAGGAATAAAAAAAGTATGCAAAATGAATTTACTCCCCTCCCAAGAGAAGCTTTTTTTAACACATGCTTGTGCATACAATATTTGCATTCCTTTTGCCAGTATTTTCCAGCATTTTGCCATCTTCCATTAGAAATGTATATATCTTTGTCGGCTTACGCAAATAAAATAGAGACACATCCACATTTATGGGGTTATCAGAAAAATTCTTGAGAACAGATATTTGACCCCATTCTCCAACTAGAACAGAGGTATCTTAAAGGGTTCAACATATTTCATATCCCATTGCAATCCCAGTTTTAGGAATTATACAGCCCCCACTGATAATGGACAACATCCTCTAAATCAGTGGTCTCCAAACTGCGGCCCAGGGGCCGGATGTGGCCATTTGCTTGCCTTTATCCTGCCCTTGGGCTCTCCACCCACTGACACCAACACTGGGGCACTGTTCCTCCCACTGAAATTATTGGCAGGGCACTATTCTTCCCACTCACACCAATGATGGGGCACTATTCCTCCCACTGACACCAACGAAAGGGCACATTTTTTCCCACTGATACCAACAATGGAGCACTATTCCTCCCACAGACACAAACAACAGGGCATTATTCCTCCCACTGACACCAATGATGACACGATTTCTCCCACTGATACCAACGATAGGGTACTATTCCGTTCACTGACAGCAATGATAGTGCACTATTCCTCCCACTGACACCAATGATGGGGCAATGTTTACTCCTATAGACCCTGGGCATTTTCTACTCTCACTGGCCACAATTCGGCCCCTTCAAAGTCTGAAGGACAGTAAATTGGCCCTTAGTTTAGAAAGTTTGGAGACCCCTGCTCTAAATCTGATTTCTTTTTATGAGGAGGTGTGCAAAACCTTGGACAGAGCGATGGTTGTGGACGTGGTATACTTTTATTTTGAAAAAGCGTTTGACACAGTTCCCCACACATGGCTAATATGTAAAGTAAAGTCTATGGGCTTGGAAAAATCCGTATGTAAATGGATAGAAAACTGGCTGAAAGATCATATTCAAAGAGTAGTCGCTAATGATTCATGCTCTGAATGGTCTAGGGTTGTCAGTGGTGTACCCCAAGGTTCAGTGTTGGAACCCTTACTTTTTAATATATTTATAAACAATATAGGGTCTGTGATTAAAAATCCCATTTCAGTCTCTGCAGATGACACCAAGCTGTGCAGTGGAATAATGTCCTTACAGGATGTCTTCAACTTACAAGCCGACCTCAATGCACTGTTTAATTGGGCAACTATGTGGCAAATGAGGTTTAATGTTGATAAATGTAAGGTTATACACTTGGGGGCTAAGAATATGCATGCATCATACATACTGGGGGGAGTACAACTGGGGGAATCAATGGTGGAGAAGGATCTGGGTTCTGGTAGATCACAAGCTTGATAATGCCAAGCTGCGGTTTCTAAAGTGAGCAAAATCCTCTCTTGTATTAAAAGAGGTATAGACTCCAGAGGGAGAGATATCATATTACCCCTGTACAAATCATTTGTAACACCTCATCTGGAATATGCAGTTCAGTTTTGGGCACCAATTCACAAAAAGAACATTGGGGAACTGGAGAAAGTACAAAGAAGGGCAACCAAACTGATAAGAGGCATGGAGGAGCTCAGCTATGAGGAAAGATTAAAGGAACTGAATTAATTCTCTCTTGAGAAGAGGAGATTAAAGGGGGATATGATCAACATGTATAAATACATCAGTGGTTTATATAGTGAACTCGATGTAGAGCTATTCACCCTGAGGTCATCACAGAGCACAAGGGGGCACTCTTTACGTCTGGAGGAAAAGAAAAGAAATCATTTGGCCAATGGTCAAGTGCATATGTGCATTTTTTATTGCAGTGTAAAATACTGTATATGCTTTTACATACAGTACATAATATAAGACTCTAGAATTGGGTTCTGATATTTAGATGAAGTGGTGGGTCAGTATTTATCAATGTGCTGGATGCTGTGAACAAAGCAGACTGTCCTTGCGGCAGGCATATTTTTAAAAAGCAAAATAGATGGGGGGATTGGCATCATATCTTCGACATTGCAGCAGTTTTACTGGATACAGTCATATTTGGTTTAAAATTGTCCTATCTGACAAGGCTTTATTTGTTAGTCCTTAATATTTAGCAAGGATTAATTTGAATGCATTATATATGTGTATTCTAGTTATCTTAATCCTTCCATATAAACTACAGCCATCAATGGACTTTCCATGTATGACAGCAAATACTACCATTTTATGTATCTGTTTATAGTCTCAGCCATGCACAAATCTCCTGTTATTTTCTAGAAGTGGGTATTGCATATGTGATTTTCCTGCTGGGATTAAAGTACAGCTTTTAAACTATAAAACATAAAACAAAAAAAAAAAATCTGTATCTAGGGACTTAAAACAAATGTTCACTCAGGCTTCAACCTGTGGCAATAAGTGATAAGAAGAAAGTATACGTGAGTTGAGCACATATCACACATAACACATTATCACATTAACCTATCATAAAATAATAGAGCCTTAAAAATGCGCAAAGGTCGAATGTACTGTGTGCTGAATGCTTACTACAGCTTTGTGAAAGTTGTGTATCCTGGATGCAAATGTTCTAAGCACTCCATAACAGACCAATGTCCTAATCCACCTAGGAGTAAACAAAATCTTCTAGCTTTATTTTGCAAATCCTATTAATTCTGCTGATAAGACCTCTTTATATTCCTCAGAGATGGGACATAATGAATACAGATCTGAAGGTTAGGGCCTCATGCACACAGGACGTTTTAAAAATGCTCCTTCTTTTGGCAGCAGTGTTTTGGCAAAAAAAAACCTGTGACGCTTGTCTAAGTGTCTAACGCTTTTACAAGTGTTTAGGTGTGTTTACAAGCGTCAATCTCTTGGGCATTCTTGTCCATCTGTGGGCCCGGGGAGTGCCATGGCAGGTGCCACTGGGTGGAGGGGAGACAGGACAGCGGACGAACGTCTGTTCTCATTTTTCCTCCTTTACTATCCTATTTAATTCTGTAGTATAACATAATAAGTTTCCACTTACTAATTTGTCTGACATATAATCTAGTTGTCTCCAGAATGGTAGACTTTAACAAAGCCCATCGACTCCTGCAGTTTTATTCCAACGTTTTAATTAATTTTTAAGGAATTCACCTCCCTCAGCAAAACTTTTTTTTTTGTTGTTTGAATATCAAACCAAAGACATTGGTGATCACTAGAACCCAAATTTTCTCCCACCTGAACATCAGACAAACCTTCCCCATTTGTCAGCTCCATGTTTAGAATATAATCTTGCTCTGGCTGTGCAGTTTATTAACTTTTTTAGAGAAATTCATTTCAGTACTTCTAGCATACCTCTGATCCTGCTTGTAAGTGCAGTTTGAAAACTCCATGTAATGTCCAGCACGTTAAAATCACTAATATTTAACACCTTTCCCTTCATTTTCAAGTCTGTTTGCCATGTTGTAAAATGTAACATGGTCTAAAAGGCAGAGTTAGCCTTTAACAAAATTCTTTAGGTATAATATATTAATCAGAACATAAACATATAGTGACGTTTTCTCAAATTAGACTGCAAACGTGTAAATACACTTTAAAGTGGTTGTAAAGTGTAAATGTCTTTTACCCTAATGCAGTGGTGGCGAACCTATGGCATGCATGTTGCAGTGGGCACACAGAGCCCTCTCTATCGGCACGCGAACCAAGTCGCCCTAGCATCGTCCTAACAGCCGAGTATCAGATAGCGGCGCACATAGGGGCCAACGTGCATGCTTCGAAAGGAGTAGCGGCACCAGGTGATGACGCCACGGGCAACGACTCATTAACCACAACTTGTCCAAGCTTTCACGTGGTCAGTCAGTGCACTGCCAAGGATATATATATTGGACTGGTTGTAAGTTTTAATACATTCATTTTTATTAACACAAGATTTTAACTTCTGCTGGTGGTCAGTGGAACTTTTCCCCCTTGTTCTGGTGGTCAGTGGAACTTTTCCGCCTTGTGCTGGTGGTCAGTGGAACTTTTCCCCATTGTGCTGGTGGTCAGTGGAACTTTTCCCCCTTGTTCTGGTGGTCAGTGGAACTTTTCCGCCTTGTGCTGGTGGTCAGTGGAACTTTTCCCCATTGTGCTGGTGGTCAGTGGAACTTTTCCCCCTTGTGCTGGTGGTCAGTGGAACTTTGCCCCCTTGTCCTGGTGGTCAGTGGAACTTTGCTCCCTTATGATGGTGGTCAGTGGAACTTTGCCCCCTTGTGCTAGTGGTCAGTGGAACTTTGCCCCATTGTGCTGGTGGTCAGTGGCGCTATTCCCCATTGTGCTAGTGGTCAGTGGAACTTTGCCCCCTTGTGCTGGTGGTCAGTGGAGCTATTCCCCCTTGTGCCGGTGGTCAGTGGAACTTTTCCCCCTTGTGCTGCTTGTCAGTGGAACTTTGCACCCTTGTGCTGGTGGTCAGTGGAACTTTGCCCCCTTGTGCTGGTGGTCAGTGGAACTTTGCCCCCTTGTCTTGGTGGTCAGTGGAACTTTGCCCCCTTGTGCTGGTGGTCAGTGGAAGCTCTGTTATTGTGTTTTTCCTTTGAAGACAAAAGATGTTAATGTATGGGTTGTTTTTTCTACACTAAAACCTCAGTATTCAGGTTTATTTGCAGTGTTGGTACTTTGCGATAAATAAGCGGGTTTTGGGTTGCAGCTTGGGCACTCTCTAAAAGTTTCGCCATCACTGCCCTAATGCATGTTCTACATTTAGGTTAAAAACACCCTACTTATCTTACGCCTCCTGGTTCCATGTCACTGCTCCAGCACTGTCTCTGGCTCTAGCACCCCTTGCTTCTGGTTTTCACAGGAGAAACTGAGAGCAGTGGAACCATACACTCTTGCTGCTATCAGTCAAACGCCAGTCATGAAGGAATGGGGATGTGACTTACCAGCGTTGTGTGTGTTTATGGACGCACACAACCTGGTTAGGATTATGTACACACAGTGTTTCCTTAGCACAAAGCTTGCTGCAGGAGGCACCAGGAGGAGTGAGAAGCTGACAGTGTCGGCAGGGGACTACCACAAGAAGAGACAAGTGATTTTTCTGTGCAATATTGTTGTATAGCGCAGGTAAGTATTACCTCTTTTTTAATGAAAAAATAAGCCTTTAGTATCAATTTAATGTCAGTTGTATGCTATTCTTGTCATAAATATCCGTCTTTCCTTTATAGTGGGTACCGTTGTATAGTTATTTTCCAGTGACTGGCTAACATCTGATGGACTGACACTCTCTCTCTTTCAGGTGGTTTGGCAGCTGTCATCTACACAGATACTCTACAGACTATCATTATGCTTGTAGGATCCTTCATCCTTATGGGGTTTGGTAAGTTTATATCACCGTGCTCCAAATATTTAACGGGGATGGGGAAGAGGGAGCAGATAGCTTCATCTCTGACTTTTTAAGTATATTATTTTGCATTAAAGTTGCCATACACATCCGATATTTGTGAGCAATGCTCCAGTCTTTTGGTCTTCTAGCAAATACGTGGTTCTTAAGAGCTTTACTACAGAATGATAACCTGGACATGCTTGTCAGGAGGGGTTACCCTTTCTATCATATTGATTATATTCTATTTGTGTTAGGTGCTAAAGTTACTATAGACATGTAGCTCTTTTACCTAAAGAAAGAAACCAATTAGAGATCTACCACCATTGTTATGAAAGCCATGTGCACTTGACCTTCAGCAATCTAACATGCAATGCTAAAATGTATGTATAGTAAAAACTATTCTTAAGGAACACAGTTTGAAGTAATCCATGTACATTGCATTATGCTGCTGCCTTTAAGAGATTGTACACTGGCAAACAAAGGTCCCCAGAGATCGAACGTCTTCTTTCCTTTGAAAGAAGGAAACCCTTTTCTCACGTTGTATCAAGAGTCTATTTTCTTTTAGCATGTTTTTTTCATTAGCTTCCAAGCCAGAAGGGACTTACTTTGCAGCTTTCTATTGTAGCACTACATCGGCTGATCCTAGGCTTTACCATGTCAGCTGTACCTAGGCTCCATTGAGAAGAAGAGGCAAAGCCAGTCTGTATTATGTCTTTTAGCACTGGACTTGGCTGAAGGTGCCTGCCTAGGTATCTATGTGCAACACATAAGCAGCTGGAGCGTGTTAAACAGGTCCAGGGGTGTGGTGCACCAATCTGGTGGAACCCTTTCCCTGAAGACCTCCAAGACCTCCAAGTGTTTCACTTAATAGTTGGTCATAGCGCCACTGGATTATTTATGTTTATTTATGTATAGTCAATTCATTTAAAGTGGCAGCAGTGGTCATTATTTGTTAATTATTTAGAGCACGCATTCAATGCAGGGGTTTTTGGTTGTGTTTCACACCATATAGACTACCCTCTTTTTCTTTTGGAATTTCTTTGCATTTTATATTGAGGAAGTTTCATCTTGATGGCCATTTATTTGCATTGTTGCAACAGTGAGGGTGAATTTATCTATGTATTTATTTATTTTGTTTTAGCATATTGTTAAAGAGTATTTGGTATGATGTTTATTGCATAGTTCCATTGGTCCAGCATAGTTCCATTGGTCCTGCTGACTTGGCCTGGCATTGTGGGTCACAAATCCAGCACTGGAATCAGTGAAATTCTTTCTCCCATTGTTTTGGAAAGTTCTCATGGCAGAGGCCAGCCTGTTGAGCTAGGGAGGATACTGTCTCAGTACAGGGGATTTAGCCACTGGAGGAAGCTTGTTTTTCAACTAATATTCTGGAGCTCAGAGCAATTCATTTATCCCTTCAACACTGGACCTCTTGTCTGCAAAGTCATCTGACGAGGATTCAGTCAGTAATGTCAAGGCAATGGCTTAGATCAACTATCAGGGAGGAACTGTAAGTCTTGAGGCTCAAAGAGAAGCAATTGTGATTCTGACATAGGTGGAACTACATGTTCTAACTCTGTCTACTATTCACATTCCACTAAAACTGTTAGGCAGACTTTTTCAGTTGTCATCATCTGGACTTTGAAGCATGGTTTCTTCACCTTGATGTATTTTAGAGCCCGTTACAGTGTGGGATACCAGATATTGATATCCTAGCTTCCAGGTTCAACAACAAACTGAGCAAGTTTGCCTCCTTGTCCCAAAAACATCTAGCCATCGCAGAGGATGCTTGAGTCACTATCAGTTCAATTTTATCTATGCCTTTCCTCCTCTGAAACTCCTCCTTTTCCTGCTCCATAGGATATAGAGATAGGGCATTTTGGTCATTTTCAATGCACTAACTTGCCCAGGTGGACATAGTACTCAGACCTTTTCAGTCTCCTGGCAACTTCCTGTGGGTCCTCTCAGATCATCTGGATCTTCTGTCCCAGGAATTGATTTACCACTCTGCTTCTTGGTCACTGGCTTTAAATGCCTGGCTTTTGAAGGGAAAAAGGCCTGTTGTATTCGGGTATCCCTAAGTTCTTGAAACTAGAAAATCTACTCACAAACTTTACCATTGCACTTGGGACACATTTTTCTCTTGGTTTAAGGCGAGGAAGTGCTCCATTGAATGCATCCTGTCATTTCTCTAGACTGGTTTGGATCACCTGTTGACCTTTAGTATCATCAAGGGCCAAGTCTCTGACTTATTTTTGAGAGATTGCTTGCCTATCACTCCTTAGCAAAGGACTTTTGGATTTCACCCTGGAGTCAGCTGGACTCCTTTTGGACATCTCAAGATACCTGAATTGCTTCATCTTGTGTCGTTTAATATACAATTTGAAAAACAGGATTTTTGACTTACTGTAAAATCCTTTTTTGGAGTGCATTAAGTGACACAGGTCACTCCCCACTGTTCTTATGACCCACTCCCACTATTGCTAGTCACAAGAAGGCAGAATGGGAGTAAGAGGAATTATACTGAGCTGTCCTTACATCTTTGTTTGCCAGTTTACAGTTTCCTAAAAGCAGCAGTATGATCTAGTGCAGTTAAATTACTTCATCCTGTGTCCTTGATCAACTTTTATGGTACGTTCGAAACAATTGTACCCAGTCTGTGATACTTTTTTTAATTTGTACTAACATACCATTTTTAGGACAAGATTTCGAGGTATGTCCCCTTCCTCAAGGTCCATGCAGTACTACTTCACAAAGTTTTAGCAGAATGTTAAAAGAAACAATCTTTGAGGGGAAAAAAAAACACACACACAAATAAATGTACACAATGGTTATAAAACTAGGATTAGACTAGAGATAAGACAGAGCAAAAGCATATATTGGGGGGGGGGGGGTCGTGAAACTGTTGAATAATGAGTGAGAAAACCCATGCATGTCTAAATTAAGGCCGTTATCTTTTGTATCAAATAGAAATATAATTCTTAGTTCAAAAGTCTTCCTTTCCTAAATAGTTTTGAAATTCCCTAGTGTGGTCTGGTTGTGAGAAATGGTGTCCCACAGGTGTACAGAACTCATCTTCTTTATGTTCCTGGATGGTATGTCTGTGCAGATTCATGCTTGTTCTCAACATCTGTCCTTCCACCAATGTAAGATCCTTTGCTACATTTTTTGCACTAGATAAGGTATGCAACATTACTGGGGGTGCAGCTGTATGATCCGGTGATGCTTAAGGTCCCTTTTATATGTTTGACACTTTTTGATGGATTAATTTGGTTACATAGTTTGCAGCGTTTTTTATTGCAGGGTTTGCTTTCATTATTTGTGACATAATAATCAGAAGAAAGTTTCCTACTCATTAGTTTATGTCTGAGGTTGGGGGGTTGTCTGAAAGCCAGTATTGGGGGTTGCTGGAATATTTCTTTCAGAGTTCCATCCTCTGTTATTTTATTTTATTATTTTATTTTAGGTACTTATATAGCGCCATCAATTTACGCAGCGCTTTACATATATATATTGTACAGTCACATCAGTCCCTAACCCTCAAGGGGTGCACAATCTAAGGTCCCTAGCTTACATTCATAGCTTACATTCATACATACACATATTAGGGCCAATTTAGACAGGAACCAATTAACCTACCAGCATGTCTTTGGAGTGTGGGAGGAAACGGGAGTACCCGGAGGAAACCCACGCAGGCACAGGGAGAACAAGCAAACTCCAGACAGGAGGTGCCATGGCTGGGATTCAAACCAACGACCCTAGTACTGCCAGGCAGAAGTGCTAACCATTTAGCCACTGTGCTGCCCATGTTATGATGGGTTGTAAATCTTTTATTATTTTTCTTATTCCTTCTAGTGCTGGGTGGTATGTGGTTACTAGAAGTACACGGTTGTTTGTTTTTTTCTCTTTTTATTGGAGTAGATTTTCTCTTCGGGTTTTCAAGGTTGTGTTTATGGTGGTGTTGACAGTTTTGTCCTTGTAACCTTTCCTATGGAAGGAGTCTGCTAGTGTCCCAAGATGTTTATTTCTGTCATCCGGGTCTGAACATATTTGGGGGTACCTGATGGCCTGACTTTGTATGATGGTCCTTTTAGTGTGTTGGGAGTGAAAGATGGAACTGTGGAGGTAGTTGCATCTGTCAGTGGGTTTCCTGTATATTGAGGTGTGAAGCTTATCATCCATGATGTTTACTGTGGTGTCTAGGAAGTTGACGTGTGTGTTTGAGTATTCCATTTCTAGGTTGATTCTTGGGTGAAAAGTGTTGATCAATGAGTAAAATTGTTTTAGATTTTCTTCACCTTCTGTCCATATTTTGAAAATATCATCAATATAGCGAAAGTATCTGTATGGTTTTTGTTGCATGCTGTTCAGGATTTTTTCCTCCAGGTCAAACATAAATAAATTTGCATATTGGGGTGCCATTTTACTTCCTATAGCAGTACCCATACATTGAAGATAGATGTCATTATTGAAAGCGAAATAGTTGTGTGCAAGTATGAATTCAATGAGCTGTGTAACATCCTCAGTGGTGTATTTATGATTTGATGAGGATGATAAGAATCTGTGACAGGCAGCTAATCCATTGTTGTGACGGATGTTGCTATACAGAGGTTCTACATTCATAGTGACTAGAAGTGTATTTGGTGGTAATTGCTGTAAGTTGTTACTCTTGTTTAGAAAATCAGTTGTGTTTTGCAGGAAACTAGCAGTATTCATGACTAACGGTTTTAAAATTTGTTCTACAAGGCTTGAGATTTGTTCAGTAAGTGTGTTCATACCTGTTATGATGGGTCTGCCTGAATTTCCTGGCTTGTGGATCTTGGGCAACATGTAGAAGTCCCCGATTTTTGGATTATCCGGAATCGCATTGATAAGTTCTGAATGTAGGTGGGCTGGTAGTGTTTTAATAAGACCTTTTAATTGCTTGTTAAAGTCCTGGGTCGGATCATAATCCAGTTTTTTTATAGTAAGTAGCATTTTCCAGCTATCCATCACAACTTCTCCCCCTTTATTTGCTGGTTTGATAGCGATGACCTGATTGTTGCGTAAATCGTGTATAGCCCTTCGCTCCATCTGTGAAAGATTGTACAACAATTTTTTTTTGCTGGGTGGATATCAGGGATGTAACTCAGTCTGAAGCTATCAATATAGGTGTCCAGTTTGGGTTTGCATCCTTGTGGAGGTGTGAAGTTGCTTTTCTTTTTCATTTTGTTGCATTCCATTGTCCTAGGATTCCATTCGCTACAGTGGATGGTACATTAAAAACCCTATTTTATTTAACCCTTCCCTACAAAACCCAGAAAAGTTTTGCCTGTACATAAAATTTAAATTAGATCTAAAGGCAAAGTGTTTTTTTTTTCATTTTTGATAGCTTAAAAGAGAGTTATAACACCTATCAGGTTTTTTTTTACCATCTGTGTCCTGTCGGGGAGATTTCCCTTCAGTGAATTGAAATCCCTTCAAATTAAGCGAATCCTTGGTTGGCAACAGGGTCACCGGAACTAGCATCCCCAAAAATGAGAAGAGTTCCCCCCTATTCCTGTTTTGGTGACAAGCTGAAATTTGGGATTTTTTATTTCACTTTTACTCTTTGTGATAATGGACACCTGGACAAATAGAGAGTGGGCACAGACAGCAATAGAAACAGCTTCTTTCCCGATACATGTAATTAAGAATGCAATAGCTTCTTGAAGCAGGTTGTGCAGCTTAGAAAAAGTTAAATGCATGCCATAAAAGAGTTAAAGGATAAGTTCACTTTTTAAGAAAAATAATAAATGTATGTTTTTTGCTGGTAAAAATATGTGCATGTACTATTTTTTTTAACCCTGTAAAGCAATGCATCAGCGATCAGAAGATCGCTGGTGTAAAGCAGGACTTCTGCAGGCTGTCAGTGTAATCTGTGTGCTCGTACCTCCTTTGGGCAGACAGTTTTACACTGACAGGAAGAATCAGTTAACTACTAGAACTCTCAACAGCTCCATGGTAGTTCATTGAGAACTATAAGCCAACATCTGCAAAGGATGTCGGTACTTGTAGTTCATTCATTCACAGAACTCTTTGAATGAATGATGCGGCTGGGTGGGCAGAGCCCTGCACAGCCACACAGTTTTCAAAAAGCTAGAACTTCTCCCCATACTGCTGTCACAGGGAAAAAAGGCAGCAGGCAGCGGCAGCAGCAGTGGGAACATGTTACATTTTACACGCTAAAAAAAGGTGGAACATGTAACATGTTCCCAAAGGTTACCTTATCCTTTAATCAAGTGCACCTGTCATTGAACTGTGCATGATCTCAGGTGCAGATCTCAAATACAAACAGAATGCAGCTGAAATCAAGCTGCATATGCTTATCAGCAGTGGTCCAAAGCCCATTAACTCTGGCCCTTCCTTTTACTTCCTGTTCTATCTGACAACCATCACTTGACAAATGAAAGAAATTTTCCCTAAAAGGGAAACAAACAGCAATAATATCCTGACAGAGGTCTTTAAAACATTTCCGTTTAGTTAGAAACTGTTTTTATTGCTGTCTGTGTCCTTAATGAGGCAATCTTACTTTCTATTGTCTCTGACACCTATAAATAGACAGGAAGAAAAGAGAATTTCCCTCACTTCTTGTTCTTGTGTTAGTAAGGGGAAATCCGCTACACAGACAGCAATAAAACATTGAAAGAAATTCTACCCCTTTCCTGCAAGTAAAAATAAGTTTAGTATGTACTTGAATATACACTCGCTGGCCACTTTATTAGGTACACCTTGCTAGTACTGAGTTGGACCCCCTTTTGCCTTCGGAACTTCCTTAATTCTCTGTGGCAAGATGTTGGAAACATTCCTCAGAGATTTTGATCCATATTGACATGATAGCTTCATGCAGTTGCTGCAGATTTGTTGGCTGCACATCCAAAGGTGCTCTATTGGATTGAGATCTGGTGACTTTGGAGGCCATTGGAGTATAGTGAACTCATTTTTATGTTCGACAAACCAGTTTGAGATGATTTGAGCTTTGTAACATGGTGCATTATCCTGCTGGAAGTAGCCATCAGAAGACTGTAGTCATAAAGGGATGGACATGGTCAGCAACTCAGGTAGGCTGTGGCATTTAAACGATGCTCAGTTGGTACTAAGGGGCCCAAAGTATGCCAAGAAAATATCCCCCACACCATTACACCACCAGCAGCCTGAACCATTGATACAAGGCAGGATGGATCCATGCTTTCATGTTGTCTACGCCAAATTCTGACCCTAACATCTGAATGTCGCAGCTGAAATCCAGACTCATCAGACCAGAATATTTTTCCAATCTTCTGCTGTCCAATTTTGATGAGCCTGTGCAAATTGTAGCTTCCATTTCCTGTTCTTCTTCAGTGTGGTCTTTTGCTGCTGTAGCCCATCCAAGCTGCGGTTTCTAAAGCGAGCAAAATCCTCTCTTGTATTAAGAGCTATAAACTCCATAGAGAGTGGTATCTTTTTACCCATGTACAAATCGTTAGTAACACCTCATCTGGAATATGAAGTTCAGTTTTGGGCACCAATTCACAAAAAGAACATTGGGGAACTGGAGAAAGTGCAAAGAAGGGGAACCAAAGTGATAATTGATGGAGGAGCTCAGCTAGGAAAGATTAGAGGAAACAAATGTATTCTCTTTTGAGAAGAGGAGATTAAGGGGGAATATGATCACCATGTATAAATACATCAGTGGTTCATATAGTGAACTTGGTATAGCGTTATTCAAACTTAGGTCATCACAGAGGACAAGGGGGCACTCTTTACATCTGGAGGAAAAGAGATTTAATCTCCAAACATGGAAAGGTTGCTTCACAGTAAGAGCTGTGAAAATGTCAAGAGTTGGTTCTGGCCAGCTCAGTGGATTGCTTTAAAAAAGGCTTGGATTCATTCCTAGATACACAGAATATAACTGGATACTAACATTTATAGGTAAAGTTGATCCAGGGAATATCCGATTGCCTCTCAGGGGATCAGGAAGGAATGTTTTCTCCTGCAGGAGCAAATTGGATTATGCTTTGCTGGGTTTTGTGCCTTCCTCTGGATCCACTGTGGGTAAAGGATTATAACTTTTTTTTTTTGGTTGAACTGGATGGACTTTGGTCTTTTTTTCAGCCAGAATAACTATGTAACTATGATAAGAATCAAATATTCTTCCTGACTATCATCTTGCATGCATACAACCTATGTGCAAATTAATTCTCATCTCCTTCAATGACCTCTCTGCACAAATGAGGTCAAACAAAGGCTCAGCTATGTCTCCTAGCATATGAATGGCAATTGGCAGGTATTGCATAGCTCTCTCCTTACAACAGTTGATGGCATATGCAAAGCATAAAATGGGAAACAGATAATGCTCTCTGTATATACTCACAGTGAACCGATAGCATGAAAATGCTCACATTCAGTGAAAGCACTTTGATAACTGTGCATCACTCCTGACCCCAAAGGCATAAATAAGTAACCTAAGAAGCAGGGTGAACTAGCATTTCACCTCTGGGTTAGATCTTTGCCAGTAGTCGAGAAATGTGTACAGAAAGGCATTGGTCACTTTTAAGAGCAATACAGAGTTTATTAGCTCTAATTCAAGCTTGCGGGATAGGGGTTAGGGCACATGACATTCATGGACATGGCATACTCCAGAAGAAAGACAAAAAGGTACTTACAGCCTTCACAGATAAAGGACATGGTATTCTGTGAATTCAGCTCCTGTCTGCAAAATACTGGATTGTTCAGCTACTGACACCATAGGGAAAGGTCACCAAAAAGTTTAGTCATGAACCAATCTTCTACCCAGCTTCCCTGGTACCCCATTTAGACTTAGCTCCTCCATGGTGCTACAATTCCCTTGCTCAGTATTCTAGACCTTGAACCCAGGTCTCTATGCAGTCCATGGACACCCTCTCTAGACAGTAAGTCCAAGAGGACCACTGAAACACTGACAATAAACCTTGTGTTTGTCCAGGAAGATATAAATATTCATAATTCAGGTCACTGCAGCCTCCCATACTATTGCCAGTGACTCCATCAGCAGGCAGAAGAAAATAATAATCAGAGCTTAAGAGAGTCCCGCAGAGGGTTGAACTACCAATCAGGCTTAGGCTTATTGTAGCATTGCAACTTCTTAATTTAAATAGACACTCCTACATAGGCAGGGTGGCTACAGTTGTATCTCATTGGAACTTTTAATGACATTATTTAGTACATTAATTTATTTCAGCATACTAATCCTTGGTGTGGAGGTTGCATTTGTTTTTTTCCTTATATTTTTGCTTGGTAATCCTGCAAGTAACAGGTTCCTGGGTGGTTGCATCACTCCTCCACTGTATCTATGAATGGAGCCATGGTTGTTACCCCAGGCTGCCTGATATGAACTACAAACCTGCCTTTGTCTTCATTTGTTGCATTCACTAACACTAGCATAACCTGCCCTCCTGAAACTGTGAGTGAGTGCTTGTGAGTGAGTGTGTAAACAAACTGAGTTTGTATAAGCACAGTCAAAATTCTTAAGTCCTGATGAAGGGTGAGTGTGTTTGGCCTCTGGAACACATTGGCTTTGTTCTGCTATGAATCAATTTTATAATTAAATTACCAGTACCTTGGACTCTTGGAAAGTTGTTTGGGGCTCTCATTAGATTGTATTTTTATTGCTGTTGGATATGTACACAAGTGAGCCTTTTACAGGTAGATAGCACTCCTAAATTATGTTAAATGATGTAACTCTTATGTGAAGATTATTTTTTAAATTAATGGTCTGACAACAGGGTCTCTTCCAGTGCTAAGGGTTGAATTAAATGTTTGTGAGATTAAGGGTGCTCAAAGCTTGGTTAAGTTTTAAGAAAGATTTAAATGTTGATTTTAGGGGTTAGGTTAAGTTTTAGGATTTGGGTGATGGCAGGGGCAGACTTCTTTTCTATGCTAATTACTGTACTGTATTTCAAAAACCAACGTACCTTATTGGGCAGTGTATAACCAGCCCTAAATGATGTGATTGTGTTTTAGCCTTTGCACTAAGCTTATAATCAACTCTAATGTTATTACTATGCACAAAAAATCTTTTTTAGCATTCAATAAAGTTGGCGGATATGAAAATTTTATGATTAAATACATGGAGGCCATTCCTACGGAGGTTAATAATAATGGCACACCAGTTGATCCAAAATGCTACACTCCACGAGAAGATGCCTTCCATCTTTTCCGGGATCCCATCAAAGGAGATATGCCATGGCCAGGTCTTGTGTTCGGCTTGACCATCCTAGCTCTGTGGTACTGGTGTACAGATCAGGTAATTTACATAAGTGGTGAACACATATGTTGTACCTATACTGATGACAAAATAATGTAAGGTCCACAAAAATATGTTTTCTTCTACCAGGTGATAGTACAGCGATGTCTCTCTGCCAAAAACATGTCACATGTGAAGGCTGGCTGTGTGCTGTGTGGATATCTTAAACTTTTACCCATGTTCCTGATGGTATTCCCAGGAATGATAAGCCGCATTCTGTATACAAGTAAAGGCATTACTTAAGACTTTGATCAATAATAATAATATTATTTTGCAGACACAAATATGCTTACATGTCCACTGTTTCTCTTCATAGATGAAATAGCTTGTGTGGTGCCAGAGAAGTGTAAACAATATTGTGATACTGAAGTTGGATGTACAAATATCGCTTATCCTAAGTTGGTGATTGATTTGATGCCAGATGGTAAGATGTTCCTGATAATTATATCTGCCAAGCAGTTTTTTCAAGATTAGAGTAAAACAGTGGTCCCACTTTTATATTACTAGCTATGAACATTCAAAGATTTCCATATTCTGAAAAAGCAGAGTATGATCTTTAAACCAAGCACTCACTGATGTTTGTAGCAGCAAGTATTGTGGAGTAATTCATCCACAAATAATACAGCAACACTTTCATTTTCAACAGGTCAGTCTATTTATCGCCTCACTCCCAGCAGTCACTTGGCAGCCTTTCAGCCATTTAATCTAAAATTCAAACCAAAGGGATGACTCCACTCTTTATATTGGGAACTTTGAGGATGAATTACTCCACTGCAGCATAAGAGGTCCGTGAGGGCATGTTTGAAAACTGATTGACTGCTTGTTAAAAATATGTAAATATTTGAACAATCATGGCTTGGCCACGGTTCTGCTTTAAATGTGCCAACCACAGAGGAGCCAAAACAGAATTTACCAGATCTAAATAGAGTATAACACACTTTAAATAAATACATTTATAATGTACATTACATTTAGGTGTTACACAGCGCCCAAAGTCTCAAAATTAAATAAACAGTGGTTGATTAAAATTGTTCTAACTGATTTTTCTTACCTTTCTTATGGGAGAATGCAAGAGCGAAAATGCTTATTGGCACACTTTATATATATTTAAATAAAGGCATTATTTATTTTCCAATAGTTTTTATTGAAATATTTCAAGTTATAAATAGTGCAAAAGACAAATGTCATGTTAGAAAAGAAGGTGTTGAACATTACCAAACAACACCCGGTTGAACAAACAACAGATATACCTTCGGAAACCAGAACATCTGTGCAATAATAACTGGGTAGATCAAATAGAAAGTTCCCAGCAATAAATCCACCATGTACAGGGGAAGCAGTAGTAGGAAACACATGGATCGCACAGAACAAGCATTGTAGAAAACATGACAAATAATGTAGAACAAATAAAAAATAAACTCAACTAGCACCAGAAAACAGAGAGACAAAAGAGACAGTAAAAAGTGAGAAAAAGAAAGGAACAAGAACGAGATAATAAAAAGAGGGTCAAATTGGGAAGTATCAAGGCACGGAAATGTATTGAATCCACGGGTCCCACGTTTTATCAGATTTGTTAGTATTATTGTGTAGAACACAGGTGAGTCTGTCATTAATAATGATCCAATTTAATTTGTACTTAACATAGTCAAGCGGAATAATTGATCTCTTTCAATATTTTGCAATAGTGATTCTCGCTGCTAACAGCATCTATCTATCTATCTATCTATCTATCTATCTATCTATCTATCTATCTATCTATCTATCTATCTATTCAGTTGGCTAACAGCATAGAAAGGCATTATTAAAAAAAAAAAAAGAAGATGTCTGTATAGAGTACAGGTCATTCGCACAAATGCACTGCATTATGACTTTGCAGGGTATTAGAAACATTACAGCTAACCGAATGATGACTGCTTCTATCTGTGCGCATTCTGGCATTGGTCTGCAATGAATGCAAGTTATTGCTGCATCTTTTATCTGCCATTCAGTAGACAAAAATTTATAGTGAGTACAAAGATATGTAGTTGAAACAGTTGCATATGTTCACTGCAAGGACACTATATAGTACCCGTGCACAAATAAACTGTTTCTTCATTGTGCTTTGTAGTATTTAATAAGTGAAATATGTTACTTACAGTCTCTGCATTGCTTGATTACAAGGGTCAGATACCATAAATCATAATCACCCCCAGGGGCGGACTGACCATTTGGAAACTTGGGCACTGCCCGAGGGCCCGGGGTCAGTAGGGGGCCCCATGAGATGCCCCTGGTACCTTTTTCATAGGCTTTTTTGAGTTTGGGCAAGGACACAGGGGCCCCATGATCCCCTATTGCCCGGGGGCCCCATGAGTTGTCACTCCGCCCCTGATCACCACTGTACTGGTGTCAACAGTCTGATACATGGCTGGTTTCCATACAATGAACTTGACCAAAATTACAATACCAAAATATTTTAGGATTCTAAAATATGCTGAGCTAAATAACATATAACTGGCATTACTCTATCTTGAATTAATTTTCCCTGGATTTGGTTTCTGCATTTTCATTGAATTGTTTCACCAGGTCTTCGAGGTTTGATGTTGTCTGTAATGTTGGCATCTCTCATGAGCTCCCTCACATCCATCTTTAATAGTGCGAGCACCTTGTTTACTATGGACATTTATACCAAGATCCGCAAGCATGCATCAGAGAAGGAGCTGATGATAGCAGGAAGGTGAGAGATGCTACTCCATGGTCACACAACCCTTGTGTTTTTCCTTTGGAATGGATTAAGTCTGCCAAATAAGCACCTATTGTAAGCTGGCCATACTTTAATACAGGGTCACCACTGCTACCTAATGTAGATCTGCCAAACTTTACAGGCCCAAAATGATACTTTTTTAGTGAGCAAATTTACCTTAATACTTTAACCACTTGCCCTCCTGAGGATTTACCCCCCTTAATGACCAGGCCTCTTTTTGCTACTTGGCGCTGCACTAATTCAAATGATAATTGCGCGGTCATGCAATACTGCTTCCAAACGAAATTTACATCCTTTTTTTCACACAAATAGAGCTTTCTTTCGGTGGTATTTGATCACCTGTGTGCTTTTTATTTTTCACGCTATAAACAAAAGAAGAGCAAAAGTTTTGAAATAAAACAATATTTTTTACTTTCAGCTATAAAAAATATATAGTAAACTCAAAGTTAGTTATAAATTTAGGCCAAAATGTATTCTGCTACATGTTTTTGGTAAAAAAAATCCCAATAAGTGTATATTGATTGCTTTGTGTGAAAGTTATAGCGTCTACAAACTATGGTACAGATACTGCAATTTACGCAATTTTTTGCTATACAGCGCTGCGCTAGTTTAACAGACAATTGCGCGGTCATGAAATACGGTATATAAATGAAATTTACATCCTTTTTTTTGCCACAAATTGAGCTTTCTGTCGGTGGTATTTGATCGCCTGTGCATTTTTTATTTTTTGCGCTATAAAAAAAAAAAGGCTGACAATTTTGAGGAAAAAAAACAATATTTTGGACTTTTTGCTATAAAACATGTCCAGTAAAAAAAAAATGTAAAAATCAAATTTAGTCATAAATTTCTGCCAAAATGCATTCTGCGACATGTCTTTGCTAAAAAAAAAACCCCAATATGTGTAAATTAATTGGTTTACGTGAAAGTTATAGCGTTTACAAATGGCGGGAAAGATACTGGGATTTTTAATTTTTTTTATACTAATAATGGCGGCGATCAGCGACTTATGGTGGCAATCAGCGACTTATGGCGGGACTGCGGCGGACATTCTGACACTGGGGGGGAACTGACTTGGGGTCACTGACATCCCCAGTGACACCAATACAGTGATCAGTGCAAAAAAAAAAACACTGACACTGTACTAATGGCACTGGGGAGGAAGGGGTTAACTTTATTATTCAGTCAAAGGGTTAACTGTGTGAGGGGAGTGTTTTACTAGGGGGCGGGGTGTGTACTGCAGGGAACACCTCTGATCGGGAGAGAGAAACTCTTCTCTCCCGATCAGCCTGTCAGGAGCTGTCAGGGAACTGACAGAGAGCAGAGCTACTGCAGCTGTGCTCTCTGTCACTGATTGCCGCTAATCGCCGGGACATAGCCAGTAACGACCGGCTGTGACCCGGCGACTAACATCCGCGGCCGTGATCGGCGGGACAGGTAGGGCGGCGGCACGCCTCGCGTGCGCCCCCTACCTGTTTTAACCGTTTCAATACCGTGCAATTTTACACCTTCCTGCCCAGGCCATTTTTCAGGTTTCAGCGCTCTCACACTTTGAATGACAATTGCGCGGTCATACAACACTGTACCCAAACTAAAATTTTATCATTTTCTTCACACAACTAGAGCTTTCTTTTGGTGGTATTTAATCACCGCTGGGGTTTTTATTTTTTGCTAAAATAACAAAAAAAGACCAAAAATTTTGAAAAAAAAACACATTTTTCTTTGTTTCTGTTATAAAAGTTTACAAATAAATAATTGTTCTTCATAAATTTAGGCCAAGATGTATTCTGCTACATGTCTTTGGTGAAAATAACCCAAATTAGGATGTATTTTTTAGTTTGTAGGAAAGTTATAGAGTTCACAAACTATGGTATAGATCTGAATATTGATCAATCCTGAAGTACTGACAGCCAATCTAATTTCTTGAGGTCCAAGAATGTCAGAATAGTACAGATATCCCCAAATGACCCCTTTTTGCAGAGTAGACAGTCCGACGTACTACATAAGAGGCATGGCGATTGGTCACAGCAGGTCACATGGTACCAGCAACGGGAGCCGGTACTCGGATCTGTCATCGGCCGTGTCCGAGGTGCACGGCCGGTGACAGATCGTGCTGCTGCGCTGCTCTGCATTAGTGCAAACTGCGCATGTGCGGGAGCACGCCAAATGGTGTGCACCCGGAGTGCAGAGACACTTTTGAAGCCGCCAAACGGCCATTGGCCGGGCGGCTAATGGTTAAAAACACACGTTTTAAAACGTGGTTTTGCCCAGCCGTTCCGCCCTGCCGCTGTATTTCTACAGTGGCTGGGCGGCATGTGGTAATAATACCACACTTTTTTCATTTGATGCCAGTGTAGACAATGGAGTTAATTTACTAAATGCAAATAGGCTGTTCACTTTGTAAGGGAATTTTTTTCCCAGAACTTAGTGAAAGTGGTAAAACTTTGCTTGCACCTGATCGAATGATGGAAGTCAGCAGAGCTTCGCCTCATTCAAGCTTTGGGAAAATTCCCTTGCAAAGTAAACAGTCTATATTTAGTAAATCAACCCCAATGACCTGCATAGAATATTCAAACTGTATTTGTTGACTGGCAATGTTTATAACTTTCCAGAACATAGATCATTTCCCGCAGATGTAAACATATTAATTATTGTTGAACAAATTATGTGTAAAACTGGCAAAAGTTGTCATTCTTTCTTACTTTTCCCAAAGTTGATAATTAAGAGCGATTTTCCCTATCTGAGCATTTTTTTTTTACAATTCCCATGCTTATTCTGAACTCCTAGAGGGAAATAACAAGTGCCTACAGCAGTTGGAGGTGTTTACTGCTAGTTAGATCTTCTGATACACTGGAAATCTCTCTCAAGCTGGCCTGATTTTTTTCACCATTTTACAGAGTATTGGATCAAAATTATATGCCACATAATGTGCTGTAAGCATAAATCAAAGGGTAAGCTTGGCCTGACACTAATGGGACTCTTTTGATCACAGTCAGAAAACTCCCCTTCCATCAGTCTTATGCCCATTTATGGCCAATCTTGATGCGCTGACAATGAATATCTAATCAGATGTATAGGTTATGTGCAGTTACTTCTACAATAGGTGACAGATACATTCTATTTTTTTTTGTGTTGGGTATCCATTTGTGTCTACAGCACTTAAGCAACTCTTTGTTCTATTGTAAAATCTCCTTGTAGAGTCTTTATGCTGGTCCTGATTGGAGTGAGCATTGCCTGGATCCCTATTCTGCAGTCTGCACAGAGTGGACAGTTGTTTGATTACATACAGTCTGTGACTAGCTACTTGGGACCTCCTATCGCATCCGTCTTCTTCCTGGCTATCTTTGTCAAGAGAGTTAATGAACAGGTTAGTTAGCGGATGAAAAAAATTATTAATGGTAAGAAGGGAAGAATGATGTCATTTATTTATTGCATTTTCTAATAAACCTATTTAAACCCAGTCACTAAAGTTCCATATAATCATTAACAATGAATTAATGTCATTTCAAAAGTATTTCAACCTTTGTAACTGCAACTTATTAAAATAACACCTGGTGATCTTGCCATGAAGGTCATTGTTCAGGCGATTGCTGTTATGGGGTGATGCTGCTCATTCCCTATCCCCTCTCAATTGCTCTGTGTTGCATTCTGTCACATGTCTATATACATGTGGTTGAGAATGAAAATGATAAAAACAGTATTTTCTAAAATAAAAAGAATGGCGGTTGTTTATGATACTCAGAGCTTTACCTATCTAAATGTCATACAGTTGGGGGTTTACCGTAGGTTCTCAGATGCAGTTTCCTCTCCAGCTAGGAGAAGAGTGAGTAGTACAATATTGAAACAAACTAACTCAAATCAAATATAAAGGCTATGAGGAGTGATTAGTTGCTGGAAATTAACTGCTATTTCTCAGGAGTAATTCAAGGCAAAAGGGCAATGTTCCCGGGTACTGGTTAGATACAACTAATGCTTCCAAGTGTTCTCTAGATATAGAAAATCTTTACATTTTGAATTCAGCTCCAATTTAACATTCTTGCTTGTTTTTGTTTTTTTTGTTTTTTACTTTTTTTTAGCTTCCATAAACCTACCTTCACACTTTGGACTACAGTTGGTCATAAAGCTAAATACTGAAAATAATTTGTTCACCTAATGCTAACATACACACTTATGCTTATGTAGCACCCTACTAGTCAGCTAGGGGGAGCTAACTGATTAATTGTTTTAGACAGAATGGCTGAGTAGCAGCCTGGGCAATAGTTCCGGGTGAGGAAGGGCTGGTCTGCATACTCAAGGGACTCTGGCCAATCCCTGAGCAGGAGGATTGGCATGGGACCAGAGCAGCCCTTAAGTATGACTGAGCCTACTCAGCAGTAGGAGAGTCCAGGAGGAAGATGTGAGGAAGGCTAAGATGCAGGAGCCTAGGAGGGGGCCCAGTGTGAAGGAGCCTACCTACAGGCAGGAAGCTGGAAAGGAGGATTGCTCAGCCTCACCGGACCACCTGTAGAGCCAGGAAAAGAGCCAGCCCAACTGAAGGCAGCCACCTACCTACGCCAGCTCACAGGAGAGAGACTGAGTGAGTAATCCTACACCCCCTGGGAAAGTTAAGAGGAAAAGAGCACTCTGGTGGGAAACCCAATTAGCTCCTTACTCGAGACTGTTCAACTTAATGTGGCAGGCACTGGATCCCCTTGCCCAAGGATTCCCTCAGGCAGCTGGATAAGAGGAGGATTTATTTGGGGTCTACGGTGGTACACTGGGAGAGGCTGGAGAGCTCTCCAAGAAGAGGAACCTTTCTATGGACTTGTACATAATTTCTAAGGAGTTTGTCCTCAGTTCACTGTTCCTTGGGCATCCCATACACCCCTTACCCAATCCAAGTTCAAAACCCCTAATAAAACTTAAAAAAACAAGTTCAAGGACTGTTTACTGTCTCCAGAATGCAAGTCTATGGAAAATGTATGTTGCCTGGCTGTGCAAGACTATAGGGGGACCCAAATGTTCAGCAACCCCTACTGGGGGTAGTGCTACACTTATATCAAACAAGTAGTCATGTGCTATGAGCTGGGATAACATGCTTCTCCATACCCTGAAAGAGAAAAATATGGGAGGATTATTTATGTCACTTAATCTGGTAACCCAGTGATGTGCTCTACAGAAAGCCTGATTGTCAGAAATGACAAAATTCCAGCGATAACAGGGGCTGATTTACTAAAATTGGAGAGATCAAAATCTGGTGCAGCTGTGCATGGTAGCCAATAAACCTCTAACTTTAGCTTGTTCAGTTAAGCTTTGACAAAAAAAAAACTAGAAACTTATTGGTGTCTATGCAGAGCTGCATCAGATTTTTCACTCTCTAGTTTTAGTAAATTAACCCCAAAATGTCTAGGGATACACTCACAGTTATGTGTAGTATGTATATAAAATAATGAACAATGTTGAAGGTTTGGTTAGGTTTTTAAATATTTATTCATTTTTCATTTACTACCAGGGAGCTTTCTGGGGACTAATTATTGGCTTGTTAATTGGTCTGTCGCGGATGATTGCAGAATTTGCTTATGGTACCGGAACCTGTCAGAAACCCAGTAATTGTCCGACGATCATCTGTGGGGTGCATTACCTGTATTTTGCTATTATTCTCTTTACTGCAACCAGCATCATCGTTCTGGCCATATCACTAATGACCAAGCCAATCCCAGACAAATATGTGAGTACAAGCAAAAAAGTGAAACATTGATTCATTGTGCATATTTCACTTTATGTCACACAAGCAGACATCAGTAAGATCAGTAAGCTTTACACACTTGGTGTTTGATCTTCTGACACTTCTTCTTTTTTACAGTTCAGCACATATTGCTCTAGGTACAGATAGGGGCTGCTGCTATTCTTTATAGATAGACCCTTTCCTGAACATGTATCAAACTCTAATGGAAGAGCGTATAAGGGTGTATTCACACCACCATGTGTGTATTGAGCCCAGGTAAACACACGAGTTGACATGCTGAATAGAGGTACATTGCATTTTAACATGTACTTTTCTCTTCACTTCCTTGAACATGCAAAGGGTGACATGACAGAGGTGCCAAACCTGTGCTGGCCTGCTGTTTTTCCTGTATGTGTTGTAGTAAAATGCATTGCATTGTGTTGCACTAAAAAAGTAAGGCTTGGTCTACTTTTTTCTACTGCAAACAAGATTGTTCCACTCAACTTTTTGCAAAAGCGTTTGACACAGTTCCCCCCACACGGCTAATGTGTAAGGTAAAGTCTTCGGGCTTGGAAAAATCCATATGTAAATGGATAGAAAACTGGCTAAAAGATTGTATTCAGAGTAGTGGTTAATGATTCATACTCTGAATGGCCTAGGGTTGTCAGTGGTGTACCCCAAGGTTCAGTGTTGGGACCCTTACTTTTTAATATATTTATAAACGATATAGGGTCTGGGATTAAAAATCCCATTTCAGTCTATGTAACTATGTAACTCTGCCAGCACAGAAACAGCAGAAGTGTTACCACGTTCACTATCACTGCACTGACATGCACTTCTGCACTGAAGCACTCTACCTTACTTGCCGCCACTACACCAATGTGCGCTAAAGCACTTCCCATCATTGCACTGTCACAAGTTACATTACTGGCTGCCACTACACCAAGACTCGGGTCACCACTGAACCGCACATGCTTTCGCATCGTCCACCACTGAACTGAAGAGCATTTCTGCGCTGCCTACCACAGCACCCATGAGTTTTACCCTACTTGTTACCACTGAAAACAGCACATGATTATCTACCCCCACACGCTGCCACTGCACCAGTGCGCACCACCCCACTGACCTCTACTACACTGACTTGCACTACCCACTCACCATTGCAGCATCGACATACACTACAGAATCATGCTCTGATATGCATTACATTTCTCAGACAGTTGAATTCTGTACACTATATTGTAGGCTCATATTAGGAATTCAATATTCATCCCATTGAATGAATGGGCACATTTTGCTAGTATATATTAAAAATGAAGGTGTGACCACCTAAAACTAAAGTTTAAACTGCTTATATTTTGCCATCCTTGGTGCCTCCCTACCACCCCCTCTTATCGACATGCTATTGAAATATTTACATCAAATTTTTCTGTTGTGATATGTTATTTTAGACTCAGGGATGTCATCAGTAGGTCTCTGTACTTTTCTATGCAATGCAGGGACGTCATGGCCAGTGGAAAAAGTGGCAGAATGCTGTACATAACTAGCTGAAGGCCTCACAGCACCCCGTCTCAGTACTCCACTCAAGAGCCCTCAACCTTGATACAAGCAGTTAAATAAATATAGTGCAGTGCTAAAATGTCAATGATAAATAAAAGATACGAATAATCTCAAAGTGACAGTCCGTGCAAGTTAAAGTGGAGGTAGTAATAATCATGATCCTGTGTCGGTGCTCCAACAGTGTTATGATAAGAATGCGCACTCACCAGATACGCAATGTTAATGCGCATTAACAGTTGTAATGGTCCTCTCTAGGTAATGGATGTGGTCCTGGACAGGGGAAATCCTCTCTCTGCGTACAGGTGGTGCTGTAGGAGCTCTCAGGAGGAGCCACTTGGATCCAGAGTTGTACAGCTGTCCTACGAGGAGATCCTGGTATATAAGCTGCCTCACTCATCCACCCCTTAAAGGGGCTCCTGGCTGCCTGATCCCATCTCCTACTGAGAGCTCCTACAGCAGCACCTGGTGAGTGCGCATTCTTCTCATATCACTGTTGGAGCACCGACACAGGATCGTGATTGTTACTACCTCCATTTTAACTTGCACGGACTGTCACTTTGAGATTCTTCGTATCTTTTATTTATCATTGACATTTTAGCGCTGCACTATATTTATTTATTTGATTGATGAAGGTTTTATATTGGTTACATTTGGTGCATTAGCTGCTGTTTTTAGAGCACTCACTTTTACATCTTTATTTTCTTGATACAAGTAGTGGGCAGCCTCTTGAGTTATGCAAATTGACTTAATGTTGCCAGTAGCAGACTTTAGCATCAATGGCAAAATGCATGCCACCAATCAAATATCAAAATGCTTTGATGGGTGAATGTAAGTATGTTCCTAGGCAGATCACCCTACGTAACGCCCACGTGTAATGCTAACCCTTCCTGATTAAAATAAAGGGACAGGTCAGGAACACTAAGGCTGGGGTGGAGAGCGCTAGATGATGCTAGATGTCCTCCAGCCAAGAAAAGAAATGGGCTCTGTCTGACTTGCTACAGTTTCTAATGCGCATTGTGAGAATCTCACAGTCTGCAATGAAATTAGCATAAGAAATCTCAGTACAGAAAAGAAGCCTGTACAACTGTGGAAGACTGACGGGAAGGGTGGGTGCAGTTCAGCTTTAAGGAATATTATACTATGAAGTTTTAAGTAATTTATTAGTATGTAATAAATCAATAAATTTCAGCAACAGCCACCCAATAAATTTCAGCAACAGCCATGCTTATATAGTATGTAATAAATCAATAAATTTCAGCAACAGCCACCTATTCTGGGGCTGGGTTAGAACCTTTTTTGGTATATTACTGCTTTTGGGGATTTATTAGGTTTTTTTTTCATTTCCTGCCTTGCTGACAGAAAGTCAAAAGAACTTTCCAAAAGCAACACTGACAGAAATAAAAGTGCTTGTTTTAGTAGACTAGTGGAAGACTGTAACCACTGTGAGTTTTGTTTTTGCTTTTGTGTCCCTGTTGCAGATTTCCCTTCACTTCTTCTCTGGTAAAACTATTGTCAGCATAAAGTGAGGGAAAATCTCACCTTTCAGGTGCATTTTCCCGCACCACATTCAAAACACACTGCAGTTACAATCTGCAACAGGTGGCAATGAAAAATTAATCACATCCCAAGTTGCCTGCACTGGAGAAGTACCATGAGATTTGGTTGCAGTGCATTTTTTAAATCACTTCTTGCCTGTAGGACTTCATATGGGTTAAAGTGGTTATACCAGGATGATGCCTACGGCAGCAGGCATCATCCCTGTATCAACATTTTCAGCCAGTAATTTCCTTCAATGTAGAAGTGATTACATCGGCTACAGAGCCACTCTTCTACAGGCGGCGGGAGCGGGCACCCCCCTCCCGCTGCTGCCATTCCCAGACTCTCCTGTCCCATCGGGGTGTCGGGGACTGCTCTGACCAGCGGCTATAAATGCACTGCTTTTGATGCAGTCCCGGGTGGGTCAGACCATACAAATTGTACTGCAGTGCACCACATTGCACGGGAATGTGCAGCCATGCCTGTGCAATTCCTGGTGTAAACTGGCTCTAACTGTCCTGGTAGGTAGTAAAAACAGATACATATTCTAATCTTTTCCTGCTATAAAACAAAAAAAAAGTAGTTTTTGGCTTGATATTCACTGATTTTATTGCATAAAGTGAAAAAATATGACTGAACTATAACAAGAATATGTAAATGTACTACATCACTAAAATAAGAGTGAAATAAGAGGCGTTAGTCATATTGTAACCAAAATTGAAAAACTTTTTTTGTAGCTTTACCGCTTGTGCTGGTCTCTGAGGAACAGCAAAGAGGAAAGAGAAGATCTTGATGCTGAAGACTGGGTTGCTGAAGAAACAACAGATGATGACTTTGATGAAGGTGAGATTAGCCGTATATTGATGCTAAAATAAAGCTAACAACCATAAGGACCTCATTTCTCTAAATAATAGAAATATGTGTACATGTTGCCATAGATATAGCTTCTTGCCAATGGGACCTTAATACTCAGGATATGTGTAACTAGTGTAATCAAATTTTCAACCAGGTGCAAAAGCATTTCACAAGATGTAAGTCTTTGATCTCTGATCAGTAAAGTGGGTCATATGATTACATAATAAAATTACGGAATCTCCAATGGGTCCCTCGGTCACAAAACCACAGAACCCTATTTACTTCAGTCCTGCTGCAAGGCCAAAAGGGTGCTCAGAGCTAGTGATAGCGACAAAAAAGCAGATGCAATCTGTTTAGGTGTAGCATTTTGTTTCCCAATTATTCACTCAACCTTTTTATTTTTGATGCAGAGGAAAAAATGAGTTGCTGGAAGAAGGCTTACAATTGGTTCTGTGGCTTCGAAACTAAGAAGGCTCCAAAACTTAGCGAGGAAGAGAAGGCGGCCATTGAAGCAAAGATGACAGACACATCAGAAGCGCCTCTATGGAGAAATGTGTCCAATATCAATGGCATTATCCTACTAACTGTTGCTGTGTTCTGCCATGCCTACTTTGCCTAGATGTGATGCATTTTTTTAATGTTGAATCCTAATAGACATTCTTTGGTCCAATCATCACTTAAACGGTTAATGGCAGAGAGATACCAGTTATGACTTTTTTCTGCTTATGAGAACCATTTGGATGATGCAAAACCATGGAAATATGGGCATGAAGGTAATTTACGATGAAAAATCTACCCTGTGGGTAACTCCTCCTGTCCATGAAGCCCCAAAAGCAGTACTTATTTCACAGACATGCCCTGTTCTAGGGTGAAGTAGCAAGATAATGGTAGTGAACTGCATTCACACATTACTAACCTATCCATTGGGATGTGGGTTGAAAAGGATGGTCGTCACTGAAGCTCTTGTGTTAATGAGGATCTATAAATACATATCATGGAAGGAATTGTCCAACAGCTGAAATTGACAGATACAGATCCTCTCCATATGTGTAAAATATCTCTTGTATTTTAATAAGGAAATAAAAATTGTTATGAAATAGAATATTAGTACTTTATTGCCATGTGTACAACCAATGTTTGACTATGCCACAGTCCATGCCATAAGAGCCAGCTGATGTTGCCTGTAACAGATCTAGCCACCAGTGGCAAAGTGCATGCTATCTACACACCACTTGCCAACATGTAGGTGGGGCCTAACCAGTGTAACCAAGAATTGAACACAAGCATACCTAAATTTTGTCTATATTGTAGAAATTGACTGTTCATGGAATAAGACAATTTACAGCAATGGCACCATATATGTTGGAGGTCATACATTTATTCAGGCAGAAGAGGGCATGGTTCCAAATAGTTATATGCCAGTCATTCATAGAAGCACAGAATGCCAGAGGAACAATTCCCTAGGGGGAAGCGATATCACACTGTGACCCCAAATGTCCCTGCAGAGATCTAGCTGCCAGTGGGAGACTCTTCTAGGAAACTGACAAGGAAAGGGTGAGGAAACACCCTATGGGGGGAACCTGCTTTTTTCCTCCTTAACACCTCTCTATTGCTGCTCCTATTCTCTCCCTATCCAATGGGTCTCCTTCCTTATCCTACTCTCACTCTGCAGCCAAATGATAATACTATTTATAGTATTCATAGTCAACATGGCTGCCCAAATTTCACAGGACTTCTGTATTCAATAGCATTCTCCCCAAGATGGCTGCACCTCTTTCTCTGTGTGCTTTGTATATGATTTCACAGAGAAGCACTAAAGTGGCAACACTTTAGTGCAATATTTTGATGCTGTAGATAGCAATAAAGTCTACAAAGTGGAGTAAAGACCAATACAGATTTCATGTGTATGTAAACTCTAACAACAAACTTCTCTTATGTGTTCCATGTTTGTATTTTGTTAAATATACAAGTAAAACATTTTATTACATCTGTTCCATTAGTTAGCCAACGAAAAAAAAACCTTTTGACCCTTTCAGAAATCCATTGCTGTCTTGTTTGCTCTGTAATCCTATATCAAACTTTGTTATCAGAACTGCCCCGTGGGTTACCCGCATTTTCCCATAGATTGCTATTAGATCAGGTGCTTTTGATGTGTTTTCTGAAAGCGCACCAATAGTTCTGCATGCTGCATCTGTACTGTGCTTTCAGAAGTCAAAGCACCAAAAAAAGCCTGATCTAATAGAAGTCTATGTGAAAGTGCAGGTAAACTGCATGAAAATGAACCTGATCAAATAAATATATTCTTTACACACCTTGAAACAATGTGCTCTGATGACTTGCCATGATCACTGATCTAATCACTTTCCATGATCACTGGTAAGTTCACTTGTCATGAAGAAAACACACAGCTTCCTTCAGAAACTTTGATAAATAGTGTTGTGCATCATCAACCTTTTAAATAAGTAACCTGACACATCTAATTGCTGTATGTTTTCTTCAATAAAAAGAACATTACATAACATTCAGAAAAACCAGTGTAAGCACTTTAAAGCCGAGTAATCCCTTGTAGAATTGTGCTGTCAGCGCTCCTGCAGGATATGGGAGCTTCTATCTTCTCCCAGTCTGCCTTCTGGGTTTGGATTCTTCAGCCTCTTGATTGACTTGTCCACGATGATGTCACTTTTGGGTATGCGCACCAAAGTCACACATCTTGGCACAGGGAGGGTGCCGTAAATGTAGGCTGCGCTGCGAGGCTCAGTGTACATTGACACGGACAGGCAGAGAATGTCTTTTCTGTAATAAAAATCCAACCTATCAGCATTTTTTTTAAATTCTGCTTTAACCGTTTCCTGTCCCACCATGGTACATAATCGGCCGGATGTGAGCAGCACTGATGTGGGTGGACGTGAATTGTCTCAGCTGTGTCCATCAGGCACAGCACAACACAGATTGTTGTACCAGGCCACTGTGAATGTCCCTGGTACCATGTGATCACTGTAGCCAATCAGCGATCACATGGACAGCAGTAAACAATATGTAATTTCATGGCATCATTGTTTACTACTGTGTCATTTCTTTGGTCACAGAGATCACATAGCACAGGGCCATTCACAGTAGCCCTGTACCATGTGATGGCTGTGGCCAATCACAGCTATCACAATATTTATCAATGCCTGCAGGAATGCAGCCAAAGAACGTGGGAAATGTTTGTTTTTACAGCCATCATGACTGTAAAAGTAATCTGTGATGGAGGGTAAGCGGGACAGAACACACAAGGCAGACGGCAAACACTTAAAGCTTTATTAAAACAGACAACAGTCACTCAATGGGGAGTAGTGCAGGGAGAGAGAGTCCAAAATACTTGTAATCCAGCCCCGGTGGGCAAAGTTAACCGTTTCAATACCGTGCAATTTTACATCTTCCTGCCCAGGCCAATTTTCAGGTTTCAGCGCTCTCACTCTTTGAATGACAATTGCGCGGTCATACAACATTGTACCCAAACTAAAATTTTATCATTTTCTTCACACAACTAGAGCTTTCTTTTGGTGGTATTTAATCACCGCTGGGGTTTTTATTTTTTGCTAAATTAACAAAAAAAGACCAAAAATTTTGAAAAAAAACCACATTTTTCTTTGTTTCTGTTATAAAAGTTTACAAATAAATAATTGTTCTTCATAAATTTAGGCCGAGATGTATTCTGCTACATGTCTTTGGTGAAAATAACCCAAATTAGGATGTATTTTTTAGTTTGTAGGAAAGTTATAGAGTTCACAAACTATGGTATAGATCTGAATATTGATCAATCCTGAAGTACTGACAGCCAATCTAATTTCTTGAGGTCCAAGAATGTCAGAATAGTACAGATATCCCCAAATGACCCCTTTTTGCAGAGTAGACAGTCCGACGTACTTCATAAGAAGCATGGCGAGTTTTTTGAAGTTGTATTTTTTTGTCATAATTTTTCGGAAAATGAAAAAATTAAAAAAATTATTTTCACTATTTTTTTTTTTACATACTGTCACCAGTGCAGTACAGTGTCATCATATAACTGGCATGGCGGTGAACAGGGACACTGACTGGTGACAGTATGAAAAAAAAATATATATATATTTTTTTTTTTTCAATTTTTTTATTATATTTAATTTTTTATTACATTTTTTTTAATTTTTTTAAAGATTTTTTTTCATATTTTACTATGACCAAAGTAGTACAATGTTACCATAGTAACATTGTACTACTTTGGGGAAGTGATCTGTTTTTTTTTTTGTTTTTTTTTTACACAATTTGCTTATAGCAAAGAATTACTTTGCTATAAGCAAGCATTTACCTGAATGAAATCGATTCATTCAGCTTTTTTTTTTTTTGTGCTTAGCTGTAATTTGGTCACAGCTAAGCACATGACATGTGCATGTGATTAGCTGTGACCATTCACAGCTAGGCACTAGTATACAATGGATGGCATCATGAATGAAGCCATCCATTGTATACAACTGTCATGTGACCTGCTGTGATTGGTCACAGCAGGTCACATGGTACCAGCAACGAGAGCCGGTACTTGGATCTGTCATCGGCCGTGTCCGAGGTGCACGGCCGGTGACAGATCGCACTGCTGCGCCGCTCTGCATTAGCGCAAACGGCGCATGTGCGGGAGCACGCCAAATGGCATGTACCCGGAACGGAGAGACACTTCTGAAGCCACCAAACGGCCATTGGCCGGGCGGCTAATGGTTAAAGTCTCTACAGCAATTTGTAATCCAAGAGGCAGTTCATAAGCAGTCAGATAGCACAAGGGAAGCATACACTCACGCAAAGCTGATGCGTTTCAGGCAGGGCTGATGTAGCTTCTGGGGTCCCCCTTCCTCCAATGGGGCTCAGGCAGAGCCGGGGGGCCACTAGAGTCCAGCTGGACCCCTCAGCGGTTGCTCAGCAGAATAGCTCAACAAGAGAGACCAGCACTGGCCTCTTAAACCCCCTGAGCAGGACGAGAGGCGGAGGTGGGTCATTAGCAGGTGACAATGAAGAGAATGGACAGGAATGGAACTACAGTAATTTAATTTGTAGCTGTAAACAGAAAAGACTGGTTGGACAGGATAATTAGTGGGGGAAATACATTAATACAAAAGTAAGGCACTAATTAGTGGGGAGGATATTATAATTAGGCAAATGACTGGTTGAACAGGATGGACACTGAAACAGGATAATTGGATTTGCAGCTGTAAACAGTGTAACAGGGGGGGGGGGGGAATACATAAATACAAAAGTAAGGCACTAATTAGGGATGTATACACTAACTGAATTTGGGACCTTTTGTGGAGGGGCGAGTTAATTACAGCTAGGGGCCTTTGGCACACAGGAGTGAATACTAATTGGAGGACGCTCTTCCTATGGCCAGAAGGGATTAGGAACAAGGAATTAATACCTGGGGATTAATAACTGGGCTGGCAGAGAACTCATATCGTGACACTCTGGATCAGTAAGCAGGAATTGATAATTGGCCAGGCCCCTATACCGTGACATAATCAAATAAAAAAAAATTCTGATCACCACCCTCCAGAGTAGTACAGTGTCACTATAGCTATACCAATTACAGTGTCCCTGACCACCGCCACACCAGTTATGGTGTGCGTGATCACCGCCACACCAGTTGCGGTGATCTGGGACTGATGTGGCAGTGATCACAGACACCATCACACCACTCATATTGTCCTTAATCACTGCCAGCCTCTCACAGTGTAGCTAATCACAGCTGCACCACTCACAATGTCTGTGATCACCACCACACTGGTCATATTGTCCCTGATCATCTCCACACCAGCCATATGGTCCCTGATTACCGCCACACCAGTCATATTGTCCCTGATCACCACCACACCAGTCATATTGCCCTAATCACCACCACACCAGTTACAGTGTTAGTGATCACCATCACAACAGTTCCAGCGTCCCTGATCACTACCACTCCAGTTATGCTGTTCCGGATGACCCCCACACCAGTGCAATGTTGCCTCTCTTTGCTGCCTGTAGCAATCCTGGCCTGTTTATGGACCACATTTCTGCCTGCTGCCTAGACCAACCCTTTGCCTGGTTGCTGACCATGACATCCTGCTGAGTATGTTCTTCTGTGAGACACCAGTCCCAGCCATCCCCTGGGGACAACTGCACTCCTGGAACCACAGGAACTCCTTTGTTCCTTCTTTCTTCAGCCCCCTGTACTTCCTGGTCAGTGAATATGGCATTCCTGGGGGCAGCCACATACCAGTAGGTTAGGCTTGCTTGGCTTATAGGAACTGGGGCTGTTATAGGTAATGCTACACTAATCTATAGTGCCTGATCACTCATACAGGTGACCATTATAGTAAATTGCTTTAAACAAAATTGGTTGATATGCTTGATACACAAGATACGATGTCTGGTACATGCTCAGTACAGTCATTGAAGAAGTCTCACAGATGTGGCATTGTCATACTTGGGATGAGTAGTAGAATGTGTTTTGGGGTGAAATTCTAAGCATGCCCATACTGCATGTAAGAAATGTCTTATTAATTGACAACTTTGCAAAAAAAAAAAAGTATTTAAATTTGTTTATGCATTTTCCAAAAACTTGTCAAAAATGAAATCTTCCAAAGACTCACCATTCCTCTTAAAAAATACCTTGAGTTGTTTACTCTCCAAAATGTGGTAATTTTGTGGGGGTTTTCATTGTCCTTGTGTTCCAGGGCCTCCAAAAATGTGATATGTAGTATAGAAATTAGATGTGTAACTCATGCCCCTAGAAAGCCTGGCCATGCTCCATGGATTTTGGGCCCCTCTGTGTGGCTAGGCTGTCAAAAAGTCTCATGCAAGTAGTATTGCCACACTCGGGAGAAGTAGAAAAATGTGTTTTGGGGTGTATTTTTAAGTATGCCTATGATGTGTGTTATAAATATTTTATTAATGGACAACTTGTAGAAAAAATTACATTTTTAAAAGATGTGCTATGCCTTTCAGAAAATACCTTGGAGTGTTTGCTTTCCAAAATGGGGTCATTTTGTGGGTGTTTCCACTGTCAAGGTGCTCCAGGACCTCCAAAATGTGATAGTTGTCAGGGAATGCCTAAGTATGTAGATGCCTAATTTGTGCCCCTAGAATGCCTAAAGGTGCTCCTTGGATTTTGGACCCCTCTATGCATCTAGGTTGTGAAAAAGTCTCACTAACGTGGTATGCACATAGTCAGGAGACATAGCCATAGCAGAATGTGTTTTGGGGTCTAGTTGTGTGAGAAATAACTTGTTAAAATGACAACTTAGTGAAAAAAAAAATATTTAATTTCTTCATTTTCAAAAAAATTTTGAAAAAAAAATTACAGCTTAAAAAAACTCACAATGTCGCCTACAAATGGACTGTCTAATTTCTAAAAAGGGGGTTATTTGTACTGTCCTGGCATTTTAGGACCTCAAGAAATGAGATAGCCAGTCAGTACATCAGGACTGATCAATTTTCAAATACTATATGCTGTATATACCATAGTTTGTATATTTTATACCTTTCACGCAGACAAAATAATATACACTAATTTGGGTTATTTTAACCAAATTAATGTAGCAGAATACATTTTGGCCTAAATGTATAAAGAAAGTAT
Organism: Staurois parvus; assembly: GCF_062004578.1. Taxonomy (NCBI): domain Eukaryota; kingdom Metazoa; phylum Chordata; class Amphibia; order Anura; family Ranidae; genus Staurois; species Staurois parvus. Next base: position 5,808,845 of record NW_028318500.1, on the reverse strand, counting down.
TTATTTGCAAAATTTTAAAACAGAAACTAAAAAAAAAACTTTTTTCTCCCAATTTTTGTTCTCTTTTCATTTATATAGCAAAAAGAATCCAGTGGTGATTAAATACACCAAAAGAAAGCTCTATCTCTCTCAAAAAAGATGAAAAAATTAATTTGGGTAAAGCGTTGCATTGCTGAGTAATTGTCATTCAAAGTATAACAGTGCTAAAAACTGAAACAATACCTAGGCTGGAAGGGGGTGAAAGTGTCCGGATTTGGACGAAGTGGTTAATGTAATTGAATTGCATATGGATAGAAATTTCACATTACATGTTTTTTTTCAACACAGCAGCTGTAAAAAGACAAGATGAGGAGAATTATGTATTTATCAAATGTAACTGCAATAGAGGCAGAAAAAACTGGATCAAAAATGATTAAAGTGGAAACTCTACAAGCTAAAAAATGACCTTCAAATTAACACCACTACTGGTATTTCCACAATATACACTGCTCAAAAAAATTAAAGGAACACTTTTTAATCAGAGTATAGCATCAAGTAATTTAAACTGGGGTATTGATCTGGTCAGCTAAGTAGCAGAGGGGGTTGTTATTCAGTTTCAGCTGTTTTGATGTTAATGAAATTAACAACAGGTGCACTAGATGGGCAATAATGAGACTACCCCCAAAACAGGAATGGTTTTACAGGTGGAGACCACTGACATTTTTTCCCTACTCATCTTTTCTATCTGTTTTTCACTAGTTTTGCATTTTGCTAGGGTCAGTGTCACTACTGGTAGCATGAGGCGATACCTGGACCCTACAGAGGTTGCACAAGCAGTCCAACTCCTCCAGGATGGCACATCAATACATGCCATTGCCAGAAAGTTTGCTGTGTCCCCCAGCACAGTCTCAAGAGCATGGAGGAGATTCCAGGAGACAGACAGTTACAAGAGCTGGACAGGGCTTTAGAAGGTCCTTAACCCATCAGCAGGACCGGTATCTGCTCCTTTGTGCAAGGAGGAACAAGATGAGCACTGCCAGAGCCCTACAAAATGACCTCCAGCAGGCCATTGGTGTGAATGTCTCTGACCAAACAATCAGAAACAGACTTCATGAGGGTGGCCTGAGGGCCCGACATCCTCTAGTGGGCCCTGTGCTCCACATCCTCTAGTGGGCCCTGTGCTCACTGCCTGGCACCATAGAGCTCGATTGGCATTTGCCATTGAACACCAGAATTGGCAGGTCTGCCACTGGCATCCTGTGCTTTTCACAGATGAGAGCAAGTTCACCCTGAGCACATGTGACAGATATGAAAGGGTCTGGAGAATCCATGGAGAACGTTATGCTGCCTGTAACATCGTTTTGGTGGTGGGTCAGTGATGGTCTGGGGAGGCATATCCATAGAGGGACATACAGATCTCTACAGGCTAGACAATGGCACCCTGACTGCCATTAGGTATCGGGATGAAATCCTTGGACCCATTGTCAGACCCTACACTGGTGCAGTGAGTCCTGGGTTCCTCCTGGTGCATGACAATGCCTGGCCTCATGTGGCGAGATTTTGCAGGCAGTTCCTGGAGGATGAAGGAATTGATACCATTTAATGGTCCCCACACTTGCCTGACCTAAATCCAATAGAACAGGTCTGGGATATCATGTTTCCATCCATCCAACACAGCCAGGTTTAACCTCAGACTGCCTAGCCCAGGGGTCCTCAAACATTTTAACCACTTGCCCTCCTGAGGATTTACCCCCCTTAATGACCAGGCCTCTTTTTGCTACTCGGCGTTGCACTAATTCAACTGATAATTGCGCGGTCATGCAATGCTGCACCCAAACGAAATTTACGTCCTTTTTTTCACACAAATAGAGCTTTCTTTCAGTGGTATTTGATCACCTGTGCGCTTTTTATTTCTCACGCTATAAACAAAAAAAGACCAAAAATTTTGAAGAAAAACAATATTTTTTACTTTCAGCTATAAAAAATATATAGTAAACTCAAAGTTGGTTATAAATTTAGGCCAAAATGTATTCTGCTACATGTTTTTGGTAAAAAAATCCCAATAAGTGTATATTGATTGCTTTGTGTGGAAGTTATAGCATCTATAGTATAGATACTGCAATTTACACCATTTTTTTGCTATATAGCGCTGCGCTAGTTTAACGGACAATTGCGCGGTCATGCAATACGGTACATAAATGAAATTTACATCCTTTTTTCCCACAAATTGAGCTTTCTTTTGGTGGTATTTGATCGCCTGTGCGTTTTTTATTTTTTGCGCTATAAAAAAAAAATGACAATTTTGAGGAAAAAAAACTATATTTTGGACTTTTTGCTGTAAAACATGTCCAGTAAAAAAAAAATTTAAAAATCAAATTTAGTCATAAATTTCTGCCAAAATGCATTCTGCGACATGTCTTTGCTAAAAAAAAAAAAAACAATATGTGTAAATTAATTGGTTTACGTGAAAGTTATAGTGTTTACAAATGGCAGGAAAGATACTGGGATTTTTAATTTTTTTTATACTAAAAATGGCGGCGATCAGCGAGTTATGGCGGCGATCAGCGACTTATGGTGGGACTGCGGGACTGCAGGACTACGGCGGACATTCTGACACTGGGGGGGAACTGACTTGGGGTCACTGACATCCCCAGTGACACCAATACAGTGATCAGGGCAAAAAAAAAAACACTGACACTGTACTAATGGCACTGGGGAGGAAGGGGTTAACTTTATTATTCAGTGACAGGGTTAACTGTGTGAGGGGAGTGTTTTACTAGGGGGCGGGGGGGTGTACTGCAGGGAACACCACTGATCAGGACAGATAAACTCTTCTGTCCCGATCAGCGTGTCCTGGAGCTGTCAGGGAACTGACAGAAAGCACAGCTACTGCAGCTGTGCTCTCTGTCACTGATTGCCGCTAATCGCCGGACATAGCCGGTAACGACCGGCTGTGACCTGGCGACTGACATCCGCGGCCGTGATCAGCGGGACAGGTAGGGCGGCTGTGCGCCTCACATGCGCCCCCTACCTGTTTTGAAAACACACGTTTTAAAACGTGGTTTTGCCCAGCCGTGCCACCCTGCTGCCGTATTTCTACAGTGGATGGGCGGCATGTGGTTAAACAGGGGGCCAGTTCACTGACCTTCACACTGTTGGGGGACCGGACTATAGTTTGAAAAAAATATCAACAAATTCCTATGCACACCGCACATATCTTGTTTGTAGTGAAAAAAACAGGAAAAAAACATTACAATATTTAAAATGCACTGTACACTAACTCACTGGACACTGCAATGCACTGTACACTGTAAATCACTGGAAACCAGAATGCACTGTACTCTGTAATGCTCTGGACACTATAAGGCACTGGACACCACAATGCACTGTACTCTGTAATGCACTGGACACTATAAGGCACTGGACACTACAATGCACTGTACTCTGTGTACTCTGTAATGCACTGTACTCTGTAATGCACTGTACCCTGTAATGCACTGGACACCAATATGCACTGTACTCTGTAACTCACTAGACACCGCAATGCACTGTACATTGTAACGCACATGACACCGCAAAGCACTGTACTCTGTAACACAGTGGATACCAATATGTACTGTACACTATAACGCACTGGACACCGCAATGCACTGTACTCTGTAACGCACTGGATACCAATATGCACTGGACACTGTAACGCACTGGACACTGCAATGCACTGTGCACTGTAACGCACTGTACTCTGATACACTGGACACCACAATGCACTGCACACTGTAACGCACAGGGTAAAAAAATGCACTGTACCCTAACGCATTGTACACTGACACCGCAATGCACTGTACTCTAATGCACTGTACATTGACACACTGGACACCGAAATGCACTGTACCTGGTGCCTGGTGTGCTCTCCTCTCCTGTTGCTCTTCTGGCTGCAGCAGGTGAAATCCAGGACTTCCAGGCTGCCACTCGCTGTGTCCTCATGGCCAAGGACCCAACGAGCAGCCTAGCTATTTGCCGGGCGGTGCAAGGGTTTTTTGTGCTATCTTTCCCGATTTTTTTTTTTTCCAGCTGGCTCAGGGGGCCAGAACAAATGTCTTTGGTGGGCCGTATCCAGCCCGCAGGCCGTAGTTTGAGTACCCCTGGTCTAGGAGCTCAGTGATACCCTGGTCCAGATCTGGGAGGAAATACCCCAGGACATCATCCGTCATCTCATTAGGAGCATGACCCAACGTTGTCAGGCATGCATACAAGCACGTGGGAGTCATACAAACTGAGTACCAGTTTGAGTTGCTGCAATGAAATTTCAGCAAAATGGACTAGCCTGCTTTGATATTCGGAGTGTCTTTGAATTCAGTCCTCTGCAGGTTGATAATTTTCATTTCCATCAAACGATGGGGTATCCTTACATTCCTAACACATTACCCAGTCCATATCAGTATAGATATCCAGCATAGATATTTTTCCCCATTGAGATCTGATGTGTTTTCAAAGTGTTCCTTTAATTTTTTTGAGCAGTGTATATCAACAGATTCAAACTGCAGATCAGTCTTTCTCAACCTTTTCAAGACAGAGGGACCCCTAAGATAAATTTCATGTCTCAGGGAACCCCTGCTAAAAAGGTGGCTTGTGGTCATTGGGAAGAATTACTCCCATAATGAAAGCTACAAAGATCAATGGTGTCAGTGGGAACTTACCTGAATGGCAGAAATTGCTGATTGCTCAAGGAACCCCTAGCAACCTCTGGAGGAACCCTGCTTGAGAAACCCTGCTGTAGAAAAACATTTTCAAGCATGATTCCTGATACTGAGAAACACTTATCTATGTTCTATGTGAGAACTAGCAGTGTGCACGTGTGCCCCCCATCCTCCCTCCTCTACCTAAAATGGCAATATTATGTAAAATAGTGTACATAAATAAGTACACTTACATAAGTCTCTGCTGCTTATTTTCTTATTTTTCTCTTTTTAGGCTGCCTCTGTGCAGCCTGTGTCCCCAGCCTGTGTCCCCACAATGTCTACAGCATTCAGCTGCCATTTTGAAAATGTATGTACTCGTCTTGTAAGTGTAAGGTACAAAATTACATTCATCTGGTTTTTTGGGGGGTTTTTTTTCAAAGCCTTCTTTATACCTCACTATTGTCATGCTACTTAAAGCAGAGCTCCACCCAAAAGGAGAAGTTCAGCTTTAAGTCTTTGTCCCCCGCTCCCCATTAAGGATTGGCACCTTTGGGGAGTGGGTACCCTAATTTGACAGGTACCCAATCCCACTTCCGCTGCAATCGCCTAAAGTGATCGAAATCGGAAGTTGTCCTCCCCCTCCCTCCTTGTAGTCTTCTGGGACATGTGACAGGTCCCAGAAGACTACGGGGCCATTCACAAAGTGCAGAGCTTCCCGCACATGCGCAGTAGGCACACGATTGTGAAGCCACAAGCTGTCACAGCCGGGTGCCCACACTGAAGATGCCGGTGCCAAGGAAAGAAGACGGCTGGTGAAACCAGCCGTGGTGAGGACTGTATTTGAAAAGTCAGCAGCTACAGTTTTTGTAGCTGCTGACTTTTTTTTTTTTTTTCAGTTGGAACTCCACTTTAAGATATTTGGAAAATATTGAGGATCATTACATTGAACTCCTTATCCATGGAAAACAATACCCTCAAGATACAAGACTCATTTATGTGATAAGAATGCCTTTGACGTACTTTATTCCCACATAATCACATGCCCAGATTACTAAGAAAACTAGGATCACTAGGAAAACTACTTTAAAACATGAGTCACAACTCAGCAATTTATATATTATGGGCTTATCATGGACAAAACAAGCCCAAAAAGAAAACAGTACATAGTAGTCAACCTAAACAGATCCACATTTTGTAAACAGCAGCACTTACCATATGTAATACTAACATACAGGTCGAAAAATTTGAATATTGTGCAAAAGTTCATTTATTTCAGTAATGCAACTTAAAAGGTGAAACTAATATATGAGATAGACTCATTACATGCAACGCAAGATAGTTCAAGCCGTGATTTGTCATAATTGTGATGATTATGGCTTACAGCTCATGACTGAGGACATAGTACAGGAGATGACCAGAGACTACGGACATAGTACAGGAGATGACCAGAGTCTGCGGACATAGTACAGGAGATGACCAGAGACTACGGACATAGTACAGATGACCAGAGACTGCGGACATAGTACAGGAGATGACCAGAGACTGCGGACATAGTACAGGAGATGACCAGAGACTGCGGACATAGTACAGGAGATGACCAGAGACTGAGGACATAGTACAGGAGATGACCAGAGACTGAGGACATAGTACAGGGGATGACCAGAGATTGAGGACATAGTACAGGAGATGACCAGAGACTGCGGACATAGTACAGGAGATGACCAGAGACTGCGGACATAGTACAGGAGATGACCAGAGACTGCGGACATACTACAGAAGATGACCAGAGACTGCGGACATGCTACAGGAGATGACCAGAGACTGCGGACATAGTACAGGAGATGACCAGAGACTGCGGACATACTACAGGAGATGACCAGAGACTGCGGACATGCTACAGGAGATGACCAGAGACTGCGGACATAGTACAGGAGATGACCAGAGACTGCGGACATACTACAGAAGATGACCAGAGACTGCAGACATATTACAGGAGATGACCAGAGACTGTGGACATAGTAGAGGAGATGACCAGAGACTGCGGACATAGTACGGGAGATGATAAGGGACTGCAGACATACTATAGGAGATGACCAGAGACTGCGGACATAGTACAGGAGATGACCAGAGACTGCGGACATAGTACAGGAGATGACAAGGGATAGCAGACACAGTACAGGAGATGACCAGAGACTGCGGACATAGTACAGGAGATGACCAGAGACTGTAGACACAGTTCAGGAGATGACCAGAGACTTCAGACACAGTACAGGAGATGACCAGAGACTGCGGACACAGTACAGGAGATGACCAGAGACTGCGGACATAGTACAGAAGATGACCAGAGACTGCGGACACAGTACAGGAGATGACCAGAGACTGCGGACACAGTACAGGAGATGAGCAGAGACTGTAGACACAGTACAGGAGATGACCAGAGACTTCAGACATACTACAGGAGATGACCAGAGACTGCAGACATACTACATGAGATGACCAGAGACTGCAGACATAGTACAGGAGATGACCAGAGACTGCAGTACTTTGGGCAGCGGGGAAGGGGGGGGGAGTTGTCCTTCCCCACTCCCTCCCTGTAATCTTGTGGGACATGTGACAGGTCCCAGAAGACTACAGGTGTCCATTCACAAGGCGCAGTGGGCAGTGGGCACCCGGCTGTGAAGCCACAAGCTGTCACAGCCAGGTGCCCACACTGAAGATGCCGGGGAGAGAAGACGGCCAGTGAAATCAGGACACCACTGGACTGAGGAACAGGTAGGACCGAGGAGCAGGCTCTTCTGCACAGTACAGCCGAGCGTCCGGCCCGGTATTTTAACACGGCGGTGGTGGGAATACCAAGCTGGCCACTCCATATTCGCTCCATAAGATGCACAGATATTTCCCCACATTTTTTGGGGGGGGAAAGTGCATCTTATGGAGCTAAAAATACGGTATATATGGGAGCTGTTTTACTTGAATAAGAATGTATTTTGGGCAGCACAGTGGCTAAATGGTTAGCACTTCCACCTAGTAGCACTAGGGTCATTGGTTCAAATCTCAACCACACCACAGCACCGCCTGCCTGGAGTTTGCATGTTCTCCCTGTGCCTGCGTGGCTTTCCTCTGGGTACTCCTGTTTCCTCCCACACTCCAAAGACATGCTGGTAAATTAACTGGATCCTGTCTAAATTGGCCCTAGTATGTTAGGGACCTTAGATTTTACGCCCCTTGAGGTTTAGGGACTGATGTGAAGGTACAATATATATATATGTGTAAAGCGCTGCGTAAATTAACAGCACTATACAAGTACTTGAAATAAAGAAATATTTCTGTTCATACGGATATGAGGTATACACAGCTCTAACAAACAGCACATCCCTGTCTAGCAAAGGAGACCTGATTTTCCTGCAGTTCAGTCATACTCAGGTCTTATAGCTTTCTTAAACCTAGTACACACAATCAGGAAATTATACAAAAAATACTGATAATCTGATTGTTAGCACACAGCTTTCATCCGAAATTATTCAGAGACAAGCACAAAAATGTTTCTCGGACAATACCAGATCGTATGATTTTTGCTTAATCAGTACCGTTTTCGTATGAAAATACAATACAAATACAGTAAAATACGTTACATCACTTTCAAATTTTTATTCTGTCATACAAGAATGTTCATAACTTTAGTAACCTGTTCACTTTCAATATGAGACTAGCATGTCCAATATTCTCATCGTGTGTACGGGGCTTTAGCCTGTGACTGGACAGTGGAAGGAGAAGATGCAAAGTGATATGTTTATCTCTCTGTCATTTTGCTGTCTCCACCAGCATGTGTGACGGACGCAAGATCGCTGCCACCAATATGTGACGATCCCACGATCGCTGTCACCAATATGTGACTAACGCGGCGTCAGACCCCAGCCCTTCTCACCAAACTCGTGACCGAAGGACTAGCCAATCTAAAACCGCGATGTCACGTACGTAACAATGCCACACCAAGCTGCACCCTGCACAACGATTTTCCAGCTAATTGGACCACAATCTATGTACCGGCAGCCTGAGCGATTGTTACTGGGTCAGGTTAATTACGCAATTAGCCCTTCACACTGCCACCACCTCCTTTTTGTACAGAGAAAGAGGAAACTCGGCAATATCAGCTATAACACTATAATGGTTGAGATAATCATCTGAATAACACGGTCACCGCAGGCCAGTTATACAGAGGGTTAAACAAACACAGTAGCGCTCTTTTTAGAGGCAGGAATTTGTAAATTGCAATTAAGAGCTATAGAAACAGTTCAACGCTTTCAGAAGGAAAGATTTATTACTAAAAGGTCAAAAAGGGTGCAATAAAGTATTTACAGAAAAAAGATGTAACCAATATATATATAAATATACAGAGAACAACAGCACAGCAAAGAGGTAACAGAAGGAGGTTAAAGTACTTGCCAATCAGCCTTGGGTTTGCAGATCAAGTTTCAGAGCGAAAGGGTACGGGTCTCCCCAGGTGGTTCTGACTTCTTCAACTAACTCTTCTTAGGCCTGACACCCAATTTGTGGTTCCCCAGCAGGGGGTGTCTCTGAAGTCAAGGACCAATACCCCGTTTAGGGCGGGAAGGTCTGGGCGTAGACCTAAACTAGAGCCAAAATATCCTGTAGTTCATATTTTGGCTCATAACTCTTCATATGCACAAGTGACACTCCACCCGTGGGTAGATTATTATGCAGACATGTCTGAGGATTGATTAGATATGAATTATGAAATTCTACACTGAATGGTTCACGAGAGCTACTTTTCTGCTTTCCTATGTATTCGAGACAAGGAGAGTGACCTATCAAACTGTTCGTCACCTCTTGGCCAATCTGACAATATGCCTGGTTTTTATGTAAGTCTCTCATATTCCAAGATATTCCAAGATATGAGACATAGGGGAAAAATGGATTTTTAAGGTTATCTGGAAGTGCTTCCTTGGAATGTCTTTTGAACTCCTGGGAAGGCTGCGTTATCTTTTTACAAGGTGTCAAATTGCCCAGGTTCTTTGGACAGTGAGGCCCCAGCTCCCTTGGGGATTTTATAACTCCTAGCCCCCTGCTGGGCTCTGGCCTCCTGTGACACTCCTAACACACACACTGTAAATTAACAGAGAGGGAAGGGGGAGAATGAGGGGGAAATATGTTTGTCAGGATGGTTAACCCCTTTGCCAAGATGGAGGTTGAAGCCAAAATCGTTGAACCGCGTCCATCTCTGGATGTACGCCTGCCACAGCATGTCCCTTACACTTCAGCACAGAAGATTGGCTCCTTCTGCTGCTTTTTCCTCTCCCAGTCTGAGCAATGCAGTAAAGGAGCTGCAAGAAGCTGATATCAGGTCAAATTCAGGTACTCACTTTGCTGGCAATTTAAAGCATGCATTTAATAATGTATTATTTCAGAAATACAGAGCTGCATTAATCTCTGTCTTTTACATCTGTCTGAAGTCAAGCTTTGGGGGCTGTTTAGCTCTAGTGGTAGATGTGATTTTGAGGTGCGTTCACATCAGTCCAAACTATTTTTAAAGGCTCAGCAGCCCACTTTTATTAGACAAAAATTAAAGTGCTTGCTTTGGCAGCTCATATACTAAAATTGGAGCGATACAGAGAAGATTAGCATGGCCCCTGTACAAGGATGACACGCAAATTCGTGAAGCGTTCCGTTAAAAAAAATAAAAGATTAAAGGTCCATCCAAGATTCCCATGCAGGGGTTTAAGTTTTATTTAGCAACAATGTTATATACCGAACCACCTGGCTCTCTGGTCCACAATACCTCTGCTCTGTTTGGCTCTTTCAGCCTCGATTGCAGGACCTTACTGCATGGACCCACTCCTGGCCTCCAGGTAGGGTTATCCAGCACCCTTCCAGGGTTTCCTCACTTGCTCAGAGACTTCCAGTCTTCCTTTAGCCTTCCTGGACCTGCTAGCTGCCTCAGCTTTATCAGCTTCCCAAACCCTTTCTTGGTCTTCCCAGCCCATGTAGCTGTCCCAGCCTTCCCAGTCTTTTGGGCAAGAAGTCCCTCACACAAGGGATGCAACCAGGTTTCCTGACAGATGTCCATCTCCACGCGGCAGCAACTGCAACAACTGATATGGGCTATATCCAGATCTGGTTTATAAACATTCTGCACACCTGTGCGCTCATACAGGCTGCTGGCAACTAGCAAAGCCTGCGTGTGGAACTTGAAGGTTCCACCCCACCCAAGGCTCTTTGGAACCTTCAAGTCCCAGGTCTTGATCCAGTACTACCAATTCCAGAGAAAACGTAGGACAGTTTTCACTGCTCACAAACCACCTGCTGGAGCTTCTCAAACTGGATTTTTGAAAGTCCTGTGTTATTTATATCTTCATAATCTAAATTCACATAGTGGCAGGGCCTCACACTGTCACACCATGTATGGTTGGTATGGTGTATATCTGTTTATAGTTGCTATTTACATCATTATATTTGTTGGAATTGTTGCAATTGAGCGCTATATATCACCTTAACCACTTGCCCTCCAGAGGATTTACCCCCCTTCCTGACCAGGCCATTTTTTGCATTACGGCGCTGCGTTACTTTAACTGACAATTGTGCAGTAATGCAACGCTGCACCCAAATGGAATTTATGTCCTTTTTTTCCCATGAATTGAGCTTTCTGTACCTGTGCGGTTTTTATTTTTGCGCTATAAGCAAAAAAGACCGACAATTTTGAGAAAAAATATTTTTGACTTTTTGCTATTAAACGTCCAGTAAAAAAATTTAAAAAAATCAAATTTCATCATAAATTTAGGCCAAAATGTATACTGCGACATGTATTACTAAAAAAAATACCAATATGTGTAAATTAATTGGTTTACGTGAAAGTTATATCATATACAAACGGCAGCATAGATATACATTTTTTTTCCACTAGTAATGGAGTCGATCAGCGACTTTTAGCAGGACTTCAGGACTGCGGCAGACATTTTGACACTGGGGGGAACTAACTTGGTGTCACTGACATCCCCAGTGACACCAATACAGTGATCAGTGCTAAACAAAAGCACTGACACTGTACTAATGGCACTGGGCAGGAAGGGGTTCAGGAAGTCTTCTCTTGATTGTTGACTTTGACACACATACACCTACCTCCTGGAGAGTGTTCTTGATCTGGCCAACTGTTGTGAAGGGTGTTTTCTTCACCAGGGAAAGAATTCTTTGGTCATCCACCACAGTTGTTTTCCGTGCTCTTCCGGGTCTTTTGGTGTTGGTGTTGCTGAGCTCACCGGTGCATTCCTTCTTTTTAAGAATGTTCCAAACAGTTGTTTTGGCCACGCCTAATGTTTATGCTATCTCTCTGATGGGTTTGTTTTGTTTTTTCAGCCTAATGATGGCTTGCTTCACTGATAGTGACAGCTCTTTGGATCTCATCTTGAGAGTTGACAGCAACAGATTCCAAATGCAAATAGCACACTTGAAATGAACTCTGGACCTTTTATCTGCTCATTGTAATTGGGATAATGAGGGAATAACACACACCTGGCCATGGAACAGCTGAGAAGCCAATTGTCCCATTACTTTTGGTCCCTTAACAAGTGGGAGGCACATATGCAAACTGTTGTAATTCCTACACCGTTCACCTGATTTGGATGTAAATACCCCTTAAATTAAAGCTGACAGTCTGCAGTTAAAGCACATCTTGTTCGTTTCATTTCAAATCCATTGTGGTGGTGTATAGAGCCAAAAATTTTAGAATTGAGTCGATGTCCCAATATTTATGGACCTGACTGTATATATACGTGATTTTGCACACAGGTGCCGCCCTGCTATAGGGCAGTCCTTAAGCCGTTAATAGGTTTGCTAGCTCACCGTTTGGTAGTTTATTTATTGCAGGTACCTATACTGTATAGGGCTGTCAATTTAGGCAACACATTACATATATATATATATATGTATATATATATATTGTACATTCACATCAGTCCCTGAAGGAGCGTACCATCTAAGGTCCGTATCTCACATTCATACACACAAATACTAGGGCCAATTTAGACAGGAGCCAATTAACCTTCCAGCATGTCTTTGGAGTGTGGGAGAAAACCAGAGTACCCAGAGGAAACCCATACAGGCAGAACATGCAAACTTCGTGCAGGTAGTGCCGTGGTTGGGATTCGATTCAATGATCCTAGTGCTGTCAGGCAGAAGTGCTAACCATGTAACCACTGTGCTGTTCACATTGATTTAGTGATTTTGCTCTATTTTTTTCTGGTGGGATAAGCGTTTGGAGTAGTTTGTTGGTTTAGACAGACTGACAGTATAAAACTGTAGGAAAATATAAACCATTCCATGTATAGATTTAATGTATATGAAATACTCCCCATAATGATGGGATAATTGCTACAACTGTATAATAAATGTAATGAGGAAACTGCTACTCCAGATCAGCCCAGGTGAACAAATGATAAGGAACAGCCTCAGCCTACACGTCTCCACCACACCTCACACCCTTATAGTCTGTTGCACAACTAATGGTGCTATAAAGTTCAAACATCAGTTTTAATCACAAGAATGAAGCATGTCACTTTTAGTTGTTATGTTCATGATCCCATAAAAAGTCACTTATTACTTCACATTCGTTTGATCTCCATGGCTGTCTTATGCAGTTATAGAGCTTCTCTGAAACAATACAGATATAACTGTGCCCTATTTTCTGCAGTAGAGATTGGTCTTCAAATCCTACAACTTCTTTGTATGTAGTCCTAGAACCTTTTTTTTCTCATGCTGCAAAGAGATCAGTCTATATGGATATAATTGAGTTCAAAGCTACTAGATCAAAGCTGCCCAGCCTGCAGATCAAGAACCTAAGTAGGTCCTTAAATTGGAGTTTTGTCATCTCCAGACATTCATTGCATCAATATGGGTATCATTTCTTGAGATCATGGCACCTCAACTTTAAGAAAGTTGAGCAGTATCACCATGAAGTCCACAATTTGTAAAAAAAAAAACAAAAAAAAAAAACAACATATTTTTTCAGACAACAAATGTGCCTTTATTATGTTTTTGCAAATCAGCATACAAAGGATTGTAACTGCGATCAGTGTATCCAATGCCAGGCTCCTGCAGACTCTTTCTCCAGCTCCCTGTCTGTACCGATGTATGGGCCGTCAGTTAGAGAGATGAAGGTAGGGTCAATGGACTACGAGTGCAGTCATCACCACACTTCTAATCCATTTAGAACAACAAATCCATCTGTTGGGGAAAGGGGGGCTTTTTGGAGGTGGTGGCGGTTCTGCTTGGCACTTTGTTACACCCTAAATATGGGTGTAACATGGTCTTGAAGGTGGAGATAGCCTTTAATGCTCAAGAATCGAATCTGGGACCAATATGGAGGATATTACATAAATTGAAGTATGAGTTGTTTTTAAAGTTTTTCAGGTTTATTGTAAAAAATGTTTAATCAAATTTGGGAATACTGTTTCACTGCAGTTAGCAAGAAAATACAGGTATGCACAACTATTGAGCAGTGGGAATACTAGACTCTTTGTATAGTGTAGGAAACAATCAGACAATTTCTTAACAAATTTATACCAAAGGATCCATTGTTTCATTTGGCTATCACTTTGAAGGTGAGTGAATTGAACCCAGTAATATTCCTGTGTATGATTATGGCTCAGGGTTTCCACTGTATGACTTGTACTGCTATAGCAGCTGCTGTCTTCACTGCTTCACTGGAGTCACTCAGACATTCCTGGAGTAGATTGACATCTGGCTGAAGAACTTTGCGACCTTCAGGTGTTTCAGACAGGGTAGTCAATGCCTTGATGCAGTTCAGTCGCACCTTGCTGTGGCTATCTTTCACAAGAGCTAACAGTTTTGGAATGGCTCCAGAATGAAGAGCTGCATATTTCCCTGCAGAAAAAGTCCCAATGAGAGCATGCTGGGAAACTATGTCGAGTTATCATACCACCATAGGACAGATGCCTTACCTTGAGTAGTAATGGTAGTGAACATCAAAGCCCCAGAAGCATTGGCTCTGACCTCAGCATCCTCATCTTCCAAGAGCTGTACAAATATAGGAACTACCTCTGCTTTGCAAACACTTTCCTTTCCTTCTAGTGGAACACTGGCAAGAAAGAAAACAAAATGCTAGTCAATTCCATTTGGAGATTTTATTTAAAAAAATTGGATGAATCTAGCAAAATTAAATACAAAAGAAAGGTAAACATATAGGAACACATACATGTTCATTTGATCAAAAAAGTTAGGATTAAATACCCAAGGGAAATACGGGCTACATCACTGTGTTTGTATCCTTCTTTGCATCAGTTAAAGTGGAGCTACACTGCATATGGGCACCACAAACCAAAAATGCTGCTTAATTCATTTTTAATGTTCAAGGCAAATGCACCCATCCATCCAGGTCTCCATGCTTTAATTTGCTGAGAAACCGCTTTGAAAAATACCCACTAGCATTTCTGGCTGTGGCCACCTTGAGTAAATCCACCTGCCCTTAGCTCAGACACGCAGGCAGGATGGTATGCTTAGCTGGTAAAACCCCTCCTCCCCTCCTGAAGACTTCTGGGATGTGTGACATCATTTGTCTAGGCCTGCAAACCATGAAGTAACTGAAGAAATGTAAAGAAAAGCTTAAAACAAGTAAATATGATATATTTTCCTATCTATTTACGAATGCTAGCAGCATAAGGATTACAAATAGTCAATGTTGATTGAGGGAGTGAAGTTCCGCTTTAAACCTCCCTTTGGATTGAAACTATCAGCCATTTTAAATGATTTAAACTGGCAGGAACCTTTACTACTCATGGCACCACACCAGTGGTATTTCCAGAGATACCTGTGCAAGCTATACTGGAGTACCTTCTGAATGCTGTTTCCTGTAGTACAGGGGATAATTCTGGCATGGGCAAGTCTAACCAGCAGTGCCAGAACAAGGTTCCAAACAAAAATTCCCATCTTCCATTACAAATCCCTTCTCTTAGCACTAATCCTCCCCCCAAAATTTCCCCTCCTAGCACAAATCCCCCTAATCATCCCTACTAGCACAAATCATTCCCCAAAATTCCTCTTCCTAACAGAAAGCTACCCCCCAGTACAAATCACCCCTTCTAGCACAACCCCCAAACCATGCTCAGGGCAGCCACCACTCCTGCCCACCCCTTGTCCCGGCCCTGCTAGCCAGCGCTTTCAGGCATGCTAAACCTTACTGAGCATCTCCAACATAGTCACTAACGACTCATATATCCAAAGTTGCTCTCCCCTGTGGTCTTACTTGCTGGGGAGAAGCAGAAGAATGTGCAGATAAATCAAAACATCATTTGACAGATGTAAGAATTCTGCTCTGCTGCTAAAGTAGGTGTAACAAGAGCCTCTCCACCACCATGGACTCTAAAGCTGGCCACACTCTTTACAATATCGCTGTACAATCTCCTTTACATTTATAAGAAATTATGCAGTTCAAGGGTCTACCTTATTAATTGGATTTATTTTCATTCAGGTAATCCCTTACATAACATAGTTGTTGATAAATCTAAAGGAGATTTTTAAACATTTTTACAATCAGACTGTAACATATAACTAACTTTAACCTTTTTCCAGTCTTCTGTACAATCTTTATTATTCATAACACTGATGTCTACCATTTGCGAACATATCCAGGACACCAGAGACTTTGTAAATGATCACAAGGCTCTTTTTATTTCCTCCATAGGATGGGTGATTAATGGTGAAGCAGGACAGAACAGTAAGCTGGGCTTGGTACATTGATATGTACTTACCAGATTGACTAATGCAAGCCGTTGTTTTAATCTGATGAAATCTGATGAAATGATCTAATGAAAGATTATGGCACAAGTATAGACAATTGCAATCGGCAAATGTACATGCTCAAGTTCTAGAAGGTGAGAGGAGCACTTAAGAACTTTTTTTGTGGGGGGAGAATAGCAGGTAAAAAAAAAAAACCTTTCAAACTGATAGCTTTGGCTCTCATGAAAGCCCAGGTCACTAGAGATCTTGATAATGGGCCCACAGATATATGACATTCCCCTATCAGATCATAAGGATGGATTTAGGCAAACCACCCAATATGTTAACACCATTTACAGTAGCACAAGATGCCTGCTATTATCCATTGTAGTCAGACCTATTGTACTCCCCACCAATTACATATATTTCTTGTTAATACTGGTGACCTGACCTTCGAACTAAAGCTGCCCATAGATTAATCATTTTTTGATCAGCCAGTGGACTGCTAAAAAAATTGTATTCAATTGTATTCTGACAATGGGGACTCCTTTGTTGTCAGAATACACTGATCAGCGCACCAGTCGATTGGCTGCATGCTCTGATCAAAAATTTTCCAACATTCCTGTTCCAGAGAAGTCGATCATTAGACGATCAGTCCTTGCTGAACCGACCAATTTTCAATTCATCTATGGCCAGCTTTAGCTTCACTCAACTATAACTCCAATCCAATGAAAGCACTTTACTGGCCAGAGACAAACCCAGAAGTCGGACCTGTAGTAACAAAGTTAGACTTAATCAAAGTGGCATTTACAAAAAAAAAAAAGTTTTAATGGCTGACAGGTATAACTTTAAACAGTTACAATGGCTAGCAGGTTAACTTGAAACAGCACTTAGTGCTGGTTCACATATATGTGGATTGGATGAGGTTTGAACCGCATCCAATCAACAGAACATGTGAAATAACATTGCTTCTAATTGTGCCTGTTCACATACACTATATTGCCAAAAGTATTGGGATGCCTGCATTTACACACACATGAATTTTAACGGCATCCAAGTCTTAGTCTGTAGGGTTCAGTATTGAGTTGGCCCGCCCTTTGCAGCTATAACACCTTCAACTCTTCTGAGAAGTCTGTCCACAAGGTTTAGGAGTGTGTCTATAGGAATGTTTGACCATTCTTCCAGAAGAGCATTTGTGAGATCAGACACTGATGTCAGACGAGAAGGCCTGGATTGCAGTCTCTGCTCTAATCCATCCCAAAGGTGTTCTATTGGGTTGAGGTCAAGCCCAGGGGCGGACTGATAACTCATGGGGCCCCCAGCCAATAGGGGATCATGGGGCCCCTGTGTCCTTGCCCAGACTCAAAAAAGCCTATGAAAAAGGTACCAGGGGTATCTCATGGGGCCCCCTACTGACCCCGGGCCCTCAGGCAGTGCCCGAGTATCCAAATGGTCAGTCCGCCCCTGGATTCAAGCCAGTCACGTTCCTCCACCCCAAACTCACTCATCCATGTCTTTATGGCCCTTACTTTGTGCACTGGTGCACAGTAATGTTGGAACAGGAAGGGACCATCCCCAAACTGTTCCCACACAGTTGGGAGCATGAAATTGTCCAAAATGTCTTGGTATGCTGACGCCTTAAGAGTTCCCTTCACTGCAACTAAGGGGCCAAGCCCAACCCCTGAAAAACAACCCCACACCATAATCCCCCCTCCACCAAACTTTACACTTAGCAGAATGCAGTCAGGCAAGTACCGTTCTCCTGGCAACTGCCAAACCCAGACACGTCCATCGGATTGCCAGACAGAGAAGGGTTATTTGCCACTCCAGAGAACACGTCTCCACTGCTCTAGAGTCCAGTGGCGGCATTCTTTAAACCACTGCATCCGATGCATTGCATTGCATTTGGTGATGTAAGGCTTGGATGCAGCTGCTCGGCCGTGGAAACCCATTCCATGAAGCTCTCTACGCACTTTTGTTGTACTAATCTGAAGTCCACATGAAGTTTGGAGGTCTTTAGCTATTGACTCTGCATACAGTTGGCGACTTGTGTGCACCTTGTGCTTCAGGATGCGCCGACCGCGCTCTGTTATTTTACGTGGCCTACCACTTCATGGCTGAGGTGCTGTTGTTCCCAGTTGCTTCCACTTTGTTATAATATCGCTAACAGTTGACTCTCCAACGACCTGCTAACCGCCAAAGCTAATGGCCACTATTCAGTGCTCCTACTCCTTGACCCACAGTCGACCACCCCCTCCTCCTCAAAAAACTACACTCCCTTGGCCTCAAAGATTCTGCTCTCTCCTGGCTCTCATCCTACCTGTCACAACGCTCTTTCAGCGTTACCTATAATGCTACCACCTCCCTCTCACTCCCCCTCTCTGTTGGGGTCCCTCAAGGCTCTGTCCTCGGGCCCCTTCTCTTCTCCATCTACACCTCCTCCCTTGGCCAACTCATACACTCTCACGGCTTCAACTACCACCTGTATGCCGACAACACACAAATCTATCTCTCAACCCCCCACCTCACCCCCTGGGTCTCCGCCCGAATCACACACCTGCTGAGCGACATATCAGACTGGATATCGCTCCACTTCCTTAAACGGAACCTCTCCAAAACCGAGTTTCTTGTCTTCCCCCCAGCCCGGACACCACCCCCCATTGACTTCTCTATCACATCGAACAACGCTACCATCAAACCTGCCCCGCAGGCCAGAGTACTTGGTGTCATTCTGGACTCCAACCTATCCTTCCAGCCCCAAGTCCAATCTTTAACAAACTCGTGCAGACTCCACCTCCGCAACATCGCCAAAATCCACACGTTCCTAACCCCAGAAACCACTAAACAGCTCATCCACTCCCTCATCATATCAAGACTCGACTACTGCAACTCCCTCCTCACTGGCCGGCCTTGCCGCTGGCTATCCCCGCTTCAGTCCATCCTGAATACGGCTGCCAGACTCATTCACCTTTCCAACCGCTCTGTCTCCGCCACCCCCCTCTACCAATCCCTCCACTGGCATCCGATTGCGCAACGGATCAAATTCAAAATCCTAACGCTGACGTACAAAGCTATCCACCATACTGCCCCGAACTACATCACTGACCTAATATCCAAGTACCGCCCAGCACGCACACTCCGCTCCTCACAAGACCTCCTTCTCTCTAGTTCCCTGGTCTCCTCCTCCCATGCCCGCCTCCAGGACTTCTCCAGGGTGTCACCCATCCTCTGGAACTCCCTACCCCAACCCATCAGATTATCACCTACTCTCCTCTCCTTTAGGCGCACCCTGAAAACCCATCTCTTCAGGGAAACCTACCCCACCCCCTGCTAACTTGTCGACCTCCTCCACTCTTCCTACCACTCCATCCCCCACAGCTATCTCCTCCTGTGCCACCACCCCCTCCCTCCTAGATTGTAAGCTCGAAAGAGCAGGGCTCTCGATCCCCTCATGTTTTGCATTGTATTGGTATTGTTCTGTCACATGTTCTGTCCCCCTTTGTAATGTACAGCGCTGAGCGAACTATTGGCGCTTTATAAATACTGTATAATAATAATAATAATATTTAGTAGCAAGGAAATTTCACGGATGGACTTTTTGCACAGCTGGCAACCTATCACGGTACCACGCTTGAATTCACTGAGCTCCTGAGAGCAACCCATTCTTTCACAAATGTTTTCAGAAGCATTCTGCATGCCTAGGTGCTGAGTTTTAAACACCTGTGGCCATGGAGGTGCTTGGGGCACCTGAATCTAATGATTTGGAGGGATGTCCCAATACTTTTGGCACTATAGTGTAAGTCCAATGCACTGGCAGTGCAGATTCAGTGCGGATTGAAATAGATTCCTGTCTGATTTCTGAGCAGTGCAGTCCAGTTCAGGTGTGGATTACAGGCTATTGACTTCTATGGGAATTGCTTCAGAATCCCACATGTCATTAGTTGTGAACAGGATAAAATCCTGACCTGAACTTGATCTAAACCTGACGCGTTGAACAACTGTCATTTAGCTGTGAAAACGGAGCTTCAATTCGCATGTGTGAATCCACACTTAAGGTTTTTATTAGTTCTTCCATTTCTACTCTTATTGGCCATTGCCCAAACCAGAAAATATGTCAGTATTATTATAATTTTAAATGTAAGCATATTGACATGCACAGAGGTATCATCCTATACATCCTATACAAACCTACATGTCTATGTGCAGAGCAGATCCCCTCCAGCACTATATAGAATAGAAGGAACAAACGTGTCTTGGCTGAACAAACCCAATCAAGTTTAAAGACTTCATTCCAAGCTAGGATGCCTGTTGTATGATAGTAGCTGATATATTGTGCATCCTGGGTATCATACAATTCTGAGATATCAACTAGATTAGACCTTAGTCATCACATTTCTTTGGGTTCCTAAATACTACATGCCTGAAAATTTGTAAAGCTAGTTTTGGTCAGTCTTTCTCTCTCCAATGTGTTAACAACAAAACAATACAAATACAAGTAACAAATAGATAAGGCAACAGGTAAAATTGTAACAATAATTGTAACAAGCGCCAATTGTAATAGGACAAATCTCACTGCCTTTCACATGGGCAGTGGAGTTTACTGCCCCTCTGAAAAACCTGTGGTGGATTGCTTTTCAGAAGCAATTGTGCAGCAGTTTGCAGGTGTTCAGGAGGAGATACTGCTGCCTTGTGACTGCCTGATTTTTTTGTGATTCAAAGGAGGACTTTACATTGAAATACCACACCACAACCATGTGGCAAGCATTTGGCACTCAGTTGCGCCATGAGCCCTTTGACTTAGATGGCTGTTTGGCAAGCAGCACCACTTGATAAGTTAAATTTTCAGCACCGCAAATCAAAGCTCAGGTCTTAGCTGGCCAGGGGCTAAAGAGACATTTGTGCATACCTCTCCCTGGCTAAGTAGACACCTGCAAACAGGAAGGCAAGGAGGAAGATGGCAGCCTGGGGATGTGCTAGAAGAGGAGGAAATATTCATTTTAGGTTGCTCCTCCTCTTTTAAAATAAAGAGAAACTAGGTTTTCATATCACTTTTACAGTGGCATTAACATTTACAATAAATGTAAAGCAGTATTTTTTATCTTACAAAACGTCATGATATTATATTTATCACATAACACTTAACTACATAGTTATAAATATAAATTCCATTAGGCAATAAAGAAAAGTGCTTTTTTTTAACAATATTTATATGACTATAGCAGTGACAAAAAGGTCAGTTTTCAAAGCTTACGTGTCCTGTTAGAAAAGTGTTTATAAGTGATTTTTCAGTAAGCAGAAGTAGCCAATGAAGTTACAATGTAACTTTTATTACACATATGTCCCTTAGGGCACATGGGTTTTACTGCACACATCTCACATCTGCCTAATGGCCTACTTATCGATTACTAATTACCTTGGTTAAAACAGAATTTTCCTTACTCACCAGAAAAGTTTCTTGTTCATTGAGGGACACAGGATTCAGTTATTTTGAGATGATTGGGATATACTGCCTTCTAGAGGAGGATTTGGATACTAGCAAACAAATAGTCATTAGCCAGTCATATAGAAGCCCTCCCACTCCCAGTTAGATTCAGTTTGTTTGAAAAGCAGTACGTAGGAGTAGATTAGAACACAGAGGGGTGGGACCTGTATCCCATAACAAACTCCAAGAAACAGACTTTATGAATTTACCATTCATTAAGGGACACAGGATTCAGTTAGCCCTGAGATGATTGGGATGTCCAAAAGCAGTCCAATTGAGGAGCGAAGAAAAATAAAAAACAGTACAACTATACACTAAATTAATGAAAAAACCACTAAAACTGGGAGAAGACTGCAGCTCAAAGGGCTGCCTGAAGATATTTATGCCAGAAGCTGGCTTCACATGAGGATTGATTATCTACCTGGTAATACATAAAAAAAAGTATGAACACAGGATAAGGCGGAAGCCTTCTAACTTTGCGAAACAGATGCCTGATGCCTAAAAGTTTAGATCCCATGAAGTTACTGGTGGTTGTACAGGACTGGCCACAAAAGCTTGACAAATGAATGAAAGACTAGCAATCTTTGGAATAATGAAAGAGCCTAGATTTGTCCCTTGAAGGTACTCAAGGCCAAATGCTGATCCAGGCCTTATCGGAAAAAGTTAGGATTCTTCCCATGGAGAATTTCCTAGGGTAAAATTTCGATCCTTGCATTATTGAAGCAAACCTTCCATATATGATGGTAGACCCTATAAGAGAAACATTTCCTGGATTTAACAGCATGTGAAAAGCCAAATCAGAGAGACCCCTGTCCTCTTCAACATTCATGCCAATAAAGCTAGCAAAAATGAAGCAAATGAGTAGTAAACTGTTACTTGAGATATGGGATCCTGTTGTTCTGGAAGAGCCCACAGCGTGTCTGCCAGAAGTTTGATCAGACTGGGGCACAATATTCAGTTGGGCTAGTTCAGAGCTATAAGTATCATCTGAATGCACTCCATCTTGACCATACAGAGTAGTTGAGGAAGGAGTTTCAAAGAAGAAAAAGCACAGATCAGGCTGTACTTTTCCCACAAAGTCACCAGAGCATAAATTTCTTCCACAGAGGATTTATGCATCTTGAGACAAATCTGTCATTTATTGTTAAAATTTGGAGGCCAGGAAGTCAGTTTCAGGTGTCCCCCACCTGTGACATACAGTCAGGTCCATAAATATTGGGACATTGACACAATTCTAACATTTTTGGCTCTATACACCACCACAATGGATTTGAAATGAAACGAACAAGATGTGCTTTAACTGCAGACTGTCAGCTTTAATTTGAGGGTATTTACATCCAAATCAGGTGAACGGTGTAGGAATTACAACAGTTTGCATATGTGCCTCCCACTTATTAAGGAACCAAAAGTAATGGGACAGAATAATAATCATAAATCAAACTTTCACTTTTTAATACTTGGTTGCAAATCCTTTGCAGTCAATGACAGCCTGAAGTCTGGAACGCATAGACATCACCAGACGCTGGGTTTCATCCCTGGTGATGCTCTGCCAGGCCTCTACTGCAACTGTCTTCAGTTCCTGCTTGTTCTTGGGGCATTTTCCCTTCAGTTTTGTCTTCAGCAAGTGAAATGCATTCTCAATCGGATTCAGGTCAGGTGATTGACTTGGCCATTGCATAACATTCCACTTCTTTCCCTGTTTTTGAGGCTCACCAATGGTTTACATCTTGTGGTGAACCCTCTGTATTCACTCTGGTGAAGTCTTCTCTTGATTGTTGACTTTGACACACATACACCTACCTCCTGGAGAGTGTTCTTGATCTGGCCAACTGTTGTGAAGGGTGTTTTCTTCACCAGGGAAAGAATTCTTCGGTCATCCACCACGGTTGTTTTCCGTGGTCTTCCGGGTCTTTTGGTGTTGCTGAGCTCACCGGTGCGTTCCTTCTTTTTAAGAATGTTCCAAACAGTTATTTTGGCCACGCCTAATGTTTTTGCTATCTCTCTGATGGGTTTGTTTTGTTTTTTCAGCCTAATGATGGCTTGCTTCACTGATAGTGACAGCTCTTTGGATCTCATCTAGAGAGTTGACAGCAACAGATTACAAATGCAAATAGCACACTTGAAATGAACTCTGGACCTTTTATCTGCTCATTGTAATTGGGATAATTAGGAAATAACACACATCTGGCCATGGAACGGCTGAGAAGCCAATTGTCCCATTACTTTTGGTCCCTTAATAAGTGGGAGGCACATATGCAAACTGTTGTAATTCCTACACCGTTCACCTGATTTGGATGTAAATACCCTCAAATTAAAGCTGACAGTCTGCAGTTAACCTCCTTGACGGTATTCCCGAGTGTAGCTCGGGGTAACATTTCAGTACCAAAAGCGGTAACCCCGAGCTACACTCGGGCTTACCCTGCGGCACTGCTCCGGCATGTTGTCTTCACTTACCTTACCCTGCGCTCCCACGATGTGTCCCCTGCAGCGTCCCCGGCCATCTCCTCCGGCCGATGCCGGCATCCGGCTTCTGTGTCCTGTCCCTGTGACGTCGGGACGTACGGGCGCCACCGGCGGCGGGAAATTTAAAAATTTTAAAAAATGTCATTTTTTTTTTTTTACATTTTTCATAGTAAAACATTGCTGTTTCAACCAATTTCACATACATATTGTCCCTAGTGCTTTGTCCTGTGCCCTGCCTGCATTTTGTCTGTTCTTTCTGCCTGGAAACTGAGAAATGTCCATGGCGTCCAAAAAGTGTCCCTTTAGGTCAAAAGCGGTTTAGATCAGCTAGAGAACAGCGATAGTAAATCAGAACCACTTGCAGAATTGAGTGATAATGATTCGTGGGGGAAATTCGTCATCAGACACTGAAAACGATTTTGCAACTTTGCTCAGAGATGTGCGAACTTGGCGCTACATTTCACATTTCAGTGTTTTTGGTTTGATTATATTATTGAATTAAATTTTTTATTATTTTTATATTATTTTTATGATTATTTATTAAATTATAATTTATGATTTTGTGTTTCAAATTTTATCATACCCGGGATGTTTACTAGACTCTTGTTCGGACAGATTTCAGTGAGTTTTTCCTAAAAATTACAGCCTACAATAAAAAAAATACATATTTCCATGCAAAAAAATGGTACCGCTTTCAGCACCAAAAATCTGAAATAATCATACCGCCAGGGAGGTTAAAGCACATCTTGTTCGTTTCATTTCAAATCCATTGTGGTGGTATATAGAGCCAAACATTTTAGAATTGTGTCGATGTCCCAATATTTATGGACCTGACTGTAAGTCCCGAAACACTTCTTGGTGTGTGAACCTTTCCCCCTGGGTCCTTGATGGCCATAAGCTCTAGTGGACTCCATGAAGAATTTTTTAACTTGAATGAAAACAAGGGCTTCAGATCCAAAATGAGACAAATGCCCCCTTTTGGTTTTGGAACAGTGAAAAGGTAGAGGTTCGAAAATGTTTCCACCGTTGGAACAATGCAATCATTCCTTGATTCATAAGGTCTGTAAGCACAGAATAGAGGACTGCTAGCCTGAGTACAGACACAGACAGGTTGAACAACATAAAGCGGAGTGAAAGTAGAGAGCAAAACTCTAGCTTGTGACCTTTTGAAACTACCTACAATACCCAGGCATCTGAGCTGCTGCCTCTATAGCTGCCTGCAAAGGCCAACAGATGTCCTCCCACTTTGGAAACAAAGACCTTGTCTTCAGGGTTGGAGGATTTAGAGGCTCAAGGTTTACAGCTGTAGTAGGCCTCTGCCTTAGGTATGATTTTGGAATGTGAAGCCTGGGAAAACAAAAGGAACTCTTTTTTGGCTTCAAAGCTGGGAGAAGATTTGCCATTTAATGCTTAGGCTTCTTCTGCTTGGATAAATGAGTGCCCTTACTGCCAGCGACATTCTTTATGAAGTTGTCTAATTAAGCACCAAAGCAAAGTTCACCATGAAAAGACATGCACAGCAAGTGCTTTTTACATTGCTGTTCTGCAGATGAACAGTTAAGCTAAAGAGATCCCTTGATATTCATAGGACATGAGACTCATTCAGGAGATAAGAGATAATATCAACTAAGCCGTCAACGCAATAATGTACAGTGAAAGGGAAAAGCTCTAAGCACTCTTCAATTAAAGGATAAGTGAGGACTGTAGCTGGATCCTGACATAAGCTTCGTCCATTCTCCTTAGGTTTGACAGATTGACATCACAGTAATGGCAGGTTGCACAGAGGGGGCTGCTAGCACAAACTAGAATCCACAAAGGGCTTCTAAATATTTGTCAGTGGGATCCTAAAACCATACAGCTTCTTCATTAGGTACAGCCAGTGTTTTATTAAGGTGGGATAACACCAGATCCACAGCAGGAGCAACCCACTACTTCAAAATATCCTCAACAAGTGTGTGTCTGATGAAAAGCATTTAGGAAGATCTAAATACTTCATTAGGAGTGTGCCAGTCTATGTACAGAACAGGTTAATGTAAGGAGTAAGGAGCTTTTCAGCGATCCCAGACTGGCAAAAGCACCAGTAGAAACAATAGGTTGTTCCATTTTAAAAGTGGCTTGCACAGCATCAATAAGAGCCAATATGGTATCTTTAAGTTTGGGAGCTAAATCAGTTGAGTGAGGTTCCTCAGGAACATATTTATGAGGATTTGTGAGACTCTTTGTAAGACAGTATCTCCACTGCAGAGGACCAAAGCAACAGATGATTTCAGCACAAAGAAATGCCCACTGTTACAATTAGATGGATTACTTAAAAAAACATTGTTTTCTTGTGCTGATATTGATAAATAAGTGGACATCCTTGTGAAGATCC
This sequence comes from Staurois parvus, assembly GCF_062004578.1. Classification (NCBI taxonomy): domain Eukaryota; kingdom Metazoa; phylum Chordata; class Amphibia; order Anura; family Ranidae; genus Staurois; species Staurois parvus. Next base: position 5,782,126 of record NW_028318500.1, on the reverse strand, counting down.
TATTTGCCTTCCAGCTCCTGACTTCAGTGATTTTTGAGTCAACAACCTGGAACCAAAATGCAGCACTGAAATGCAGCAAGAAAAGTCAGCGTACTTCCAATCTGCATACTTTACATATGTTTCTCTATTCATTTAAATCTCCAACAATAGCAGTGTCAGTAAAACTCAGCAGAAAGAATTCATATTTATGTTAAAAATCAAAATAACGCGGCATGGTACAAGGTAAGACTGTTTTATCATTGTATGTATTTTAGTAGCATCACAATGCGCAGCACTTTATTTTTATGTTAATTTTACTGTATATGGGAACACATATAGTGTCAGCAGCAGTATACCATTTGGTGTGATATAATACGTTGAAATTAATTGCACTGAAGTACACTGTCACATTATCATTTTGATGTTTGATGCTTTAACTGCACCACCTAGTGGCCAAATTTAAATAAGCAGTGGAATGGGTTATTATCTCCCATGGCTCTACAAAAAATGTAACAAATAAGTGTACATAAATGGAGGCCAATTTTGCCAAAACATTGAAAAATTTATGGACGGAGCACATTTTTTACTGACAACCTAAAATATGACAGAAACTAAGACAATAAATATTTAAAGGCTAAATTCACCATTAAGAAAAACTTTTTAAATGCACATATATTTGTCGAAAAAAATGTGCATTTAATATTTTTTTTACCACAACAGCCTGCAGAGCATTGTACCTATGATCAGTGGGTCACAGGTGCAGTATCAGGCTCCTGCGGACTCTTCCTTCAGCCTATTTAGGTAGAAAGCTGGAGGAAATGTCAAAGGACTACAAGTGTGCTGATCAGGGGGTGATGGTTGGGATACTTACCAGCATAACATATAAAATGTTTCTAAAGGTGAACTTAAAGTGTTACTAAACCCAGGACCCTACATGCACCCTCCCAAAAAAAAACAGTGTGCCAATTTACATCAGTGCCCCACTTACATCCTCCAGAGTGCCCCCTTACATCAGTGCCACCAGAGTGCCCCCTTACATCCTTCAGAGTATCTCCTTACTGCATCCAGAGTGCCCCCTTAGTGCCTTCTCCTTAGTGATTCCAGAGGGTCCCCTGCCATCCTCCAAAGTGCCCCCTTACTGCCTCCAGAGTGCCCCCTTAATGGCTACAGAGTGCCCCCTTTTGTGCCTCCACTCTGCCCCCCCCTAGTGCCTCTAGACTGTCCCTTCACATCCTGCAGAGTGTTTCCTTAATACTAGTGCATCTAAATTCCCCCTTACATCCTCTGGAGTGTCCCTTACATCCTTCAGGGTGCACCCTTAGTACCTTGAGAGTGCCCCCTTGCACATACCTTCCTAGGTATGTGTAATGGGTAGAAACAAAAGGCATGACTATGAGCGAGCTGTGTGTAAGGTGGCAGTTGGTGTGCCTTGTCAGGTACTGGAAGAGATAATAGAAGAGCAGTATATTAGTGGCAGAAGAAATTATATAAAATCAAACTCAGGGTTGGATGTCCATCAGTAAAGCGTATAGGTACACATGTATAGTCTCCACAGAGGCACCCTCTACTAGGGTGATCTCTTTTACAATGAGTATCTTTTTAACTGCCTTAATCCATCATTTTATACTGAGACATTGTGTAAATAGGCTTACATAAAATGACTTTTTCTACTTATGTGGATAAAAGCTATACAGGGAAACCTCTTTTAGCCTCCTCAGCCTATAGGCACAAGCCTACTGTACTTATTAGTAAATCTGGCCCTGGTACCATTAGAAGCCTACATGAATTGAATTTTAATGGTGTACTTTTTAGGTTCCTAAAGAATTGTATATGCGAGTTCCAAATGAGAGACGAGGCATATGAGATGTCTGGAAGGCAAGTATGAAGAGGAGAGTAAAGTTGGAGAGAGGAGGTCATTCAGAACAGTGGTCACACTTGGGGTAGTACCTTGAAATTTGTAAGAGTATGTTTGAAGGATCCTGGAAGGAAAGAATTTTGTAGATCATGGTTAGAACTTTGCACTGTATTGTAAATATAACTGGCAGCCAGACAAGAGGAGGAGCACTTGGGGAACAAGAGTAGACAGAGATGGAGGTGCTGGAAATGCAGGAGTATCCTATAAGTTAGAGAATGGAAAAATTAAACTAATGCTTATTTACCATTTTGAAAATTGAACTTGAACCCAACTGGCATTCAGTTTTTCTGCACTGCTTGTAAACTAAAATATTAACATTAGAACATCAATTGTATGTGAATAAGTTAATAAGTAGTTCATAAATATTTTGCCTTGCAGTATAATAGATACATATGTTGATCTTAACCTCCCTGGGGGTCTGATTATGTCAGTATTTCTGTGCTCAAAGCGGTACATTTTTTTGAATGGAAATATGTTGTTTTTTTATTGTATGCCTGTAATTTTTAGGAATAACTCACTAAAATCTGTCCGAACAAGAGTCTAGTAAACATCCCGGGTATGATAACATTTGAAACACGAAATCATGAATTATAATATAATAAATAATAATAAAAAATAATAATATATTAATAATACATCTAATTCAATAATGTAATCAAACCAAAAACACTGAAATTTGAAATATAGCGCCAAGTTCGCACATTGCTGAGCTTAGTCACAAAATCAATTTCAGTGTCTGATGAGGAATTTCCCCACAAATCATTATCACTCAATTCTGCAAGTAGTTCTGATTTACTATCGCTGTTCTCTAGTTGGTCTAAAACCGCTTTTGACCTAAAGGGAAGCTTTTTGGACGCCATGGACTTTTTTCAGTTTCCAGGCAGAAAGAACAGTAAAAATGCAGGCAGAGCACTCGGGACAAAATGTATGTGAAATGCTTTGATACAGTAATGTTATACTATGAGATTTTAGTGTATTGAGTGAATGTCACTTTTTGAATTTCCCGCCAGTTCCGCCCCCGTACGTCCCGACACTCGCAGGGAATAGAATAGGATATCGTGGGAGCGCAGGACAAGGTAAGTGCAAGAGGGAATCCCTGAGCAACGCTGCAGGGTAATCCCGAGTGTAGCTCGGGGGTTACCGCTTTGGTACTGAAAGTTAATCCCGAGCTACATTCGGGAATATTGCCAGGGAGGTTAAAGTGATACTAAACCCAGGACTCTGCATCCACTATATCTGGTCTCCCACAGTACACAGAACATGGAAATGCAATTATTTTAGTAAATAGAAACTGCAAAATACCTTTTCTCATCAGCAGTTAGAGCAGTCTTGTGACTTCAGCAGAGCACTGGTTAAAGCTTGTAGGAGGAGTTTTCTTTCTGCTCTGGGAGGATGTAAAACCCCTGACCTCTATCTGGACAGTGCTGACTGGCCCTGTGCTGATCACATGCACTCTCCCAAGGAAAAAAAAAAAAACCTCTCTAGCAATACACGCCACACTGAGCATGTGCATGTGACTATGGATTCAGTCTGTATCAGGTGGTCATTTCAACAAGAGAAGGGGCAGAGAAGACAGGATCAAACAGCCTTTTTACACAATGCAGAAGATTAACCCCTTAGGCTTCACAGTGAGTATAACAAGCATGCTTTACTGCATATACAGACTGATTTTACTGTTGTGGGTTTAGTAACACTTTAAAACATCACTTTTTAATGTGCTACAGAAAATGTACAGCATCTTTGAATAAACGCATAACAATGTAATGTTGTGCACAGAGAGAATCTACACCCAAATGTGTTATTCAATCATTGTAAAATTGCATTTGGGCTACGTCTAGCAATAGCATTTGTTTTCCCCCGTCTGTGCTCCTTTTTAGTTCCCTTTGGCACCGCTCTCTGCCAGATATCATGAAACGGGCTGTTCAAAGACAGACTGGGCAATGGTGGCCATGCTGCCAAACAACCGGCATTCCACAATATGACACTCACAGGTTACATCACAGGAAGCAGAGAAAGCAAGCCAAGCTTATCTGCAATGAAGAGCTGTCCAAGTTGTTGTGAAGAATACACAGAAATAATCAATCATAGATCACCTCCTGATATTAGAAGTACCAAAGTCACTGTAGTGCAGGAAAGGATGCTTGTGACAGCTCATCAGGGCCCATTCACACCTCTTTATTTTACTTACCCTGACAAAATGTAATGGTTATAAGACTCAGTAATGCTATGCACAGTCAAAAAATTAGAGAAACTACCTAAGATTCTGAGTTCATAATTCTAATAACCACAGGGCTACCAGCTACAGATAACAGCCCTAATAGCCAAGATTATTGCTACATTTCTATTTTTCTTGGTCAGGGCCCTTTGTTTTGGGAATGGGGTAGGGGTAATATACTGGTGAAAGCGAGTATATAGGGAGCTGACAATATTTTTTATTTTATTCTTTGTAGAATCAGCATTGGAGTACTGCCAGTAGGGAAAGTGATAAAGAAAATAGAATTTTTCCTTCTTTTTTATACTTAAAAACATGCAACATATGGGCATCAGCAGCAACTGAGAAAGATTTCTATTTGGAATAGGTGGCTACTTGGCACAGATAGAATAATAAAAGTTAGATCAAAAGTGTTGTTGGTAAATAGGGATGGGCTTGATGTTCGAATCGAATGTATGTTCAACTCGAACATTGGCCGTTCGTGTGATCGCTGAACACATGAACGGTAAGACCGTTTGGCAGGCTATTTCGCCTGCCGCACCCCACAATGCACTGCGCTCTCACAGTGCATCATGATTGGCCAAAGCAATGCACATGGACAAAGGTGCGGTGCAATGCTTTGTCCAATTGCAGCACAACTGGGTGGAGCTAGTGGTGACGTCACTGCAAGCTTCGCCCAGTTGTTTACATCTGACCAGCAAATGTCAGATAGCAGCGAGCACTCGGTAGGTGCGGACGGGCAGCATCAGGGTGCCCCTTATTTAACCACCTTCCACCTGCCATATAGTACAATGACGGGCGCAAGGTGGTTCTCTTGTTCTGATAGGATGTCATATGACGTCTTTCCATTCTCACTGCGCATGCGCGGCTCAGGGCGACTGCCGGTGCGCTGTGTCCCTCGAACACAGCGGATCACGGAAAGAACCAAAGATGTCGGCTCAGTCATGTGATCAGCTGTGTCCAATCACAGCTGATCACATGTAAACACGGAAATGCCGGTTATCAGCATTTCTCTCCTCTTGAGCTGTCATGCTGACAGCGCGAGAAGTGAGGAGAGCCGGTAATCGGCTTTCCTCAGAGGGGACATGTACACTGATCATCAGGACAAAAAAAATTATGCTTTATTACACATTAATGATTGACACACGGGCAATCGCCCTGGTTTACCATCACCCCAGTATGAGACAATACACACAGACCTTAAACCATTAAAATCACACCAAGACCGGTCTAGATATATGTGCTGCAAAGGCTATGACCACCATAGTCTAAAGCATTTGCAGCACCGCACATTGGTTACACTCCCTGAAGGAGGTATTTTCAAAAAATTATACCATAGGTATGTAATATCACATGCTATATATATAAGCATATATTGTTACCATATAGGTTACACTCCGTGAAGGAGATTTTTCCAAAAATTGTACCATAGGTATATAATATCACATGCAAGCAAAAAAGACAGATACAGTTACTATCTGGAGAGAAGCATAACCCTAAGCCTATAAAAGCAATATGGGTAAAACATTGAATGAAAAGGGGGGGATAACCCCAATGATATAGTGATGGATTCATGCAGTACAACCCTATAAAGGCACAAGTGGTTGGGGCCCATTTATCTGTAATATACGTGAATAGTTGCAAGGATTCTTATAGCTGAAAGAGTCTTGATGGAGAGATAGATGCAAATAGCAGAGGCCTGCTTTAAATGGTTTCTTCACCACAACATGTGGTATGCAAACCACTTTGATATTTGAAACAAGATAAGGCCCAGTAGGTCTTCCGCCTGTTGCAATATATGTAGTATGCCTTGTTTCTATATAAAGCACCATAATGACCCCATCCTGTAATAAGACAAACGATATAAGGATAGTCACTGTGAGAGCTCTCACTCTATTGTATATATAATATCATATAAGTCGCAAGGAGCCTTTTTCAAATGTCCTGTAACAATCCACTCACCACCTGTGCAATGGGTAGTAGAAAAGAGAAAGATCCTTCATAGGTACTGCCGTGTTGATCCAGGGAACTACCGCTTACATCAGCCGACATTTCGCGGGTTCCGACCTCTCCATGGCGCCTGTACAGCTTTTGCATAACTCATGGCATGTGAAAATGGCTGCCTCCCTGTAGGTCGGCGTGCATATCGCCAGTGTGCATGACCGGAAGTGACGTATCTGACGTATGACGTCAAGTTTAAGGGGATCCCCCTGGCATGATATTTAAAGGCATTTTTCTTTTTTTTCTTTTTTTTTTACTTTAAGCAATGAAAAATGACTGCCTTTAAAAACGGTACTTTTTGAAAAATATTTTCCTTGATTCATACCCATGAGGGCAGTACCCAAGTCCCCATACCCCTTTTATGGACAATAACTTGCATATAAGCCTTCAAAATGGGCACTTTTGAATTTACAAGTTCGAGTCCCATAGACTTGCATTGAGTTCGAAGTTCGAAGTCGAACATTCATTAGGTTTGAATGTTCGACCGCGAACACGAGGGTGTTTAGCCCATCACTACTGGTAAATAAGTACTAGATCAACTCTATAAAAGGAGGGTTGAAAACGGCTATATACCCAGATCTGATTCAGGTTCCTTGCCATTGTCGTTGTCAGTTTCACTGCACTGCCCACTCTTATCCCCATGTTCATGTGGTGTACTATGCCTTTCATGCTGATGTGCATGGTGAGCTTCAACTTACAGTACATACTCATTAGATGGGAGAACAAGCAGAAGTTGTTGCTGGGGACAGAGAGTATGCCTTCAAGAAGGATGTGGACGAAAGAAGTAACTGTCTTGTCTTGGAGCTCATCCTGACCATTTGTGATTGTGTAACCATTTTCTCCCATTATGATACACTATCACTGTCAGCTACTGGAATACAATATAATCTATGAAATAATGGTGCTTTCCCATGTATGCACCTCCAGATGTTGGTAGTGGAGTGCGTTTATTTACATCAGGGGGCATGGCACATTACCAAATATTTTATTCTATAGCACAGCAACAGCCTTGTCAGAGAAATTGTGATTTCTCTAAGTTTCCAAAAAAGATCTTCAATCTAAGAAATAATACAGAACAGACTGCACCACCAACATCTTGGCCAGCCAAGTAAGTAGTCAGTAGACCCACAGCTGACAGGGCACATGGTTCAGTTTGATGTAATGACTGAATGGATGGAAGGCTGGTAACAGCAGGGTTGAGGAAAAGTACGTTCTTGCTGCTGAGGATGTATAAGTGAGGAGCTGCCATGATTCTTTGTCCCTTCCTCTGTTTTATACGCAAATAACAGCAAAAAAGAAGCACTAGCAGCAGGTATGGATGAAGAAGATAATGTAGTCTGCAAACAGTAGACATGTGTAGTTTGTTTCATTCTGAGCAGAAATTTGGACAAATGTTTCATTATTCAGAGATTCGGATGTAACCGAATTTCCAAACTACAATAGTAACGAATTTCAATGATTCCAAAATAACGAAACAAAATTAAGTCCAAAATTCGACTCGAATTCAAAAACGAAATAAAATTCGAATTAGAAAACAAAAATAGCATAAAATATAGTAGAATAGAAAATAAAAGATTAGAAGAGAAAAGAATAAAGTAAAACAGAACGGAACAGAATAGCTTATAAAAGAAATAGAGAATAGGAAAGAATAGAATAGCAAAAACAATAGAATAGAATGAATATAACCACCTTCTCAAATTCAAACAAAATAGCTTAGAATAGAATAGAATAGAGCAGAAAAGAAAAGAATAGAATAGAATATAATGGAAAGAATATAACCATCTTCTGAAATTCAAATTTCAAACAGAATAGCTTAGAATCCAATAGAATAGCATAGAATAGAATATAAAAGAACAGAATAGAATAAAAAAGAATAGAAAATAAAAGAATAGAATAACATAAAAAAATAGAATACAATAGAATAAAATACAATAAAATAGAATTAATATAACCATCTTCCAAAATTCAAATAGAATAGAAAAGAATAAAATAGAAAAAAAAGAATAGACTAGAACAGAAAAACAATATAATAGAAAGAATATAACTGTCTTCCAAAATTTTAATTTTGAATTGAATAGATTATAATAGAATAGAGAAGAATAGAAAAAAATAGAATAGAAAATAACAGAAAAGAAAAGAATAGAATGGAATAGAAAGAATATAACCGTCTACTGAAATTCAAATATTGTATTTCCAATACAATACATTTTAATAGAATAGATTAGAATAGAAAAGAACAGAATAGAATAGAAAATAAAATAATTGAATACAAAAGAATATAATAGAAAAAAAAAACAATAGAATATAATAGAAAAAAATAGAAAGAATATAACTGTCTTTCAGAAATCGAATTTCTAATAGAATAAATTTAAATGCTGATTAGAATTTTTTGAATTCGGTCAAACTGAATTCAATTCCACTGAATTCGTAAAATTTTAATTTGAATAAATGAAACAAATTCCAAAAATGAATTTGAGGAATTTAACTAAATAAAACTGTTCAAATAATGAATCAAAACGAAACAATTTTTTTCATTCTGCACATATCTAGTAAATGGTGACTGGAAAGATGAAGAAGAGTAGGATGGGTTAGTTGATTTAGGCTACCGTGCTCTCCAACAGGGGATTGTGATGATGCTTCAGTGTATTAGCTTCTAAAATTGCCACTGGATGGTCATGTTTAAAATATAAAACATCAAAATAGTGTAAATAAAAATAAAAAAAAAATCAATATTCAGTGAAGAATTTATACCAAAAAAAACCTTAAAAATTAAAAAACAATTATAAATTATATCACATAAATAAATCCCACTCCAAATAAATAAAGTGAAAAATAAAATGGAAAAAGTCCTTTATTGATTTGGAGTGGGATTTATTTATGTGATATAATTTATAATATTTTTTTGAATTTTTAATTTTTTTCAGCTATAAGTTCTTCACTGAATATTGATTTTATTTTTATCTTTAGTTGCGTTGTTCTGATGTTTTATATTTTATTTTTTGGGTGTTTTACACTAATGAGGAGCAGCATTTATTTAGTAAATATTTAGTAATTATTTCACGTTTTTTTGGCGCTGGCGATTTTTTATATATAGGATGGTCATGTTTGCTTTCATAGATTGTTCAAGACAACAACTCTATCCTCAAATGATGTCACAAAATACTAAGAGGCTAGAGATCCCTGTGTAATACCACTGTCGCATCCCAAACTCAGGGCTTTCCCTGACTCCGATGCCTTAAAATGAAGAGTCAAGAATATATCAATTGTGCCAAAGCTTCCTATTATAAAGGAAACATTGCCTCAGGATAATCTTTCTCATTACATTACAAACCTTTTATATATCTTGTCTTCCCCTGCAACTAGAATTTGTTATGATATTGGAAAGCCTTGAGCTGATATCATTGTTAGTCAGCAACAAAAATAAATAATAAGTTGTATATAATGTAAGAAAAAGAAAAGAACCCTTAGCTAGTTACTGTTTTTTTGCATGGATGTCTTCTAAAACATGGTTTAAGCCATTATATTATCGTTATTATAATATCATCATGTAAGCCATTATAATAGAGACAGTCATAATTAAGGACTATGTGAACTTTTAAGAAGTACATCATTTTCAGCCACCTTCTACTCCTATATATATATAACCCCCCTCTGCCTCTCCCTCCACTGGCTCCCCATTGCCCAACGCATTAAATTCAAACTGCTCACTCTGACCTATAAAGCCATTCACAACACTGCCCCTAACTACCTCACCGACCTGATTCCCAGATACCACCCTACCCGTACCCTTCGCTCTTCACAGGACCTCCTTCTATCTTGCTCCCTGGTCTCCTCCTCCCACGCACGACTGCAAGACTTCTCCAGGTCCTCCCCCATCCTCTGGAACTCACTACCCCAACCCATCAGACTGTCACCTTCCCTCCTCACCTTCAGGCGCTCCCTGAAAACCCACCTCTTCAGGGAAGCCTACCCCACCCTCACCTAACAGCCGCTGCCCTTCCCTCCTCCTTCCACTCCATCCCCCACAGCCATTTCCTCCTGTACCTCTACCCCCTCCCTCCTAGATTGTAAGCTCAAAAGAGTAGGGCCCTCTTACCCCTTGTGTGCTGTTTGATGTTACTGTACTGTTTCATGTATTGTCCCCCCTCTATTGTACAGCGCTGAGCAAACCCTTTGGCGCTATATAAACTCGATAAATAAATAAATAAATAAATAAATATATACATATATGTATATATATATAGTCAAAAGTATTGGGATGCCTGCCTTTACACGCACATGAATTTTAATGGCATTCCAGTCTTAGTCCGTAGGGTTCAATATTGAGTTGGTCCACCCTTTGCAGCTATAACAGCTTCAACTCTTCTGGGAAGGCTGTCCACAAGGTTTAGGAGTGTGTCTATGGGAATGTTTGACCATTTTTCCAGAAGCGCATATTTGTGAGGTCAGGCAGTGATATCGGAGGAGAAGGCCTGGCTCACAGTCTCTACTCTAATTCATCCCAAAGGTGTTCTATCGGGTTGAGGTCAGGCCTCTGTGCAGGCCAGTCAAGTTCCTCCACCCCAAACTCACTCATCCATGTCTTTATGAACCTTGCTTTGTGCACTGGTGTGCAGTCATGTTGGAACAGGAAGGGGCCATCCCCAAACTGTTCCCACAAAGTTGGGAGCATGAAATTGTCTAAAATGTCTTGGTATGCTGATGCCTTAAGCGTTCCCTTCACTGGAACTAAGGGGCCAAGCCCAACCCCTGAAAAACAACCCCACACCAAATCCCCCCTCCACCAAACTTTACACTTGGCACAATGCAGTCAGGCAAGTACCGTTCTCCTGGCAACCACCAAACTCAGACACCTCCATCAGATTTACAGACAGAGAAGCGTGATTGGTCACGCCAGAGAACATGTCTCCATTGCTCTAGAGTCCAGTGGCGGCGTGCTTTACGCCACTGCATCCAACGCTTTGGTTTGCACTTGGTGATGTAAGGCTTGGATGCAGCCATTGGAAACCCATTTCAGGGAGCTCTCTACACACTGTTGTTGTGCTAATCTGAAGGCCACACGAAGTTTGTAATGTCTTTAGCTATTGACTCTCCAGATAGTTGGCGACTTCTGCGCACTGTGCGCTTCAGCATGCGCTGACCCCACTCTGTCATTTTACATGGCCTACCACTTCATGGCTGAGTTGCTGGTTTGTTCCCAGTTGCTTCCACTTTGTTATAATAGCACTAACAGTTGATCGTGGAATAATTAGTAGCAAGGATATTTCACAGATGGACTTATTGCACAGGTGGCAACCTATCACGGTACCACGCTTGAATTCACTGAGCTCCTGAGAGCGACCCATTCTTTCACAAATGTTTGCAGTCTGCATGCCTAGGGGCTTAATTTTATACCCCTATGACCATGGAGGTGATTGGAACACCAGAATCCAGTCTGCATGCCTAGGGGCTTAATTTTATACCCCTATGGCCATGGAGGTGATTGGAACACCTGAATCCAATGATTTGGAGGGGTGTCCCAATACTTTTGGCAATATAGTATATATATATATATATATACTGTATATAAATATATATATATATATACTGCATATAAATATATATATATATATATATATATATATATATATATATATATGCCTTTGCTTCAGATGGAACTTGGTGAAACTCAGTTCCACCACCTCCGGCTCAGGCGCTCTGCTCCCTGCTCACTACTGTCACAATTCCAGCTTCTGTGTTTACAAGTGACAGTGTGCCTCCAAATGGCTCCCACAGATCTGATCTCCTGAGTGGCTCCCACTGAATGCAGGGTGGGGACAACGGAGATGCAGGTGCCCAGAGTGCAGTGCAGATGCTGACACCACCACTGGATGATCTTCCTGAGTGAGAAAAGTGGAGTGTGTAGGGAGGTAATAGAGCCGTCTGGGTACTTCAGCTTAATACTCCAACAAAAGTAAGACATATGGAAGATGGTGCAGCTTTTAAGGTTGGGGGGAAGATGGGGGCAGTGGAGGGGGGTTGCACCCCCAAACTCTGCATTCTGTGTATTAGCCCCCCAAACTCTGCACTCTGTATGTACTGCACTCCTGATATTTAATGCCCCTTTAAGACCCTCCTACTGTTAGTGAAATTTGACCACACCCACTATTTGATATGGTTTGGAGGGTGTGTGGAGGGGATAGGGTATTGTGGGGTTGTGGGTGAGTTCCTGCAACTATTTTCAGAGAGAGAGAGAAAAGAAAAAAAAAAAATATATATATATATATATATATATTGAAAGTAATAATATTCTTTGATATGGCTGTGTGGCTTTAAATGTATAGAACAAAAGCCCCGTCTTTACACTAAATTTATTCAAATAGTTTAATTAGGTCTTTTACACTAAATGCTTGGACTGAGACTAAGTTCACACTTGTATGTCTGATTTTAATGGGGTTTCTTTTTTACATTTTAATGTTTTTTTACTGCATTTGTCATTCCTTTTTTGTGCATTTTCATTAATTTTTCATGCACCTTCATTGAAGTCTAGGAGGCCAAAAACGCATCAAAAGAAGAGCCTGTCATACAGAAGTGCAATGCATAGGTATAAACAGGCCTCCTAGAAAATAATGGGATTCCTCTTATGCATATTTGCCTAATGGACTAGGCATAAAATAATCACACAATTGTGAGCAGGGACATAGTGTTGGGGAATTTTTGTATTAAGTTATATCTATCTTTTACTCTGCCTGTCTATATACATTTTAAATACTTCATGTAATATATGTTTCAGCAAACTGGGATCTGAACTGTATATAATATTCTCCTATTAAACTTAGCTACTGTATATTTTTGCTTTTGTGCGGTAAAATATAGTTAATTATGTAGACGTACTGCCCCCTAGGGCTTGTAAAACAATACGACATGGCCCTGTCTTTTCTTTACCATATTTCCATGAGAGCACAGGCTGCTTTCCTCCTAATGCCTACTAACGGATGACTGAGCTTCCCCTTCAGAATGGGGACAGCTCCTGCATTAAGAGCCTGGGCAGCGTCTGCTTGGAGACAAAAATGCAAAGTTTCCAGAATCAGCTCCTGTATTTCATCATGCTCTGACTCCAGCTTGCTCACCAGCTGGGCTATTAAACTGGCATCAACAAGAGCGGTTGCACCTGTAAAGACAGAAGACAGGAATACCTTTATTTAAAATCTATAACTCTGTATATTCTAAAAAAAAAAAAAAATTATATAGATATACAGGGGAAACTCGAAAAATTAGAATATTGTGCAAAAGTTCATTTATTTCAGTAATGCAACTTAAAAGGTGAAACTAATATATGAGATAGACTCATTACATGCAACGCAAGATAGTTCAGGCTGTGATTTGTCATAATTGTGATGATTATGGCTTACAGCTCATGAAAAGCCCAAATCCACAATCTCAGAAAATTAGAATATTACATGCAATCAATAAAACAAGGATTGTACATAGAACAATATCGGACCTCTGAAAAGTATAAGCATGCATATGTACTCAGTACTTGGTTTGGGCCCCTTTTGTAGCAATTACTGCCTCAGTGCGGCGTGGCATGGAAGCTATCAGTCTGTGGCACTGCTGAGGTGTTATGGAAGACCAGGATGCTTCAATAGCAGCCTTCCTCTCTTCTGCATTGTTCGGTCTCATGTCTCTCATCTTTCTCTTGGCAATGCACCATAGATTCTCTATGGGGTTCAGGTCAGGCGAGTTTGCTGGCCAATCAAGCACAGTAATCCCATGGTCATTGAACCAGGTTTTGGTGCTTTTGGCAGTGTGGGCAGGTGCCAAGTCCTGCTGGAAAATGAAGTCCGCATCCCCACAAAGCTCATCTGTTGAAGGAAGCATGAAGTGCTCCAAAATCTCCTGGTAGACTGCTGCGTTGACCCTGGACTTAATTAATCACAGTGGACAAACACCAGCAGGTGACATGACTCCCCAAATCAACACAGATTGTGGAAACTTCACACTGGACTTCAAGCATCTTGCAGTGTGTGCCTTTTCATTCTTCCTCCATACTCTGGGTCCTTGGTTTCCAAATGAGATGCAATAGTTACTCTCATCAGAAAACAGGACTTTGGACCACTGAGCAACAGACAGGTCTGTTTTTCTTTAGCCCAGGTAAGACGCTTCTGACGTTGTTTGTTGTTCAGGAGTGGCTTGACAAGAGGAATACGACATTTGAAGCCTAGAATATTGCACCTTTTCACAATATTCTAATTTTCTGAGATTGTGGATTTGGGGTTTTCATGAGCTGTAAGCCATAATCATCACAATTATGACAAATCAATGTTTAATGTTGCTGTTATGTGTGGACTCTTCTCTGCACATTGTAGCTAAGCAATTCTAAACCAGGAAGAAACAAGACAGCTTTCAAGATGCAGCAAGAGTTGAACCCATACTGCTGCTGCTGTATAACAAATGACATCCCCTCAGCTCCATCTTTTGACCTGCTGCTCTGCCCTTATCTCAATCTTTTTACCGCAGAGAAAATCCTTGAAATAATTTTCAGGTCTCAGGAAACCCTTGATAAAACCAATTTATTGGTGGTCAGTGAGCAAATGGACCCTTACATTGGTGGTCAGTGGGAAGAACGTCCCCCTTACAGTGGTGGCTAAAATGCCACTGTTACAGATAGCTAAAAAGACCAGTGGGTTCAAGCAGGTGGCTCTGCCATGTGGCACCAGACATGGAACTATGCAGGCACCATCAAATGGGAAGTCAATCAGCCACAGCTTAAGGAACCCCTAGCAACGTCTGGAGGAACTCTAGAGTCCAGCAGAACCCTGGCTGAGAATGGATGACTTAGAGTGAGTCTGTGGTTTGCCCATGGGGCACCAGGTGCTTTTTGATGTCACCTCCAACAGCTACATATACTAATCTTCCTTTTGCTCCCCACCAATTTATTTGGGCTGCAGCTCAACTTTCAGTTTGCTCATGGCTGAGGAATCTATCCCCACCATTATGTGACAGCACTGACGCCTGTGTGGCCCAAGAATAAAGCAGCTGCAGTGTCACCCAAAAAGAGGTGGCAGGTAATCTTCGAAGGCTTTTTATTAATATTCAAACTCCAGTGGACAATAAAGGTAAACATGTATTATTGTCACTGGATATGACAAAAGCATAAAATTCCATAACGCAGGAATATCTCTAGTCGATGCTTGAGAGATTTGGGTTTGGGTGCCTATTTATTGCCTGCGTGAAATTTTTGTATTATGACCCACAAGTGGCTATACGGGAGGGGGGTTGACTCTCTTCCACCTTTAGGTTGGGAAGGGGCACCTGACAGGGCTGCCCCCTTTCTCCATTATTATTTGCTTTAGCAATGGAGCCTTTGAATAGATCTCATGAGGAAATAGATGGATTCACAGTCCCATCCAAGAAAAAATTATGCTTTACGCTGACAATATGCTTTTGCTCTTGGGCAACACTGGATCATCACTTAGAGTGGCAATGGAAATAATCTCCTGATTTGGCCAGTGTTCAAGTTTAACCATGAACTGGACTAAGTATGCTCTCTTGCCTCTGAATGGGATAGTGGAACCCAATGTCTCCCTTGTTGTCCGGTCCAGATAACGTCACGTCATACTTTAAATAACTTGGTATAATTGTTACTGCAAATCCCCTAGATCACAGCTGATTGAACGTAATACTTCTGTTGTCTCCTTTTAGCAGTAAAATTAAACTTTGGAAAAAATTAATTTTTTCTTTGATTGGTAGGACCAACCTTATTAAAATGATTTTAATGCCTACTGTATCTTTTACATACTACTCCAGCAGCATTTCCATTGAAGGTATTTTGCTCAATTGACACTACATTCGCTATGGTGGGATAAAACACCTAGGAACACGTGCAACGTTCTAAGGATGAGGGAAGCATGGCTCTTCCAAATCCTTGGATATATTATATGGTAGCCTAGCTGCAACATATAATTAGAGGAATGGCATTATTACCAACTATGCCTAATAACATATTAGATCACGCTCTTGCAGTAATATTACTTTTTGTTACCTCTAAAACTCTGACAGCAGGGTTGGAGTTCTTATCTTTGTGTAGATAAAATAAAGGTATCCTACATATAGACTTATGATCAAAATATGGGAGAAATTAAAGCAAGCAGAGTTTCTGGCTTTACTCTATATAGTCCAGTAGGATCAAATTATATATATCCGGAGTTAGCCAAGTTGCAATACAGCAGTAAATGAAGTGTCACTCACCTGCATCACATCTTTGATGCAGGTGAGCTTGTACCTTTTTCTATGCTTCAAATAAAATGTAATCTCCCAGATAGTATGTATTTTTATAATCTACAAATTTAAACATGTTATTATATCTCAAGGTCCATCTATACCTTGGCATATTTCCCCCACGCCCATTTTTATCTTAATGCAGAATACCACTACAATGAAGGGTTTTATATCCAGGTACTGTATTCTGCATTACTCCTGAAAGAATATTTGGAAGAACATCCATGTAGTGCTATGGTAAAATAATGGGAGATGTGGGCAGTATAGGGCCAGAACAGTGAGAGGAGGCTTTGCAGTCTGTACATATGTGCTCTTTGAGTATGTCTCAGAGGCTCTTACAATTATATATAATACTACGGGTATATTACACTCCAGCTAAGTTAAACATTATGTGCCTACGCCAGGAACCCACTTGCACTAGATGTTGCAGGGAGTATGGAGATTTGCTACACATGCTCTGGCGATGTACAAAGCTATATAGATAAACAATATTAATGGTACATTTAAAACCAATATTGAATTAGATTCCGAACAATGCTTATTAGGTATCCTCAGTGCTGTAGTTCCACAGTTATCTACTAGAGAGGCACTTTCCAGCACACTATTCCAGGTTTGTAAACTTATATTGAAATACTGAAAAAGGGAACATGCCCTGATCTAAGAAAAGTGGATACGCACTATGGGTATTATTTTGAGATATGACCATTTTAATTTTTCAACACTGTGGTTGCCTCGATAATTCAGAAAGAATATGGGGGGATGGTTGAATACTCCTGAATTAGTACCACTTTACATAATGCTGTACAGACAACTATAACCTTGGTAAGATTGGTTTTGTTAGAGTCATATATTTATACCAGTGACATGTGCCTTTAAGTTATATAAACAATATATACTGGTGTGATGCTTGTTTGGACAAAGGTATGCTCTGGAAAGTTGAAAACTCTGGAAAAGAGGAAGTTTATAAACTTTGTTATTTTATCATTTCTAATAAACTTTGATTTAAAAAAATAAAAATGGTATGAAGTTTAGGGGGCCTCAACTGCGGCCCCCAATGTCACCAAAAGTTTACACATAATTTCAGTATATGATGAGACTGGAGACAACAACAGTATATGATGAGACTGGAAGAATGCTGTAGCTTTTACAAAACTGGGGAACCCACTGCTGCTTATAGTGTTTATAATTGTTCATTTTTTTCTTGTTGGTTTCTTTCTTTTTTGGTGTTGAGACATCACAATCTGTTTATATTAGAGGGACTTAATGTGAGGGCAATAAAGGAATAACAGAGAGAAAAAAAGAAGTGGAGTGAGTGACTATACCCAAAAGTACCAGGCATATTTCTTTGTTCCTGGAGAGTTGGCATAAAGTGTGCAAAGCACAGGTTTACGTTAAGCCATCTGATCAGCACAGTACATTGTAGTTTTTGAGGGTATCAGATGTTTGAGACCTGCAGATTTGCAATAAAAAATGCTATTGTTAGTAAAAACATTGTGTGTAAAGGTGTTAAATGTCTGAATTTAGTCATTTTAACAGCTCCCCAATTCAAATGGTCAGCCCAACCAAAACTGATTTTTCAGTTTCTTTGTCTCCTTTGGTCTGGTTTCGTTTCTTTAAAAAGAAGAAACGCACCGGTGAGCTCAGCAACACCAAAAGACCCGGAAAACCACGGAAAACAACTGTGTTGGATGACCGAAGAATTCTTTCCCTGGTGAAGAAAACACCCTTCACAACAGTTGGCCAGATCAAGAACACTCTCCAGGAGGTAGGTGTATGTGTGTCAAAGTCAACAATCAAGAGAAGACTTCACCAGAGTGAATACAGAGGGTTCACCACAAGATGTAAACCATTGGTGAGCCTCAAAAACAGGAAGGCCAGATTAGAGTTTGCCAAACGACATCTAAAAAAGCCTTCACAGTTCTGGAACAACATCCTATGGACAGATGAGACCAAGTTCAACTTGTACCAGAGTGATGGGAAGAGAAGAGTATGGAGAAGGAAAGGAACTGCTCATGATCCTAAGCATACCACCTCATCAGTGAAGCATGGTGGTGGTAGTGTCATGGCGTGGGCACGTATGGCTGCCAATGGAACTGGTTCTCTTGTATTTATTGATGATGTGACTGCTGACAAAAGCAGCAGGATGAATTCTGAAGTGTTTCGGGCAATATTATCTGCTCATATTCAGCCAAATGCTTCAGAGCTCATTGGACGCCGCTTCACAGTGAAGATGAACAATGACCCAAAGCATACTGCAAAAGCAACCAAAGAGTTTTTTAAGGGAAAGAAGTGGAATGTTATGCAATGGCCAAGTCAGTCACCTGACCTGAATCCGATTGAGCATGCATTTCACTTGCTGAAGACAAAACTTAAGGGAAAATGCCCCAAGAACAAGCAGCAACTAAAGACAGTTGCAGTAGAGGCCTGGCAGAGCATCACCAGGGATGAAACCCAGTGTCTGGTGATGTCTATGCATTCCAGACTTCAGGCTGTAATTGACTGCAAAGGATTTGCAACCAAGTATTAAAAAGTGAAAGTTTGATTTTTTATTATTATTCTGTCTCATTACTTTTGGTCCCTTAACAAGTGGGAGGCACATATGCAAACTGTTGTAATTCCTACACCGTTCACCTGATTTGGAAATACCCTCAAATTAAAGCTGACAGTCTGCAGTTAAAGCACATCTTGTTCGTTTCATTTCAAATCCATTGTGGTGGTGTATAGAGCCAAAAATGATAGAATTGTGTCGATGTCCCACTATTTATGGACCTGACTGTGTATATGTATATATATAAAAATGAGGGTTCTTCAAAAAGTTGGCATACTCTTTAAAAGAAGGGAAAAAAAAAAAAAATATATATATATATATACACTATATTGCCAAAAGTATTGGGCCGCCTGCCTTTACACACACATTAACTTTAAATGCATCCCAGTCTTAGTCCGTAGGGTTCAATATTGAGTTGGCCCGCCCCTTGAAGCTATAACAGCTTCAACTCTTCTGGGAAGGCTGTCCATAAGCTTTAGGAGTGTGTCTATGGGAATATTTGACCATTCCCCCAGAAGCGCATTTGTGAGGTCAGGCACTGATGTCGGACAAAAAGGCCTGGCTTGCAGTCTCTGCTTAAATTCATCCCAAAGGTGTTCTATCAGGTTGAGGTCAGGACTCTGTGCAGGCCAGTAAAGTTCCTCCACCCCAAACTCGCTCATCCATGTCTTCATGGACCTTGCTTTGTGCACTGGTGCGCAGTCATGTTGGAACAGGAAGGGGCCATCCCCAAATTTTTCCCACGAAAATCAAAATGTCTTGGTATGCTGACGCCTTAAGAGTTCCCCTCACTGGAACTAAGGGGCAAGCCCAACCCCTGAAGAACAACCCCACACCATAATCCTCCCTCCAACAAACTTTACACTTGGCACAATGCAGTCAGGCAAGTATCGTACTCCTGGCAACGCCAAACCCAGACACTTCCATCGGATTGCCAGAGAAGTATGATTCATCATTCCAGGGAACAAGTCTCCATTGCTCTAGAGTCCCGTCTGTGATCCTGACTGCTTTAATATTTAGAATCTCTGACCCAAAAGCAGATGCAGATTACTTAGGATTGATTTTGCAGATCCTCCATTCAGGTTCTGTCATCAGTTTTATTTATAAATGGATGGAAACTGAAGCAATGCATAAAACAGCAGGACTGGTTTCCTGCTGATTCTTACAAAAGTCATTCTGTCAGGAGGTCCCCTCTGTGTTACTACATAAAGACAGGCTTGTATATAATGCTTGCACAGCATGCTTGCATGGACTGTGTTACTGCTCAAAGCAAGGAGACCCATGAAGATACTAACTTTTTGGAGGGGCAGAAGAAAAGCAAACTCCACGCTAAACAGATAAGTCAAAGAGGATCTGAAACCAATGGAACCATGATAGGCAAGCAAATATCTATAAAGCCACCTAAATGTCAGATGGGGCTCACAACATTGCATTATGTAATGTACGTAGTGGTATGAAGCAGGAGCTCATTGTTATGTTAAAGTAGAAAATCATGACTAGAGTATCAAACAAAGTTTATTTAAATCTGAGATACAGTGTTGTGCAGGGAAAAAAGTGCTAATTAATTTGTGGACTCAGGCATATCGACCCACATTGTTCCTCCACATAACACCAAACGTGTGGGAGGCTCTTTTGTCTGACATTCCAAAGCAAACTTTTAAATTAATCTTGCACATTTTTAGTTTAATGAAGTAAACCATTTGCAAAACATGGATAACTCCTTTACCTATCTTTAGTAAAGTAAAGGCTATCAAAACATTAACAATAACATATAAAGCCTTTTATAACTCTGCCCCAAATTACATCACCAATCTTGTCTCCAAATATCACCCAAACCGTATTCTCCGCTCCTCGCATGACCTCCTGCTCTCTAGCTCCCTTGTCTCTTCCTACCATGCTTGTCTCCAGGACTTCTCCCTGGCTTCCCCCATCCTCTGGAATTCTCTACCCCAATTTATCAGACTATCGCCTACTCTGCTCACTTTTAGGCGATCTCTGAAAACCTATCTCTTCAGGGAAACCTATCCTGCCCTCAGCTAATAATGGAATCTTCTACTCTTCCTACCAGTCCATCCCCCACAGTTACTACCTTTTGTACCACTAGCCCCTCCCTCCTAGATTGTAAGCTCCGAGGAGCAGGGTCCTCCTATCACTCTTGTATTGAATTGTATTGTTGCTGTATTGTCTCCCATTATATTGTAAAGCGCTGAGCAAACTGTTGGCGCTATATAAATCCTGTATAATAATAATAAAGGCTCTATAGACTTTAAGTAATTTTGAAAAGAGTAAAGGAGGGTTACAAACCCTCTCAATACGTTTTCTATCTGTGTTCCTATTGGAGAGATTATCCTTCACTTCCAGCCCAATAGCTAAAATTGGAAAATGAGAGGAAATCCCCCCAAAGTGAAGGAATCCTTGCTGGTCACCAGAACTGGTATCCCTATTGGAAGTCCCCCCTCCCATTCCTGTTCTGGTGACCACCTAAAAATTTGGGATTTTCTTTCACTTTGGTGATATCAGTAAACAGGACAAAGATGGAGGGTGAACTCCCTAACTGAGGTACAGACAGAGTTAATTCCGTTAAGCAAAATATTTTTCAGCAATGAAAACAAAATGAATATCAATTTGAATGTTTGTTAATTGACAAAAATTGACAAAAAATGACAAAAATCAATTGCAATTTCCGTCAACGAATGAAAATAGAACAAAAATGTAAGGGTGGGATGGTTCTTGTGACAAAACTTGGTTTTACTTATGAAGATGTTATATAATGGCTAAATCTGTGTCTGTAGTTTGTTCCAACCAAAATACCATAAATAATAACATATTATTAGATCTTCTTTACTCCCGGAGTATATAATGAGTTTGGAGATTCTAGAGAAATGCTTCAGAAATGCATTACAATTTAACTAAACCAATTAGATTTTAGTCTACTAAAAGATGACTATAACTAAAACAATTCGGATGACTAAAATACGACTTAAACTAAAATGGCATTTTAGTCAAAAGACTATGACTAAAACTAAATCAGAATTTTATGTCAAAATTAACACTGGGCACAGACAGCAATAAAAACCCAACTGGCGTTTTAATCCCTCACCGCTCTATCCAAAACTAAAAAAAAAAAAGTTTTGTTTTAGTTATACTGTAGTTTAATAATATAGTCCTCAACAAGGAACTTTTTGCTACCCTTAAAGCTAAAGGCAACACATTTATAACAGTATGCCAACCATGGATAGACAATACTTATTTTTCTACTGTACATTTCATCCCATAATCTTGTCTCTAGCTGTTGCCATATTATCATACGGCAAAATGTTCCCCTGAATGGGGAGGATTGGGATGGGGACGAGTGCTCCTCTTTTTCTTCTCACACCTCATACTTTCTGTCTCCCTCCTCTCCAGACTTCCTCAGTCTCCCTCTAACATCTCCCATGAGTCTACCTCTGCACCCCAGGTTTGCCCTACCCTAGCCTACTAGTCCTTCTTCACCAACATAGAAAATCCATAGATAATCACAAACATTTTTTATATATAAAGTGCTTGTGAGCCACTAAAATACTAATTTAATTGTGATAGTAAATTAAGAAACATACTCATATTCATATGTAAATAAATCGAAAAATAAAATACAACTGTGTCACCCTCCAAATGTAAGAAAATTTTAATTATAATTAAATACTTCTAAAAAGTGCTTAATTAATAAAAAGTAATACCCTAATTACTGTGCTTAATCCATAACATATCCAAAATCATTATCAATATTAAGTGTAGAATAAATTCAAGTTGAACAAAAAATATATACTAAAATAATATTCAGAAAAAATAAAAAAAAATAAATAAATAGTGATTTTTCCCAAATCATTATTTATATTTTTTCTAAATATTATTTTAGTATATATTTTTTATTCAATTTGCATTTATTCTACGTTTAATATTGATAATGATTTTGGATATGTTATGGATTAAGCACAGTAATAAGGGTATTAATTTTTATTAATTAAGCACTTTTTAGAAGTATTTATTATAATTTAAATTTTCTGACATTTGGAGCGCAACACAGTTGTATTTTATCCATAGATAATCCAAGCGAACAGCGCACCTTGGAGGGCATCCACTGTCTAATAACCACACATATGCCATTCACAGTAACCATTCTACTTCTGTATACCCTATTGTGACTATTTTGTTTTTGTATATTGATGTGTCCTCTACGTCTTGAACATGGTTACATGGATGTTGTACCCTGGGTAGTACCCTTATCTGCATTACCCTACAGGGCACTTTCTGTATTTGAACAACATAATAAAAGACGTAAAGGAAATGTGCTCATTAAAATAAAATAACTAAAACACATAGTAAGGACTCTAAATGATATAGTCAACACTTCTGTACAGCATTGGAAAGCAGATTTTACTTTGCAATAATAAAGCATCAGTTGAATATAACTGGATACAAACATTTATAGGTAAAGTTGATCCAGGGAATATCTGATTGCCTCTCGGGGGATAAGGAAGGAATTTTTTTCCCAGCAGGAGCAAATTGGATCATGCTTTGTTGTTTTTTTTGGCCTTCCTCTGGATCAACTGTGTGTGTAGAATTATAACTTTTTTTTTTTTCTATGTTTGAACTGGATGCACTTTTGCAATTTTTCGGCCAGACTAACTATGTAACTATATAAGTTTGTAGAATACCTTGGGACATAATTTTCTTATTTTATCAGCTCCAGGTGCATGTTTATCATGAGTGAAATACAAGCCTCCTGTGCTTGGAGCTAAGAATTCTGATCGGAGCTAAGAATTCTGATTGGCGCATTCTGTTGACCTTTACAAATAACATCCAGAGCTTATAATTACATTTGTACTCTGGGATAATATAAAAACACCAAATAACGTTATTATGTATTAATTGAAAAAACACAAAAGCAATTACAGTAAATGCCTGAAACTTGATAGCAGAAATCTCCTGTATAGTAACAAGCACACTTGGAGAGGGAGGGCTAGCATTATGATTCAATCATGCCCTGCAGCATGCATGTGCTGGCAGTAATCCAGCTGGCAGGAGGTGTGAGCAGAGTGATGACCTCATCAGCATGCTACTTCACCTTCATTGTCCAGTTAGGAAGCGAGTAATTGCTGCTGATATCCTGTAGCTGCAATGGAGGTTACAAAACTGGCTTTAGGGTCGGCAAATTGTGGCTGGATCACAAAACTGCATGCAGAGTATTACAAATCCTTTGGCATGTAAATTTATTATTTCAGGTACTTATATAGCGCCGTCAATTTATGCAGCACTTTACATATATATTGTACATTCATATCAGTCCCTAACCCTCAAGGAGCTTATAATCTAAGGTCCCTAACTCACATCCACATACTAGGGCCAATTTAGACAAGAGTCAGTTAACCTAGCACAGGGGTGGGCAAACTGCGGCTCTCCAGCTGTGGTGGAACTACATTTCCCATGAGGCATTGCAACATTACAAAACTGACAGTTACAGCTATGACTTGCAGAGGCACGATGGAACTTGTAGTCCTGCAACAGCTGGAGAGCCGCAGTTTGCCCACCCCTGACCTAGCAGCATGTGTTTGGAGAGTGGAAGGAAAGTGGAGTACCCCGAGGAAACCCACACAGGCACAGGGAGAACATGCAAACACCAGGCACGGAGCACCATGGTTGGGATTTGAACCAACGACCCTAGTGCTTCTAGGTGGAAGTGCTAACCACTTAGCCACTGTGCTGCCCATATGTATTTCGTCTATGTATTTAGAAGTTTGTCTGTACTTCAGCTTTTGTTGGTGAGTTTCCATATTCTGAATAGACTACCATAATGCCTAGGACAACCTCTAAAACTACACCTTCATCTTCTTGCTAAAGAAAAGCTTATTATTGCCTCTGCCACACATAGAACCCTCATTTAGCCATTGTCAGACATGAAAATTACAGAATTACAGAGGGAAAATTGGACCTTGGGGGAGACTGCTCCAGCTAATAGATATTTCAGGGTTCTGATTTACTCCAGTTAGGAAGTAGCATGGACGGCTAGGGGCATACCTAATTGCAGTCACTTGCACCTTATTGGATGCAATCACTTGTTAGCACAATTAACCAAATAGCTAATCATTTGCTTACAGCTCAGTACATAAAAAAGCATGTATTTTAGAAAAGTTTTGTTGCTAGAATGAGAAAAATACATAATTAAAGGGGCACTGACTGTAGAATTATTATTACCACCCGATGCGGTGCTTGTAGCATTTTAGAAACCGTTCCCTCTTGATAGTTTTACTCACTACACCCGTATGTGAAAATTCCTAATTAATGAAAAATGCAAGAGCTGCTCAAATATACTCTGTTTACAATGGTTGTAAGCAAAAGGGCAACTATGAATGCACGAACTATGAGACGAATGAGCTACAGCAGCTACATGAAATGAGGCTACACTGTGAGCAAGATCACCAAAACTGGAGGAATGAAGACTGGAAGGACTTGGTTTTTATGAATATTGCTATTGGAAGGCAATGCAGATGGCAGGGTCCAAATTTGGCATACACAGCATGACTTATCATCTCTTGTATCAACGGTACAATCTGGCAATAGTTTACTAAAGTGGTATTTTTTTAATTATTTTTAGAACACCCCCTTGTTTAGACCTATCTCAACCATTTTACCCCAGAAGAACCGTTGAAATAATTTTCAGGGAATCCCAGCTAAAATTAATTAATTTGGGTTCGGTGGGAAGAATGACCTTTAGTCCTCATGAACGTTTTTACAGCTGCTGTTTTTGGCTTTTGATGTTTTTTTACTTTTTTTTTCTACAGCTAGTAAACCCCCCAGCATGTTATCCTATGTGTCCATGAACATATAGACTGTAATCAACATTTTTTGGAAGGGACATTTTTTGGCTGGAAAAAAATTCCAGGACTAGTGGCTTTTTAGAGGAGTTTCTTTAGCTGTAAAAATGCTCTAATGCTGAATAACACGGAAAAACGTGGTAAAACGCCGCAAACCAGCGTTTTTGGACTTTTTTTGACCCAAAAAAAATTTTTTAGGTAAAAAAACCCGCTAAAACACTAAAAAATGCAAACGCAGGAAAAAATCGCTAAACGCGGGAAAACACTGCTGAACGCTAATGCAAAAACGCTAAAAAAAGCTGAAAAACTCAAGTTTTTAACATGACTATACACAGCTAACATTACCAGCGTTATCAAAACACCCAGTATGCATGAGGACTTATATTGGGCAGAATGCCCTTTACATTGACATTCAATAAGAAGAATGCCCTTCTTACAGACAGCTAAAAAGATCTGCCAAGTGGAGCTTGACCTGGAATTAGGCAGGTACCATCAAATGAAAGGTCAATCAGCAACAGCTCAAGGAACCCCTAGCAACCCTTCTAGACAATGGCTGCCCCTATGTCAAATAATTGTTATTTGAATACCGCTGCATAATATTGGTATATTAATATTATCATGTAATCTTTTAGTCTAGATCAGTGGTGGGCAACCTTTTTTTTCAACTGAGCCAAATCTCGCCAAAACCACGATTGAAATTTATTTTGAGAGCCACATTTTTAAAACTGAAAATACATCTCCCATATAGTAATTCATCCCCCATAGTAATTCATCCCCCATATCGTAATTCATCCCCCATATAGCAATTCATCCCCCATATACAGTTGCAAGAAAAAGTATGTGAACCCCTTGGGATTACGTGGAGTTTTGCATGAATTGGGCATAAAATGTGCTCTGAACGTCATCTAAGTCACAACAATAGAAGAACACAGTCTGCTGAACATAATACTACACAAACATTAGATGTTGCCATGGTTTAATTGCACATAACATGTAAACATTCACAGTGCAGGGAGGAAAAAGTATGTGAGGCCCTAGCTTAATGACTTCTCCCAGAGCTAATTGGAGCCAGGAGTGAGCCAACCTTGACTCCAATCAGTGTGATGATATTGGATGTGCTGCTGACAGCTGTCCTGCCCTTAAAAAACACACACCTGTTTTGGGTTTACTGGTTTCAAGAAGCACTGTCTGATGTGAACCATGCCTCACAGAAAAGAGCTCTCAGAAGACCTACAATCAAGAATTGTTGACTTGCATGAAGCTGGAAAGGGTTACAAAAGTATCTCCAAAAGCCTTGATGTTAATGTGTCCACGGTAAGACAGACTGTCTACAAATGGAGAAAGTTTAGCACTGTTGCTACTCTCCCTAGGTGTGGTCATCCTGTAAAAATGACTGCAAGAGCACAGCGCAGAATGCTGCATGAGGTAAAGAAGAATCCCAGAGTGTCAGCTAAAGACCTACAGAAATCTCTGGCACATGCTAACATTTTTGTTGACACATCTACAATAAGGAAAACATTAAACAAGAATGGAGTACATGGGAGGACACCACGGAGGAAGCCATTGCTGTCCAAAAAGAATATTGCAGCACGTTTGAAGTTTGCAAAAGAGCACCTGGATGTTCCACAGCACTACTGGCAAAATATACTGTGGACAGATGAAACCAAGATTGAGTTGTTTGGGAAGAACACACAACACTATGTGTGGAGAAAAAAAGGCACAGCACACCAACATCAAAACCTCATCCCCACTGTAAAACATGGCGGGGGGAGCATCATGGCCTGGGGCAGCTTTGCTGCCTCAGGGCCTGAACTGATTGTTGTCATTGATGGGAAAATGAATTTCAGAGTTTATCAAGACATTTTGCAGGAAAACGTACGACCATCTGTCCGCCAACTGAAGCTCCGCAGAGGATGGGTGATGCAACAGGACAATGACACAAAGCATACAAGAAATTCAACAAAACAATGGCTGCAACAGCACAGAATACGCCTTCTGGAGTGGCCCAGTCAGAGTCCTGACCTCAACCTGATTGAAATGCTGTGGCATGACCTTAAGAGAGCGATTCACACCAGACATCCCAAGAATATTGCTACACTGAAACAGTTTTGTGAAGAGGAGTGGTCCAAAATTACTCCAGATTGTTGTGCAGGTCTGATCTGCAACTACGGGAAACGTTTGGTTGAGGTTATTGCTGCCAAAGGAGGGTCAAACAGTTATTAAGTCCAAAGGTTCACATACTTTTTCCTCCCTGCACTGTGAATGTTTACATGTTATGTGCAATTAAACCATGGCAACATCTAATGTTTGTGTAGTATTATGTTCAGCAGACTGTGTTCTTCTAATGTTGTGACTTAGATGACGTTCAGAGCACATTTTATGCCAAATTCATGCAAAACTCCACGTAATCCCAATGGGTTCACATACTTTTTCTTGCAACTGTAGCAATTCATCCCCCATAGTAATTCATCCCCCATAGTAATTCATCCCCCATATAGTAATTCATCTCCCATATAGTAATTCATCTCCCATATAGTAATTCATCCCCCATATAGTAAGTCCCCCATATAGTAAGTCCCCCATATAGTAAGTCCCCCCCCATATAGTAAGTCCCCCCCCATATAGTAATTCATCCCCAATATAGTAAGTCCCCCCCCATATAGTAAGTCCCCCCCATATAGTAAGTCCCCCATATAGTAATTCATCCCCCATATAGTAAGTCCCCCCTGTGTCAATTCACTTACCTTTGCTCCGCGCGTTCCTCTCGTCGTGCTTCCCGCGCCGTTCTGGTCTTCAGGGCGGACTGTGAGAGGAGAGGAGTTCGTCACGCTGCCCCGCCTACATCCTGGCTGCCCCGCCTACATCCTGACAGCTGCAGAGTCCTGACTTTTGGGGCGGCCGCCCGAGAGGAGGGAGGGGAGGGGAGGTGAGGGGAGGTGAGGGGGCGGCCGCCCGGCACACGCCCGTCCGAGAGGAGGGAGGGGAGGGAGAGGAGGGAGAGGAGGGAGGGGAGGGAGGGGAGCGGACGCCCGGCACACAGAAGAGCCGCATTTAAGCTTGTAAAGAGCCGCATGTGGCTCACGAGCCGCGGCTTGCCGACCACTGGTCTAGATTGTAAGCTCCAAGGAGCAGGGTCCTCCTATCCCTCTTGTATTGAACTGTATTGTTGCTGTATTGTCTCCCTTTATACTGTAAAGTGCTGAGCAAACTATTGGCGCTATAGAAATCCTGTATAATAATAATAATAATAATAATAATAGTCTTTTATGGATACAAGATAGGTGTGCCAAATATTTGACTACTGAGTGTATTTTGAAAATTGGGTTTATAAGACCATAAAACAGCCAAATATCTTAGCAAAATCTTTAATTTCTGTTTAATAAGGAAGGCTAAATCCTGATAATATTACAACAAATCACTGGCATTTTAACCGCCTCCCGCCCGCCGTATAAGGTAATGGCAGGCGCAAGGTGGTTCTCTCGTTCTGGGAGGACGTCATATGACGTCCTCCCATTCTAACAGCGCGGCTCAGGGGGCGCGCAGCATGGCGATCGGTGGTGGACTGTGTCTCTCGGACACAGCGGATCACCGATCAACGGAAAGAGCTGAAGATGTCGGCTTGGTCATGTGATCAGCTGTGTCCAATCACAGCTGATTGCATGTAAATAGGGAAATGCCGGTTATCGGCATTTCTCTCCTCATGAGCTGTCACGCTGACAGGAGAGGAGAGCCAGTAATCGGCATTCCTCAGAAGGGACATGTGATGATCAGTGTAGCCCCTGCAGTGCCACCTGTCAGTGTCCATCAGTGCCAGCTGTCAGTGCCCATTACTGTCACCTGCCAGTTCCCATCAGTGCCTCGTCAATGCCACATATCAGTGCCTACCAGTGCACATCAATGCCACATATCAGTGCCTATCTGAGCTGCCTTTCAGTATCACCTATCAGTGCCAGTCAGTGCCACCTATCAATGCCAGTCAGTGCCAATTATCAGTGCTGCCAATCAGTGCCACCCATCAGTGCCAGTCAGTGCCGCCTATCAGTGCCAGTCAGTGATGCCTATCAGTGCCAGTCAGTGACGCCTATCAGTGCCAGTCAGCGCCGCCAATTAGTGCCACCTATCAGTACCGCCTATCGGTGCCATATATGAGTGCTGCCTTTCAGTGCCCATCAGTGATGCCTGTCAATAACCATCAGTGCCACCTACCAGTGCCTCCTCATCAGTGCCCATCAGTGCCACCTATCAGTGTCCATCAGTGCAGCCTATCAGTGCCCATCACTGAAGCGTCATTAGCGCACATTAGTGAAGGAGAAAAATCACTTATTTACAAAATTTTATAACAAAAACTAAGAAATTTTTTTTTTTTCAAAATTTTCAGTGGTTTTTGGTTTGTTTAGCAAAAATGAAAACCCCAGAGGTGATTAAATACAACCAAAAGAAAGCTCTATCTGTCTCAAAAAAATGATAAAAATTTCATATGGGTACAGTGTTGCATGACCGCGCAATTGTCATTCAAAATGTGACAGTGCTAAAAGCTGGAAATTGGCCTGGGCAGGAAGAGGGTATAAGTGCCCTGTAGGCAAGTGGTTAAACATCCACATAGAAGAATATCATTCAGGTTGCCACTTGCAGTAACTGATTTCAAGGAACCTACCCAGATAGAATTAAGAGAACTGCCATTGCTAATGTACTTGAAGACTGATAGTTTCTGCACTTTCAACTGCCTGATTTCACACACTGCCTTCGACTGGGCAGTGTGAGGGCAAGTAGTTAATAGGCAACAACTTGCCCTGACACTCCATTTAAAATGTCACGCTCAGACTATGGTAATGAACCAAAATAAGTGCTCAGGCCTGAAAGGTGTATTTAACTGGATGGCTCAGAAAACAAAAAAGAAAACTGTTGGCCTCACTGTCTGCTTGGAGGAACAGTATCTGCAGTGTCTAAAAGGCACTAATGTTGCTGTTACAGACAGATGTCTGAGTCTGGATGCAGCTGACTGTGTCCAGGCTTGGACATCCATTCATAACCGCAGATATCCTCTCTGTGTGCGGCAACATGTTAATCATATGTTCCAGTCATTGCCGCTAGAATTCAGTGGCCACATGTAACCTGCTATGTGAATGTGGCCTAACACTGTGTTCATTAATACTGTACATCAGTAATGTAGAAGAAAAGGCATCACAATGACCCACCTGTTAAATGTTGCTCCTTGCTCTGATCATCCACGTGTACCTTTTCTAATAAATCACTGAATACTTTTTTCTAGAAGATTTTCTGTGCGGTTACTTGACTGCAAACCTTCAACGCCCTAGTTAATTTGTCTCACTCTCTCTGTGGTTGTTGTATTTGAACTCTCTCCTGGCCAACAACCCCTTGACAATACTTGGGAGGGATGGATGCATATGTGACCGCATAGAAAAACTTCCCAAAAAGTATGCAGAAAGCAATATTTCCAAAATGTACACAGGGAGGATCAGAGAAAAGGCATTTCCCACATGGAAAAAAAATATATTTGAAATATTTATTTTTTTAAAATATTCTTCTGAAATGTATTGACATATATTTGAAATGCTACAATTGTGGCCATATTCAATATATTTCAAAATATATTTCAATTAAAAAAAAAAAAAAAAATATATATATATATATATATATATATATATATATATACATACTGTATGTTGAAATGCATTTTTATTACAAAATACCTGAAAAATATTTTTAAAAATACATTTTAAATATACTGTATGTCTTTAAAAATGCAAATCTACATTTTTGGAATGCATTTACAAATATATGTAAAAATATATGTTAAAATGACTTTTTTATATGTTAAAAAAATCTGAAGAATATTTTTAAAAATATATTTTTTTTAAAATAAATTCTTCAGATTTTTTTGAACATATAAAAAAGTAATTTTGACATACATTTTTACATATATTTGTAAATGCATTACAAAAATGTAGATTTGGATTTTTAAAGACATACAATATATTTAAAATGTATTTATAAAAATATTTGTCATATATGTTGCAATAAAAACGCATTTTAACATACAGTATATATATATATATATATATATATATATATATATATATATATATTTTTTTTTTTTTATTTTTTTTTATTTTTTTTTTTTTAATTTTTTTTTTAATTTTTTTTTTTTAATTGAAATATATTGAATATGGCCAAAATTGTAGTATTTCAAATATATGTCAATATATTTGGGAAGAACATTTTTTAAAATATATTTAAAATATATTTCTCTTCCATATGGGTTAACAAGTTAGTTGTTGTTAATAAATGCAAATGCAAGCAGTGTAAGTACCTGAATTTAACTTGGTATCAGCCTCTTACAGTCTCTGTACAGTAGAGCTGAGACTGAGAGCAGGAGAAGCAGCATAAAATCAGGTGTACTGCAGTGCAATGAGCATTCCGATAGGAAGAGAAAGCATGCTGCACAGTGATAAGCTTATCAGACTGCTGATTCTCCTTTCATTGTTCAGAAAAGCTTGGGGTAGGGGGGAGATCTGAAAGTGAAAGTGAAACTGCAAAAGATAAAAATTATTCCCCTTGACCTGTCAAACTTGGTTGTGCTATGTTAACAAGCTGTTTAAATCTCAGCATAGGATAGCTAGAAATAGAACTTTTTTGTCAGAAAAAAAAAACAGTTCAAATGAAACTTTCGCGTTTACCAAATGAAATTAAAGTGTTTGAAAGCTGCCATATTCAGATGACACCTCTATGCGCAAAAACAATGTATCATGCTCAAAATGTGATAAAAAATGTAACCTATAACATAGATTTTTTTTTTCTTAAATCCAAACAACTTTTATTGCCAAGACAATGAAAAAAATGAAACAGTGCTATAAAATAGATTTAAACAAATACACATCACCACTCAATTTATAAAGACACCAATTGAAAACAATTGTGCTTCAATCAATCCAATAATCAAAAAAAATTACAGTCCATATGTGTGCTTTCAAACACCACTGTGACGCACTCCGTATTCTGTAAAACAATATTATCCCATGTGACCATCACCATTCCCCATAGACAAGCTCTCACCTTGTCAGTTGGACCTTAAAATTATAAACACTCAGAAATACAGGTTTCCTTTAACTGCTTCCAGCCCAGCGTATGTATATAAACATCTTGGATGAGAAGTGGTTATACAAAGATCATGGCTGCAGCTCATGTCAACATTTTCAGCCAGTGATGGCCCTTCATGTAAAAGTGATCTGAACATCTCTAAAGCTACCCAATCACATTTACAGGGCTCAGAAGGGGCCCCTTCCACTGCTGTTCCTGGGCTCCCCTTGTCCCATTGGACCTTGGAGGGCAGAGGAGGGATCAGGGGTCTAAAAGACCTCAGATCTCTCCATAAAGAGTACCTGTTCATGCCCAATGTTGAAGATCCCTTGTAATATCAATAAAGAAAAAGTGTAAAAATACAAAAATAAATAATGTTTTTTTTTAATATAAAGAGCCGCCACCCCCCTGTGATCATGCACATGGGTCCAGCACACATGTGTAAATGGTGATTGCACCACACATGTGAGGTATCGCTGTGAATGTGAAAGTGAGAACAACATTTCTAGTACCAGAGCACACGTTTACCTCTATACTCGTAACCTGTAAAGGCTTTTAAAAGGTCGACTATGGAGATTTTTAGGTACTGTAGTTTGTCACCATTTCACGGGTGTGCAAAATTTTAAATCTTGACATGTTTGGTATCTATTTACTCAGCACAACATCATCTTTTACAGTCTACTACAAATTGGGTATTATATTGTGTTTGTGTGCACTTAAATGCATCCAAGCGTATTTTTTCCTGATAATTCACACTTGATAAATGGCTGAGCAAATATTGTGCAACATAAAAATTGCAACAACTGCCATTTTATTCTCCAGGGCTTCTACTTTCAGAAAATATATAAGGTTTTGGGATTCTAAGTAATTTTCTAGCGGAAAAAAAAATGCTGATTTTACCATGCATTTGAGCAATGTCAAAATTGTCCCATAAAGCAAGTAGTTAAATCAGCAGGGACAAGCTACTACTTTACTTGTATATTGACACCAGGATCTCGATTTGATGTGTGTGCTCAAAGAGAAAAGGATACACATAGTGCTTTCTGAATTTTTTAAAACAATGTTTCTTTATTAAACTAATACTCACATGTTACATTCTGCTTGGCTCATCAAGTGCAATCAGGCTATGGAAATCTGAAGAAATGGAAGCGCTGTTGTGCTGCCAGCTTAGACTAATCCCACGACAGGGTTTTGAAGTTCCTGCCTGCTCCCGAGGACCAGAAAAGGTTCCAGCAGCTCAAAATGTCTCAGCAAACAAGCAGCCCACAGAACACTGTCCAGCCCCACACAACACCTAAAGTTGATGAGCCAAGCAGAATGTAACAGCATGTGGGTGTCACTTTAATAAAGATACATTGTTTTAAAAAAAAAATAAATACAGAGAACATTATGTGTATCCTTTTTACTATGAGTACACCATTTGTATCAGATGAGGATGAACCTGACATAACAGGAATTGGTACCCCCTGATTTAAAGATAACCTGCTTTTCAGGCCTTTTATATGTTTAAGGTCCAACTGCCAAGGTGAGAGCATATCGACAGAGGAAGGTGGAGGTCACATGGGATAATCCTGTTTTACAGAATATGGAGTGTGTCACAGGAGTGTTTAAAAGCACATCTATGGACTATACTAATTGTTGATTATTGGATTGTCTGGACTGCTATTGTTTTCAATGGTTGTCTTTAGAAAATGAGTGGTGATTTGTATTTGTTTATGTATATTTTATAAGTTATACGTTATGTATTTCAACTGCATATTTAGTAGTTTGCCAGGAGTTCAGCTTCAAAAAAGTCTCAACAATTGTTCTCAATGTGTTCTGCCAATAGGTATGCAGGGATGGCATGTCATGTATTCTGTTCTACTCTCTGTGTCTATTCAAGCAGTGATAGGCTTAGCTGGATCCACTACCTAGTGATCCAGCTTCTTTATTTACTAGGTCCAAGGAGGCCAGGCCACATAGTGTCATAGATTTTTATGGTGCCCATGTCCTAGCAACCAATGGTGCTGTGTGACCCAGACTCTTGCATCTTAGCAACCAATATTCTGTGTCCCAGGAACCAATGATGCTGTGCTGCTCAGCTGCCTGCATCACAGCAACCAATAGTGCTGTGCTGCCTGTGTCATAGCAATCAAAGGTGCTGTGCTGCCTGCGTCTTAGCAGCCAATGGTGCTGTGCTGCCTGGTTGCCTGCATCATAGCAACCAAGGATGCTGTGCTGTGTGGCTGCCTGTTTCCCAGCAGCCAATTGTGCTGTGCTGTGTTTCCTGTGTCTTAGCAACCAATGGTGCTGTGCTGCCCAGCTGCCTGTGTTCTAGCAACCAATTGTGCTGTGCTATCTGCGGCCTAGCAACCAATGGTGCTGTGCTGCCTGATTGCTTGCATCCTAGCAACCAATGGTGCTGTGCTGTATGGCTGCCTGTTTCCCAGCAGCCAATTGTGCTGTGCTGTGTTGCCTGTGTCTTAGCAACCAATGGTGCTGTGCTGCCCAGCTGCCTGTGTTCTAGCAACCAATTGTGCTGTGCTACCTGCGGCCTAGCAACCAATGGTGCTGTGCTGCCTGGTTGCCTGCACCCTAGCAAAAAACGGTGCTGTGCTATGTAGCTGCCTGTGTCCCAGCAGCAATTTGTGCTGTGCTGCCTGTGTCTTAGCAACCAATGGTGTTGTGCTGCCTGCATCCTAGCAATTGATGGTCCTTTGCCGTGTGGTTGCTTTTGTCCTAGCAATCAATTGTGCTGTGTGGCATGGTTGCCTGTGTCCTAGCAACCAGTGAAGCTGAATCACTGGGTGGCTGAGACTGCTTGAAAAGACAGAGAGGGTGAAACAGAGGATCTGACAGCGACCAGTAAACAAGGGGGCAGTGGCAGCTAGTAGAACTCAGTTCTACCACCTTTGGCTTAGGCCCTCTGCTTCCTGCTCAGCACTATCACTTGTAAGCACAGAAGTCTGGCTTATGTGTTTACAAGTGATTGCTTGTCTTGCAGCAGCTCTCACGGATTGGATCTCCTGAGCAGATCCCACTGAGTGCAATACAGGGAGAAGGGAAATGTAAGTGCAGTGTAGTCATGGGCAGGAGGCCCCTCCTGTGGTAGGCTGCAACCTCTGTGATCTCCTTTTTTCCCCCTGGTGCCTGGATGCTGATTATCCCAACGGATGATCTCCCTGCAAGTGAGAGAGATGGAGTTGCCTACAGTGTGCGGGGAGGTACTAGCGCCAACTGGGTGCTTCATCTGAAAGTGTTACTAAACCCAGAACTCTGCATTCACTCTATCTGGTCTCCCACAGTACACAGAACATGGAAGTGTTTTAGTAAATATAAACTGTTAATATCTTTTCTCATCAGCAGTATATAGCAGTCTTGTGACTTCTATCAGTGTCCAGCAGAGCACTGGTTAAAGCTTGTAGGAGGAGTTTTCATTCTCCCTTGATTGTCCTATGAGACTGCATAACCCCTAAAGCTCTGTCTGCACAGCGCTGATTACATGCACCTCCCCAAGAAAAAAAAACTCTCTAGCCATACACACCAAACTGAGCATGTTCAGAGTGTCTTCTAAGGCTCTGTACTATCTGCAGATGGATCTGGGACAGTAAAAGAAGGGGAGGATCAGAGAAGACAGGATCAAACAGCCTTTTTACACAATGTGGAGGATTAACCCCTTCCACAGTGAGTATATCAAGCATGCTTTACTCCATATACAGACGTATTTTGCTGTTGTGAGTTTAGTAACACTTTAATACTGCAGAAAAAGTAAGATACTTGGAAGATGATGATCCTTTTAAGGAGGGGGGGGGGGGGAGTAAATCAGGACAGTAAAGGGGAGGTTCTGTGCAGAGCTTAGAGCTGAAGAGGGGTGAAAGTGAGATGTCAATGGGGGATGCAGAGGTAAGTAGCTGTGGAAGAGGGCTGAACTCTGCACTGCTCTGTGTGTAGCACACCCCTGAACTCTGCACTATGTAGCGCACTCCTGAACTCTACACTCTGTGCGTGGCGCACTCCTGAACTCTACATTCTGTGTGTAGCGCACCCCTGAACTCTATACTCTGTATGTGGCACACCCCTGAACTCTACACTCTGTGTGTAGCGCACCCCTGAACTCTACACTCCGTGTGTATGCACCCCTGAACTCTACACTCTGTGTGTAGCGCACCCCTGAACTCTACACTCTGTGTGTAGCGCAGTCCTGAACTCTACACCCTGTGCGTGGCGCACTCCTGAACTCTACATTCTGTGTGTAGCGCACCCCTGAACTCTATACTCTGTATGTGGCACACCCCTGAACTCTACACTCTGTGTGTAGCGCACCCCTGAACTCTACACTCCGTGTGTATGCACCCCTGAACTCTACACTCTGTGTGTAGCGCACCCCTGAACTCTACACTCTGTGTGTAGCGCAGTCCTGAACTCTACACCCTGTGTGTAGCGCACCCCTGAACTCTACACCCTGTGTGTATGCACCCCTGAACTCTACACCCTGTGTGTAGCGCACCCTTGAACTCTACACTCTGTGTGTAGCGCAGTCCTGAACTCTACACCCTGTGTGTAGCGCACCTCTGAACTCTACACCCTGTGTGTATGCACCCCTGAACTCTACACCCTGTGTGTAGCGCACCCTTGAACTCTACACTCTGTGTGTAGCGCACTCCTGAACTCTATACTCTGTGTGTAGCGCACCCCTGAACTCTACACCCTGTGTGTATGCACCCCTGAACTCTACACTCTGTGTGTAGCGCACCCCTGAACTCTACACTCTGTGTGTAGCGCAGTCCTGAACGCTACACCCTGTGTGTAGCGCACCCCTGAACTCTACACTCTGTGTGTATGCACCCCTGAACTCTACACCCTGTGTGTAGCGCACCCTTGAACTCTACACTCTGTGTGTAGCGCACTCCTGAACTCTATACTCTGTGTGTGGCACACCCCAGAACTCTGCAATCTGTGTGTAGCGCACTCATGAACTCTACACTCTGTGTGTAGCGCACCCCTGAACTCTACACTCCGTGTGTATGCACCCCTGAACTCTACACTCTGTGTGTAGCGTACCCCTGAACTCTACACTCTGTGTGTTGCGCAGTCCTGAACTCTACACCCTGTGTGTAGCGCACCCCTGAACTCTACACTCTGTGTGTATGCACCCCTGAACTCTACACCCTGTGTGTAGCTCACCCCTTAACTCTACACTCTGTGTGTAGCGCACTCCTGAACTCTATACTCTGTGTGTGGCACACCCCAGAACTCTGCAATCTGTGTGTAGCGCACTCATGAACTCTACACTCTGTGTGTAGCGCACCCCTGAACTCTACACCCTGTGTGTATGCACCCCTGAACTCTACACTCTGTGTGTAGCGCACCCCTGAACTCTACACTCTGTGTGTAGCGCAGTCCTGAACGCTACACCCTGTGTGTAGCGCACCCCTGAACTCTACACTCTGTGTGTATGCACCCCTGAACTCTACACCCTGTGTGTAGCGCACCCTTGAACTCTACACTCTGTGTGTAGCGCACTCCTGAACTCTATACTCTGTGTGTGGCACACCCCAGAACTCTGCAATCTGTGTGTAGCGCACTCATGAACTCTACACTCTGTGTGTAGCGCACCCCTGAACTCTACACTCCGTGTGTATGCACCCCTGAACTCTACACTCTGTGTGTAGCGTACCCCTGAACTCTACACTCTGTGTGTTGCGCAGTCCTGAACTCTACACCCTGTGTGTAGCGCACCCCTGAACTCTACACTCTGTGTGTATGCACCCCTGAACTCTACACCCTGTGTGTAGCTCACCCCTTAACTCTACACTCTGTGTGTAGCGCACTCCTGAACTCTATACTCTGTGTGTGGCACACCCCAGAACTCTGCAATCTGTGTGTAGCGCACTCATGAACTCTACACTCTGTGTGTAGCGCACCCCTGAACTCTACACCCTGTGTGTATGCACCCCTGAACTCTACACTCTGTGTGTAGCGCACTCCTGAACTCTATATTCTGTGTGTGGCACACCCCAGAACTCTACACTCTGTGTGTATGCACCCCTGAACTCTACACTCTGTGTGTAGCGCAGTCCTGAACTCTGCACTCTGTGTGTATGCACCCCTGAACTCTACACTCTGTGTGTAGCGCACCCCTGAACTCTACACTCTGTGTGTAGCGCAGTCCTGAACTCTACACTCTGTGTGTATGCACCCCTGAACCCTACACTCTGTGTGTAGTGCACCCCTGAACTCTACACTCTGTGTGTAGCGCACCCCTGAACTCTACACTCTGTGTGTAGCGCAGTCCTGAACTGTAGACTCTGTGTGTAACACAACCCTGAATTATGCACTCTGGATGTAATACACTTCTGGAATGTAATGCCCCTTTAAGACCCTCCCACTCTTAATGAAATTTTGTCACACTTATTTCATGCTGCTTGGTGGGTGTGAGTGTGGGGGGAAGGTGGTTGCTTTGGGGGGGACATGGTTGAGTTGCTGCACTTATTCATTGAGAAAAAAAAGCCCCGCTGAGTAATGTCCAGAAATCAAGCTTCTATATTGGGAGGGGCGGAGAAACAGAAAGGCATTGATAAAAGACTGGGTTTTCTCCAGAAATACATTGATGTTTCTGGCAGAGACACAGCATTGTAATTTGTAGAAAACATGAGAGCTCTTCTTTAACCTGCAGGCTTGTATCAGCGCAGCACCTCCGTATGGGAGCTTTCTCACTACAACACACCTTTTTAAAACTCTAATCTGGAATGGGCATGTCTTTATTTAACTGGGAAAACCCCCCTTTGAGTTTCTAAGACATTTTTTGAGTGTGGCAAAAATTAGCAACTTTATAATATGTTTGGAAAATGGATCAGTTTATAATTCAGATTTTCATATATAACCCTGATATGCGCTTCCCCGCCACCCTATTGTAGAACTACTGCTACAGGGAGGCAGGGCTGCGCAAAATCTGCATTTCCGGGTAGAGGGTACGTGCCGCCCTCCCAGCACCATCATTGGTGGCTAGGCATGTCAATCACTGGGTTCCTGCTGGAAATTCCCAGTCGGCACCCAGTGATCGCTGTGTAGAACTGACAGGGGAGAGACCTGTGTATAAACAACACAGGTCTCTCCCCTGCACAGCAGAGAAATACACAGCAGCATGTCTCCCTAGTAAAACACACGCAGCACATCATGTAAAACAGCTCACAGTTAACCCTTTGATCGCCCCAGATGTTAACACCTTCCTGCCCAGTGTCATTATTACAGTGTCAGTGCATTTTATTAGCACTGATCATTGTATTAGTGTCACTGGGGATGTCAGTGGCAGTTAGTCAGCCACCCAGTGTCAGAATGCCCACTGCAGTACTGTTATAAGTTGCTGATTGCTGCCATTAGTAGTATAAAAAGAAAAATTCCAGTATATATCACCATTTGTAAATGCTATAACTTTCACGTAAACCATTTAATTTACATTTTTTTTAGCAAGGACATGTAGCAGAATACATTTTGGCCTAAATTTATGATGAAATTTGATTTTTTACATTTTCTTACTGGATATGTTTTATAGAAAATGTAAAAAAATTTTTTTTTTTAAATTGTCAGACTTTTTATGTTTATAGTGGAAAAAAGAAAAAACGCAGAGGTGATGAAATACCACTGAAAGCTCTATTTGTGGGGAGGGGGGGGATATAAATGTCATTTTTGTACAACATTGCATGACTGCACAATTGTCAGTTAAAGTAACGCAGTATTGCAAAAACTTTCCGGGTCAGGAAGGGGGGTTAAATCCTCAGGAGGGCAAGTGGTGAACCTGCAGGCTTGTATCAGCGCAGCGCCTCAGTATGAAGCTTTCTCACTACAACCAGGGGCGGACTGACCATTTGGAAACTCGGGCACTGCCCGAGGGCCCGGGGTCAGTAGGGGGCCCCATGAGATGCCCCTGGTACATTTTTCATAGGCTTTTTTTGAGTTTGGCCAAGGACACAGGGGCCCCATGATCCCCTATTGCCTGGGGGACCCATGAGTTGTCAGTCCTCCCCTGACTAAAACACATCTTTTTAAAACTGTAATCTGGAATGGACATGTCTTTATTTCACTGGTGAAAACCCCCCTTTGGATTTCTAAGACATTTTTTGAGTGTGGCAAAAATGAGCAACTTTATAATATGTCTGGACAATGGATGAGTTTCCAAGTTCAGCTTTTCATATATATCCCTGATATGTTTAATATGCAGATGATCCAGAAATCAGATTGGATGAGTCATTGGAAGTGACATAGCAGCATTGATGATCAGGTGGGGAGGGTCACCCTGTGGCAATGTCCTATCCCCCCCCACCTCTCATTATGTGTCTTTGCTGTGATTGCCTCCTAGCAGCTGTATGAATGCATGTATATACTCCTTCATACGTCTACGTGTCTGTCCCAGAAGCCACATGCTGCCGCTACCATGTGATGTACTATAGTGGTTGCCATGGTAACTGCATTTCTCTGGCTCCCCCCCAGTATTACAGAGCAGTATAGAGCCACGTCACATTACACCTCACTCCCCATCTGCCTGGAGGGCGCAGGGCGGGCTGAGCCGATGGACCCCTGCTGTCAGTCCACACAGCACCTTCAATGGAGGGCACTGATGAGCCTCCTGCACAGGAAACAGGACGAGTCCCCCCTGAAAAGGTGCCATAGGTAGAGCATATGCCAGGCAGGTGCACGTGAACCGGCCCATATGTTGTAGGATGATGTGATCGCACAGACGTGGTCGTCTAATATAAAGGTGAGAGGTACAATAGGGAAGGATGCCAAGCAGGTATCACACAGGATGAAGCGCCTGCACTGTATAGAACAGCCTCACCCATACAGACCCCTCAATCCTCCCTCTACCCTTCATCATCCAGGAGCTCCTCCTGAATGACAGCAGCTCCTCCCATTTCCCCGCTGAATGACAATAGCTCCTCCTACGTCCCTCCTGAATGACAGCAGAGCCCTCCCACTTCCCCACTGAATGACAGCAGCTCCTCCCACTTCCCCCTTTCCGACCGACAGCTGAGCCCTCCCACTTCCCCGCCTGAATGACAGCGAGCCCCTCCCACCTCTTGTCTTCTTGCTAATCTCCTCCCATGCCTGTGTAGAGAAGGGCAGCTCAGTGCCGTCCCCTGTCTATGACAGCCTCCCTCCCCCTGTGTCACAGGACAGCCTCTCCTCCCCCCTCCTCCTCCTGGATCACAGGACAGACTCAGCACCCCCCCCCAATCTCCTTCCCTGCTGTATGACAGGACGCTCCTAACCGGCTCTACACCATGAAGGGCTAATCAAAAAAAAAAAGAAAGAAAAGAAGGGAGCCAAGCTCAGTGCTGTCCTCCTCCCATTGCAGGGGCTGGTGCCTATGAGAGCCATGCTGGATGCATCCCAGAGGTGGAGGTTGCAGTAGGTAAGAGGGGTTAAGCATGCTCTCCTTCACTGACCCTTTTCCACAGATCCATCCCTGAACCCCACAATGATCCGGAACCTGCTGATGGGGGAGGATGAGGATGACAAGCAAGGTGCAGGGTGCGGCTGTCATGCCAAGCAAGGCATGAGAGGTCTGTGCTGTTCAGGGTGGGTGCTGGTGCATATGTGTGTGTAGTGTGTGTTCTCGG
This sequence comes from Staurois parvus, assembly GCF_062004578.1. Classification (NCBI taxonomy): domain Eukaryota; kingdom Metazoa; phylum Chordata; class Amphibia; order Anura; family Ranidae; genus Staurois; species Staurois parvus. The sequence goes on along the minus strand of NW_028318500.1, from coordinate 5,739,666 downwards.
TGTGATCGTCCCCTATACATACATATGATGACCTTCCCCTGTACTGGCATCTGCTCATTGTTTTCGGGTGATCAGGAAAGTAGGGGAGACGGTTGCTGCACTGTGCTATGTAGACATTTGTGTTGATGGTGGGGTGACTTTTACTTGTGATGGGCAGTCCAGAACATGCTCCGAGGTGGATGGCAGAGACCAGATGTGCTCTTCAGGACTTGATGATGGAAGATCTGCCTTAGGAGAGCAGGGAACATGTGTGCTTTGCAGCAGGAGATGTGTCTGTGTGATGTGTCCAGCGCTGTGTGATGGAGATTAGCACTGATCTATGCTTTGCAGCAGCCAGGGTGGCTGGAGGAGGATTATTGCATGCACTGTGCCTTGTTGGATCTAATGGAATAGTTATTAGGCTGAGCGATGCTTTCCATACAGCACTGTGTGTTGGCTTGGATTGAAAAGGAATGGGATCTGTACTGAATGCCATTGGTGGGTTGGCATAATACATATGGCATGGGCTATATTCAACACTACACTACATAGACCTGCATTTGCCTTGAATACAATGTAGGCAGTGTGATGTACAAGGAAGCGGATTATTTCTATTACTTCATCATGTGCAACCATTTAGGGAAAGCATAGATTGTAATGTGTGTAGACCTGCTGGCCGATGACCTGCATTTTAGTGTGGCATGGTGTCATTGAGCCATGACACCATCATCTTGTAATGCCAATCTGGGATGTTCTTTAATAATGAGTGCAAAAAGTAACATCCAGGGCTGGTTCACACTATATGCGTGTCAGTTGCTTTTTTTCTGCTTCCAAAACTCACAGAAAGTAGGTTATATGGTTTTCAGTGTCATGGTTCACATCAGTGCTTGCAGTTCCAAAAAAGTAGAACAAGCTGCATTTTTTGTGTACAGAACCATACTGGAACATAGCAAACTGCATCAGAACTGCATGTAGTGTGAACTGTAAGCAAAAATGTATTCAGAATGCATCCGGAGTGCGTTTTTGTTGTGTGAACTGGCCGTAAGAGCATTCCATAGCCCAGACCGCCCATTTCTTCAGCCTTTGAATTTTTGATTTAAAAGTTCAATCCACTAATGGCCAGTGCACACTACATGCGTCTCAGTTGCTTTTTTTCTGCATCCAAAACACACAAAGTAGGTTATGTCAATGTCATAGTTCACATCAGTGTGTTCCTGTTGCAGAAAAAAAAGTAGAACATGCTGCTTTTTTTCTGCACAGAACTGTACTGGAACGCAGTAAAACGCATCAAAAACGCACTGGAATGCACCAAAAATGCATCAAAAAAGCACTAGAATGCACATGTCCCTATTTAAATTGGAGAAAATGAGAGGGGGAGAAATGAACTGGATTGTATAAAAAACACACTGGAATGCGTAAAAAACACATAAAAAATGCAGTTGAACTTGTCAAAACCACACATGCGGAAACACATCCGGAACGCATCTGGACTGCGTTTCTATAGTGTGAACTGGCTTTCAGAGTTCCAAGGGGTAAATCACACCAGATGCAGTTCAGTGCGGTTTTGTTCTGCATCAAAAATGCATGCACAGTGTTTTCCATTTATTCCACTGGCCCTGTTCACACCAGTGCAGTCAGTTCCAGTCAGTTTGCGGTGCAAAAAAAAATAGAACATGCTGCATTTTTTGTGTACAGAACCATACTGGAACATAGCAAACTGCATGAAAACTGCACCGGAACTGCGTGTGGTGTGAACTGTGTGCAAAAACGAATCCAGAATCCGGTTTTGTTGTGTGAACTGGTCCTAAGAGCATTCCATAGCCCAGACCGACCAATTCTGCAATCTTTGAATTTTTGGATTAGAAGTTCAATCCACTAACAGCCGGTGTACACTACATGCATTTCAGTTGCTTTTTTTCTGCATCCAAAAAGCACAGAAACTAGATTATATGGTTGTTAATGTCATAGTTCACATCAGTGCTTGCATTTCCAGTGCGTTATGGATGCAGAAAAAAAAGTCGAACAAGCTGCATTTTTTCTGCACAGAACTGTACTGGAACACAGCAAACTGCATCAAAACTGCACCGGAACTGCGTGTGGTGTGAACTGTAAGCAAAAACATAGCCAGAATGCATCCGGAGTGCGTTTTTGTTGTGTGAACTGGTCCTAAGAGCATTCCATAGCCCAGACCGACCAATTCTGCAATCTTTGAATTTTTGGATTAGAAGTTCAGTCCACTAACAGCCGGTGTACACTACATGCGTTTCAGTTGCTTTTTTTCTGCATCCAAAAAGCACAGAAAGTAGGTTATATGGTTGTTAATGTTCACATCAGTGCCTGCTGTTCCAGTGCGTTCCAGTTGCAGAAAAAAAAAGTAGAACAGGCTGCACAGAACTGTACAACGTGGTAAGACGCATCAAAAACAAACCAAAACCGCACTGGAACTCACATGTCTCTATTTAAATTGAAGAAAAAGAGAGGGGAAATAATTAACTGAATTGGATCAAAAATGCACTGGAACGCGTCAAAAACACATCAAGAACGCGCCAAAAACGCATCAAACACGTGCATACATAAACACATCCAAAACACATCTGGACTGTGTTTCTATGGTGTGAACCGGCTCTAACCCCTGGTTCACATCTGTGCGGGTGGTGCGGCTGTGGGACCCGCACAAATACCTGCAGCCCCACCACCCACACAGAGGAATGCGGACCTGCAGGCGGGTGCCATTAATTCTAATGGCAGGCCGTCCGCACTGCAAATCACAACTATACTGGGAACCTCGGTTCCCGTGCGGGCTGCGATTTCCAAAGTAGGCCAAGGACTTCTTCCCTGCGTGTCCCGGGGCACTGGAGTCCATTCAAATGAATGGGCTCTTGTGCCCGCGCAAATCTCGTGCCCGCACGGATGTGAACCAGGGGTTAGTAATTATAATGACACAAAAGGTGAACAGCGCCTATATCATTAGCACACTCCAACCCTTCACAATGTCCAGCACTATCTTTTGGCTTCAATAGTATGTTTGTATACAGAAGTGCATGGCGATCGGTTAAACATTAGGTTCCACTACTGTGTCCGTTCTGAGCAGCCCAATGATGATTACCCTTGGTTAGCACACACCATTTATGTAATATAGAAGCTACTATGTTTGAAGACAACATGGCAGACTAAGGCTGGCCACACACTATACAATTTTCTGTCCAATTTCTGCCCAATTTCCTTTAGATTTACCTTCAACTATGTAGTGCAAGGAATAAATAAATAATAGTGTAGCGCTAAAATGATACTTCAAAATATGACCACGGGTGGGATAAAAAAAGCAATAAAATATGAGCGTATAATAAAAACATATAAATTAAGATAAGTATGATATATAACAATCCTAAACAATATGAAATTACATAGGGCAAAGTGATCCGTAGTGATGACTAAATAGTGCTGTTAATGCCCCCAAAGATTCAATCGGTGCTTGTGCTTGTGATAGCGGAAGAAATGCGCACTCACAGGACGCGCAATAGTAATGCGCGTTTGAATAAATTATCCTGATGTCATCTGGGCCAGTAGATGGAAAAGGCTCCCTCTCAAGGTGAATTGGTCCTGGAACTTTAGATGTTGATGACCCAGGGGTGTCCAGAGTTCCCCTTAAGGGATTTGGTGGGTGCAGCTCACAGGAGTTAGTAGGAGGCTCCCTCTCTGGAGGTAATGGGCTGATGCTGGGCGTCTAAAGGATTTAATGCTCCCCACAGGGGTCAAAACGGAAGAATGCCCATAGTGTAGTAGGTTAAGTAAAGCATTTATTGGTCAATAAATAGGATGCATGCAAAGGTAAACATTGAAAAACAATTAGGACTGTCCTTGAATAGAGATGTCCGCCGGAGCTCCACAATGCTCCGACGGCGTGACGGCACGGCGTGAGTAGGCTCCTCCTTACGCGTTACATGCGCACGCACATCATCAGAGGAAAACAACATGGCAGACTAAGGCTGGCCATACACTATACAATTTTGTGTCCAATTTCTGCCCAATTTCCTTTAGATTTACCTTCAACTATGTAGTGCAAGGGCCTGCCTAATTGGATACAATTGAAAGTGTTGTTTAGGATTGACCTCATATTATATGGTTTTTGGTAAATCTAAAGCAAAATTCTCAAGAAAATTGTATAATGTATGGCCAGCCTTGCATATCTAAATTTATAAGTAATCTAGTCACTTACCTTTAGAGACTGCCAATAGTCATATGATATTGTGGCCAAGTTCAAATGATACTTTTGTATACTGTATGTATATGTACTGTTCTGTCTTTTGTGATTTCAAATATATTGTGCTGCTTAAAGTGGAACTACACGGCATCTGAGCACTACAAACAGAAAACACTATTTCATTCATTTTTAATATTCAAAGCAAACTCCCCCATACTTTATTTTGCTGAGAAATCAGTTTGAAAAACTCCCCCTAGCTTTTTTGGTTGCAGCCACCTTGAGTAAGGGCAGATGTTTCATGTAGCCTTTACTTCCTGGAATTCATCTGCCCTCAGCTGAGAAAAACCCTCCTCCCCTTCTGAAAACTCCTGGGATGTATGACTTCATTTGCCTAGGCCAGAAACCAGGAAGTAGCTGAAGAAATGTAAAAAAAACTGTTTAAACCAGTAAATATAATATGCTTTCCTATCTATTTACTGATGCTAACAGCATAAGGATTATGAATAGTTATTGTTGATTGAAAAAGTGAAGTTCTGCTTTAAATCATACTTGACAACTATTCATTCCAGTCCCCAGGACATGGTTACCCCCACCCACGATCCACACTTAAATCCTATGTGCAGCCAAATTCAAAAACAGAAAAATCAGCTTTAGGGCCGGTTTATACTATACAAACACAGTCCAGATGCGTTCCAGATGCATTTCTGCATGCATGTTTTTGATGCATTTTTGGTGTGTTCCAGTGTGTTTTTGATGCGTTCTGGTACATGTTTGATGCATTCCAGTTCATTTTGTCCCCTCTCTTTTTCTTGAATTTAAATAGGGACATGTGCAGGGGTGGACTGACCATTTGGAAACTCGGGCACTGCCCGAGGGCCCGGGGTCAGTAGGGGACCCCATGAGATGCCCCTGGTATCTTTTTTATAGGCTTTTTTGAGTTTGGGCAAGGACACAGGGGCCCCATGATCCCCTATCGCCCGGGGGCCCCATGAGTTGTCAGTCCACCCCTGGACATGTGTGTTCCAGTGCATTTTTGGTGCATTCCAGTGCGTTCCAGTGCATTTTTGATGCATTTTACAGCGCATCAGTACAGTTCAGTACAGGAAAAATGCAGCGTGTTCTAATTTTTTTTTCTGCATCCAAAACGCACTGGAACTGCAAGCACTGATGTGAACTATAACATTGACAACCATATAACCTACTTTCTGTGCATTTTGGATGCAGAAAAAAGCAACTGAAACGCATGTGGTGTGAAGTGGCCCTAAAGGACATAACATGCAGTCAGTCGGATGTGTCACTTGTGGTGGTTCCTCTTCTGTTAGTAGTAATCTTCCTCTGTCCTGTCCCTCCACCCGTCTCCATAAGCTTCAGATGCGGGGGGGGGGGGGGGGGGTTCATACAAATAGCTGTCACAGGCTATCATCAAAAGAATCTGACTATGCCCACCCTTTTTGCCCAGATCCACCAGAGTGGAGGAGAATTACTACTATGAGCAGAGCAGAGGAATCAACACAAGGGACACATTCTACTAACTGTATGTTATGTCCCTTGTGCTGATTTTCTGCTTTTGCTTTTGGCTGCACTTAAATTTGTAACAGGCTCCTGCTCAGGTTACACCCATTTTCTTGGTGATCCGGCCCATAATTTTGTGGGCATCTCAGGTATGGTTAGTAACTACAAAAAAGGGTGATGCTGTGATTTCAGGACGCAGCCTGGGACACAACATGATTGAGAAAGGTCACTTAGATGTTGGACTGTCCCAGCAAATCTGGGACAGCATCAATGCTTAAAATGATGCTAAAGCTTCAGGTTTTTTTTTAATAAACATATAATACCTGCTCTGTACACTGATTTTGCACAGAGCAGCCCTGATCTTCCTTTTCTCAGGTCCCCCGCTGGCACTCCTGGCTCCTACCCCCCCATTCAGTGGCCCCATAGAAAGACACTTTTAATGGAGGCACTCGTGCAGGCTCACTCCCAAGCCTCCCTGTCTGCATCTTTTAACACAGACAGTGCAGCGTGGCCCTGTCCTCACTGGATTTCATTGACAGGAGCCAATGTCTCCCTCTGCTATCAATCTGTAGGAACAAAGCCAGGAGAGACGCAGCTCTCGTGCACAGCGCTGGATCATGATGGGGCTCAGGTATGTATAAGGGGGTGAGGGGGGAGTCTGTGACACATAAGGTTTTTTACCTTAAAGCATAGAATGCATTAATCTATCATTCTGGAGGGACAAGGCCAGGAGAGGCACAGCTCTCATGCACAGCGCTGAATCATGATGGGGCTCAGGTATGTATAAGGGGGGTGAGGGGGGAGTCTGTGACACATAAGGTTTTTTACCTTAAAGCATAGAATGCATTAATCTATCATTCTGGAGGGACAAGGCCAGGAGAGGCACAGCTCTCATGCACAGCGCTGGATCATGATGGGGCTCAGGTATGTATAAGGGGGTGAGGGGGGAGTCTGTGACACATAAGGTTTTTTACCTTAAAGCATAGAACGCATTAATCTATCAATCTGGTGGGACAAAGCCAGGAGAGACATAGCTCTCGTGCACAATGCTGGATCACGATGGGGCTCAGGTATGTATAACGGGGATGGGAGGGGGGGGGGGGTCTGTGACACATAAGGTTTTTTACCTTAAAGCATAGAACGCATTAATCTATCAATCTGGTGGGACAAAGCCAGGAGAGACATAGCTCTCGTGCACAATGCTGGATCACGATGGGGCTCAGGTATGTATAACGGGGATGGGAGGGGGGGGGTCTGTGACACATAAGGTTTTTTTACCTTAAAGCATAAAATGCATTAATCTATCAATCTGGAGGGACAAGGCCAGGAGAGACACAGCTCTTGTGCACAGCACTGGATCACTATGGGGCTCAGGTATGTATAAGGGGGATGGGCAGTCTGTAACACAAAAGGTTTTTTACCTTAAAGCATAGAATGCATTAAGGTAGAAAGCCTTGAAGGTTTAAAACCACTCACTTATTATTATTATTATACAGGATTTATATAGCGCCAACAGTTTGCTCAGCACTTTACAATATAAATTGAGTCAATACAGCAACAATACAGATCAATACAAGAGGGTTAGGAGGGCCCTGCTCCTTGGAGCTTACAATCTAAGAGACACTTTAAATTAACATATAACTAATTAGCTATGGCTACAGTCCAATAGTTAATACAATAGTACCATACATTGCATACTTGTTCTTGGCATTCTTCCAGATAAGAGCAGATTGTATACGTTACAATTATCTTTCCTCATCTTTGAAAAGGCAGGTGTTAGATGGGATGGGGTGGATGGGGCAGGACGGGGACAAGGGAGATGCAGGTGTCTGGGGTGCAGTGTGGATACTGACACCCCCACTGGATGATCTGCAAGTGAGAGGTGGAGCCACCTACAGTATGCAGGGAGGTACTAGAGCCAGCTGGGTGCTTCAGTAAAATACAGCAACAAAAGTAAGAAGATGGTGGAGCATTTAATGTGGGGGGGGGGGGGGGAATATGGGGGCAGTGGAGGAGAGGGTTGCATGCAGAGGTCACAACTGAAGAGCGGTGAAAATTATTATTATACAGGAACAGTTTGCTCAGCGCTTTACAATATAACAGGAGACAATACAGCAACAATACAGTTCAATACAAAAGGGATTTGAGGACCCTTCTCCTTGGAGCTTACAATCTAGGAGGGAGGGTCTAGTGGTACAAAAGGTAGTAACTGTGGGGGATGGACTGGTAGGAAGAGTAGAAGATTCCATTATTAGCTGAGGGGAGGATAGGCTTCCCTGAAGAGAAAGGTTTTCAGAGATCGCCTAAAAGTGAGCAGAGTAGGCGATAGTCTGATAAATTGGGGTAGAGAGTTCCAGAGGACGGGGGAAGCTCTGGAGAAGTCCTGGAGACGAGCATGGGAGGAGGAGACAAGGGAACTAGAGAGTAGGAGGTCGTGCGAGGAGCAGAGAGTACGGTTTGGGTGATATTTGGAGACAAGATCGTTGATGTAATTTGGGGCAGAGTTATAAATGGCTTTATACGTTATTGTTAATGTTTTGAATTTTATCCGTTGGGCAATGGGAAGCCAGTGGAGGGATTGGCAGAGAGGGGTGGCAGATACAGAACAGTTAGTAAGGTGGATGAGTCTGGCAGCAGCATTCATGATAGATTGAAGAGGGGATAGCCTGCGATGAGGTAGGCCAATGAGGAGGGAGTTACAATAGTCAAGGCGAGATATAACAAGGGAGTGAATAAGTTGCTTAGTGGATGAGATGTGGATAGAGGATGCAGAGGTAAATGGCTGTGGAAGAAGGCTGAACTTTGCACTCTAAGTAAAGCACACCCCTGAATTCTGAACTCATCCCCAAACTCTGTATGTAGCGCACCTCTGAACTCTGTACAGAATGCACTCCTGGTTTATAATGCTCCTTTAAGACCCTCCCACTGTTAGAGAAATGTGACCACACCTAGTATTTAATGTAGTTTGGAGTGTGTGTGTATGTGTGTATATATATGTGTGTGTGTGGGTCACGGGAGGTTTTCCAGGGTTGTGGCTGAGTTCCTACACCTACTTTCTGAGAACAAAGCCCTGCCTTAAAGTATACAGAAACCAGATCACTAAAACATGTAAAGCAATTTCAAATATTTTCAATATTATAGATTTTTAATGTTTTAAAGTCTGAAGCTTTCATTAAAGTATGTGTACGTATTAAATGAAAAAGTGCCCATTCCCCCTACCTAGCCTCCTCGGTAACAATCTAGTGGTGGGCTGCAGAAATCTTGGTAGAGAGGATGTAAGCATCCCCGTGCTGGAGGGGGGACCTAAATGTATGAATTGAGGGGGCTAGGAGGTGGGGCTGGGCAGCTTTTAATTTAAAAAGGTTTATTTACTTTAACCATTTCAATACCGGGCAATTTTACACCTTCCTGCCCAGGCCATTTTTCACGTTTCAGCGCTCTCTTTGAATGACAATTGCGCGGTCATGCAACACTGTACCCAAACTAAAATTTTATCATTTTCTTCACACAACTAGGGCTTTCTTTTGGTGGTATTTAATCACCGCTGGGGTTTTTATTTTTTGCTAAATTAACAAAAAAAGACCAAAAAGTTTGAAAAAAAAACACGTTTTTCTTTGTTTCTGTTATAAAAGTTTACAAATAAATAATTGTTCTTCATAAATTTAGGCCGAGATGTATTCTGCTACATGTCTTTGGTGAAAATAACCCAAATTAGGATGTATTTTTTAGTTTGTAGGAAAGTTATAGAGTTCACAATCTATGGTATAGATCTGAATATTGATCAATCCTGAAGTACTGACAGCCAATCTAATTTCTTGAGGTCCAAGAATGTCAGAACAGTACAGATATCCCCAAATGACCCCTTTTTGCAAAGTAGACAGTCCGACGTACTTCATAAGAGGCATGGCGAGTTTTTTGAAGTTGTATTTTTTTTGTCAACATTTTTCAGAAAATGAAAAAATTAAAAAAATTATTTTCACTATTTTTTTTTTTACATACTGTCACCAGTGCAGTACAGCGTCATCATATAACTGGCATGGCGGTGAACAGGGACACTGACTGGTGACAGTATGAAAAAAAAAATATATATATATATTTTTTTATTATTTTTAATTTTTTATTACATTTTTTAAAAATTTTTTTAAGATTTTTTTTCATATTTTACTATGACCAAAGTAGTACAATGTTACCATAGTAACATTGTACTACTTTGGGGAAGTGATCATTATTTTATTTTTTTTACACAATTTGCTTATAGCAAAGAATTACTTTGCTATAAGCAAGCATTTACCTGAATTACATCGATTCATTCAGGTTTTTTTTTTTTTTTTTTTTTTTTTTTGTGCTTAGCTGTAATTTGGCCACAGCTAATCACATGACATGTGCATGTGACCTGCTGTGACCATTCACAGCTAGGCACTAGTATACAATGGATGGCATGAATGAAGGCATCCATTGTATACTACTGTCATGTGAAATGCTGTGATTGGTCACAGCAGGTCACATGGTACCGGCAACAGGGGGCCGGTACTCAGATCTGCCATCGGCCGTGTCCGAGGTACACGGCCGGTGACAGATCGCGCCGCTGCGCGGCTCTGCAACCGCACGAACTGCGCATGTGCAGGAGGACGCCAAATGGCGTACACCCCGGAAAGCTAGAGCATTTTTGCGGCCGCCCAACGGCTATAGGCCGGGCGGCTACTGGTTAAAATAATACCTGGTGATCCTACCCTGTTCAGGCACTTCCTGTCATAGGTTGACTATAATCTGTCCCTGTCTTCCAGCAAATTGTTCCCCTGTATTGTCATCATGTACATGGTCTTCCGACACAAGTGCATTTAGTTCAATCAATAGAAAAAATGAATACATAAATAGATTACCTCCATCTACAGAACCTTATACCAACAGCTGATCCAGTGGAAGGCAAAAAAAAAAGCAATAAAGCAATTTGATCCAGTGGGGTAAAAAAACCCTTCTTGATTGCCCAAGGCAATCAGATTTTCCCAGGATCCACCAAATTTTAATATCCAGTTTCATTCTGTGCATTAGGAATGCATCCAGCCGCTTTTAACCACTTCCAGTCCGAACATTTTTACCCCCTTCCTGTCTAGGCCAATTTTCAGCTTTCAACGCTATCACACTTTGAATGACGATTGCGCGGTCATGCAACACTGTACCCATATGCATTTTTTAGCATTTGTATTAGACAGATAAAGCGTTATTTTGGTGGTATTTATTCACCACTGAGATTTTTATTTTTTTTGCTATATAAATGAAAATGTCCAAAAAATTTTAAAAAATAGTTTTTCTTATAAAATTTTGCAAATAAATAATATTTCATCATAAATCTTGGCCAAAATTTATTCAGTTATCTTTTTAGTAAAACAAAAATAACCCAAATTAGTTTTAACCAAAAATTATAATTTAAAAAATTTATTTTTATTTTTTTACATTTTTATTTTTTTATATTATTATTTATGTTTTTTTCTACATACTGTCACCCTAGAAGTACTTGTGAGGGGTGATGAAGATTTTTTTTTTTTTTTTAACACGGATTGCTTTTACACCCATAAAGGCTGTAAAAGCAATCATTTCTCCTCTCTGGCTGCATTCTTGCAGCCATTGGGAACTACTGTGTGAGCTGTGATTGGTCACAGCTTGTCGCATGGTACAAGGCTGTTGTGAATAGCCTTGTACCATGTGACCTCTGTGATCATTCACAGATTTTCCACGTAGTAAGCAATGATGTCAGAAGTGACATCTTGCTTACTACTCTGCATGTGATCACTGATTGGCCAATCAGTGATCACATGATCGGGACCTCTCACAGAAGTCCCATATGACAATCGGTGTTCCACTGTGTCCTCCGCACCGGATCGCGGTGCTGCACACTCCCAGGGAGAGCACACAGTCCATAATGGCAAGTGCCGTTTATGAACGGCAACCCGCCCCTGGTGTGCCACCGTCCGGCCGTTTATATACAGCGGCCAGACGGCAAGTGGTTAAAACAATCACCTGAGCTGGCCAGATCTAGCTCCTGAGGGAGCCTATTACACATTTTTACAGCTCTTACTATGAAGAAGCCTTTCGGTATGTGCAGGCCAAAACTTATTTCCTTCAAACGTAGAGTTCAGCAACAGGGAAGAAGTGTTTATATCACACATAAAGAGTTGGGTACTATGCACGCCGGCAGAGTTGGTGAACATGAAGACTGATTCTATACAACGGACTTCATTGTTGTTAGGGCTTATTTGTGTTTGTTTTCACAGTATGGGAAATGTGTTTTTCACATGAAGTTTCACCATTTGTCTGCACATTTTTGGCGCACCGTTCAAAATTCATGTATACTTTTGTTGAGGGTTTGGAGAACCTTGTAAATAGCAGCTTCCGTCATCTTTTTTGCTTTAGGTTTATTTACATAATTTTAGTTTTTAGTCCTCAATATATACTTGCCTTTAAAATAATCACATACAATAAAGCTTTTTGTAGTAACCATAAGTTAGATCATAATAATAAATGCTATATTGAGCCTCTTCTCATGGCAGTTTGTTCCATGTGATTAATCAGAATTGACTTGTTGCAACTTAAGGCTGTTGTTTGTAATTGCGCTGCTATGGCATGGCGCAGGTGCAAATATTGAAAGCATTTCTGTTTCAGTAGCTGAAATTCTTCTTGTAACATTACAGTATGGTTTCTGTGATGGTGATGGCATATACTGTGTAAGTGCCAAGAATCAAACCCCTCCAGTTTGTTCGTTTTTGGAATAGTGATGTCTTAATTACGTATACACACTCACCAGCCACTTTAGTAGATCCACCTGTTCAATTGCATGGTAACACAAATTGCTAATCAGCAAATTGCATGGTAGCAACTCAATGCATTTAGACATCTAGACATGGTGAAGACGACTTTCTGAAGTTCAAATGGAGCATCAGAATGGGGAAGAAAGGGGATTTAAGTGACATTGAACGTGGCATGGTTGTTGGTGCCAGACAAGCCGGTTTGAGTATTTCAAAAACTGCTGATCTACTGAAATTTTCATGCACAACCATCTATAGGGTTTTCAGAGAATGAAAAAGAGAAAATATCCAGTGAGTGGCAGTTGTGTGGATGAAAATGCCTTGTTGAGGTCAGAGGACAATGGACAGACTGGTTCCAGATGACAGAAAAGCAACAGTAACTCAAATAACCACTTGTTACAACCCAGGTATGCAGAATACCATCTGTGAACGCACAACACGTTGAACCTTGAAGCAGATGGGCTACAGCAGCAGAAGACCACACTGGGTCCAATTCCTGTCAGCTAAGAACAGGAAAAGAAGGCTACAATTTGCACTGGCTCACCAAAATTGGACAACAGAAGATTAGAAAATGTTGCCTGGGCTAATGAGTCATGATTTCAGCTGCGACATTCACATGGTAGGGTCAGAATTTGGCGTAAACAATATGAAAGCATGGATCCATCCTGCCTTGTATTAATGGTTCATGGATGAGTAGTCAACAAATTTGCAGCAACTGCATAATGCTATCATGCCAATATGGACCAAAATCTATGGGGAATGTTTTCGAAACCTTGTTGAATTTATGCCATAAAGAATTATGGCAATTCTGAAGGCAAAAGGGGGTCCAATCCGGTACTAGCAAGGTGTACCTAATAAAGTGGCCGGTGAGTGTACTTTTGCATAGTTGATTTCAGTGTTGACCATTCTGAGGGTCCCTGCTCCCAAATGTGAGAGCATGGGGTCTACGGGCAGTGTGTTTAAGACATCCCCTTACATAGGATCCTACAAAGCCACTCTACCCACACTGACAAGGAGTTATGTCTCAGCATTAGGTATTGCAAGACCTGAATCTTTGGATTCAGAGTTAGCAGTTTAATTCTAGCGTGTTTATTTTTCTAAATCAACTCTCTAAAAAAAAGAGTCTTGCTGTTTATAGCATTTCTGTGTTATCCAGATTGGAAAATTGTACGAGTTATAGCAATTGTAGTTCCCAGATCGTTACAAAAATTTCTCTGAACGTAACAGAGAATAACAATTTACACCAGCTTTTAAAGTTATTACCCCTGGTTCACATATATACGGCTGTGCGGGCCACGTTTTTCCTGGGCACGAGAGCCCATTCATTTGAATGGACTCCCATGCCCCGTGACACGCAGAAAAGAAGTCCCTGCACTTCTTCTGAAAACGCAACCCGCACGGGAACCTCAGATTCCAGTACAGTTGCGTTTTCCAGTACGGGCGGCATGCCATTAGAACTAATGGCACCCGCCCGCGGGTCTGCATTCCTCTGTGCGGGTGGTGCGGCTGCACGGATTTTCATGTGGATCCGCAGCGGCACCACCCGCACAGATGTGAACCAAGCCTTATGGATGGGCATTGGATTAAGTTTTAAGTAGTCCGTCACGGTAGGTAATATACTGTATGTATGCCTAGATATGTAAAGCTAAACTTTAGGAAAGAAAATTACCCTTGCAGTGGATCCCCCGTCCCACTGCAAGGGTTAACTACTTCTTTTGTCTAGAGCACAGGTGTCAGACTGGTGGCCCTCCAGCTGTTGCCAAACTACAAGTCCCATGAGGCATTACAAGACTGACAGTTACAAGCATGACTCCCAAGGGCAGAGGCATGATGGGACTCCCCTGGTCTAGAGAATGTTAAAAAATGTGATATACTTACCTTACTCCTTGCGCCTTCCGCAACTGTCCTCACTGTCCAACACTCTGTATTGTGGGCAAGCCCTTGACATCCTCCTGTACAATTCAGGGCTACTGGTCCTGCACTGTATGGAATGATGACAGAGAGCTTGAACAGGGGAACCAGTCACACAAAGAGAGCAAAGATAAAGGGAACTACTGCATATCACCTTATTCATCATCCCCTAGACAAAACAAGCAGTTAACGCTTGTAGTAGGAAGGAAGGCTTCACTGCTACTGTAAATAATATAATGATTCAATATATAATAGACATTAGGGAGGCTAATGACTTAGTTGTGCCCCCTCCTGAAGAACAGCACATCTTCCTCAAAGACAGCAAGCTTATTTTACTTCTCCCCCTTTTAAAGGCCAACCATGCCCTCAGATTATCTTATGCTTGGGGAAAAAAAGTGTTGACAATGGGCAACCCTGTATGATCCCTCTGTCTAGAGTAGGGCAATCCATGTGAACATTATTTATCTTTATACATGCATGGGGTAGAGTGTAGAATTTTAACCCATTTGATAAATTCTGTTCCCAGTCAAATCTATACAAGACCTGCCAGTGGTGTGGCCATTTAATGAGGCCAAATGCCTTAGTGGCATCTAGTGACACTGTGGCTCTAATTCCAATATTATCCAAAGGAAGTTACATATTTAAATACAATCACTTAATGTTTATGGTTGAAGAACTTGGGCTAGAGTTTTAGCATCTGATGTGGAAAGGGAGCTAGGCCTAGAGGACCCTGGGTTAAGTTTGCCCAGCCCCTGTTGTGGCAGTACTATAGCAATGGTTTTGTTTATGGAAATGGGAAGGGTGCCTTATTGACTACCTCGAATAACCCTGGAAGTAGTATTGCCCATTTAAAGACAACGTTACACCAGGGCTTAGCTGAACTCAGAGTGGAAGATACAGAACTTGGCAATAAGGTTGTGGAATTGGAAAAGAAATATGAGGCAGATGTCCATGCAAGCCTTACAGGAGAAAACGTTGAGGCAGGACTATAGAACTGAAGAGTTGTTTATGCAACTAGATGATTACAAAGACAAGAGCAGCCATTCCAATATAAGAATCCAGGGTCTCCCTGAAGCAACTGTGACTAAAGACCTTGTTCCTACCCTGCTCAATATTTTCAAACAATTGCTGGGAGATTCCTGTGATCATCCACTTTTGATTGATCAAGCTCAAAGGACTATTGTCCCTAGGAGGAAGGATGTGGAGAAGTCCCATGATGTACATGATCCATCTATAGATACATGAATTAGGAAGCCATTAAGCCAATTAAAATATTGATGGGGTTATTCCATTTTGGTTGATTGCCATGAGTGATGATGTCACAATCATGCTGCAAGATAAAAGAAACTTGGCTAAATTCCTGAAAGCAATGAACCCACCAATGCTTGAGATTCCAGACTACCGTCAAGTAGAGTAAATTCTGCTGTCACCCGTGAAGTGGTCAGCACAAAGCCTAAGAAGGCAAGACATGATCAGAGTGGGGGCAGTACTCTGTTCCAGGGGTCCCGGCCCCTCCACCTGACAGCCCTCCACTTTTTTCTTTTGCATCCTTGTGGGGGTCTTCCCTTACCTGAGGTCAGCCTGTTGTCTATTTCTTGGATATAGCTGCTGTGACTGTGCTGTATTTTCAACCTTGCAACTTTGCTATGCCTCCCTCACTGGAGAGGCCTTTGGAGGTGGCTTTGGAGCTTTTACTCTGCAGTTCTCCAGGGACCACATTAGCTACTTGGAGGGACTATGGAGGCTGTCCTTCTACAACATGTTCCTCTGGGGGATGCAAGTGGACCAGTGCTGCTTCCTCTGTCAGCGCTGGATGGTTCCTGTTATAAGTCTGAGGGGTTTTGCTATACGTTTATATTTCTCTCAAGTTGTGAGAGTTTGATGGAAGCGTTTTTTTTCCCATCCATCTATGACCACCTTTAGTTATTATTCTCATTCTTTTTACATTTGTTCTGGGTTTTGATTCGGTTTGCCTTTTTGCCATATCTGCTAGATCATATACAGTACACATTCTGAGGGTATTTTGTACATTTGTATACTTTTCTATTTTGTATATTATGCCTACTGTACATATACTTACTTATAATGTGAAGAGTCTCTGTTCCCCTTTCAAACAGTGGAGGCTGTGGGCTGAAATGAAACATCTGCATCCACAGAACCTGCTGTTGCAGAAAATGCATTTTACTAAGGACTCCAGCCTGACTCTGCCTCATACCTGTTTAATCATTGGCTCACGAATGACTCGCCTTTCAGGAAAGCTAAGGAGGTGGCCATTGCCATTCAATAGTTTTAGCTAAAGGCACAAAAAGGTGACCCAACAAGAGATACCTAAAGCAGAATAAAACCCAAAGGCAAACATTCATTATATTGCAGCTGAACATTTTTTAGATTTGGTGGCTGCATTATTTTTCTTTTTTTAGGCTTTTATACTTTATTTTCATCTGGTGATCCAGCCAATAAGTCTGTTGTTTTTATTTTAACAGAACAAACTCTTTGCAAATGTAGCAGTTATTGCTGAGACAAGCCATTTACCACTGACAGGGGTGCTTACAATGATCAGCTTTTATTTATGTAAAACCTGCATTTCAAAAGAAAAAAAATGTTGATGCAACTGCTTGTGTAGCTGCAGTGTGAACTGGAGTTTACTTCGATTTGGTAGTGTATCTAAATCTCCTAGTACATCTAAAACTCCCCTCTGCCCAGACTGACAGTTCTGCAGTCTAAAGGTGCCCTTGTGCTCCTTCATCCAGAGTGGGGGCACTCTAATGTAGTAGATGTTTTACTGGCCAGATCACCAGTGAAAACAGGAGGTGAAAGCTTTAAAAAAGAAAACAAGTGCAGCCACCACATCTACGTATTAGTAAGCTGCAATACATTAGATTTTTGGATGTGGGTTTTAACACCAAGATTAATGATCAAGGGTACCTTATTTAATCATGTGATCAAGATGCTAACACTGTATGCCCCTAACACCCAGCAACTTACTTCTGTGGATGTGTTTCTGGGTCAAGTCTCAGAATTTCGTAGTTTGCTGATAGGCGTAGACTTTAACCTAAGCCCTGAGCCTCTGCTCGATACATAGTCAGGAAAATTGGCAGTTTCACTGTTTGCCTTGAAACATTTTAGTAAGTCAATACAAAAGCTGAAGTTGTTGGACAGCTGGAGATTGAGTCCTGGGTCTGAAAAAAGATTTAACGTTCTACTCAAAAATACATCATTAGTATTCTAGGATAAACCCGCTATTGCTTGATCATATATCTCTTGATATAATGAAGTCTGTGGACATCCATCTAATTAATGTATCAGATCATGACCTTGTCTCTTTGGACCTTTGTCTCAATGAGAACCAGGTCAACAAATGGACTTGGAAGTTAAATTAGAACCTCTTGGATAATGTGGTGACAGAGTCAGAGATGCATCAAACCTCTGGTATATTTTATAGAAAATAACTCTACTAATGTGTTGGAAGGTACCTTCTGGGAGGCTTACAAAGCTTTCATTAGAGGTGAACTGAACATGCAGGAGGCTTACTTAAAAAACAAAGGTGGGTCCATCTTCTTAAACTAATACTCACTGGAGGAGGTTGAGCAGGCACATAAGTTAGGGAAAAGGATCTGGATTTACAGAGAACCATGAAGACGTGCTTTCTGTCCCAGATGTGTTATGAACATAGGAATAAATGTGGGTGAATGTTGGCCAGGGCCCTTAGAAAACAGATAGATAAAATGTGTGTCCATAAATTGGCAAAATTCTGGGATAATTTCCCAAGTCCTTTACATTAGGCAGGACAAAACTCCAGATGCACAAGCCCATAGGCCCCAAACTTGTCAAAGCTATGTATAAGTCCCTGA
Source organism: Staurois parvus (assembly GCF_062004578.1). NCBI lineage: Eukaryota > Metazoa > Chordata > Amphibia > Anura > Ranidae > Staurois > Staurois parvus. Next base: position 5,721,412 of record NW_028318500.1, on the reverse strand, counting down.
AGTAGGACATCACAGCAAAGGCAGTTACATTAACCCTGGAAGTTAATGCTGCAGGGAAAAGGTGACCCTGATGGCCTTACTAGAGATTATTATCACAGATTTATAGAAATACTCGTGGACCATATATGTACCTATTTCAATTCTATTCAGGTAACTGTGCATTTTTTCCCTAAAGCACTGGATGTTCATGTTGTCCTTATCCCAAAGGAAGGCAAGGACCACGCTAAATGTTCAAATTATAGACCCATCTCCCTCTATAATGTGGATATGATAGTGCTAGCTAAAATTCTCTCAGATAAATTATAACCTTATCTGTCTAAATTTATTCATTGGGATCTGGTGGGTTTGTACCACAGAGGGAAGCCAAGGACAGTTCGCAGTGAGCATTTTCTATCATTCATTTGGTGTGAACCCAGAATACTCCCTGTCTTATTTTGTTAACAATGCTGAAAAAGCATCTGACAGAAAAGATTGGATTTTTAAAGTGGGATTCCACTCTCTAAATCAACATTGACTATTTTAGGAAAGTATATCATATTTACTTGTTTTAAACATGTTTTTTTACCTTTCTTTGGTTACTTCCAGGTTTTCAGGCCTAGGCAAATGATGTTACACATCCCAGGAGTCTTCAGAAAGGGAGGAAGGGATTTCTCAGCTAAGCACACCATCCTGCCTGCACACATCAGCTAAGGGCAGATGAAATCCAGAAAGTAAATGCTACATGAATTATCTGCCCTTACTCATGGTGGCCATGGTCAGAAATGCTAGGGAGTGGTTTTCAGAGTGAAAAACAAAATAAAGCATGGAGACATGGATAGATGGGGAAGTTTGTTTTGAATATTAAAAATGAATTAAATTGCAGTTTTTGTTTGTGGTGCTCAGATCAAGTGTAATTCCACTTTAAGGAGGAGGTCCTGGCCAGAGTGGGTTTGGGATGGGGGTGAGTGAAGGTGAAAAGTATCTTGTCCTCTCCTTCAGGAAGATCAGGCTTAATCCTATTATTTCAGGAGTGCAGATAGGTTCAATTCATAACAAAACAACCTTTGTTGAAGGCATCTTGTCCTTTGTGATTAAGCAACAGATTTGACTCCACATTTTGGTGGAACTGAAGAGGTTTCACAGTTTTCTTCAACTTCAAAATTAACCTAATTAATTCTAAATCAGATATCCTCCCAGTCCACCTATCCTTAGCATTAGCAGACATTATCAGAACTGAGTTTCTCCTTTTCTTGAAACCACATGATATAATCTATCTCAGGGTCAAACTTATAATTTACTTTTCCCTTATAAGGCCAATTTCCCCCCATTGATCATGGCAATCCAAAGTGATTTGCTCTCATGGGATAAGACGACCTTCACGTGGTTGGGTAGGATACAGATTGTTAAAATTAATATTTTGCAGAGGATTATTTTATTACTCCAAATGCTCCCATAGAACTACTGAGTTCATTTTCAGACAGGTATGCAGGATTCTTCCACAAGAATCTTAATTCTTAGACAATCTAAGGTTATGGGCAGGATGGGTCTCTCTGACTTACAACCTTATTAGAGGGCAATAACGTGATGGTGCATTAATAATTGGAATCTGGACACCAACTTTAAAATATAACTAAAGGCAAAACTTTTATAATTCTGCTTGGAGTGGAGAGGGATTAGAACATCTTTCAGGTTTTTATTGCTGTCTGTGTCTCTTTTAGTCCTGTGTACCATTACCAACTAAAGTGAAAGTAAAAAAAAATCCCAAATTTTGGGCTGTCCCCAGAACAGTATTAGTGATGATATTTTCCAGTGGGTGACCCTGGAATTTTCTAATTTTGGTGACCCCGATGACAACCAGGGACTCCCTCTTTTTAGAGAGATTTTCTTTCACTTACTGTTTTGGTTGTGTGAAAGGAAGTAAAGGGAATTCTAACCAATAGGACACAAATGACAAAAATAAACCTTACCAGAGTTATACACTCCCTTATGCTATCCAAAATGCAAAAAAAGGTTTGTATTTAGTTCTACTTTAAGCAATGGGTACCCTTGGAAAAATCTATGGCTGGGCATAATTTGGTCCACGCTCTGTGGCTTGCACCTAGTCATACAGGCTTGTCTGTTTACACCTGTACACTCACTCTGTCAGCAAGCTAGGCATGCACTCACACCTGCTTATTCACCTTCAACATTAGGGGGGTTCTGGTGGTTTGAACCTGGGGAGATGTGAAAATGGGGGTCATAGGATGATCATTTCTGTTCTGATAAATTTACAGTCAATGGTAAGACCACTAACCCTTCTCAGGAAAGACTGGGGATAATTCCCTATGTTCTCCTGGGGGCATACCCAGTTGCAACACATTTTTCACACTCTGAGAGGACAGTGTAGAGACCCAGAATCAATTACAGAGTTTGAGCACCTTTGTTTAGTATAGAGTTCAACTCTGTTGCTCACATACAAAGGTGACCCCTTTTTCTTGAGAGAATGGTTGAGGGCACTAGGAGTCACACTTTCAGAGGATCAAATATTAAGTCCTTCTGGGCACAGATCTGGACAGTTACACCTAGGTCTTGCAGTCCCAAATGACCCATTGCACTTGCTCTTTCATGCGACTCCTATGTCCATGTCCATGTCTCATGTCCATAAATATAAGCAGACTTTAACCCCCTATCTCCTTAATATGGCGAAGTGCCTCATACCCTGTAGGTGGCAAACTACCCAGGTCTCCTCTCATAAGGATTGGCTTAGAGTGGTTAATGAAATCTTGGAAAATGAGCTGTGGACATATAGAATGAAGGATCAATATGATTCCTTTTATGTGATTGGGCAGAATGGATACAAGTCATGTCTATGAAGACATACAATGATATGAAGAGGAAGCATTTTATTCCTCTATGATTATTACTATGCAGTTGTTAGACCTGGTAGATCCTGGTAGGGCGGTTCTGATTTAGTGGAGTCATGTCTCCCACCCTACTCCCTCTTAGATCTATGGGCTCTTTGAGACACTTTCTTGCGATGTTTTTGTCATTGCCCTGTATTTATTATTGTTCTACAATATGCAAGTCTGTCTATCTCAGCTCATACCTTGTGACTGGATAAGATACAAATTATACCAAAAATGGAAAATGTATTTTCTACTTTTGGTAGGTAGATTTTACACACCTGCTGCCAGTCACACCATCTCCTCTGGTTTGGGATCAGAGATGTAAGCCTCCTAAGTCCTTTTTGTCTCATGCATGAGGGATTTCTCTCACTTGTGAAACTTGAGTTGCTTTTAAGATTATTTATCTCCTTTGTTAAAATTTCCTTAAATATACCTTTAATGTATCTCAAACTATATAAGAGCTTGAGTGTCTGTATATGGCTAAGAACTCCCTTATTTGAAAAATATTGCTCTCTTGGTCAGAAAATAGCTCCCAGGGGGGAAGAGTATGTTGTGGTAATTATCAATGGTGAATGATCAGAGCGGACCCTGGGGGCATAAGGTGATGAGGTGATTAGTGGGGGCATGTATTCATTACCCAAAGACAAATCTAGATATAGGAAGATGGATACTAGAGTAACAGGAATATTGGTGAAATGTAGGTTGTTGCAGCTTCCACATATCATTAAGGCCAATTTCACATAGATATCATGCAAAAGGAGTGTCCTGCTGTGTGTTAGGGGTTTGTTAAAGATTACATTTATGGAAGGTAGTTATAAGGTAATTATTAACTCCCTTGTTACTAAAATGAGGGGGGGTCCTGTGACCAGCTGTAAATTGCATGAACAAGTATACATCCTTCATTGTCAAAGGTGTACTGTAAAATTACAAATCTACAATATATATCTTTTTTCAAATGACTTCAGGAAAAAGCCGCACTTGAGAAGATTAATGTGCTGACTCTTCTAGAGTAAGAGGAGTGCGCTGAGCGATAATATGTTTTGAATTTTGCTCTCCTAAGAGGGAGAAAGTTTCTTTGGTTGAATGGAGAATACCGCTTGTCTCCTAATCGGGTCATTCAACCCTATTACATTACAAGAGATGATTATATTTTGCTTAGCCATAATTGAGCCAGAAGAAATCAAGACCGTCTAAGGGTCTGCTGGAGAATTGACATCAAACAGTGGGGAAAGTCTCCATGATCCACCGCCAAGGCCTGGAGCAACAGAACAGTTCAGAGGAGTCTCAATAGGGTCTGGAGAGTCTTTAAAATCCAATAGTTGGATTATTTCTCTGAGTGAGAGAAAAGCCGGGTAGAATAATATTTCAGGATGGTGTTAACTGTATTGTCTAAAGTGAAGAAAACAGAAACAAGCAAAACCAATACCACTCAGGAAAAAACAACAGGGCAATCTAGAGTTTTGATTGCCCTTAGGATGTGTCACTCCATAAGCAGGACATTTGGTAGGTGCAGTTGACATTTTTTTGGTGTTGACCCATCTTAAATGGATTCTAAAGGCTTGTTGTATTAATGCATCACTTGTAATAAGAGGGAAAGAAGTGTGTTATGTTTCAAGTGGCACTACTTAAGATCTAGCCATGTGGAAGCTGCCCCCAGTGATTCAAAAAAGTGGGCAACACTTTCCAGCAACAATTTCTCAGTATACCAGATCAAATTTTTTTCCCTCTACTTGCTTAGGCAGACCTATAATGTATACATTATTTTTGCACAACCTTTTTACCAGTTCTTTTACCCTTTGATCATAGGCAGCGAATTTAACCTTGGCAAGCTGTAGATCACGCTTAACTGTGTGACCTCATCCTCAATGACCCTCACACACCCTTCCAGTGCTAAGGTGCATTCCCTTATCTTTTTGCATGTCTTGTCTCAAAAGGCCAATATCATCTTTAATACCTTTAAGCTGATCTGCGAGCACTGTCATTGAGGTGTTGCTTGAGTGCACAGCTGTAAAGACATCTCTAAGGGTGGGCTCAGCATCCCCTGTAATGTCTGAAAGAGGCTAAGCAACACCATGTGTGGCCTGGGCTGGTTCTCCAGTGTAAGCAAATTGAGCATTCTTATCAATATGTAACTGAGTCAGAAGTGGCGATATGTCTTTAGGGTTTTAGTTCCCCTCGGGTGTTATCTCTGGTCTGTAGAAGAGTTTTGGATTTGTTTCTTTAGCAGGGGTACATGTAAACTGCTGCAGCTTAATTGCCGCTTCCTTGTTCCTCTCTTTAGCCCATCTTTTCAGCAGCGGCCTGACACCATCTTGGATAAGATGGACCACCGTGGCCTGCTCCTCTTTACTGCAATACACAGTAATTATACTATAGTCATAAAATCAAATCAGTTTTTCTTAATTTATGCAATGCACAAACAGCAAGAGAAGTCCTTGCAAGTAGTGTGGATGGGTCTCAATTCTGAAACTATGCTTTCTTGATAGTTACCTCTCCCTCAGCTCAAAGTGGACCCTCACTTCATCTGAGTACAAATCAAAAACGATCTTTAATTGATTTTATTATTCAAAGCAAACTCACCCATCCATCCATGACTCCATTCTTTATTTTGCCGAGAAATCATGTTGGAAAACACCCCCCTAGCAGTTCTAGCCATCTTGAGTAAGGGCAGATGATTCATGTAGCATTTTCCTGGAATCTATCTACCCTTGGTTCAGGCATGCAGGCAGGAGAGTGTGCTTAACTGAAAAAACTCCTCCTCCCCTCCTGAAGACTCCTGGGATGTATGATCATGCAGGGCATGAAAATCAGGAAGTAACGTTTACATTTTTAAAACAAGTAAATATAATATACTTTCCAATGTATTTACTAATGCTAGCAGCATAAGGATTAAAAATACTGTTCACCGAGAGGGCGAAGTTCTGCTTTAATGCAGCAGCAGCACATATCAGATTCTAAAATGTATGGTGCTCAAACTAAATGTTTCAGTGTAATAATTTGTTGTATTCACCAATGCAGTAATTTGCTTTTTTAATAATTATCGACTGGGGATCATTAAGTATTCTATAGAATTGTGAAATCTGCAAATTCAAGGGTAATTACAAAAATATGAAATATTTTCCATTAACAATTACAATAATAATTCGACTGTTCAATGGCAAAAAACCTGCATACTGTTGAAGTGTACCAGTTGTATACAAGGCAGGCAGCTGGCCAAATCTACATTCTACTTAATGAGACAGGAACTGATAACAGTGCTGGGGCATATGGTGAAAAAATGCCATATGGTAGAGTGGTATCATTAAATACTAGTGAATTGATCAGCTTAAAGCAGTATTAAACCCAAAAGCAAACATTTATCACATTGCAGCTTACCAATTCTTAGATTTGTTGGCCACATTAGTTTATTTTTTAGGCTTTCTTTCTTCTATTTTTATTTGGTGAATCAGCCTGTAAGTCTGTTGTTTTTCAAAAGAACAAGCTGTCCAACAGAATGTATCAATTTTCAAGGATGAGACAAACCATTTAACATGATCAGCTTTTTTTTATTCATGTAAAATCTTTATCCAAAAAGGAACAAACCTGTTTGTTGTAACTGATTATAAAGTGTGATCTGGAGTTTGGTTTCAATTTGTTAGTGTATTTTAAATCTGCTGGTACATCTAACACTCCCCTCCGCCCAGACTGACAATGCTGCTGTCCAAAGGCGTCCCCTGTGCTCCTTCATCCAGAGTGGAGGCACTATAATACAGAAGATGTTTTACTGGCCAGATCACCAGTGAAAACAGAGGGAAAACAGCCTAAAAAAAAGAAAACACCACTTCTAAGAATTGGTAAGCTGCAATATATAAACTTTTTTTGTTTTGGGTTTAATACCGCTTTAATTTTGATTTTAGCCTACAAATGGTGGCCATGGCTGCAAGTTACTAAATCTTTTCTTAGTTATAGGCTCTCTCCATCTAGAGTATATATTAATGTTCAGTGTGTTTATTTTTTAGCTCTTCAACTACTGAAATGTGAGGATAGGGACCACTGACTTTTAGGTCAGAGCTTTCAAAGTGGTATTATACCAAAAACCAAAATTTGAATATATTGCAGACTACCGATTCTTTGATGTGATGGTTGTATTAGTTTTCTTTTTCATTGAATTTCACCTGTTGACCCGGCCAGTATATCAATTTCTTTCAACTTCCTTTATCAGATCAAGTTGTTAAGGAAAGGTGTCAGTTAACACTGATAGGCGTATTTGCAATGGTTAACCTTTATTCATTTATTTAAAACCTTTATCCCAAAAAGAAAGAAGGAATTCAGTTTTACTTCGTTAGTCAAGTCCATCGAAATCTGCTAGTGCATTCAACACCACCCTCTCACCAGTTTGACAATGCTGCTGTCCAAAGGTGCCTCCTTTGCTCTTTCATCCAGAGTGGGGTGGGAAGAATGATACTGGTCAGATCATGAGGGGAAAATAAGGACAAAATAAAAAAAAAGAAAACTAAATGCAGCCACCACATTTAAGAAGTAGTAAGTTGCAATATAACAATTTTTTGTTTTTGGGTTTAATACCACTTTAGGTATATATATGTATTATCCAATCGCATGTCATCTAATAGGATGTAAACATGTGTAAACAATATGTAAACAAAGAAAACCTAAATGCAGCTGGAAGTTGGAAATCACTGAAGTACACAACACTACTTCACTGATCTGCATTGGCTTCCAGGTCCCATGCAGAGCTGCTGCTGTCCTGCACTGTGAAACAGGAGGTTGGCCACTCGGCTCATTTTCTGAATTAATGCAAAGTGCTTTCTCATTGGACAAGATCAGCGGTGAGAGGCGGGGCAGTGGCGTCATGCTCTCCAATTAGAGAACGCGTTGCCTTAATTCAGAAGATGCAAAGCATTCTGTGAAAGGTGCCCATGCTGAGAGGACAACCTTCTGTATTCACAATTCATCAGGTCGGCCACTTGGCACAGGACCTGGGAAGCAAGTGGAGATCACTGAAATAGAAGCATCTACTTCCGTGATTTGCAGCTTCCAGCAGCATCAGCCAGGTATGGTATATACAATGTTGCACTGGTCCAAGCTAAACCAATGTAACTATGTATAACATGCCTATGCCTGGAACTCTCCTTTAATCTGTCTGATGTCAAGATTTCTTAAAGCTGAAGTTTAATCTGCTTATAATTTGCCTTTCTTGGTTTCTCCTTCTCTCATCAACATGCTAATGAAATTGTTAAATAAAACCTCTGTTTTCATTACATACTTTATTTTAGATCCAGTGGCATCATCACTATGGGGGGGGATTTACTAAAACTGGAGCATACAGAATACGGTGCAGCTGTGCATAGTAATCAAACAACTCTTATGTTTTAGCCCCCCGGTCACATCGGGTGCGACTTGGCATGCGATTTGCATGCCAGGTGACTTGCAAATCAAATGCCAAGTTGCACCCTATTGTCCGCTGTTAGAGCGGTCATATCGGTGCAGTCCCGACATGGTCGGAGCCGCACCAATTTCTAAAGTAGTACATGCACTACTTTTGTTGCAATTTGCACAGACATCTGTGTCAGATGTCTTGCAAATTGCGATGAAATCATCAGGTCACCCGATTTTGAAATCGTGAGACTTCACTGTAAGTCGTACGTTTTCAAACTCGGCTTTGATGTGACCGGGGTTTTTTTTTGTCAAAGCCTATATGAACAAGCTGAAGTTAGAATCTGATTGGTTGCTATGCACAGCTGCACCAGATTCTGTGTGTACCAGTTTTAGTAAATCCCCCCCATGTTTTGGTGCTTGTCTATGCAATATAAGCAGATCATGGCTGTTGGGAGGTGCTGGCCAGTTATATGTAGTTTTCAAGGAAGAGGAGACTGTGGTAATGACCACATGTGATGCTGAGCCTCCGTGAGTGAAAAATGGAAATCCAAGGAATGAACGGGGTTGGCCAGGACAGTAAAGTTCGGGAGGAAGAGGCTAGATGATACTGGTCATCATTAATTCAAGAAATGAGTGTGCAAAGCTTATAGAAGTACAGGAGAGGAGACTGTACTACTGAGCAAGACTTATGCAGGCCATACATGGGTCAAATTCTGAACAAATTTTTATTTAGAAAATCAGAAAGTTTGTGCATTTTGTAATCCAATGGTGCCACCATTGATTTCAAAATTCAACCAACCAAAGCTTCAACTTCACCTCATGTTGCTACAGAAAAGAATTTCTGTGGCTGAGAATCTTCTATTCTTTCCAGGTCACAGCTCATGAGCATTTCTTTTTTGATTATATTTCTTGCACGATTCTCCCATCATTGATTAGAAATTAGTTCCTTTTTCAAAAAATCCTGATCACTCAAATTCGATGGCCTCACAAAAATTGGCCGATGCTGTGGCCCACTAATGGTGCGAAATTCGAAAGAAAATTCTTAGTTATGATTTTCGAAAGAAAATTCGGAATGTATGACCTGCATAATGGTAAAGCTGAAGTTCAGTTTCAGGTGTAGTGACAGCTGTGCATATTTCCAACTAGATTGTGGCCTCTATGGTTAGTAGTACAAAGGTGGAAAAGGATAGGAACTATGCTCAGTGTTTTGAGTTCAGTCTGGAATTTGCAGAATAGAGCGCCTTAGATTTTTCTTATGTTGCTCAGTAATTAAGCTGAATTTGTGGACAGGCACATAAAGGTTTTTTAGATCTTTGAAGATGCCACACGTTTATGTTGAGAGATAAAAAAATATTTTTTGTATAGCTTGGAAAAGTTGGACAAGGAATATCACAATAGTCATCTTTCATCATGCCCACTAATCACTGCAGAAACCGTGGCACACTTTGCATGGTACATTTTCTTTCATCCACAGAAATCTGCACTTACTATGAAATGGCTGCTTGGTTTTATTTCCCCTTCAGGTCAAACGTTCCCAATTTTCCCCTGCCTGCAAGACTGCTGTATGCAGCTTCAAACTCTGAATATAACCAAAATGTACGAAAATTGTTCAAAATTGTTCAAAAATGTTCAAAAACATTGCTTATCAATGTGAGTCAATATAAACAACTTTTGAACATTTGTGAACAATATTTGAACATTTTCGTACATTTTGGTTATATTCAAGGTGACTGTCACTGTTTGTATAAAATCACCGGTAACTGTTTACATTTATTGCTCACTTCCAGGGTGGAAGGTTATATTATGCCGTCTAAGGGATTTTAATTTGTAGGTGGGTGTGGTTTATTATATATACACACAAACTGGACTCAATCGTCCACGACTAATGTGGACACTTTGTACTGAGTAATATGGCTCATTAAAGAAGAGTACTCACAAAGCACTCACTGCTTTAAAATGATTATGGCCTGCATTACCTGAAGTTAGTGGAGCTGCAGTTATTTATTTCAGGTACTTATATATAGCGCTGTCAATTTACGCAGTGCTTTACTTATATATTGTACATTCACATCAGTCCCTAACCCTCAAGGGGCATACAGTCTAAGGTCCCTAACTCACATTCATACATACACATACTAGGGACAATTTAGACAGGATCCAATTCACCTACCAGCATGTCTTTGGAGTGTTGGAGGAAACTGGAGTACCCGGAGGAAACCCATGCAGGCACAGGTAGAACATGCAAACTCCAGGCAGGTGGTGCCGTGGCTGGGATTTGAGCCGACGACCCTAGTACTGCCAGGTGGAAGTGCTAACCATTTAGCCACTGTGCTGCCCCAGTTCCTGTACAGTTCAAAAAACTCCTATCCTTGTGAGTATTTGTAATGTTCATGAAACATTGCATGGCGGGTGGATGTGCATTACATGTAAAAAGTATACTAAAAAATCACTGTGGATGGACTGAACCTTTAAGACAGGTCATGTGGCTCTGCCGGTTTGGTTTAATGAACAATACAGGCAGCTTAAACTGACAGGCTTGGGCTCTACTTTGACTTCTACTTCCACTACTTTGTGAACACCCACGTAGGCAGGTGCCTGTTGTATGTTATCATTTTATGGTGACTGCCAGTTATTGTGATTTTGGGAATTGCGTCACTTTAAATATTTTGTTTGATTGCTGCAGGGGTTGGATCGTGTGTGTGATTTCTTCTACTGCAGGGATGTCATATTCTTTATTTCTAAGGTACATATAGTTGCAAAGGTTCGACTTCAGTGAGAGTCCAGATTTCTCATCTTTATTATTTTTCCCTTTATATTTATATTTTTGGTTCCATTTTTCAGGGATCCAGGTTCTTTGGACTTTTATTGCTATGGACTTTCTCCATTTCAGGTCTGGGATGCAGTAAGTTCTCCATGCACCTTTGCCAATTTAACCACTAGAGACATTGGGATTGATTTACTAATGTCAAATGGACTGTGCACTTTGCAAGTACAGTTGCTCCAGAGGGTAGTAAATGACGGGAAGCTTTGCTTACTTCCATCATTCATTCATGTGCAAGCAAAAATGCTGTTTTTTTAATTTTCCTGGCATGAGCTTGGGTATTCTTTGCAAAGTGAAGCTTCACCTGAACCATGTTGCACAGTCAATTGTATGTAACCAATTGTACATGTACAATATGTAGAAGATTTTCTGGATAATGGTGTGAAATATATATGCATTTGTATATGAAATGAGAAATGCTCAAATCAAGAACTAATATAACCTTGGTATATAAAAAAAAACATTACTTTGAGAGTTAAAGCCAATCAACTGTCTGAGTTAAACAGCCTTGTGCTGTTGCAGAACCTTTGTACCAGGTTAACCCGTGTTGTTAAGTGTTGTTCTGGGAAAACACACATTTTAACCTTCAAGGTTGGGACCCTCTTTAACAATTACCAGCCAGTCGGGGTAGGAAGCAGGTGACTGTGGCAGTGACAGTGACTATGAGAGGTGAGAGGACATGTGCACTTCATGTTCCTCACCACACAGCTTGTCTCTATACTGGAGCCTGCTGTGGCCCAGTATTGGCCTAGGGACCTTGCCCCGGGACTCACAAGAGTAAGGCCTTGCCACAATAGAAGTATGGAGGCTTCCTGTGAAGAGTTCCTATACGTGATAAAAAGGTTAATGCCTTGGGAACCGAAGTGTGAAGAATTACTTTAGTGGCTTGTGCTTTCTGACCTCCCTCTAGTGGGTGAACATCTATTCAAGGTTGGGACACTCTTTAACAATTACTGGCCAGCCGGAGTAGAAAGCAGGTGACTGTGGCAGTGACAGTGACCATGAGAGGTGAGAGGACATGTGCACTTCATGTTCCTCACCACACAGCTCGTCTCTATTCTAGAGCCTGCTGTGGCCCAGTATTGGCCTAGGGGCCTGGCCCTGGGACTCACAAGAGTAAGGCCTTGCCACAATAGAAGTATGGAGGCTGCCTGTGAAGAGTGCCTATACGTGATAAAAAGGTTAATGCCTTGGAAACCAAAGTGTGAGGAATTACTTTAGTGGCTTGTGCTTTCTGACCTCTCTCTAGGGGGTGAACTTTCATTCTTTGTGACAAGTCTAACCCCACCCCAACAACCACCTCTACACTATTTGGCCACCTTGAAAATGGCTGCCCAAGAAGCCTTTGATCAGAAATTCTGGAGCCTATAGTAATTACCACTTTATTAAACAGGCTTGATAATTGTATAAATACTTCTATTTTATTTAATGCCAGGCAGGTGACACTGCAGTTTCCTGGTTAAACAAGTACCAAATCTAGTTACTACGTGATGCACAAAGGTCATACGTTAAACAAAAAAATATCTTTGATAGATGTCTGTTTTTTATAACTTTTTCTCTCATATATTTCATTGTGACTTTTATCACTTTAATTACCATAGTTAATACTGTAATTCTATGAGTATTTTGTCGTAAAGTAAACCAGCTGCTCAACACTTGTTTCATGCATTTTCAACTTACATGAGGACAAAACTTTTTTATTGCTTATTTTTTTTAATACAGACCTCATTTAGACTCAGACGTTATCTAATTTCTCCTTCCCCCTTGCTAACTCATACCACTGAAAATATGTTGCCAAGAAGATATTTTGAAGATAGTGAAACCCGATGAACAGAAATACTTTAGTGACGCGAGTTGTTCCGATAATATCCTGACACTGCATATTGACTGGTCTAGCTCCTATTCCTTTGATAGGTTGCTGATGTCACAACATTTACTCCCAGACAGTGACAGTGGGCACTGTCACAGTGGTTTGTGCTGCTCTTTAAATACTCTATGTATAGTTATCTTGACTCCTGGTCATGAGTGTCTGCATTACTTCAGTTTCCACCAGACTCTGAGAGCTAACAATGACTAGCTAAAATACGCAACTGCCAAGAAACAACAACTTTAAAGTGGACCTACTGTACTTGCATAAAGCTAAATACAATTTAATGCATGCATGTAAATATTTGTTATAATTTTCCTCAAGTCTTGTGATTCACAAATCTCTCTGTCACACTACACAACCAGGCAGCTGACACTCCAATTTACTAAAAAAAAAGTACAATTGAAGGCTTCTATACAACAGTCTAAACAAGTACCAAATCAAGTTACCATGTGATGTAAAAATTTCATAAATGAAACAAAAAACTTCCATTACCCTCCCTGATTGAGCCAAATAGCCTTTTATTTGTATATCACAGGCTCAAAGTGGAAGGGTTTAGCAATACAGGCAGTGCTATCCATCCAGTCAATACTGAGAATTTGGAAAACCACAACCCCTACAAGATTTGTTCATCCCACTTCAGTGCAAGCAGACACAGCCTACATGGCAGTGGCAACTCTGCTCTAAATTGAGGAGCAGTGCAGCATCGTTGCCACCCCATCACACGAAGCTGCAATGGGGGGAATTTACTGGCAGTCTCAACATGTATTTGTGGGATTTTGCAGGGGGGCTAAGATAAACCTGCAAGGGTAGATGCACTTGCCATTTAGTTCTGAGTCACATAGTGTACATTTTTTATGGGAGGCCATATATGTCTACTTTAAGCTTTCCCATTCTGTATGAATCTGCTCTTCCTTCAAGTAACTCATTGGATTATGAATCAGTATCATCACAGTACTGCTTCACTGTCTAGTAAGCAGTTGAAAAAGGAAATACTACTACTACTTAATAGCTGTGAAGTGTGGAAGAGAATGAATGGGGCAGAATTGGAAATATTTTTTGGGAGTGAAACAGTTCACATATTTTTGTTTTAAATAAATTACTTAGTTTCCTAGAATATTGATTTAAAGCTGTAAAAAAATCCATTGCTTCTAAAGTGATGTGGACATGGTCAACTTACAATCTGCACGACTGTGTGACTAACATCTCTAGAAAGAGTAACCCTTTGCCCCCATTCACACCTGAGCAATTTAAAGCTCCAACATTCAATGCCCAATTGGGGTGAAATGCACCATAGGAGTGAGGCCACAATTATTGTTTGTGTTTCCTTGCTTTGTCAGATGTTTTACAATGCAGTAAAATGTCTGTCACCACACAGTGGGGGGGTGCATGGTAGCCACTCAGCTTTTAACTTCAGTTTGTTCAATTAAGCTGTGGCAATAAAACTTGGAATCTGATTAGTTTCTATGCCAAATTGCACCACAATTTGCACTCTCCAGTTTTAGTAAACAACCCCCCTATGTGTGAATTAGGTGTGTTTTGATGGAAACCATACCAAACATGCAGCTATACTTTTTTCTAAAAGAAAAAAAAACTGAAGCCCTGAGCAGGTTATATTCCCTGCATACTTTTCAAGCCTGTGGTTATAGGAATACCTCAATACGAAAGAAGGCAGTATCTTAAGTGTGGTGCATTTTAGTTGGATTTTACATGGGCTGCCATTCATCCCAATGGAAGGTGTGTTTTGATGGAAACCATACCAAACATGCAGCTATACTTTTTTCTAAAAGAAAAAAAACTGAAGCCCTGAACAGGTTATATTCCCTGCGTACTTTTCAAGGCAGTGGCTATATGCACACCTCTGTATGAAAGAAGGCATTACCTTAAGTGTAGTGCATTTTAGTTGGATTTTACATGGGCTGCCATTCATCCCAATGGAAGGTGTGTTTTGATGGAAACCATACCAAACATGCAGCTATACTTTTTTCTAAAAGAAAAAAAAACTGAAGCCCTGAGCAGGTTATATTCCCTGTGTACTTTTCAAGGCTGTGGCTATATGAACACCTCTGTACGAAAGAAGGCAATACCTTAAGTGTGGTGCATTTTAGTTGGATTTTACATGGGCTGCCATTCATCCCAATGGAAGGTGTGGTTTGATGAAAACCATACCAAACATGCAGCTATACTTTTTTCTAAAAGCACTCTCAGTGCACCAAAATGCAGAGTTGTGAATGCACCCTCAAAGCTACTGTGTGGCTATTAAAAGTTTAGCCTGCACTTGGCTCTACTGAAAAGTTGAACGTGCTGAAAAATCTTTAGAATTCAACACACTCCCTGATGTGCGGGATTCTTGGTCCCTTGCTATGTGGTATGGTTCCTTCCACCAGGACCTAAGTCAATACTGTGTCCTGTAGTGACGTAAGGGATGGCAAATGGAACAGCAAAGCTCAGTGTGTAGAATGCTGGTTTTTGTTAATATTCAATTTTAATCAAAATACATTCTGAATAGAATATAACACAAGAAAAGGTTTTGTTCTCTGTTGTATTGATGGCCATTTTGGCAAATTTAGGAAACTATTTCTTTTAATTGAGGCTTTTTCTTTGTCTGTACAGATGTCTTTTATTATGTTGTAGCTTAATCCTTACTCATTAGATCAGTAATGGTTTACTCACGATAAATATGCTGCGGATGGACAGTTGTTGAACCAACTATATGGAGATACATTTACTTCACAATGTAAGCGGTAATGAGCTAAAGCTATTAATGCCATTTCCAAAAAGATGTTTGTCACGTGCTCAAAAGCACGCACGGCTGTTTGACTAGCTCATGTTTAAACAACATCAGGAAGGAAGCCACGGCAAAAATGTAACAGTCTTCAAAGATATTTGCTTACCAAGATAATAAACACACCGCATAGAGTCAAAGCCAGTCTGACTAGTCTACAAGCCAGAAAAGATGTGCAACCTTTGAAAATCTACAAATACTGCTCCAAAAGTTAATCATTGCCAGCGTCATTTTAGTCCGCAGGAAGTTTGTTTTGAAATTATGCATTCATAACTTTGATGTACAGCAGTGACGTGGATATACATGAATAAGGAACTGTGGCTATCTGGACCTCATACTTTCACCAAAAAACCTCCATACCTTTATTTTATTTTATTTATTTATTTTTTTTGCTTTTTTTGCATTGTTTAAGCTATACAGAATTAAAGGATATTTAAAGAACAAAGTTGTATGTATAGTGAGTAGTGGTATTAAGCCAGTAGGCTGTAGAGAGGGTGAAGCTGGTTAGAGACCAGGGCCACAGGGCCCAGTAGCATGGTTTAAAAAACAGAGGGACCACGGTTGCAAAAGCGAGGACAGCCTTCATTCATTCATTTAATCTCAAGAGTCTTGATTGATTAACCGCTGCATACAAGGCTACAAATGCTACATTGTAGCTGCTAGAGAAGTTGAGTCTGTGGCAGGGAGTATGAGGAGACGGCCTTATGAACAGGAGCCTGTAAGTTTGAGGGTTGGAGTGGTTCAGTTTGCGAAAGAGAAGGCTTGGTTTATCTGGGTGAGGTCAACTTCAATTCTGATTCAGATGTTGGATTTTGATGATGATTTTACGAATGGTAAAGTGTACGGGGCTATTAAAAATTTATTTAAATCTACCATGAAGACAGGAGCTAATAGGTTAGGGAAGGAGCAGGACAAGAAACTGAGTAAGTTGGTCAAGAAGGTGAATGCAGTCGGAGCAGGGGAGATTTATGCAGTGTCCTTAAAATTAACGCGCTCTCACTTTTCAAAGGGATGGTAGAGTTGATAAGGGAGGGAAGGTATATAGATATGTTTATATTGAGAAGAGAAGCAGTACAAGCCAAACCACTAGGAGAAAGTGCATAAAGGGGCAACAAGGGGATTAGAGGGTTTCAATGTATTTTTTTATTGTTAATGAAACCCCAGCAATGCATGAACTTGATAAAGTATTATAGATTTGATCAGCGATGCAGAATTGTTTTGCAGGAAAAAGGGGTAATCGGATCATAGCAGGGTATTTAGGCTTAGGATAATAGGAAACAAGGGTAAGCTTAGCTTTGGTCCGAAGGATCTCAGTCTATGGCCAGTGCTGGTACAGAGTGAAGAGTATTCAAATGGAAGGCAGTTTAATGGCCCTGTGGTGAGACAGTTGCCCTCAACCTACCAGTCAAGGGGGGTGTACATGGCCTACAATGGTCACAGACAGTGGTGTATTTAGGATTTTTGCTGCCCTAGGCAACACAAAAATCAGATGCCCCCCCACAGCACAGAGAGCCTGACAATGACCAACACCAGTGGCCAACAACACCCGTGCCCCCCAGAGAGAGCCTTCCACTAACACCAACCCCCCTTCCCCCCAGAAACAGAGAGAAAGACACTCACCTTCACAGCTCCGGACATCCCTGGGAATGAGAGTCGGGGTCTGCATACACCATCAAGCAGACCGCAGCCTCTTTCAGATCCCACCTGAATCCCATGCTGCATATGTCCCTTCTTCCTGGGGAGGGTGCTGCCCCCCTGAAAAATGCCTCTCTAGGCACATGCCTTGGTAAATACGCCCTTGGTCACAGAGACTAGAAGGGTAAAGTAAATGCACAGCCTGTTAGGGGTCACATGACTTTGCTGTTAGGGTAATACCAATGGGTAGGGCTTTCAGTTGTCTTTTAGCGTTTAACATAAAGGGAGTCACCAAGGCGCATCACAAAATAGGAATGACTAGACAAATGAAGGAAGACTCGGGGGTCTGAGAGGGGTTTTGAAGGGCTGGAATGGTCTAACAGGCTGTGGTTCTAACAGTTTGTCATGACGTGGTTGAGTGTATTTATTTTGGACACAGTAGGGGAAAATTGAAGTAAAATTTGTTGCACAATCTGTCTCACTGCTCATATTGTCTTGCTGTGTGACAAATTTGATAAATATGCTTCTTCTCTCACTTGATGCATGTATGGTTTTGTTTTAAATGGCAGTGCTGGTTAATTGAAAATATCTGTATGTAACCCAGGTGCTGGATAAATGGTAAGACTGTATTCACACAGTTGTGCACGTTATATGCTTGAATGTTTATTCTAGGTGTGTGCACAGAGTGGGCCAGTGTTCCTGGGCACACCCTAATCACCCTATGTGCATTAGCATTACTGCTCTGTGTGCCGGCGGGAAGATGGGAAAGATCTCTCTCTTACTGGTTCTGCCATAAAAGAGGCACTCTCTTTCACTGTGCTGGCAGGGAGATCATTGTGTTGGGGCCATGTATATGTAGACACACACACGTGTGTTTGAGCTTTAGGGTGCACACCCTGATGCAATAGGCTGTGCACACCTATGATGTTTATTTATAAGTTGTTAATTGTCAAATAACAAGGTATGAAAAAACTGTACTTACGAGTGAAAGACAATAGAATAACAGTAAGACAAGCCTTTCAACACTATAAGAATCAAATATCTACTGTACAGCAAGCATGTTAGACTTATGCAATCCTTATCAACTGGGTCAGCAAACGTATTGTTCATAATGGATTCATACAAAGAATATTCTAATGAGATCATCCAAAGGTTGTTTAACATGTCCAACCTTTGAAAGCTCCAATATTAACTTGCAGAAGGTCAGCAAGAAGAACAATGAAACAACTGAAGAAATACACAGGAAAGATAATTAACAAGGACATAGGTGTGCACAGCCTTTAGCATTAGGGTGTGCACACCAAAGCTCAAACACGCATGCATGTGTATATACAGTAGTACTGGAAAAACAAAAGAACTTAGTATAGACTTTAGGAAGAAGAAAACTGTTTTAGTTCCCACTATATATAAATGCTGATTGTGTGGGGTTGGTTTCTTCTTTTAAATTTCAAGGTGTTGACATCTCCCGGAGAATTTATCTTGGTCAATTAATATGACTGCAGTTATTAAACAAATAACTGCAATAATTATGCTCCCTGAGAGTACTTAGGAAAATGGCTTTAGGAGTAAAACTATTGGTGAACTTTTATTGTTTATCTATTAACCTCCCTGGCAGTATGATTATTTCAGATTTTTGGTGCTGAAAGCGGTACCATTATTTTGCATGGAAATATGTATTTTTTTATTGTAGGCTGTAATTTTTAGGAATAACTCACTGAAATCTGTCCGAACAAGAGTCTATTAAACATCCCAGGTATGATAAAATTTGAAACACAAAATCATAAATTATAATTTAATAAATAATCATAAAAAATAATAATATAATAATAATACATTTAATTCAATAATATAATCAAACCGAAAACACTGAAATTTGAAATAGAGCGCCAAGTTCGCACATTGCTGAGCAAAGTCACAAAATCGTTTTCAGTGTCTGATGATGAATTTCCCCACGAATCATTATCACTCAATTCTGCAAGTGGTTCTGATTTACTATCGCTGTTCTCTAGCTGATCTAAACCCGTTTTTGACCTAAAGGGACACTTTTTGGACGCCATGGACATTTCTCAGTTTCCAGGCAGAAAGAACAGACAAAATGCAGACAGATCACAGGACAAAGCACTAGGGACAATATGTATGTGAAATGGGTTGAAACAGCAATAATTTACTATGTAAAATTTGTTTGGAAAAAAATGACATTTTTTAAAATTTTAAAATTTCCCGCCGCCGGTGGCGCCCGTACGTCCCGACGTCACAGGGACCGGAACACAGAAGCCGGATGCCGGCATCGGCCGGAGGAGATGACCAGGGACGCTGCAGGGGACGCATCGCAGGAGCGAAGGACAAGGTAAGCTCTGCAGGGAATCCCTATGCAGCGCCGCATGGTAAGCCCGAGTGTAGCTCGGGGTTACCGCTTTTGGTACAGACATTTTACCCCAAGCTACACTCGGGAATACCACCAGGGAGTTTAAGATTGTGCTGGTGTACTGTATTTTTTGGTGTGGTACACTAGTCATCAGCCCTTCAGAAAGGCATTAATACCACACAAAAAAAAGCATAGGATGTGAACTTCCCCGCTGTCTTCAGATAGCAGAAAGTTGTGAAGAATTTTTTTCATCCAGGTCATTTATGTGAATTGATGCCATTGGGTCAGGGTGCAGACAAATAGATTTGGAGACAGTTTTTTGAGGGCTATAAATGCCCTTAATGTAAAATTGAAATCAATTTTGGGTTGGTTTGTGTTGGTGAAGGGTTTTGTGCAATCGTGGAAGGTAAAATTCCATTACAGTTTAATTCTATTTTTTTAGGTATTGTGAATGTTTTCAACATATACAGGTGCATCTCAATAAATTAGAATTTCAACAAAAAGTTAACCTATTTCAGATATTCAATTCAAAAACTGAAGCTCATATAATATACACAGAGAGATATATTTCAAGCATTTCTTTTAATTATGATGATTATGGCTATTGTTGCTGGGGGAGTCTTATGTTGCTGGGGGTCAATTGTTCCTAATAGTGATCTACTGTTGAGGGATTGTTGCTGGCTGCTGGAGGGTCTATTGATGCTGGCTGCTGGGAGATCTGTTGTGGCTGGTAGGGGTCTATTGTTGCTGGTGTGGTATGTTGTTGCAGGAGTCCATTTTTCCTGGAGGGGGTCTATTGTTGGGGGGGGGGCTATTATTGCTGGATGGAGTCTATTGTTGCTAGCTGCAAGGGTCTATTTTTCTGCTCTTCTTGTTATCATTACACATTACATACAAACTACTTAGCACCACAAAATTATACTTTGTTCTGTATTCTTTAGAAGGGGCAGTACTGGGAGGTGAGTAGGGGGTGGAACCAGGGGATGGTGCTCAGAGTTTGTTAGGGGTGGAGACAAGGGGTGGGGGGGTTCCTGCACCTGTTCTCTGAGAAAAAAAGCCCTGATAAAAACAAAAGGGTCTTTGTGAATAAAGTGGAGCAAAAATTGATGTGTTGCCTATAAAAATCAGATTTAATGCAATTTTCATTTTCCAACCTAGGCTTGAAAAACAATAGCTGGAACGCAGTAGCTAGGAACTTTTATTTTGTACTTCAGCAAAGCATACAGTACGGTAAAGAAAATGACGAATTTCAGTGTAAAAAAGACATATGGCAATGGAGTTCAGGGGAACATACATGTACATAAACCACAATTTAGCCAAAACATCAAAGCACAATGGTTGCTTTTTAATATAAGGCTGAATTGTACTCCAAGGAAAGGCTTCCTGACCCTATGGATTTACTAAAATTAGAGAGTGTAAAAGCTCTTCATAGTGACCAATCAGCTTCCAGGTTTTATTGTCAAAGCTTAATTGAACAATTTGAAGTTAGAAGCTGATTGGCTACCATGCACAGCTGCACCAGATTTTGTACAATTCAGTTTTAGGAAATCAACCTCTATGTATTCCATATGTAGGTAAAGATCCAGTGAAACATCACTTAAGCTGAAAGGGCATATCTTCCAAAAATTGTGTAGGGGTCTAAGGTGACCCCAAAACTTAGAAGAAGAGAATAGAGAGCAGAGGAAAGGAAAGCCAGAGAGAAAAGAAAAAAAATTAAGACAGAAAAAAGGAGATGGAGGGATAGAGACTGGAGTCTACAGAAAGGACTAAGAGCAGGTCCATAAGGACATGAGTGTGCCAAGTATGACATCTACTGAGGTGTGGCCTGTTTGATCAGGGTGGTTAGATGTGTGGCATAGTCCTGTGAGTATTGAAAATATCGCCAATAATAGCACATTTTATGAAACTGCTCATCTTTACATTTCAGGGCCGCCGTCAGGTGTTCCATATCATTAACCTCCCTGGCGGTATTCCCGAGTGTAGCTCGGGGTAAAGTTTCAGTTCCACAAGCGGTAACCCCGAGCTACACTCGGGCTTACCATGCTGTGCTGCTCCGTGATCCCTCGAGTACTTACCTTGTCTTGCGCTCCCGCGATGTCCCTCCTGCAGTGTCCCCGGCAATGTAATCCGGCGGATGCCGGCATCTGGGTTCCGTCCCCTGCGAGCGTGGGGACGTACGGGGGACGGAACGGCTGGAAATTTAAAAATGACAAAAAGTGGCATTCACTAAAATCACATAGTAAAACATTACTGTATCAAACCATTTCACATACATTTTGTCCCTAGTGCTTTGTCCTGTGCCCTGCCTGCATTTTGTCTGTTCTTTCTGCCTGGAAACTGAGAAATGTCCATGGCGTCCAAAAAGCGTCCCTTTAGGTCAAAAGCGGTTTTAGACCAGCTAGAGAACAGCGATAGTAAATCAGAACTACTTGCAGAATTGAGTGATGATTCGTGGGGAAATTTGTCATCAGACACTGAAAACAATTTTGCGACTTTGCTCAGTGATGTTTGAACTTGGTGCTTTATTTAAAATGTCAGTGTTTTTGGTTTGATTATATTGTTGAATTAAAATTATTAATATTATATTATTATTTTTTATGATTATTTATTAAATTATAATTTATGATTTCGTGTTTCAAGTTTTATCCTACCTGGGATGTTTACTAGACTCTGTTCGGACAGATTTCAGTGAGTTATTCCTAAAAATTACAGGCCTACAATAAAAAAAATACATATTTCCATGCAAAAAAATGTACCGCTTTGAGCACAGAAATATGGACATAATCAGACCGCTAGGGAGGTTAATCTTGTTTACCACAACTATCCAATGACCAACTGTCAGTGGGTCTGCGCTTCTCCATTTTTGCGGGATACATACCTTGGCGGCATTGAGTAAGTGAATCACGAGAGATCTCTTGTATCTTCATCTCGAGAGTTAGGTATTGTGTAATAAAAACATTTCAGGGATAGCTCACAAAGATATATCCGTGAGCTTACAGATCAGCCATCATATTTTTCCCCAAAAGGGACATATGCGGGGGCACGTTGTGTAGTAGAGTACCAGTGTACTATTGGCATCTCCAACATAAAGGTGAGACTGAGAGGAATGTCTTATGAAGAAGAGTAGCCATCCTATACCAGCATCTATACAGTTTATATCCTGCCTCTTGATATCTTCTAGAGAGGGAGGACCAATGGGTGAAGAAGAGAACTCGGTCCCTCTGATTATCTGTCAGGGTCCTATCCAGTTCCCACCCACTTCTGTAGAAAGGGGGGACATAATCCTCACGAGGGTTGTTTAGGTGAACAAATCAGAAGTGGAAGCGAGTACCTGTCAAAGATAGGCACCTGCTCTCTGAAAAAAAGTTCACAACATGTGGAGGCGGGGGAAGGAGAATGAGCGGAACTTTCCTTTTCAAGTGAAATTCCACTTTACAAATAAGATTGAAAGTGATATCCGATAACTGCAAGAAAACTACCTTTTGATCTTGTCATAAATATTATGAGCTTCTAGCTCCCTGTCTTCTCTTGCTGTGCTGCACTGCAAGTGTCATCTGATCAGATCTGCCCAGTGTGCACTACAGAACACCTTACCCCTCTTTTATGTCGATAAGTAGAGGGAGAGGTACTTTGAAACCCAAATCAGGAGCAGCCAGCACTGCTTCTATATACTCACACTTTATTAGATACACCTGTTCCATTGCTTGGTAACACTAATCAGCCAATCACATGGCAGCAACTCAATGCATTTAGGCATCTAGACATGGTGAAGACGACTTGCTGAAGTTCAAACTGAGCATCAGAATGGGGAAGAAAGGGAATTTTAAGTGACTCTGAACGTCGTTTGGTTATTGGTCCCAGACGGGCCGGTCTGAGTATTTAAATAACTGCTGATCTACTGAGATTCTCACGCACAACCATCTCTAGGGTTTACAGAGAATGGTCCGAAAAAGAGAAAATATCCAGTGAGTGGCAGTTGTGTAGATGAAAATGTCTTGTTGATGTCAGAGGTCAGAGGAGAATGGGCAGACTGGTTCAGATGTCAGATGGTAGGGTCAGAATTTGTCGAAAACAACATGCAAGCATGGATCCATCCTGCCTTCTATAAACGGTTCAGGTTGGTGGTGTAACAGTGTGGGGGACATTTTCTTGGCACTAGCAAGGTGGACCTAATAAAGTGGCCAGTTAGTGTAGATACAGTACAGTGAGGAGTAAGTGTTGTCACTCTAGAACAGAGGTCTCCAAACTATGGCCCTCCAGGTGTTGAGGAACTGCAAGTCCCATGAGGCCTCTGCAAGACTCTGACAGCCACAGGCAAGACTCCCAGAGGCATGATGAGACTTGTAGTACTTCAACAGCTGGAGGGCCATAGTTTGGAGACCCCTGCTCTAGAACAAGAAATGTGTTACTGGCAGGATCACCAGGAGACAAAAAAGGATAAGAGTGTGGAAAAAGTAAAGTGCAAGATATAAATTTTTTATATTTTTTGTTCTTCGGTTTAAATACCCTGTAAGAAAAAAAACAAAAAACAGCGTATGTATACACTTATGTTCCATCAGCATTTGAACTATGCACACAAAGAAAGCAAGGATGTGGTCTTTCATGTTTTGTCCGAGTGTAAAATGAAAGATGACAGAGATTTAGGTCAACGAGCTTGAATGACATTTGCATGCATGAAGGGCGACTATACTGAATCTTTTCGACCAACAGATTAATAGAATCATAGAATATCATCTTCTAAAGCTTCCCTGCAGTGAGCAGAATAAAAGAAAGTACACTGTCTGACAGGTAGCCATGAACAAAAGAGACTACATCCTGATAACTAGAAGTCAGTCTGCCCTACAGCTGCACAAATCTGTCTGCCTTGTCAGCTGATTCCAACTGATAAATAATTTTACATGATATCAGCATGTCTGTGGAAAGTTTCATAATGTTCATTTTTCGAATGACTCGGATGTGCAGCTTTATAGGCACTTGGTTCTGTGCTTTACCCCTTGCTTCCAAACATGGTAATGTAAATTAAAAAAAAAAATAAAGATTTTGTTTCACGGGCTAAATTCCACTTTGCGCACCATAACAGTTTTGCCAACGTTGCTTGCGAAGACAGCCCAGATTAAAACCCACTGTGATTCCAACTGGGGCAGTACAGTGGCTAAATGGTCAGCACTTCTGCCTGGCAGTACTAGGGTTGTTGGTTCCAATCCCAACCACAGCACCACCTGACTGGAGTTTGCATGTTCTCCCTGTGCCTGCGTGGGTTTCCTCCGGGTACTCTGGTTTCCTCCCACACTCCAAAACATGCTGGTAGGTGAATTGGATCCTGTCTAAATTGGCCCTAGTATGTGTATGTATGAATGCAAGTTAGGGATCTTAGATTGTACGCTCCTTGAGGGTCAGGGACTGATGTGAATGTACAATATATATGTAAAGCGCTGTGTAAATTGAAGGCGCTATATAAGTACCTGTAATAATAATAAAAGCTCTAGGGGAAGATTCCTCTGTGGGTATATAGGATCTAGTAGGCCAACAGTGAAAGAGCACATGAGGTCTGCTTTTACGTATTTCTGTTACTTACATGTCCTTGCTATAATCTTGCAAGCATGTATATCCTGGAAAGTGTCTGCTCTTATACTGAATGTTTCAGTAACAGCTAGGACAAACACTGTCCTTCTTGTTCTTTGCCATTGTTTATACACTTCCCTATTCATCTTTCATCAGCCACTGAAAGTGTATTTCCATCTAGCAGCAACTGGGTTAAACTTGACATAGTGCTCACATAACAAAACTGGATAATTATGCATATTTGAAGAAAATAACTTGCATTCACGTGGTACATTTTTATTAGACGTATCCCAAGCCTGTAAAAGTGCAGGGATTTCTGACTTGTTTATTATAAAGAAGTCTTACATTTAAAAAAAAAATTTTTTATTGAAAGCAATTCTAAGGCCTCGTTCATACCATATGTGCAGAAAAACTGATGGAAACTGATGCGCAGATTTCACTTGCAGAGACATCAGTTTACATCAGTTTTCATGCGCGCTTCAATGAGTTTTATACATGTTGCAGATTCCTGAGCTGAAAAAATCTGCACGTGACACTAGTGTTGTAATGTGAACAGGACACGTAGAGAACAATTGATTTTGTTGTGCCTTTGCAGAGCACGTGCAGAAAAAATGATGCATCTGCACCATGGTGTGAGCAAGCCCTAAAGGTTGTAATTTAAAGAAAAAAAATAATTGACATTTTATACTTACCTGCTCTGTGCAATGGTTTTGCATAGAGCAGTTCTGTAACGGAACCGACCCAGACTGCGCTTGAGTACTTCCGTTACAATACCGCTTCCCTGTCTGAACACCGACAACAGTCAGCACAGCCGACCATACAAGACTAGACGACACCAGTCTTGAAGTGTACCAGGAGGTAGACTAGTTTATTTGAACACAAATACAAGATATATACACTCGGGGGACAAATTCCCCCTCCCTGCATAATGTCACAGGGCGGGGACAATCCACATTTAGTAACAAGAGACACACTTCAAACTTCACACCAACAGACAGTCCCATCAGGAGGGAGGGCTGCTGGAGACACCCCCCCCCCCCCACTAAGCTAATACACATAAACACATACATCCCATAATAGTTTGCTCCCAAGCAAGACACACAATAGAACAATGGGATGCAACCACATGACATTAAACAATCAACAACCCCCACACAGTATTAGGACAGATCACCCTGTACACCTAACAGGCACAGGGTGATTTACACATAAGAGGGATATAGGGAGCTGAGACAGGGGTCTCCCCACCTCTCCAAAGTAAGCTGGGTTCCATGGGCCCCCCACCCAAAGTGACTCCCATCACAAGTTCCAATCCTCTTCCTTTTGGGTCCCTCGCTAAAGCAGGCCATACATCGAGTCGAATTCCAAACGATTTTTCGATCGAAAATCGAAAACATCATTCATTCTGTAATCCTATGGTGCCACCAATGATTTTGAAAATTGGTAGTTTTTCACGAATTTTCCAGCATGCCCGATAAACAAAATGGGGAGGAACCATAAAAATCGTGCCAATGCCCCACTAACAGCGAAATTCGGCCGATTATTCTTAGGTCCGATTTTCCAATGAAAAATCATTTGAAAATCGACCCATGTATGGCTGTCCTAATGGTCCTGGCTCCTCCCCCTAGCCGAGTGCCCCCGTAGCAAGCATCTTGCTATAGGGGCATGCGAGCTGGATCTTTCAAGCTGGACATTGTCAAATCACACACAGTGCGTAGCTTGGTCCCACCCCCCGTCAATGGCTTCTGCTGCTGCGTGAGGCAGTGATGTGAGAAGGACCTGAGAGAGCCGCACCCAGGGGAGCTGCACCCAGAGGGTTTTTTTTACCTTCGTGCATAGAATGCACGAAGGTAAAAAAACCTTCTGCCTTTAGAACCACTTTAAAGTATCAAAATCCAAAACAAAAATGTTATATATTGCAGTTTAGCAATCCCTAAATGCGGTGGCTACATTTTTTGTTTTTTTTTAAGATTTTTTATTTTATTTTGACCTGGTAATTCAGCCAGTAACACTTCTATCCTAGGGTAGGTACATTCACACCTCCACCATATCTATGGAAGAATGTGTCCAGAGTCCAACAACATTTAATATCCTCTATTTTTGGAATTTTTCATGAAGCTCCTCCACTGACTGTGGACTTCCATCTTTATGAGAAAAAAGGAACGGCCCCTTCAGCGACATATAACCTTAAAATGTTTGGATAAAATATGGGAAACAGCTGCTAAATCGTCCAAATGTGTGGTATATAAGGAGAACATATATAAGATATGAATGTTTTGGTATAAAACCCCTGATCAAGTACATGCTTGTAATCCACAGTGATCACAGAACTGCTGAAAATGCCAACAGGGTAAAGGTACATTGTTTTGTATTTTTTGGCTATGCCCCCCATATTCAACCCCTCTGGGCCCCAGTTTCCTTACTCCTACAACAGGTCCTGCATGTTTCCTTCCCTGCAGATCCCATGAAATTTCTCTTAGGCCTCTCATTTATTGGTATATCCAATAAGCTCACTGCTCATATTGTTAAAAGCAGGCCATAGACTTCTATCATCCCATTGGTTATCCAATAAGGCCCCCTCTCAGATTCGTTTAATGGAAACTATTGCCAACATTCAAAAGGATGGAACACCTCACAGTCCAAGCCCAGGGGTCATTGAAACTGTTTAAAGTGTTTGTATAGGTTCAGATTTTTTTATTTTAAATAACAAACATGTCATACCTGCTCTGTGCAGTAGTTTTGCACAGAGCAGCCCGATCCTCCTCAGGTCCCCCCGCAATAGCTTTTGGCTCCTCCCCCATGCCGAGTGCCCCAAAAGCAAACTGCTTGCTCTGGGGGCACTCATACATGCTCAGTCCTGAGCTGCCTGTGTGTGTTTATAAGCCATAACCACTTTAAGAATGTATGGGCACCCTGGCACAGCTCTCCCTATGGTCTCCTGCCTCCATCCGAAATGTTTTCAGAATAATGCTTAAACCCTCTTGTTGATTACAGTCAGAATATTTTTGGACTGCTCTTTGGTGTGTACCTTTCTTTTGTTTAGTTCATTATTTAGCTTACATAATCATTATCTGTTATTTGAGATTGTGCTTCAATTCAATCTACAAACCCATTCTTGTTTAATAAAGTCCCTTTTAAGACCTGTAAGACCTCAACGTGAGTTTAGGAGCTTACGCTGTTTTTTTGCCAAAGCCCCCAAACTCAACCTAACAAAAGTCTATGTGTCACACATGTGCACACATAGGCTTTTACCTGAGTTTAGGAGCAGGAGAGTTTAGGGGCATTCAGGAGAGGAACGTTTTGGCCAAAACTCGGCAAAAACACGTGGTAACGTGGCAACGTTTAGTGCTTGGGTGTTTATTCATTTCAATGGCAAGCGCTAAACGTGGCAAAAATGCAGTACTGCTTTTTTGTGCCGCGTTTAGCATTTTTCAGCTGTCAGGAGAGTTTAATTTATGAATGGCCAGATGGCGTAATAGTGAAATAGCGGTGAGAATTTGTTATCCCACCTCTTTATTTCCAGCAATGGGTATATTCCTTTGTCATTCTTGTACAAGGACTTTATATGCTGACTTTAAGGTGAATAAGGATCGCTTGTGCTCCCTTTTTTCCTCATTGCTATAAAAATTGTACTCTGTACTGAACTGTTTGTTCTCTATTATCTTTTGAAAATCAATAAAAATACAATTTATATATATCTATGGAAGAGCAACGTAGCCACCCCAGGGCAGCAGCATTGTTAACCTGTGAATAGGGTAGTGTTAGATGGACTTAGTAGATTTAGATGGACATTACATAACTGACTAGCAGATTAAAGCATGACTACAGCTAACGTTTTTTAAAGAGTTCCTTTTGTGCTAGACGTTTTAGCTAAATTAATAAAAGCTGGGCATTGTAAACACTCCTGTGATTGTTAAATGGTTTGTCTCAACCCTCTAACGTATGCTGGACAGCCTAGCCTGTTAAAGGAAGTTGAAAAATATCAGATCTACTGGCAGGATTACATGGTGAAATTAAAGGAAAAAAAGAAAATGAATGAGGCCACCACATCTAAGGATGGGTAAGCTGCATTATATTACATATTGCATGTAGCACATGGTCTTGTTGGAATTTGTCCAGCTGATGCTGGGCAGCATGGTTGAACAGTTTGCTCCCTGCTGTCCAACAATGCTGTTAGGAAGAAGGCGGATATGTGAATGAAAGCCCTGGTCTTTGACAGTAGGGGCCGCTTTGGAGACCAGTGCTGCCACTCACAAGATCACACAGCCTGTAAACATACACAGCCCCGGATAATTGAGCACACAGCCTCACAGACACACAGCCTCACAGAATTGTGTGGTCTTTTACTTTATGTAACAATGTTTAGGGCTATGTGACACAGCCCCGGCCCCAACAACACTGATCGTTCATTCATAAAAGTGAAAGATCACACAGCACTGCGGGGCTGTGTGATTCATTAGCTGGGGCTGTGTGCATGTTCCAGCATTGGTAGACAGATCACAGACAGCCATGGTGCTAAGTAATCTTTTACTATTGTGATCCATTGGCTGGGGCTGTGTGCGTGTTCCAGCATTGGTAGACAGATCACAGACAGCCACGGTGCTAAGTAATCTTTTACTATAGTGATCCATTGGCTGGGGCTGTGTGCGTGTTCCAGAATTGGTAGATACATCACAGACAGCCACGGTGCTAAGTAATCTTTTACTATTGTGATCCATTGGCTGGGGCTGTGTGCGTGTTCCAGAATTGGTAGATACATCACAGACAGCCACGGTGCTAAGTAATCTTTTACTATTGTGATCCATTAGCTGGGGCTGTGTGCGTGTTCCAGAATTGGTAGATACATCACAGACAGCCACGGTGCTCAGTAATCTTTTACTATAGTGATCCATTGGCTGGGGCTGTGTGCGTGTTCCAGAATTGGTAGATACATCACAGACAGCCACGGTGCTAAGTAATCTTTTACTATTTCGATCCATTGGCTGGGGCTGTGTGCGTGTTCCAGAATTGGTAGATACATCACAGACAGCCACAGTGCTAAGTAATCTTTTACTATTATGAATGAATGAGAAGCACTGATTGTTCATTCATAATAGTAAAAGAACAGTCAACTTACAGAGGAGGAAGGGTCTTAAGGCTAGCTGTTCCTCCCCCTACAGAAACGCCATAATTTGGGTTTAAGAATTGGGTGAAGCTGTAGCCAGCAAACAAGGGACTTTTAATCCCCAACCGAGTCACTGATCTGAACAGAACAAAGTGCTAATTACAATTGGCCCCCTTACAATTAATACAATGTATATGTACAGTAGTTAGGTCCTTAAACTACATAGTTGCTGGTAGATCTAAATGACAGCGTATAACAGACTGCACTGTGTGTGACTAACATTGGTGTTTGAAAATTGGATAATGAAAAAGCAGGGTTAAAGTGGTTGTAAAGGCTGAAGGGTTTTTACCTTCATGCATTCTATGGATAAAGGTAAAAAACCTTCCCTGTGCAGCAGTGCCCCCAAGCTCCCTCAATACTTACCTGAGCCTCATCGCAGTCCAGCAATGTGAATGATCCTCGGCTGTCCCTCCTCATTGGCTGAGACAGCAAGTAGGAGCCATCGGCTCCCACTGCTATCTATCATGGACAGTCAGCCAATGAGGAGAGAGAGGGGGTAGGGCCAAGCCACAGCTCCATGTGTGAATGGGCACATGGAGCAGCGGGTGCCCCCATAGCAAGCTGCTTGCTGTGGGGGCACCGGACAGAGAGAGGGGTCAGGAGAGCCTGTGAGGGACCCGAGAAGAGGAGTATCCAGTCTGCTCTGTGAAAAACCACTGCACACAGTAGGTAAGTATAGAAACGTTTGTTATTTAAAAAAATAAATAAATAAATTAACCTTTAGAATCGCTTTAAGTAACCTAGTAAGACTCAAGGCTTCAGTAGATAAAATGAAACATGAGTTATCACTGGTTGCTACTTTTTTTTACACCAAAAATCTGCCCCAGTGTTTTTGGAGAATCTGTGTGGATAATCGTTCTGCTTGTAAGCACTAAAAGTGTGATCTCTATAACTGATCCACTTGTGGTAAGATAACTTACAGTCTAGTACAGGGGTGTCAAACTGGTGGCCCTCCTGCTGTTGTGAAACTACAAGTCCCATCATGCCCCTGCCTTTGGGAATCATGCTTGTACAGTTGCAAGAAAAAGTATGTGAGCCCCTTGGGATTACGTGGAGTTTTGCATGAATTGGGTATAAAATGTGCTCTGAACGTCATCTAAGTCACAACAATAGAAGAACACAGTCTGCTGAACATAATACTACACAAACATTAGATGTTGCCATGGTTTAATTGCATATAACATGTAAACATTCACAGTGCAGGGAGGAAAAAGTATGTGAGGCCCTAGCTTAATGACTTCTCCCAGAGCTAATTGGAGCCAGGAATGAGCCAACCTTGACTCCAATCAGTGTGATGATATTGGATGTGTTGTTGACAGCTGTCCTGCCCTTAAAAAACACACACCTGTTTTGGGTTTACTGGTTTCAAGAAGCACTGTCTGATGTGAACCATGCCTCGCAGAAAAGAGCTCTCAGAAGACCTACGATCAAGAATTGTTGACTTGCATGAAGCTGGAAAGGGTTACAAAAGTATCTCCAAAAGCCTTGATGTTCATGTGTCCATGGTAAGACAGACTGTCTACAAATGGAGAAAGTTTAGCACTGTTGCTACTCTCCCTAGGCGTGGTCGTCCTGTAAAAATGACTGCAAGAGCACAGCGCAGAATGCTGCAAGAGGTAAAGAAGAATCCCAGAGTGTCAGCTAAAGACCTACAGAAATCTCTGGCACATGCTAACATTTTTGTTGCCACATCTACAATAAGGAAAACATTAAACAAGAATGGAGTACATGGGAGGACACCACGGAGGAAGCCATTGCTGTCCAAAAAGAATATTGCAGCACGTTTGAAGTTTGCAAAAGAGCACCTGGATGTTCCACAGCACTACTGGCAAAATATACTGTGGACAGATGAAACCAAGATTGAGTTGTTTGGGAAGAACACACAACACTATGTGTAGAGAAAAAAAGGCACAGCACACCAACATCAAAACCTCATCCCCACTGTAAAACATGGCGGAGGGAGCATCATGGTTTGGGGCTGCTTTGCTACCTCAGAGCCTGGACAGATTGTTATCATTGATGGGAAAATGAATTCCAGAGTTTATCAAGACATTTTGCAGGAAAACGTACGACCATCTGTCCTCCAACTGAAGCTCCGCAGAGGATGGGTGATGCAACAGGACAATGACCCAAAGCATACAAGTAATTCAACAAACCAAAGGCTGCAACAGCACGGAATACGCCTTCTGGAGTGGCCCAGTCAGAGTCCTGACCTCAACCCGATTGAAATGCTGTGGCATGACCTTAAGAGAGCGAGTCACACCAGACATCCCAAGAATATTGCTACACTGAAACAGTTTTGTGAAGAGGAGTGGTCCAAAATTACTCCAGATCGTTGTGGAGGTCTGATCTGCAACTACAGAAAATGTTTGGTTGAGGTTATTGCTGCCAAAGGAGGGTCAACCAGTTATTAAGTCCAAAGGTTCACATACTTTTTCCTCCCTGTACTGTGAATGTTTACATGTTATGTGCAATTAAACCATGGCAACATCTAATGTTTGTGTAGTATTATGTTCAGCAGACTGTGTTCTTCTATTGTTGTGACTTAGATGACGTTCAGAGCACATTTTATGCCCAATTCATGCAAAACTCCACGTAATCCCAAGGGGTTCACATACTTTTTCTTGCAACTGTAACTGTCAATCTAGCAATGCCTCATGGGACTTGTAGTTTGGCAACAGCTGGAGGGCCACTAGTTTGACACCCGTGGTCTAGTAGCTTGGCAGACAATGGCTCAATCCAAATGACATCCTGCAGATCGTAGATCGAAAAATTGTGCAGAGCTTCACAGATGAACATCAGATAGGTCAAAAAATAATTTTGTGTCTAGCTTCAGCGGAATACAGTATATGTGATGAATGGAGACTAAAGCATGAAGAAGAAGGGTGGGACTAACTACATAGAGCATCCCCTAGTTACAGAGTGAGGAAAGGACAAAATTATTTAACCTCTTCACGATGGCCGCACACAAATGTGCAGCCTCCCGGCGTCTGGGCCTAGATGCCGAGCAGCCGCACATTGGCGTTCTATTAAAAAAGGACATATGTGCCTGCGCGTTCCCAGCACACATGTCGGGTACTCACGGAAAGGTCCTCATCTCCTCTTTTGATCGGGACCTTTCCCGATCATGTGACCGCCGTAACGGCGCGTCACAGTGGTCACATGACCCTAAACCCCCTCCCGCCTCCTGGCTTCTGCAACCCTTAAAGGCCCGGGAAGCGCCGGTGTGAAGGGGTTAAAGGCAAACAAACAACAATGCATGTGTAACATTATAATCGTCAACTGACTTTTTTTTTTCAAATGCAGTACTCGAATTAGCTTTCATTGACACACTTGATCTCAGAGCATTCACGAGAGTTGCAGCTTTAAAATCAATATTGAGAGGGCCATCTCATGTGAATGTGGGGGAAGGGACAAGTAAGACAGAAAAAAGAAAAAAGGATGTTTAGTACACGCCTGTCTCAATGAAATGCACTCTCTAAATGTATGTAAAATCTAAAATATCCTGACAAGGCTAGTCTCAAAATACTTTCACATTTTGCATGATTATGATTTTCCCAACACTTTATCTTTGTATTTTGATCTGCCTTGAAGTATTATAACCAAAAAGTGAAAAAAGGGCATCCATTCTTGCATGAATAATTGCCATTTTCCCTGACAAACATCATCCTTTTTTAACAAGCACACAGCCATGTTGCAAACCTTCTGGTTGTAGTGGAACATGTTTTTGAGGAAGCTGGCACAACTTGATTTTGTACTGGAACACGGCCAATTGCATTATCTTTGACGCCTGAAACAGTCAGGACCAGATGAATACTCCCCCACTGTCTCCTAGACATTTCAAAGTGTGCTAACAGAAAATCATAACTTCCATGTACAGGAATGAATGATAAGAAGGACAAAACCATAACCGTCTTCGAAAAAAAAAATATCTAGGTCAACACTGTGTTAGTGACAAGCTTGAGGATGGTCATTTGCCAACCAATGGCAGTTTTCCTGAAATTTGCTACTAAATGCTGCAGCTGAATTCTTAGTTTTTACATAATGATTTTACTGAATGCTTTCAAAACCCAGATGGCTCTAGGTTTTAACAAAAGAAGCACAAGTCCTGATGACCTTGAAATGAGAAAATCTGTCTGCAGACTGCCTGCACTTTTGGGAGCAAGTAAAGTGTGAAGGTAAAAGTGACAGTGTGAAGCAGCTTATCACATTACAGGTCTGCAGGTGCTATACAGGCCATGCACCAGCTGCGGATCATATGAATTTTAAAGAAAATCTAAGAATAGGCTCTATAAAATCCCAGTCCAGCAGTTTAATCTCATACTTACATTTAAACTACGTAAAACTGAAATAAATGATCTTTAAAACTGCATTAGAAATATGTATTCTGCATTCTTCATGTCGTACAATTACCCTAGGTTCACACCTAAGCTTTTTCTGCAGCATTTTGCAGAAAGGCACTACAGTCCATTTAACATGATTTCCTATGGGACACGTTCACACCTCTGCATTTTCCACTGATGCGTTTGGGACTTTTTTGAATGCAAAACTTTGTGTTTTTCGTTCTATAGATTTCAAAGGAAACACTGCAGAAAAGCGTGTAATGCATTTTTGCTGCGTTTTTGCTGTGTTTTTGAAGTGTTTGCATTTTAAATCTGACTAGCAACAAGAAAAAAAAATGGAAAAAAAAACACATTGAAAACATGGCAAAAACGCAATGCAGAAACGGGTCAAACACAAACTGCATAGGTGTGAACCTAGCCTTAAACAGGTTTGTAATACACACTGTATATCTATCTCTCTCTATCTATCTATATATCTAAAATTAAAACACATAAACCGCGCATGGTCATAAACGTGCATATTTTAGACATATCATAAAGCAGTCCCATAATTAGTGTAAAAGAAAGTGCTCGTGCTTGTGTTCAACTTGTATTCAAAATCCTGATTGGTGCTCCATTGTGCTCAACAAAAGTGCCCCACATGGACTGACACTCACCCTCATTCTATGACCATCTATCTCTAGAGTGGTCATTAATGCTTTGCGGGACAATCCCAGTTAGCCAATGGTCCCCGGATTGCACTTCCTGAAGACAATCTTTGATCGAAACTCGTCGAGGTTTGATGACGCAACGTCCGCCAACCCTGTGGAATGCACGCTGCTCCGAGGAGCGATCAGGCCAGCGGCTTCCATCTTTGATTTACAAAAGAAGTTAAGTGAGCGCTAAAAGTCCAATAAGCTGCTGAAACACCAAAAGGCACCAAAAAAACCTCCAAAGCATAAATATAAAGTAAGGTGCAGTGCTAAATATTAGAATCAATATAACCACATATGTAAAACGGTTCCATAAATCAAACACATGAATAAATATATATGAATAAATAAAGTGACTTGTGATAAAGTGCTGAATATATCAAACAAGGTAAAAGTGACTCAGTGGTATTGCATAACTCTGTCACTGTGTGGTGACCAATAGTGCTAAAAAGTGCTAAAATGATGATATATAAATTGTCCAAATATACTGTAGGTGCAGGGAAGATTATTATTATTATTATTATTATTATACAGTATTTATATAGCGCCAAAGGGTTTGCTCAGTGCTGTACAATAGCAAGGGGGACAGAACATGAGACAAAACAGTAACAATACAATACAATACAATACAATACAATACAATACAAGGTTCGAGGGCCCTGCTCTTTCCAGCTTACAATCTGGTAATCTTCAGTTATTGGTGGTCTATCCAGTACTGTGGTGACGTGACCAATGATGTAAAGACTGCACACTCACCAGATGCGCAATCAATAAGTGCATTTAGAGATACTGCTCTCAGTGAATGAACTGGAGGCCCCTTTAAGGTGAATAAGGTCTGATCAGGTATTCCCCCTCACTGCTCACTCCACTCTCAGTAATGGCTCTGTCACTCTTCTCATGTAGCTCTGCGGGTTATTAGAAGCTCACATAGAGCCCAGAAAAGAGGAGGCCAATAGCGTGATACCGTTTGGTAAGGTGTATGTTTATTCCAACATAGATAGCAAGCGTTAGGGAACAGAACAAAAACTACTGACTATATACAAAGATCCAAGATGGCCACCGGGACCCACGTGGTGCCAGCGGCGTGACGTCACGACGCTGTAGCTCCTCACTGACGCGTTTCGTGCTATTGCACATAATCATAGGCACACCCCCTATGATTATGTGCAATAGCACGAAACATGTCAGAGAGGAGCTACAGCGTCGTGACGTCACGCCGCTGGCACCACGTGGGTCCTGGCAGCCATCTTTGATTTACAACAAGGCTGAGTACACCAGGTGCTGGGCTATAGGCATTTTTTTGTGAGTGTATAGTCATATAATTACCCCCAATAAAGGTACCAAGCAATTTTACACTATGGGATGTCCCCTTCTTTTTCTTTATATAAGGTGACACATTTCTTTGCTGCTTGCATTTTTGGAAATTGTTCCTTACATGTCATGGTCCACCTAAGGATAGATGATCACAGGTTAAAGGATCCGGGGACCACTGGGTTACTGGGATTGTCCCGGTAAGCGTTAATGACCACTCTAGAGATAGATGGTCATGGAATGAGGGTGAGTCACTTCCGGAAAGAACTTAATGCAGGGCAATCTTTTAGACCCTGGATGTCTCATTAAAGAGAACCTGTTACCAAAAAATCATCACATAGGAGACTTTTTGTCTCCTGCATTTGTAGGGGCATCTACATATGAAATAGTGTGAGTGAGAGCAATTTTTGTAGCATTTTTCTGGCAGCCCCCCTATAGGGGGCTTTTAAAGCGTCGACGATGGAAAATATAGGGAACTAAAATTTGTCTCCATTTCACGGAAATATAAGGTTTGACATGTTGGGTATCTATTTACTCGGTGCAACCTCATCTTTTATATTTTACCTTTGTGGTAATATTGTGTGATATAAAAAATTGGAACTACCACTATTTTGTTCTCTAGGGTGTCTGCTTTCAGAAAATATAATGTTTTGGGGGTTTGTGTAACCTTCAGGGCTAAATTGATTTTGTAAACATGTGTGCAATAAATTCAGAAATGGCTCTGGCAGCAAAAGGGTTAAAGTAGACATCAGGGCTAGAAATAGCTGCTCCAATCCCCCTTCTAAAACCTATACTAACTACCCTATAGCAGGAAGATGTTTATATACTTCCCTATTCTCAGGGCGCTTCAGTCTGGTCACATGTCATGTCACATACCCGGTCATAGTGCCAACAATTTATGCAGCAATTTTTAGATATATTTTGAACATTCATGTCACATCAGTCCCTGTTCAAAAGGAGCTTACAATCTAAAACTCAAATTCACATACATACTAGGGCCAATTTAGTTAGGAGCCAGTTAACATACCAGCATGTCTTTGGAGTGTGGGAGGAGAACCGCACAAGCACAGGGAGAACATGCAAACTCCAGGCAGGTAGTGGCACAGTTGGGATTGGAACCAACAATTCTGGTGCTACCAGTTGAAACTGTGAACCACTTAGCCAATGTGCTGTAGCTATTTTGTAGCATAGTTAATTCTAGCTCAGACTTGGGGTTTGTCAGAATGTATGAGAAAATAGTTTTTTTTTGTTTTTGTTTGGTCTATCTATAGCAACGTATTCTAATTTGAATTCTCAGAATTCAATTTTCCACTGTGAATCTGACTGGTTATTGTGATGAAACACCAGCTGCCCAAGACAATTCAAGCTGAGTGCTTTCTAAGGCTAAGTTTACACTTACAGCTTTGTTAGCAGGCGTTAGACAGGCGTTTGGGAAGCATTTTTAACCCTCTTCAAACGCCTATGTTGTTCACACTGAAGCGTTAGCGTCACGGCAAAATTGATGCTTCATGTGGAGTCAGGAGGAGTTTAAGCCTCCCATTCAAGTCTATGGTGACGTGCCTCGAACGCCTGGCAGGTGTTTGTGAGGCATTTGCGGAGCGTTAATACCATTAAACTTCATTATAGGCGTTTGTGGTGCGGTTTTAATGCTTGGAAAACGCCTATGAAACATCTCAAAAATGCGCATAGGGCTTTTGGGGAGCGTTTGAGGAGCAATAAAAACGCTTCCCAAATGCCTGTCTAACGCCTGTCAAACACTATATGGGCGTTTGGGAACAGTCAGAAATTAGTCAAGTGTGAACAGGCCCTAATTCCAGGAGTTTACAATTCATATGTCATGTTAGATCAGTCCACATACAATTTGGTGCCACATCCCAAATGTTATCAGTACAGTGTTTCTTCAGAACTCGGCACTGAATGGAATGCAGAGGAGCGTAGTTGACTTTGACTTCGCCTGTGCCCCATATAGTATTGTTTAGACAGATGTGTTCCTGGATGCTTATACTTTGCAACAGTATTTTGCAAAATTTGTTGCTAAAATAAGGATTTATGAGCTAGATGTAAAAATCACTTATTTCTATGCAGTCAATATGTTTCTTGTGGCGGATACATACAAACGTAGGCGACTGTCTTTTTCATTGCTTGGCTATTGATTCCATGATACGATATGACCCTGGGGGTGTGGCATTTAGTCTGTCTCCTTAAGTAATCAATGGTGCTTTCAGCTTACATAATACCCTTCTGTTGAAGATCAATATCTATTGATAAAGATAAATATCCATTGTTCCTTTAGCCATAACATGATATGGGGTAAAGGAAAGGATAACACATGACAAGGAAGAAATGTAAGTAACTCATGCCAAGAACAACCTTTGTGTATCTGCGTTCACGCTATACCTAGTCCATTTGCACAATACACATTTAGTTGTTTCCTGCAATATAAATAAAATATAAATATATATAAATAAATATTATTATTGCTATTATTATTACTGCATCTATATATCTTACGAACCAAGAGGCATTTTCATTATCAATAAATATTATTTCATTTTCATCCTGTATTTTCTATATTTCACTTTATTTCATGCCTTTTTTCTCAACTCATCAAAATCACTTTGTAGCACTTAAAACAGATATAAACCCAGTAACTAAAATCTCATAGATGTTTTTACATGTTAATTTATTTTAAAAAGTTTATTTCAATTTGAAATTTACAGCTTTCATGAAAAGAATACCTGATGATCCTGCTATGAATATTCTTGTTCAGGTACTTGCTGTTATGAGGTGACAACTGTGTCCTAATTGTGCTTGTGCATTGTCATCATGTCACATGCAACTCTCCTGAAGTCTATGAGTGCCTGTGTCAACACCTATTGCATAGGCATAGTTAACTGTTGTCACTATAAAGATGCCAGTGGAGCACAATGACGTGCAGCCAGCTCTGGAGTTAGAGAATGCAGACAGGAAGTGGCTAAAAAAGGTCTCAGGAGGTTTATCACACTGATATAAAATGAAGGGTGAAAAAAGAGCAAAAACAGTATTTAAGAAAAAAAAAAACGCACTGGTTTATGAAACACTGTTTTAGCATTCTAAATGCCTTCCATATATGGTTTAGATCTACTTTCTTTTTTTTTTTCTATTGAAGAACTCAGGAATGATGAAACAGTCTAGTTATATTTGTGCTACAGGAGGTTTGAACATTGCCAAACAGAAAAAAATGTTGAAGGCCAGCCCTGCCATGCCTCAGTTTTTGTACATGTGTTCTAGAAGACAGCAAGCTTTTTCTCAGCTCTGCTAAAAAAAAAGTCTTACTTTATTTTTTGTCCTTATTTTAATTTCTCTTTAATCAAAATACTTGGTACACTGAAGATATTTTTCTCATCAGTCAAGGATACTGCCTGAGCTAGCCTCTACAAAGTAGCTATCGGGACCTGAGTATCCTCATCGACAGCTTTGGAAGTTGTACCTACTGGGCTGGTAAATTGTGGAATGTGACCTTGGGGCACTGGACTTTGCATTGTAGCGCTTTCTAGACCTTTATGTACTGTGTTAACTAGCTGCAAAGCGCTTTCCAGTTCCAGAGCCATGGAACAGCCTCTAGTGTAATCCTGTCTCTAAAGTCTCATTCAGTGAGTAAGGCCAGTCGAGTTGAAGCACGGGTGCTACCTCACAGTTGGCACTGGTAGGCATTATATTTAAATTTCCTTCTGTTTTTACCACTATCTAGGTTTCAGTTGGGGATCTGAAACCACGGGGGAAGCTACCCCAGTTATTTCTAATTCAAGCTCAAAATGCCAATGTCAGAAGAGGCTCCTGCAATTGAGGTCACTGCAATCTCCTGCAATTGACTAAGATGCATGGGGGTTGTTTTAAAACTTACTGATGAAGTGCATATCACGTGCTGTTGTAGGCCTTAGATCTTTGAACCTTGTAGGTCTTAGACCTTAGAACTTCTACAGCTGCACCTGCAGTTTGACAGCTTAAGGACTTCCTTTACACAGAATGGAAACACCCGGAAGGCTTCTGGGCCTATGCCAGAACTTTTCCTGTTTGATAAGGGATTGTTTTCTTTTCTGCCAACTTCTGCAAGTCTCCACATGTCAGAGCCTTATAAATGCCTAGTGCTAGTAACTATTGTTCACCAACAAGTGAGGCTGACCAGCCTAAATCCTCACTAAAGCACTCTGCACCCCCTGGGCTTGTGAATGTTAAAGCCATTATACTCCCTACTCCTTCTCATGTAGGATTCAATGGGCACTAGGAGCTTGCCTCTCTTTCTCTTGATTAACTTCTGTCTTCCCTAGTCTCCCCCTTGGTGTCTGGGAGTCTGGATGTGAGGTAAGATATGCAGGAAGTCCTTATGCATCTAGTGTTCCCTGATTTGAACCCTCAATCTCTTAGGGTCTGTGGAGTGGTTCTTTTTCCCCATCATGGGAGGACTTCTGCCTTAAATCTGTCCTCATGTCTGGAAATCTGTTTTTCCTGGGCAATCAGTACCTGTTTCTCAGGAGATCCCACTGTAAGTATGTCCATTGACCTTGACTTCACTGGACATCACTTTGGAGCTGTGAGGCCAGTTCCAGGAAGGATTGGTAATTCTCCCAGTAACAGAGCAAGTGACCTGCCCCCTGTTCTGGATGATGTTGAGGCTCTTTGGAGGCACTCTTTTTGCCCTTTGGGCCTCTGCATCCTGTAGCCTCCATTCTGGGGACAGGAATTTGTGCACTCAAGTGTGCTTTCTCTCCTGCACAGTAGGAAGAATCTATCATTGGAGGGCTTGGTGTTCCCTTGGAAGGTAAGCAGACAGTTCATGTTGCAACCCTAATGCAGACAGTCACCATGGGAAACAGCATGCATTTCAGGTTCTTCTTGGAATATGGTTATTTGGAGTCAGTACTTCCTCTGTGGCTAATGTGTAGCCTCTAGGGGAAGTCCCTAAAAACAATCTTCCCTACTCCTGTCCTTAATCATCTGATCGTTCTTAGCTCTTTGGATAGGTTTACTGCCCCTTGCTCCATGTCTATGGACACTTTGGTTGATTGGGAGGGTCAGAAGACGTGTAGTTTCATACACTGAATCAGACAGGCAGGTCCTGCAGGGGGGTCCCTGTCAGGTTGTAATGATACTGCTTGGTGTCCTTGTGAACAGGTTTATACTTCCTTCTGTTTTTTCTGGAATGTGGTGGTAGTCTTTCGACTCCAACCTTTTTATGGGGGTTACCCTAATTCCTCTTGTTCTTCAACCTCTGTGACTTACAGTAGTTTCTTTGGGGTTTTCTACAACTCCTAAAATCCTTGACCATTCCCCTTGGGGTATAATGCTAGATAGCTATCTATCTTTATTATCTCGTACAAGATCGTGTGGCTGTCCTAGTCTTTGGAGCCTTCCTTCCCTGAAGCCTAGAGATGGAAGTTTAAGGCTTAGGCTTTTTGTAATTCTCAGACTGGCTGATCTTACTCAGTGGACCTGTTGTCCAATTTTCCCTTAGGGATCTATTTTAAGGCTGATAACCCTCCCAGGGTATCCTTTTCTTAGCCTTATTGTTCCAACCATCCCATTCGGGTAGTTATATTGCCTCACCTGTTTGTGGTTGCTTTAGCTTACAGCTTCTGCTGCTGCAGGCTCAGCGTCCTTTGAAGTAGTAATTCCTTTTGATGAGATTCTTATCCTTTTTTAGCATCCTATTTATCTGCTTTAACCTTATGGGTGACCCTGGTAGTTATCATTTCTCCTGTCTGGTAGAGAAATGCACCTTTTCTGGTTCAGATTTGGATGTTGATTCTTCCATTTGTTGCAGACAGTTCTTGGTTTATCTTACAATATAGATCCATTAGTGGTTGTTACTCACCCCTAAGTTGCACACAGGTCCAAGCTCTCTATGTTTTTTGGTCTTAGATACTGCTTGCATACTAAACTGAGGCATTACTGTTTGAGGTAAGGTTATATGGGGGCTGACCTTCAACATTTTTTTCTTTTTGTCAGGGAGCCAACTTCCTGCATGGGGCACTATAACCCAACTGTTTCAAAATCTCTGTGTCCCTCAATGCTTATTTTTAATCTTTTGTGACACCACTCAATCTTTGCAAGTGCTGTGCCCAATGAAAACATTTTTGCAATGATGAAGCACAAATTGAATCAAAGAGGGTTGGCCTGAAAAGGGGGCTAATAAGCACTTCTGGGCATCAGAAATATACCACATAAAGGAGAACATTTCTGTGGGAGAATGTCCCAGTTGTTTCTTTTTCACTGGGGTAGATTTACTAAAACTAGACTACTCAGAATCTGGTTCAGCTTCTAACATCAGCTTGTTCAATTAAACATTGACGATAATACCTGGAAGCTGGTTGGCTTCTATGCAGAGCTGTACCAGGTGGAATCTCCAAGGTCTCAGCCAGCAGATGGTGCTGTGCATATGCAGCATAGATGGTGAAGTCTGGCAGAGTCTCCAATATGTCTGGGATCAGCACATGTGGCATCTGACGTCATCAAAATGTGACAAATTTCTGAGCCTGTGCAGGACGAGATGAGTCCAGGCATGCTCTTTCATCAGGCAGGGAGGAGCTGGGGGTGAAGGAGCCTTTTGTAGAGCAAGGGGCGGATGATGGACAGGGGCAGGGAAAGGAGGAGGAAACTGTCACAGAGCACCAGACAAGCTGCTCAGAAACGCGTCACATTTTGATGACGTCAGACACCACATGTGCTGATCCCGAACATCTTGGAGACTCTGCCAAGCTCCACCATCCATGCTGCATATGCACGGCACCATCTGCTGGCAGACACCTTGGAGATTCCACTAGGCTTACCATCCATGTTGCACATGCACAGCACCACCTGCTGGCGGACTCAATCGATCTCCTCTCTGGATCAGACACACAACTACATCTGGCTACAGACGTCTCACCCTCTTACCCATGAGCCTGTTTTTAAATTCTAAGATGTGAGATACTACTTATCTTTCTATTAAATACCTTCACAGTACACACTTAGAGGCGCTGTGTTTCTTTGTTTGCAAACCAGATAAAAATGATAGATACTAGTTAGCTGATCTCTGGTTAGATTTTAAAGTTTTCTGCTATTTCATATTATGTCCCATTACCAACAGGCCTATATAACTATATTGTTTAGTAGTTATGTCATTATAGTGGTTAATAGAAAGCACTTTACATTTTTTTAAAGTGGAGGATGTACAGATACAACTATTTCATGTTTGCTTTTCTTTGTGTCTGGCAGGTGCAGATCATTGTCAGGAACGGGGTGAAAAAAGAAAAAAAAATCAAAAAGGCCGGTGGAATAAATGAGAGGTTGGCCACAGAATCTCTTGCTGCACAGAGCAGAATCACCATGGTAACCAGAAAATACAATTAAAAAGGCAAGTGAAGTAGAAACAGATGAGTAGGCAGCTCCTTACCTTTGGACAGAAGGAAGTGAAATAATTATGCAGGAAAGAAAATGGTATATGACAAATATGGTTATTCATTGGAGACGGGAAGTATCTTTTCATTAAAGAAGGAATGTACCACTTTTATCTCAAAGGAAGGGGAGTGCCATGACATTTGTTGAGGAAACCATCTGCTTAAGATTGTATTTTTCCTTATTTTTAGTTTGTTAGACGTCGACACTTATTGTCCAGACTGATTGTACTTTTACCTGTTTTAAAACCTGGACACAATATTTCTGAGAAAGGTAATATAAAGAGAGAGAAAGGGAGTATCTCCACCTTTGGCAAACACCTACCATGGGATGTCGGCAAAGTGCGGAGGAGAAAGAGGCTGCAAGGCGCTCGCGCAGGATTGACAGACACCTGCGCTCGGAAAGCCAGCGCCAGCGTCGGGAAATCAAACTTTTGCTACTTGGGACCAGCAACTCTGGCAAAAGCACCATTGTAAAACAGATGAAGATCATCCACAGTGGAGGTTTCAACCTGGAGGCATGCAAAGAATATAAACCCCTCATTATTTATAATGCAATTGACTCACTCACGCGCATCATAAGGGCACTTGCCACATTGAAGATTGAGTTTCACAACCCAGATCGAGCGTATGATGCAGTACAGCTCTTTGCTTTGACTGGGCCAGCAGAGAGTAAGGGAGAAATTACATCTGAGCTCCTAG
This sequence comes from Staurois parvus, assembly GCF_062004578.1. Classification (NCBI taxonomy): domain Eukaryota; kingdom Metazoa; phylum Chordata; class Amphibia; order Anura; family Ranidae; genus Staurois; species Staurois parvus. The sequence continues at coordinate 5,676,513 of NW_028318500.1, read as the reverse complement.
GAGTCATGAAGAGACTGTGGGCAGACTCGGGCGTTCAGGAGTGTTTCAGTCGCTCTAATGAGTACCACCTGGAAGACAATGCTGCTTATTACCTCAATGACCTGGACAGGATAGCAGCCATTGAGTATATCCCCACTGTAGAAGATATCCTACGCTCACGAGATATGACTACAGGCATTGTGGAGAACAAGTTCACCTTTAAAGAGCTAACTTTCAAAATGGTCGATGTTGGGGGTCAGAGATCAGAAAGGAAGAAGTGGATTCATTGCTTTGAAGGTGTGACAGCCATAATATTCTGTGTGGAACTCAGTGGATATGACTTGAAGCTTTATGAGGACAACCAAACAGTAAGTGCAAAACTCATCTCAGGGAATGTTTAAATTTTTTATACTTCTGTTTAAAGTAGGGATCGGTTAGAACCCCTTTCAGTTTTTAGGGTTGATTGATCTCTGATGGAAGATTTCCCCTAACTTCCTGTACTGGTAACTACAGGACGTGGAGGCAGTTTCCCCAGTGGGAATGTTGGCATTTGTATGAACATAACAGGGGTTCTAATGCATCTCTCCTCCATTAAAAATAAGTGCTTTTATTGCTGTTAGTGTCCTCATTGATACAATCTTAAGTCTTGGTGACCACTGTCACTTGGTGTGAGATAAGGAAAACCCCTCACTGAGAAGGACATAGTGATAAACAATCTGACAGGTTGCAGTCCTTCCCATTGGAGCCCTTTGGCTGGATGGCACTTTGGGCTTAGATAACAAAGAAATTGTAACAGATGCACACATTCTGGACATAGACACAAGCAGCTCTACTAGTCTGTATGTCCCATAACTAAACCAGAGAGTACTAACTGTACCAATGGTGCTGTTCAGCTCTTATCTATGCATGTAAGAATGTGCACACTTCATATATTCATAAGTCAAGGGCAGATAGCACCACCAGTTTGCTCAGTAGAATAAACATTGTCTAAAGAGACTAGGTGAAGTATATTTGAGAAGAGAACACATTCTCGATGTCAAGCCTTCTATGCTAAAATAGCTAAAGTTCCAACACTACCCCCACAAACTAGTATTTTGCAACTATTTTCAATTCTCAGTTTCAAAGCAGGTTGTAGGCCTCATTAATCAATTTGTATGAAGGAAAATTGGCTCAGACTGCCTGTGTTACCCTTCAACAACCTACCAGAGATGCCTTTTACAGTATGGGGAAATGAAAACAATACTGTGGTAGGCTACCTTCGATATTTCCACTTCTCAGTTCCACAGCAGGGTATATACCTTATTAATCAATTTGTATGAAGAAAAATTGGCTCAGACTGCCTGTGTTACCCATAAACAACTTATCACAGTGGCTAGCACTTCTGCCTAGCAGCGCTAGAGCAGTGGGTTCAAATCCCAACTACATCATTACCTACATAGACTTTGCATGTTTTCCTTCGTGGGTTTCTTCCTACATTCAGAAAGTGTGCTGGAAGGTTAATTGGCTCCTGTCTAAATTGGCCCTAGTATGTATACGTATGTATGAATGTGAGTTAGAGACCTTAGATTATACACTCCTTGAGGGTTAGGAACTGATGTAAATGTACAATATCTGTAAAGCACTGCGTAATTTGACAGTGCTATATAAGTGCCTGTAATAAATAATCAGAGGCACCTTTTACAGTATGGGAGAATTAAAGAATACCATGGTAGGCTGTTTAGAGCAGTGGTCTCCAAACTGTGGCCCTTTGCTTGCCTTTATCGGGCCCTTGGGACACTATTCCTCTCACTGCTACAAGACACAATTCTGCTAGATGACATCAATAATGGGGCACCATATCTCCCACTGATATCAACAATGGAACACTATTCCTCCCAATGATACCAATTATGGGGCACTATTCCTCCCACTGACACCAATGATGGGGCACTAGTCCTCCCACTGATACCAATTATGGGGCACTAGTCCTCCCAATGATACCAATTATGGGGCACTAGTCTTCCCACTGCCGCCAATTATGGGGCACTAGTCCTCCCACTGACACCAATTATGGGGCACTAGTCCTCCCACTGACGCAATGATGGGGCACTCTTCATCCCAATGATAACAATTATGGGGAACAATTTCTCTCCCTTATACCAAATGTGGCAATGTTTACTACCACTGATTTCAGGAAAATGTCCACTCCCGCTGGTTACAGTCTGCCCCCCCTAAAGTCTGAAGGACAATAAAGTGGCTCTTTATTTACAAAGTTTGAAGACCCTTGGTTTAGAAGAACCACAAACTACATCAATTTTTATCAAGACACTTTGATTAATGAGGGCTAGCGTTAAAAACTGGTATGTGATCAATTAAGACACAGGGGTTTTTTTTAGAGAATATGTACATGCTGTGTTCATACACCTTCACAGATTGCTAAGGGTATGTTCACACCATGGTGCAGAGACATCAGTTTTGCTGCACGTGTTCTGCAAGGGCACAACAAGATCAATTATTCTCTATGTGCACTATTCACACCACAACACTAGTATCCATGCAGGAACCTGTAACGTGTATGAAACTAATTGAAGCACTCATGAAGACTAATGTAAACTGATGTCTCAGCAAGTGAAATCTGTTCATCAGTTTCCATCAGTTTTTCTGCACGTATGGTGTGAACGAGGCCTAAAGGAGAGCTCACAGCATAAATTGAACCGCTGTCCTATAGTTTCAGAAGCCAGTCTGTAGTTTTCTCTGGATGCACCATATGCACAAAGAAAGAATATTCCACATATTTTTTGGCCTGCAGCAGGAAATGAAGCTTGTTTCAGATAATGTCCAGCCTCTGTGGTTTCCAGGCAACATTCTGTGACAAGCAATGTACTTCTATCCAACAGTGAACCCTCCCCCATAAACAATTAAAAACTGATCCTCGGCTGAAGGTAGATCATTGATAAAACTGGAACCTTCAACATCTGGCTGCTGTAGCCCAAAATTACAAAATACAGCATATTCATGTAACCTGATATTGTGATTTGCTGGTAACTTTTATCCCGAATGGAGTTCTCCTTTAAATTATGTTAAAAATACAGGCTTCTCAGAGGCATGCTATATAGAATATGATTCTTTATGCACAGGAAACACAAATAGCTTTTCATACTGAACATAACATTGCTAACATGCTTGTACACTTTAATACTAAAGCAGAATGCAGATTTTGTCAATGTCAGAACCAATAAGAAATTTGTTGTATGCAGAAAAAATATATCACCTCAGGATCGAAACTTTATTTCTTGTTTACTTAGTATTTAACCGCTTCCTGACCGCCCTATAGCAGAAACACTGCTACAGGGCGGCATGGGTGCACAAAATCAGATATAGACGTGATTTTGCATTTCTGGGTAGGGGGCGCGCGTGAGACATTCGCGGCCATGACTGTCAATCATCGGGTCCCGGCCGGTGATTACTCACCGGCGCCCAGTGATTGCTGAGCATCTCCGACAGGAAGGAGAACTGTTTGTAAACAAAACAGTTCTCCCTGTCAGCTTGTGCACACTGCTTTACATGGCTGTGCACAGCACAGCTATGCAAAGCAGTGTGCTTACAGTGAAGCACACAGACACAGCACATAGTAAAACTGCACACAGTTAACCCTTTGACCACCTCTCATGTTAACCCCTTCCTGTCCAGTGCCATTAGTACAGTGTCAGTGCTTTTTTTTTGCTTTTGGCACTGATCACTGTATTGGTGTCACTGGGGATGTCAGTGACACCAAGTCAGTTCCCCCCAGTGTCAGAATGCCCGCCGCAGTCCCGCTATAAGTCGCTGATCGCCGCCATTACTAGTAAAAATAAAAAATTCTAGTATATATATTGACATTTGTAAACGCTATAACTTTCACGTAAACCAATTCATTTACACATATTGGGATTTTTATTTAGCAAAGACATGTAGCAGAATACATTTGGCCTAACTTTATGACGAAATTTGATTTTATAAAATTTTCTTGTTTAATAGCAAAAAGTCAAAAATATAGTTTTTTTTCTCAATATTGTTGGTCTTTTTTTTTTTTTGTTATACTGCAAAAAATAAAATAGGCACAGGCAATCAAATACCACCGAAAGAAAGCTCAATTCGTGGGAAAAAAAGTACGTAAATATAATTTTGGTGCAGCATTGCATGACCGCGCAATTATCAGTTAAAGTAATGCAGCTCTGTAGCGCAAAACAATGGCCTGGTCAGGAAAGGAGGTAAATCCTCTGTAGGGTAAGAGGTTAATGCAGTCAGTACAGCAGAACTACTGATTGTATGCTCCAAGGAGCAGGGCCCTCCTATCCCTCTTGTATTGAACTGTACTGCTGCTGTATTGTCTCCCGTTATATTGTAAAGCGCTGAGCAAACTGTTGGCGCTATATAAATCCTGTATAATAATAATAATGATAATAATATTATTTTCCTCTTCAAAGCATCCCTGTAAATAAAGCCTAGCACGAGCCATCTTTTTTCTTTCTTAGGCCTAGTTCACATCTGGCTATTTGGGATCTTGGAAAGAACTGCGATTCACCTGCGATCTCAAATCACCGTGCAATAGTGGCAAAACAAGCCATGTGTGTTTGGGTGCTATTTATTTTAAAATGGCACCTAAAAGCGGCAAACCGCATTATGCAAAGCTTTTGCCCAAAAAAGGGGAAAGGCTTCTTCTGGGCACCGAGCTTGCCAAAGCGGTTTTTAAGATTGCAGCGCAATTTATCATGCAACAGTCATGGCAGAACTGCACCGCGTTTAAGTGCCATTGAAAATAAATTGCACCTAAACATGCCTGGTGCATTTTGCCACTATTACAGTGCGATTTGAGATCCCAGAGAGAATCACAGTGATCCCAAAACACAGTATGTGAACGGGCCTATAGTGGAGACGGGTTAGAGCCTCAATCAGTTCTATCTTTCAGAATGTGTGTCTAATAGGAATATTTCCCTTCACTTCCTATTGAGACGGGCAAAAATACATTCTGGGGAATTAAAAAAAAAGTGTCTATGAGACTCTTTAGAAGGCATTCTGCCTGTCTCTGTATGCTACTCCTAATTATCTACAAACCGGAGTTAATTTTATTTTAATTTGGTACAACCATGCTGTCAGTTTATAAAACTACCTGATTCTGTCACACATATCAATAAAGCTACCAAAAACTGGTGGCAGGGCTTAATTGAATCTGGCGCAGAGCTTTTTAAAGGACTATACCACCAGAAAGGTGTGACAAATGCTTTGTTGAATTCCCACATTGTCAGTAGAAAGGGTAAGAGCTAGTACTTTAAGCAATGTTTTTTTTCTCCATGCTTTCATCTTTCAGTAACCACTGCATCCCTCATTCCTTGCACGGGTGTCCCAGGGACAGAAAGTCTCCCCAATGGGAGTAATAAAAACTAAACCGACATTTTAAGTCTTTTCCAAGCAGTGGCAGACAGAAGCCAAACATGGTATGTGACATTCATGTTATCATATGGCAGATCCTTTACTTCCTCCATTTGATGGGTTTGGAACTATGAGCCAAGAGCATCCTTTAAAGCGGAGCTCCAGTCCCCCTAATAAATGTTTGGTAAAATCAGATCCATGATGACCTTTCAAATAGCATTAACAATTGGAATAATTCAATAGTAAAAGCATTGTAATTACTTAGTAATTTTTTAAAATTTACCATGATCTCGGAAGCAGGCAGACGCCATGAAGGCTGTGGGCATCTGAAGCCCGCAGGTATGTATTTCTGGGAATCAGTGCTGCTGGTTATCCTAGCATGCACCACTCGTTCTCGTGCCTGCGCAGTACAGACACTGTTCGGCGCGACGTGTGTAGTACAGATTGCCATAACAATGGTGGGAACGGCTGAAGTTCCTGCCCCCCACCCCCGTCAGTCAACCTGTACATCACTTTACTCACAGAAAGATAGCCCATCAAGAGTCACCACATCCAATTAAAAATCGATTACCACACAAAATATAGTTACCAAAGTAGACACATTAAATAGACAGAGTGAGATATACACACTATGCAATTCCAGCATAGAGTACAGCATAGGACGCAACAGGATACGGCATCCACGTCTTCCTGTAATCTGGACACCCGGTAAAATGGCGCAAAACACCTCCCATTCGCGTCATTGCCGGTTTCCATGTCCCACGATTACAGGAAACCAAAGGACTCCTGGGATACAGGAAACGACATCCCAAGAGACCTTGCAAATCGCCTTATGACGTCATCGCGTAGGTGGCCAGGACCGGAACTGCAGGCTTGCAGTTGATTTAAAGGTATGTATATATATATATATAAAAAATAAAAATATCCAACTTGTTCATTATTTCACAGGGACAACATAATCAGGTAAAGTATGAAAAATGGGTGGAACTCTGCTTTAAGTGTCCATCTGAACATTGCCTGAATATTAAAAAGTGACATTTTGCTCCTCCAACAGCAGGCCATACATTTACTTTCATTAGTCTGATTAGTCAGGTGCTACAGATCAAAGTTAGACACTGCACAAATGCATGTCTCTTGGTAAATAACACCGGTTGCTATTTTCAGTGTATTTAAATGATAAATAAGAACTAGACATAGTTGAAATCGTTACTGAGTATCTAGGACACGCTGCACATAAATCGATTCAGATTGATTTGCATTGGCTTGAATCAATACAAAATCACAGTAGGAGATTATTATAATTTTTGACCACTCTTCCCCTGCAGCAAAGGCTTTTCTTTAATAGAAACAAATTGATATTACAAACATTACATTACAGCAATTTATTATGACAGCAAATTTTGCCATTTTGCAGCATAACATAGTGTGTTTTATGTAACTTATATGTAATGTAATATATCGCTATGCTTTGCTGTAAATCATAGTATATGAGGAAAAGGAGGGTCAGGTTTCTCTGAGTGTATGTAGTCAATCGATAAAAAGATAGTTTCTACAGTGCGGCTGCATCAGCCATAATGTCTTTATTAACTAAGGTAAATTATCTATTCTGCAACATGCAGCTTCTGTGAAGTACTGCCAAGTCACATACAAATATATTACCACATTTTCTTCTTTTGATGGATCTGAACTAACGGATAACATCCAATCAACAGCATGTTAGTTTGTCAGTAGCTGACATAATTTTGCATTCAACAGAATGACAGAAAATCAATGACCTTTTTTGAAGGTCTGTATCAAGGACAGTGTGCTTGGGGCATAGCACAAATGTCACCAGTGCCACTCCTTTCTCTCTTGCAGTCTGGATCCAGACCAGTCGCACCCATATTATCTGCATTTATGTGTGTAAAAGGGTATGAAGCCTGCAGATGGGTCTAGACTGGCTATGGTCAGGTCAAGATGAGTCTCCTAATTGGTCTCCAATGCCTCTATTAAAATCTGGGCAATTACTAGCAAATGTGGCCAGAAATTCAGCTGTCAGATTTTCCCTAATTTGATTGCATGTTCAGATACTTCCTAGCATCTTAAGGTGGAACTCCAGACAAATATGATATCCAACATTAGCTCATTTCTTTTAGGAAGGCCATTTTTATGAACTAAGAAGAACACACTTATGTATTCACTAAATGATTGCATGTACACTGATCAGCCATAACTTTACGACCAATGACAGGTTAGGTGAATAACACTGATTATCTTGTTACAATGGCATCTGAAAGTCGGTGGAATATATTAGGCAGCAAGTAAACATGTCAATGAAGCTGATGTGTTGAAAGAAGAAAAAATGGGCACAGCAGTTTGTTGTATATGGGGTTGCATAGCCACAGCCTAGTCAGGGTGACCATGCTGACTTGTGTCCTCAGCCAAAACCACCTACAATGGGCACATGAGCATCAGCACTGGACCACAGAGCAATGGAGGAAGGTGGCCTGGTCTGATAAATCATGTGGATGGTTGGGTGTATGTGGGTTGCTTACCTGAGCAAGAGATGGCACCAGAATGCAGTATGGGAAGAGGGCAAGTCAGCGGAGGCTGTGTGATGCTTTGGGCAATGTCTTGGGAAACCTTGCCTCCTACCATTCACGTGGATCTTTCTTAACATGTACCACTTACCTAAATATTGTTCCTGACCAAGTACACCCCTTCATGAAAACCAACTTCCCTGATGGCAGTGACCTTTTCAGCTGGATGATGTGCCCTGCCACACTGCAAAAATGGTTCAAAAATGGTTTGAGGAACACAACAATGAATTTGAGGTGTTCACTCGGCCTCAAAATGCTCCAGATCTCAATCCAATCAAGCATCTGTGAGATGTGCTGGTAAAACAAGCCCAATCCATGGAGACCTTACCTTGCAACTTACAGGAAATAAAGCATCTGCTACTGACATCTCAGTGCCAGATACTACAGCATACCTTCAGAGGTCTAGTGGCGTCCATGCCATGATGGGTCAGGGCTGTTATAGTACCAAAGAAGCTGTTTTGGTGGCAAAGGGGGACCTACTCAATTCTAGGTGAGTGGTCACAAAGTTATGGCTGATCAGTGTATATTAATTATTGCTAACCTAACAGCCTGAAATCTCTGGTTATATTCACCTTCAACCATCCTAAAGTAACCCTTAACAATATCCTTAGTCTCCAAAAATAATTCAAACACATCCATTACTTAAAGGCTCTGTAATCTAGATGTTACTGTGTTTTCTGCCTCCTTGTATTGTCATCCATGAGCTCCCAATCCTGTCCTTTTCCCTATAATTTCCTTTTGTTTGGAACGAGCAGTGCAGAGTTGTGGTCAATTTAATTACCCCATGCACACTCCATAGTCCATAGTCCCCAGTCATGTCAGGAGCAAGCAAGAGAGTGTAGCTATGTTCCTAGAGACCATAAAGAATGAACATAGCTACCCTCTAGCAGAGAGCCTCAAAAAAAGCAATATGGAGATTTGGAGGAGGCTGAGAATAAAAAGAAAAAAAAACAAGTTTAGTGTCTCTTTAAGCACAGTGAATATCAGACCGAGGCTGGTGGGTTATGCACTGTGAGGAGGTATTTAGGAAGGTTTCAGGAGGAGAAGACAACCTGGAAAAGTACAGCAACAAGCAGACAGGTAATACAGGAAGCTACAAAACTGCATTAGTAATTAGTAGTAGCATTATGACTATGCCGTATACCATTGTGTCAATTCCAAGAATGATTGAAAATAATTAATATTTTGGCAAGTATAACAGTTTACATATATAAAACACTGTACATAGCCTGAATTATTTCCAAATCCAGCCATATTTACTAAGTATTTGGACAACCCTTCAGGTGTTTGAGTTTAGGTGCTCCGCGATGAAGGACAATACTACAATATACAAAGATATTTTCGAGAATGGTGCACTTACAACCTTGTAGCAACAATCTAGGGTGCACTTTTCCCTTGAAGACTGTAAGGCCTCTTGCACACTGCTGCCTTAAAATGGTGCAATTTTAGGCCTACAGGCGGTTTGTATTTACAGATGTAAATGCAGCCCTTTGTTTTCAATGTGCCTGTACACACAAGCACCTAGACATGTGCTACCTGTAGATCAATAGAAAAAAATACAGAGTTGCTGTCCAGTATTTTGACAGGCATATGCATGTATACACACAACTATGTGCTTCTACCTGCAAATATGCACATACACCAAACTCCCTCGATTACAATAAAGCTAGACACATTTTTATGTGTTTTTTACACGCAAATAAGCGCAATTGATATACAGCTCATCCTTTTAGTTTTTTTGCCAGGAATTTAAGATGTGCATACATCAGTACAGGGTACAAGTACCGTTACCCTGTGTACAAACCAGCTCCAGAAAGACATGAAGGGGAATTCAAAACAGCCCTAAAGACATATTTTTGTCCAAATTTAGGCAAGTATTTGCGCCAGTGTCAGTAACATTAAGGACACAAGCAGCAAATTCAGGCAGTTTTTACTGCCGCCACTTTAAGAACCTGTAGCTGTGGCAGCAATAAATTCATAACGATTTGCTGCCTTTTCTCATGTTAGGAAACTGGCGGTAAGTCTGAGTGGGCCATGACAGTACCGGAAAGCTGTCGATAGCTTCCCTCACAGTACTGTATCTCAGGCCCCATTCAGCTGTCAGCCAAGAGATTCCCCAACCAAAAGCTAAGTGCAAGTGGGGATATAGATGATGTCATTACCCACATATGGACAATGCCCATATTTAAGAAATGACTTGTCATTGGGTGGGTGGTGCCTGATGGGGAACTGAGAGACTAGTTCCCCATCAGGACCACTTAACTTTTGATGGACAGCACACAACGATGGGTGGAACCAAAAGCTGCTATTGGACGGAATAGCAGCTATGGACCTGTCTGCTGCTGTGCACTGTCAGTCAAAGGTACAACGGACCTGATGGAGAACTAGTCTCTCAGTTCCCCATCAGTTATTGCACACCCAAGTACAAAACTCTTCGGCCATGTGTCTGTCAGTGGGACTGGGGCAGTGACCATGGAATGAGGGAGTGCATTGAGGAAGGAGCATCCAGTGTGGACACACCTTCCTCAGTGCAGACATGGTCTCTGACAGGTTCATGAATCAGGCACAAGCCCCAACACTTTCAGTCTTGCACTCAAAAGGAATTCTAAATTCCCCCGTTGGTTTGACAAGTCTGGTGTAGAGGAACTTGAGTGGCCTGCACAAAGCCCTGACTTCAATCCTACTGGATAGCTGTTGGATAAATGAAATACCAATTGTGAGCCAGGTATTTCAGTTCAACATCAATGCTGTACCTTACAAATGCCCATTTGCCTGAATGAAAATTAAAAAAAAAATCCCAGACACATTCCAAAATCCTATAGAAAAGATTCTTTGGAGGCTGTTAAATCCTGAAAGTAGGGGCCAACCCCAGAGAAATGCCCATAGTTTTGAAGTGGAATGTCCAACAAGGTCATATACCGTAAGCGTGATGGTCAGATGCCCCCACATTTTGTAATACCTCCCTCACCACTTCCTGAAGAATAAGCCAAAATTTGTTTAGTGGGTGATGTTCGATGGACTTTGGTTGAACGATGCGGCTGGAAAATATTTGGCCAAAAAGCAGCTGCATAAGATGCAGCCACTGTTCAGGGTCTTATTACAGTCAGCAGGACCAGCTGTCAAAATGAAATTGGCGCAGTCAAAGAATCGTTTAGCATGGATGGAGAAAACCTGCTGGCTAAACAAAAAGAAACTATCAGTGTAAGTCAGGACCCATTCAAAGGTTGAAGATGGGGTCTACTGGAGGTATGCATGACTGACAAAGTCATCTGAATAATTTGCACTGCGCCAAATGTCTAGATTATGATATCTGCAACCTTTGTATAGAGGGCATTACTTATTCATACTCAATTACTCCCCCCCGCTATGCTCCATCCAATCGTTGATGACAGGATATCGATCTGCATCTGAAATAGTTTTTGCCCCACATACAAGAGTGTGCACAAAGAGTAATAATCTGTTATAACCACTTTATATGTAGGCTTGTTTAGATATAAAGCATTCACTTGGATTCATTGAAGGGTTAACAGGGTAGATACCAGATAAGAGGAGTATTAATTTCTGAGGCTCCTGGATTCACGATTGTTCATGAAAATAGTTTTCTTAAAAATTAATAATGTCTAATAATATTATACAAAATGTTTAACTATGTAAAAACACGATATCATTTAGAAACATTTGATACCATTGGGGAGTACTGACAATAAACTTTTACTCTATGGGGGTACCTGAGATAAGTGAACATTCACCAAGCATACTTGGCTAAACTGTTACTGCAATTTTTCATTTTGCTCTTCTTTGGTGTCACAAATATACAGGGAAGGAAGGAGAAACAGCTAATCATGCTGACATAAAAGTGACAGGTCAAGTGACTATGCCTTGGCAGGAGGCAGAATTTCATCAGTCTACTGTCCCCAAGTAGTTTCTCCCTTTGGACTATTGTTATATTGAAAATTGTATTATAGGTGTTATCTTAGTCCTTAGTCCTGGAGTAGAAGGTGCAGGAACAACCTTCTGGCACCCTTAGAGAGAGGGAGGTGAAGACATTGTCACAGGGAGTACTGTGAGCTCTATGTTATGTAAATATATGTAGTACAAGTGATAGTGCTGTTTCAGACAGGCGGCTGAGGGCGGTAAAATAAGGAGGCTGAGCCATTGTTTTAGGCTTGGTTCACATATGTGCAGGTGGTGCCGCTGTGGATTCGCACAGAAATCCATGCAGCCACACCACCCACACAGAAGAACACGGACCCGCGGGCGGGTGCCATTAATTCTAAGTGCAGGGACTTCTTCCCTGCGTGTCCCGGGGCATGGGAGTCCATTCAAATGAATGGGCTCTTGTGCCTGCACAGCCGCATATATGTGAACCAGGGCTGAACCACGGCCGCATATATGTGAACACCCACCTGAACTGTCCCGATACAGCTGGACAGGACCGTACGTGTGCTGTGGCATTTTCACCTTGGGGCACATTCAAACTTGCACATTGAGTTTCATAGGACCACACTACAAATGTGTGCAGTGTAGTGCAGTAGTGCAACATTAAAGGGTAAAGCAGGCGGTAAGAAGGTGTTAAGATGCCTCCTCACAGCCAGTCAAATGCCCTCTGAAAAGCAATCTGAACACACTCTTCAGAGGGTACCATACTCTACAGTGATTGCGAAAGAGCCCCTACAGTTACACATGCATGCACATAACATGAAAACATGTCTCTGAGGCTATATCCACTTTAAAAGAGTTTTGTCTACAATGCCCAGATAGGACAGAGCCTCATGATATCTAAAATTGATGAACTCATGACCACTGTGGACTTACAAGCTGACTAATTCTTCTATGAATGCACAGCTTTTTAGGACAAAGAATTTTTTCTTTCCAACCAGAATCACATGGTCGCTCGATAACAATACTATATTATGTAAAAAAAAAATGTAAGAAACACATTGGAGTGGCTTCATAACTGGTACTGTCTGTATTAATGCTTTATTTTAAGCTTTCAAATAAAGCAACAATTAGACATCTTCATAAAGTGACTAGCTAATTAAAAGTCTAAGTTTAGTCACAAACAAAAAAAACAAAAATCAGTACAAGGGACATATTTACAGTCAAAAAAATGTGTCCATTGTGCTGCTAGCTCCTGCATTAGCTGAAATTATCCTCCTCTGATCCCCTACTTATGCCCGCCACTGTAATCTAGTGTGGCAGGCAGTAATAGAGCCAAAAGACCCATGATAGATACTCTATCAAGAGTGGGGGATATGCACGCCCTTTCTGCCCACCTCTTCGATTCATAGAAGTGGTACAAGAGGTAGACCTTTCATCCATCTTTCCATCCTCCATTCATAGATGCTATAGTGCAGCTTCTATGAATGGAGGAGGTGGGCAGAAAGGCACCAGTCCAAGTCTGCGCACATGTCGTGTGACAATCTTGGCACCTGTGCCTTAGGTTGCCTATCCTTGGAATAGATCTTTATTTTGGTAGATTGGGCAGTAGTTACTAGGACTCATATGGAAGGGAGATTTTTGACAAGGGATAAATAACATAATATATTCCAAGATGATGGAACTAATGATACAGAAATTGTAGCAAGCTAATCGATCAGCTGGAACTCAACAGGCCTCAATAAGGCCCCTTTCACACAAACGTTTTGTCTGTTTGTTTGTTAGCAGATTAAATACAGACAGCAATGTATTCCTGTGGACAAATGCATGTAAGCCTATCAGTTTACATCTGCGTCCATTTAAAAAAACGGAAGCGGGCCTAAACTGATGTAAATGGACAACAGTCTGCTTTTGCATCCAATTTTGCATTGGTTGTTAGGAGCCGGCACGCACCGATTTCCTAGCAGCAAGTGGCTGTCAGCAGCAGGAATGAGTCATTGGGGTTGATTTACTAAAACTGGAGAGTGCAAAATCTGGTGCAGCTATGCGTAGAAACCAATCAGTGTCCAGTTTTTTTTTTTTGTCAAAGCTTAATTGAACAAGCTGAAGTTTGAAGCTGATTGGCTACCATGCAGAGCTGCACCAGATTTTGCACTCCCCAGTTTTAGTAAATCAACTCCATTGGTTGTTAAGGAGCCAGCACCTGCCAGCATCCTAACAACCATGACTCATTCCTGCTGTCAGAAGGGGATTTCCAACTGACAGCAGAATGTAAACAAAAGTAGTTGTGAATGCTATTTAGTCTTTATTCAAATTTAAATAGTTAAACAGGTAATGCATTCAGTAATATTATGCATTTGTAAAAAAAAAAAAAAAAACTATTACACCTTTTCTGATGTGCTAATCTGCAGGTCATATGATCAATCTTCCTCCCTGAGCACATCACGGACCTGCGGGTGGACGTGTCTGCCTCAGTTTACACGTCACTTCTGACTCTGTGACCTCCCCTCGAAGTTGCCACTATCAGAAGAGGGATAGGCAGGGGGAAGGGGGTTGTGATGAACTGACCACGGAAGATACCAGCAAGCTGTGCCTGTATCTCAGAATGTAATGACGGGAAACAAACTGACCACAATAATACGAATGCTTAGCATAGTCAGTTTTCAACCATGAAGTGGGGAACTGGCAGGATCAACCGGGCAATTCAGGGGAATGACAATAAGACATAACATTTAAAAAGCACATATGAAATACAGAAAGAATCAGATCTATTAAATTTGAGCAAGCTGTGTCTGTATCTCAGAATGTAATGCAGGGGAAACAAACTGACCACAATAATACGAATGCTTAGCATAGTCAGTTTTCAACCATGCAGTGGGGAACTGGCAGGACCAACCGGGCAATTCAGGGGAATGACAATAAGACATAACATTTAAAAAGCACATATGAAATACAGAAAGAATCAGATCTATTAAATTTGATTTTTTTTGGTTTACAAACACTTTAAAAAATAAAAAAATACCACTGATAGCAAGGATGAGTCATGGTTGTTAAGGACGACAGCGGGCAGAATTAAAAACCAATGTAAACCGAACTGAACTGACCTAAAAAATGATGTAAAAACTAGTATAAGCTGAATCTGTTTTTTTCTTTGAAAAAACATGATTGAACCCGTGAAGCCCATGTGAAGGGGGCCTAAACCATCCATCCATCTGGAACAAGAGAGCTTGAGTAATATGTATATGGAATGAAGATAAATACAAATTAGTACAACAAGCATTATTTTTGCTTCATTTAGCCACCCATTTCCTACTTAGGCTGGCTACACTTCTCCCTGAGTATGATGGACAGTGTGACATTTGCCTGTCTTTGATTTGACAGAACTTGTCACCTGTTATCCTACAATCTGCCTAAAGACAAGAAGTAGCACTTAGGTAGTGACTACATTCGACCCTCCTTCCCATGAGAAAAGAGGATTGGATAAATTGCTTGACAAGCTGTAAAATGTTGATCAATACGAGGGGGTGCAACACTGAAAATGCTTATAATTGCTCTCCTGGTTTGCCTCTTAATATCACACTTCCCAAGCCTTACATTTGCAATTGTTGCATTAGGATGTTGACTAGAATTTACCTGACTCATTAAAAGTGATACTATTTAAAACATCACTTGACCCTTTCCATATCTCAGATTTCAGATGACAAATTTAAGGCACAAAAGAAAAAAGTAAAAGAACAATCCAGATAGAAACACAGAGAAACAGCAGAAAATGACCAAGTGATCCATCAAGTGTTGCCTTTTTTATTTTTATTTTTTAATTTGGTAATTTTCTTTACCTTTTCGCTTGTGTATAGACCTGTGTTCATCCTAAGCAAGGTTAGCTTCACTTACTGTTAATTGACTCACTACGTTTGCTGGAAATCTGTTCCAAGCATCTATTACTTTTTTTTTTCAGTAAAATCTAACTTTCAAAGGCTAGATTTGAATTTTCCTCCTGCTAGTTTGAGGTCATGTCCCCATGTTCACGATAGTTCTAGACCAGGGGTGTCAAACTCAGTTTCATTGTGGGCCACATCAGCATTATGGTTGCCCTTAATGGGCTGGTTGAATCTGTAAGACTAAATGTCCAGAGCACCAAACCTTACAGCAGATGTCAAGAGCCCCCCCCCCACCATCAGAAGTCAAGAGTCCCCCACCCTCCCTTACATCACAGTGCACCCCCCATACCTTGTACTGCTGCTGGAGAAAAGCTGGGGTCGGAGCTAGGAAGCAGAATGTGCAGGGTGTGGAGGAGGACCAGAAGAGGACTGGAATTAGCTGCTGGAATCTTCTGAATGCTGAGACCAGAGGAGGTGAAGCTGAGGGAGGGATGTGAATATATGGTGAAGTACAGCATCTGGCAGAAGAGTTCTGTCCGACTCTCTGCTGCCAACTGCTGAGACAAGCAGGGGAAGGAGGCAAGGGCTGTGCCGCAGCTGCAGGAGAGGTGCAAGGGCCACATGAAATGGGCAGATTTGGCCCACAGGCCTTGTGTTTGACACGTGTTCTAGACAGTTGTCATGGTCAATACTATCACTTTTACTCCAATTGTTAGCTCCATGGGCATATTGCTTTCTGTTCTACATGTTTATGATTTTTAAATAAAAAGGAAAAAGTTTTGAGTAAATTCCAGAAACTGTTTTGTCTCATGGATTCATATTAATTATTAATTTGCTCTCAAATGACTCCCTGTGGTGGTTTTGTATAATAATGTGACCACACAAAAGTGGTCAACATTAATAACTTTTAAATCTCATTCTGGCTTCCCATGCATTTATACTTAAAATAAATTACCTAATACTGTCAACTGTCAAAACAATTATCAATGAACGCCACTAATTGACTGAACCACTAATTGTTCCATTTGCTCTCAGAAATAATGTAATGTGACCATGGAGAATATTTTTTCTTTGGGGTAGAGCTAAAGGCCAGACTAGAAGTCCAAAGAGCTTCTGCTCATAATAACCTGCACTGCACTTCCGGTGTGATTTCCAGGGTGAAGCCACTATCACCTGGTTGTCATAAAGCAATGTATGATGGTTTGGGAAGTGATGGACATTAGAACAACAATTTACTAAATGTCAGATTATTAAAGCATGAATTTCAGTTGGCTCCTATAGATCAACACTCTTACAGAGACAAAACTTTCACACTTTCTATCCCTATAATGGTTAAAATGTACCATGGACTAGTCTGTGTTATGATCTATGAAAGCAGAATATTGGTGGATTCCCATATGCCAAGAAATTATGTGCCAGGTGTATTTTGTCCCATTACTAGCTTTCCTATTGTTGAGAACTAAAAAAACATCCAGTAGGGAAAGTGGGATACTTATACTGGCTAAATTTAACCTTTTTAACCATTTGCCACCCGGCCAAAGGCTGTTTGGTGGCCAGCAAAATCCTTCAGCGCTCCGGGTGGACACCATATGGCGTCCTGCAGAGCTGCACAGCGGCGCGATCTGTCACTGGCCGTGTACCTCGGACACGGCTGATGACAGATCTGAGTACTGGCCCCGTTGCCGGTACCATGTGACCTGCTGTGACCAATCACAGCAGGTCACATGACAGTTGTATACAATGGATGGCTTCATTCATGCCATCCACTGTATACTAGTGTCTAGCTGTGAATGGTCACAGTGATCACATGCACATGTCATGTGATTAGCTGTGGCCAAATCACAGCTAAGCACAAAAAAAAAAAAAACCCTGAATAAATCGATGTCATTCAGGTAAATGCTTGCTTATAGCAAAGTAATTCTTTGCTATAAGCAAATTGTGTAAAAAAAAAATAAAAATACTGATCACTTCCCCATTTTAGTACAATGTTACTATGGTAACATTATACTACTTTGGTCATAGTGAAATATGAAAAACAGATCTTTAAAAAAAAGAAAAAATGTAATAAAAAATTAACAATAATAAAAAAAAAAAAATTATATATATATTTTTTTCATACTGTCACCAGTCAGTGTCCCTTATCACCGCCATGCCAGATATATGATGACGCTGTACTGCACTGGTGACAGTATGTAAAATTTTTTAATTTTCCGAAAAATTATGACAAAAAAATACAACTTAAAAAAACTCGCCATGCCTCTTATGAATTACGTCGGACTGTCTACTTTACAAAAAGGGGTCATTTGGGGGATATCTGTACTGTTCTGATATTCTTGGACCTCAAGAAATTAGATTGGCTGTCAGTACTTCAGGATTGATCAATTTTCAGATCTATACCATAGTTTGTGAACTCTATAACTTTCCTACAAACTAAAAAATACATCCTAATTTGGGTTATTTTCACCAAAGACATGTAGAAGAATACATCTTGGCCTAAATTTATGAAGAACAATTATTTATTTGCAAACTTTTATAACAGAAACAAAGAAAAACGTGTTTTTTTTTATTTTCGTTCTTTTTTTGTTAATTTAGCAAAAAATAAAAACCCCAGCGGTGATTAAATACCACCAAAAGAAAGCTCTAGTTGTGTGAAGAAAATGATAAAATTTTAGTTTGGGGACAATGTTGTATGACCGCACAATTGTCATTCAAAGTGTGAGAGCGCTGAAACCTGAAAAATGGCCTGGGCAGGAAGGGGGTAAAAGTGCCTGATATGGAAATGGTTAAAGGTCTTTAATGGAATACATAACCAGATTCATGTTTGGCCTTTTAAATATTCCTTTCCGAAGACACCTTTCACAGAAGTTAACTGCAAACTTGTAAACAGTTGTAGTACCATAGTTACATTTTTAACAGACATATAGTCTACGTCTGGCATCATCTTGAGATGTAGAATAAACTGTTTTGTGTTACTAAATAATCCTTCCCTTACTTATTATAAGGCCCCATTCACACAAGCGGACCAATCAGGTGCGCCTGTCCGATTTTCAGGCGGACCCAATTGGACCACCCATTGTTCTATGGAGAGGTGGATGTAAACGGACATGTGTCTGTTTATACCCATCTGCATCCAATCAGCTCCAGTCTGCCAGAAAACAGACAGATGGGGATACAGATGATAGTCGGATGTAAACAGACAGGTGGTCCATTTACATCTGACCACCCCATAAAGAACAGTGGGCTGCGTCCGTGCCCGCTCTGCACAACTGGAGCAGACACGTACCTGTCATCCGCTTGCTCAGCAGACAGACCCCCCTCTGAGCAGGTGGATCTGCTTGACGATGTCCACCTCCTGTGAAAGGGGCCTAAGAGGCATTAAACCAAGTAAAGGAAGCTTCTTATTTTCTTTCTCAGCCAAAACAATATTCAGTCCACTCATTAAAGAGGATCGTCAGTCAGTTCAGCAAAAATGAAAAATCAGCAGCTATAAAAACTGTAGCTGTTGACTTTTAATAAACACTCACCTGTCCAAGGATTCAGTGCTGTCCTCTTTGGGGCTGGCACCAGTCCTTGGGTCCCCGGCACCAGCATGTTAACTGTGGGCAATCAGCTGTGACTCCTTGTGGCTTCCCACTGTGCATGTATGAGCCACACTGCGCTTTGTGAACGGTCCCACAGCCTTCTGGGACCTGTGATGTGCCCCAGAAGATTGCAGTTGGGGGAAGGAGATCGCCTAGACCAGGGGTGTCAAACTGGCGGCCCTCCAGCTGTTGCGAAACTACAAGTCCCAATATGCCTTTGCCTTTGGGAGTCATGCTTGTAACTGTCAATCTTGCAATGCCTCATGGGACTTGTAGTTTGGCAACAGCTGGAGGGCCACCAGTTTGACACCCGTGGCCTAGATAATCCGAGCAGAAGTGGGAGTGGGTATCTGTCAAAACTAGGACGCCACCCCCCAGCCCAAAATAAAAAATATATTCCAAATATGGCAGAGGAGGGGGGAGGAGGAGGAAGAGCAGAACTTCCCCTTTTGGATGAAGTTCCATTTTAATCACCTTGCAGGCCTCTGCTGGAATAGGGCACCATTAGCAGGCACTTTGTGAAATTAATGGCATTTTTGTTCTTAATTATGTGTTACTGACTTTTTGTTTTTAAACGCTCTGGTTTTAGATTCATAATAAGCTGTCTGTACTCTAGATTTTGATATGCAATCTGCTAGATATCCAATATTTCATATAGTCGTTGTGAGAACACATTTCATTCCACATAGAAATATGTTTTTTTAGCCCAGCATGGAAGCATCTACAGAGCTGCAACAGCTGTATTAACGGAAGTTGCCTACAGAAATGCAGCATATAAAATGTTCCATCTCCAGCTGGAACAACACTGGCTGTAAACAAACAAGAGCACAATGTAAGGATGGAGGAACATGTGAAACAGATGGATAATGAAATATGGGGGCTATGAGTTCAACTGAACACATACAAAGTTTATAAGATTTTGCTCCAAATCGATTGTTTTATTAAAATTTTGTTCACTAATTTATGAGGCTGCTAGCTTGAAATTCACTTGATTTTCTTATTCAGATTTGTTGGTTAGTTATGTAGTACAGAGTATGGTCTGTCAAAGTTCAGTACTTTATGAAATACTTTGTAAATGGTCAAATAACACACATATGCTCTTTAATTCATGTGAACATAGATTCTAAATAGGTATAGGTCAACGTCCAGTATTCAGAGATATACAGTGAGTATAGAAAATAATCACCTTCCCTTTAAAATAATTATATTTTGTTGCTTTGCAGCCTGAAATGAAGACAGACACAGTTTTTGTTTTATCCAGCTGTATTTACTCAGTGCAACCTTTAACATCCAAGTGAAAGATATGACACCAACATATTAGAATAAATTTAAAAAAATCAAAAATAGAATCACAGAGTTGGAAAAAGGATCACCCCCTCCTAAAAATGACTTGTAAACTCAATCAAATGTAGTTAATCACCTTCTCAATGGCACACAAAGCCATTTGACTTTCAAATGTGATTAGCTGTGGTCATTTTGAATAGCTTAGCATGAAAAGAGCTTGCCTGGAGCATTTCAGTCCGTGGTAGTGCAACTGAAGCAAACAAGCAACTATGGGTTGCAAGGCACTGGCAAAGGATCTCTGGGATAAAGTTGTGGACAGGAACAAGTCAGGAAATGGATACAAAAAAATTAAAGGCTTTATCAATGCCTAGAAGCACAGGGAAGTCTATTATTAAGAAGTGGAAGGTATTTGGTACACACTCTCACTGGATCAGGACGCACCAAACTGGATGAAAGAGCGAGGAGGAAACTGGTCAGAGAGGCTACCAAGAGACCTACAGCAACTCTGGAGCAGTTGCAGGAATTTATGACAAAGAGTGGTCATTGTGTGCATGTGACAACAATATCACAAATTCTCCACAAATGTGGGCTGTATGGGAGGGTTGCAAGAAAAAAGCCGCTCCTCCAGAAAGGCCACATGCAGTCACGACTGAGCTTTGCCAAACCGCACATTGAAGATTCTGAGGCCACATGGAAAAAGGTGTTATGGTCAGATGAGACTAAAATAAAAATTTTTGGCCTGGACACTAAACAATATGTCTGGTGGAAATCCAATACAGCTCACCACACAAATAACACCATTCCTACAGCAAAGCATGGAGGTGGTAATAGCTTGTTATGGGGATGTTTCTCTGCAGCAGGGACTGGAGCACTTGTCAGGGTAGAAGGAAAAATGGATGGGGCAAACTACCATCACATTCTTGAGGAAAATCTGTTGCCCTCTGCCAGAAAGTTTCAATGGGAAGAAGATTTACTTTCCTACATGACAATGACCCAAAGCACACAGCAAAAATGACCATACAGTGTTTGAAGGAGAAAAAGGTGAAGGTCCTTGAATGGTCTAGTTAGAGCCCAGACTTAAACCCCATTGAAAATCTGTGGAATGACTTGAAGACTGCAGTCCACAAACGGCCACCATCAAATTTAGCTGAACTTGAGCAGTTCTGCAAAGAAGAGTGGGCAAATATTGCAAATTCTAGATGTGCAAAGTTAGTAGAGACATATCTCAACAGACTAAAGGCTGGAATTGAAGTGGTTGTAAAGGCTCAAGGTTTTTTACCTTCATGCATTCTATTTTGTGTGCAGCATTGCCCCCAGCTTCTTCAATACTTTCCTGAGCCTCATACCAATCCAGTGATGTGAACGGCAGCCTCGGCTGTCCAGGGTCTCTGCCTCCTCATTGGCTGAGACAGCAAGCGTGTCAGCCAATGAGGAGAGATAGGTGGCGGGACCAAGCCACGGCAGTGGGTGCCCCCATAGCAAGCAGCTTGCTATGGGGGCACCTGACAAAAAGCAGGAGCCAGGAAAGCCTGTGGGGGTCCCGAGAAGAGGAGGATCCAGGCAGCTCTGTGCAATACCACTGCACACAGCAGGTAAGTATAACATAGTTGTTATCCCCCACTCATAAAAAATGAATCTTTAGAATTGCTTTAAAGCAAAAGGTGGTTCAACGAAATGCTGACATAAGGGGGTGTTCCTTTTTCCAACTCAGTGATTCTGTTTTTGAATTTTTAAAAAAATTTTCTGACATGTTGGTATTATATCTTTCACTTGGATGTTATAGGATACATAATATTTAGCACACATAGGATAACACTAGTTAGCTTCTAGGAGCAGAAAAATACTAATAACAGCTTCTAGGAGCTTAAAAAAATGCTAGTGTGCATGGAGCCTAAAACAAGTAAATTTGATATACTTCACCATCTATTTACTAATGCTAACAGCATAAGGCATACAAATCAGAGTGGAGTTCCATTTGAAAGTGGTAGTAAACCGCTGAAATGAAAAATGAACTAAGTGTATCCTTCTGTAGTGTGTATATGCCTCTATACAAAGCACCTAGTGTGACTTCCTTCTGTAGTGTGTATATGCCTCTATACAAAGAACCTAGTGTGACTTCTGTCATTCCTCTGCTATCTGCATGAGTCGCTAGACTGACACCAGACAATCCTGGGAAAAGGTCCTGCCCCCTAAGCGCATAGCATGTGATTGACAGCCTCAGCTGTGTATGTTTTCCTATGAGACTGAGACCCTCCACTTAGGTCTCAGTTTATTTTAAGCTCTATGCTGTGTAGTGTGTGACACCGGTTCCCCTCTGTCTTCTGAAGCTCAGAAATGCTGTCTAAATTCTGCACTTTGAACAGCTGTAAAGAAGAGAGGGCTGCAGTTAAACAGGTACAATGTATGTAAGAGGATTTGTTGAATCTCTGTGTGCCACCGGAGGTGTGTCACTTCAGTGGGTATATCTAACGGTTTACAACTGCTTTAACTAGGTGGTAAAATATGGTATAAAAATAATTCCATTTCCTTATAGATAAGGGATTGATTGATGTCAGATAAGGGTGTCAGGTTTTGGTGTCAGCAAGGAAAAATGTCACCAGCACACCGAGGATCACCAATATGGGTTTTAATGAACGATCACATAGTTACAGCAAGGCAACGTTTCAGAGTCTCGCAGGACTCCTTCATCAGGCATGGTGTCAGGTAGCACAAAGACATATCTGCATGCACATCTTGCAAACACACACAAATATTTATCTGTACCTGGATCACTTGTTGTAAGCAATGTTCATATATTTCCCATTGGTTATGTTCATTGAGCTGTGCATGGCCACCCTTTGTGGGTGTGACACCAGCAAAAGGGTTTTGCAGTCCTCCTCTTTTAGCTGCTTTGCTTTCTGTGAAATGTGATTGATCAAGTCTGCTGTTTTCAGTAATTCAATCATTAATGCAAATCTTTGAAAGGGAAGCGATTAATAGAACTAAACATTTCCTGTAAAAAGCTATTACATTTCATTCAGATGCTACATCGCTCACCAGCATATGACAAAGCATGACTTTTTCTCTGGTTTGCAGATAAATACAGATTTAAATCAGAGATAAACTCTCCTATCTTTTATAACCAAGGAAGCTGCCATATTAGCCTTTGTTTGATCAGCAGTTGTCATGTCATGTGATCAGTTATGACACCAGCCGTTTTGATAGCTTGACAGTTCGGTTGGGAATACAAGGAACAGTGACAGTTATCATTCACGGGATGCCTTGAATGTAGCTTATGGAAAACAGTTCAATTGATGGGTTTAGTTCCGCTTTAACAATATTCTAATCATGACAGTTATGTTATTGGTACTCTTAAGATTTTTATGTTTACCATCAAAATAGCTTTTGGCAGCCTTTTGGTTTGGTCCAATCACCATCTCATAACTGGATAATGTATTTCAACCTTCTGTCAGAAAGGAAGAGCTGTTGTTATTGCCTATAGAAACCAACCTGATACTTTTTCTTTTGTTTTCTGCTATTATAAGGGAATGAAGAGGTGGAAACTGCTATGGGTAAAACAATCAGCTTTTTTTTTCTCCAAAAACTGCTAATTAGGCTTCATGCACACTGGGGCTTTTGTTAATGCAGCTTCAAATATGCACCTAAGCTGTATTTTTGTAAACACATTTAGGCGCGTTAAGCACTTGGGAGTTTGTTTATTTCATTGGCCAGAATGTTAACCACTTGATGTCCAGCAACATACACATGCATCACTGTACTTCAAGTGGTTATAGCAGCTGCAGGCATCACCCCGGCAGGGGTGGACTGACCATTCCGGCACTCGGGTCAGTAGGGGGCCCCATGAGATGCCCTTGATACCTTTCATAGGCTGTTTTGGGTGTGGTTTGAGTGTGGACGAGGACACAGGGACCCCATGATCCCCTATTGCCCAGGGGCCCCATGAGTTGCCAGTCTGCCCCTGCACCCCGGTACCATTTTTTAGAGCTGAGGGTTGGCTCTCCTGTAATTGAAGTCCAAGCGGCTAACTACTTGCTGGATTGCTATTACAAGCAGCGGTAGGGGACATCCTCCTGACGCCTTCTGCGGCTTTACCCACCAGGACACCATCTCTAGCGTCTGCCCAGCGATCATAGATCCAAAGAAGGAGCAGAACCACTGCATTTGGCTCTATGATCTAGGGAACCAGAAGTGATGACCTTACATCACTTCCAGTTTAGCCAGATATCAATGGGGCCATTTTTTAAAAAGAAAAGCATCTGATCACACCAATCGTGGTGTGATCAAATGCTTTTAGGCTCCATTCACACGGGGCGTTTTAATAATGCTGGTAATGTTAGCTGTGTAAAGTCACATTAAAAATCTTAGTTTTCCAGTGTTATTTCATTAGCGTTTAGCCGCTTTTTTTTGTGTTTGCGTTTGCCACGATTTACCGCATTTTGCTGCATTTTTCAGCGTTAGAGCGTTTTTACAGCTAACTCTTCTAGAAACCCACTAGTCCTGGGGTTTGTTCCTGCCAAAAAATATTGATTACAGTCTATGTGTGCATGAACGCATAGGGTAACATGCTGGGGGGTTTACTAGCTGTAGAAAAAACATCAAAAGCCAAAAACAGCCGCTGTAAAAACGTCCCGTGTGCATGAGGACTTAAGGGCAGAGAAGGGATTTGGGGCCCTATTGACCCCAGATCTCTCCATAAAGAGTACCTGTCACATGCCTATTGCTGTTACAAGGGATGTTTATGCACATGTCGGTTCCACAAGCAGTGATCATTCCACACATGTGAGGTATCATTGCGAACGTCAGGTCATGGGCAGTAATTCTAGCACCACACCTCCTTTGTAAATCTAAAGTAGTAACCTATGGATAATTAAATTAAAAATTTTTGTTGCCGTTGCACGGGTGAGTGCAATTTTTAAGTGCAGCATGTTTTGGTATCTATTTACTGGGCATAACATAGTTTTTTATATTTTACCAAAAAATTGGGTTATGTATTTTTTTTTGCATTAAAATTCAAAAAAAGCGTATTTGTTCCCAAAAATTTGTGTTTGGAAAACCGCTGTGCAAAAATCGTGTGACATAAAAAAATTACAATGCCCACCAATTTATTCTCTTGGGCCTCTGCTTTAAATAATTTATAATGCTTGGGGGTTCTAAAAAATGTTCTAGGAAAAAATACTGATTGTTCCATGTAAACAAAACGTGCCAGAAAGGCCTGGTCTTCAAGTGGTTAATTTATTCTGGCCACTGAAATGAAAAACGTTTAAGCGCTGAACATGCCTAGGCATGCGTCACGCATTTTTTCTGCCTAAAAGCACCTCTCCTGAATGGGATTTTGGTGTGTTCAGATTTCTGCCCCTAAACACTTTTGTGCATGGACATGTTGGCTAACATACAGGGGCATTTAGCGGCAGAAAAAAAAACAGTCAAATGCCTGTAAAACATATAGACAGCTTCAGTGTGCATGAGGCCCTAAGGTCTACTGTTCTGTCTGTGTAAAGCTTCAATATATTAACATGTCTCTTAAAGTGGAGTTCCACCTGAAAAAATCATCTGTCTTCTCTCCCTGGCGCCGGCATCTTCAGTGTGGGCACCCGGCTGTGACAGCTTGCGGCTTCACAGCCGGGTGCCCACTGCGCATGCGTGAGAAGTGCTGCGCTTTTTGAATGGCCCCGTAGTCTTCTGGGACCTGTCACGTGTCCCAGAAGACTACGGGGCAGGAGGGAGGACAATTTCCGCATCCGATCACCTAGGCGATCGTAGCGGAAGTGGGAGCAGGTACCTGTCAAATTTGGGTACCTGCTCCCCTAAGGTGCCAGTCCTTAATGGGGAGCGGGGGACAAAGGCTTAAAGCGGAACTGCCCCTTTTGGGTGGAGCTCCGCTTTAATAAATTTCATTAAATGTAGCATAGTTTTCCATTGTCAGCAATAAAGTGTAAAAGCGCCGCACCACTTGCATCCATTGCAGACTGGCAGAGCTTCTCCCGCATGGAAATTTGCTAATCATCTGTTAAAAAGCAACCCCCAGATTGCCACGGTACTCGGAACAGCTCAGCCTTTTCCATCAAGCACTACCCTGCCCTACAAAACCCTCTGCTTTCTCAGACCAAGAAGGGTTACTTTGGAGTAGTTTCTGTTTGATTTCTAAATGTTAAGTTCGTGTTTGAGCTTGAATTATTACTCAGTGAAAGCAGAATTGAAAAAGGGGGGTTGCCTTTACAATCTCCTATGACATAAGTTCAGGTTGACCAGATGCAATCAAGCAATTTGCTGTTTTTATGTCTTTTCCTGCATAGACACCTTGCATCTAGCATGTGAACAATGCGATTTGTGCCATGTATTTGTGAACTGCTTTCATAAGAACCTATATATAAAGATGTAGCAATTACAAGGGATGTAACTGGGTTCTAATGTCTTTATCCCTGGGTCCTTGATGATCAAGAGAGGGGGGAGGGGCTGCAGTGCCAGGAGCTCTCCAGCAGTATGCTCCCTGAAGGCAGTATTGGAAGACATTGCTCTAATGCTGCTGTTTATGGGCTGCTGAGCAGAACTGGGGCAGGAGGATATTAAGGAATATAGACAATGCACACTGTCAAACAGATTAATGTATCATTCAATATCATATCAGAGGAGTGACTCATACATCCTACCCAAGCACCCCCCTGACAAATCAGAGCACATACACTCAAATGATACAACAAAACACATATCAGGAGTGCAAATACCCAATAACAAGTCAAAGACGAAACGCCATGTTCCATGAATGGCTAACTACCCCACTCATTTCTTGAACTTGTTAAAGAGACGCTAAACTCACATTTTTTATTTTTTAGGTAAAATAAATGCAGTATGTAAATATAAGTAGAATGTATTTCCTATCTCTCTCTTCCTTTGTTTCATCCCTCAGGCTAGGTTCACTTTAATGCATTGCATGTGATTCGCACAGGAACCGCACCGCATTCCTGTGCAAATCACATGCGAATTGTGTGCAGTGCATTTATGTATGGCTCAAATCGCACCGCATCCGCACCAAAAAGGTGCAGGACCTTTTTTTTGGGTCCGCACTAAAATCGGTATTCGCATCTATGCGATCCGATTCTGCACATTGCACCGCATTTTGCAGACCAATTTCAGGGTGTTAACTTAACGTACACACCTGCAGTGGTTCACATGAACAGGTGCCATTCTGATGCGGTGCGGAATTCACACAGAAAATGCTGTGAATTCCGGACCGCATCAGTGTGAACCCAGGCTCAAAGGCAAGCTTTTTCCTACTGTTCTCAAACTTCCTGTTCTAGGGAGGCTACGTTCAGTCTCCTTGCCCCCCCTTCCCCGTATGTGAACATAGGGACCCTTTCCTGCTCACCCCTGAGATAGATTACTATGCTACGTGCAGATTCATTGAACTCTATGGGAATTGTAGTACACATAGTGCGGCGTATATGACCAGAAATGTCGGCACTGCTCGCTCTACACCATTAATCAATACACACACACAGCATACAAACATATTTTAATACACCATTTTTGTATCAAGCTGCATGGGTTTCCTCCGGGTACTCCAGTTTCCTCTCACACTCCAAAGACAAGCTAGTAGGTGAATTGGATCCTGTCTAAATTGGCCCTGGTATGTGTATCTATGAATGTGAGTTAGGGACCTTAGATTGTACACCCCTTGAGGGTTAGGGACTGATGTGAATGTACAATATATATGTAAAGCGCTGCGTAAATTGATGGTGCTATATAAGTACCTGAAATAAATAACAATAAATAAATAAGATATTCCAACTGAATATTTAATAACACTTGGAAAACAAGCAAAAACACAGGAGGGAGATTTACTAAAAATAGTGAATTTAGAATTTGGTGCAACTGTGCATGGTAGCCAATCAGCTTCTAGCTTCAGCTTGTTCAATTAAGCTTTGACAATAAAACCTGGAAGCTGATTGGTTTCTATGCAGAAATTTTACACCATACAGTTTTAGTAAATAACCCCATGACATTTTGGGTTTGCTACATTAAAGCAGAGCTCCAAGCTCACCCCCCAAAAAATAAAAGTCAGCAGCTACAAATACTGTAGCTGCTTTCTTTTAGGCCTCATGCACACTGGGCATTTTTACAGCTGCTGTCATGGGAGTAAGATATTTTTCTTAACTGCCTCCAAATTCCTCTGCATGTTATCCTATGTGTTCATGCACACATAGGCTTTTAGCAGCGTTTTCAGGTAGGAGAGTTTAGTAGCAGAAAAAAAAAACCCTCTTTCAGCGCGTTCTGGAGCAGCAGCGTTTTGGCAGAAAATCCGCTGACAGCTCCTAAACGGTCAAAAACTCCGCTAAATGCCAGTGGCCATTTTTTTTTCCGCTGGTTAAGGAGAGGGCCGGGAAGCCAGTCGCCATGTCCTTTACAATGGATGAGTCATTAGCTGTCAGAGGGGTTTCCCACTGACAGGTAAATGTGAAAAAAAACCTTTGCCAGCAAATTATAAAAAAAACCATTGTGGGGCCCTTTGGGTCTGGTATGGATTTTAAGAACCCCACGCCAAATTTTTTTTAAAAAATGGCATGTGGTCCCCCCCCCCCCCAAAATCCATACCAGATCCTTATCTGAGCATGCAGCCTAGCCTTGCGGCTTCACAGCTGGTTTCATACTGTGCATGCGTGAAGTGCACCTCACTTTGTGAATAGTCCCGCAGTTTTCTGGGACCTGTGAAGTGTCCCAGAAGGCTGCGTAGGAAGGAGGGGGGCCAACTTCCAGCTCTGATCGCCGTGGCGCATCTGATCGGAAGTGGGAGGGGGTACCTGACAAAACTGCCCCACCCCAAAAAAAAGTGCCATATGTGGAGGGGGAGGTGGCAAACAAGCAGAACTTCCACTTTTGGGTGAAGTTCTGCATTAAACTGTTTTATTTTGTGTTTGGATATAAGTTACAGGTTTAATTTTGTGCTCAAAGAACAAAGGGCCTGATCACATTTGGACGATTAGAAATCGCAGGCAGAATGAATGGCACCCTAAACACTGTACAATTTTGCCATGATTGTCATGACAAAACATGCGAAAATCAAGCCAAAACAAACATGTAAAATCGCCCCTGGCTCAGGAACAAAATCTGGTCCCTGAGCTTCTTTGGCATGACAAACTCCTATGGAGTAGCCGATTCAAGTAAATGATCTTCCCTATGTGCGACATGTGGAAAAATGTGTGAATCGCACTTTTCAAATCGCTTTTTAAATTCCCACTGTGTGATATGTGAATAGGGCCTTAGGCGTGTTATTGTTGGAACCAAATTTAGGAACATGATGCACAAACCTCATAAAAGTAAACAAAAGACTTCCTTTACCAAATTGTTCCTCATTTCTGTCTCACATGCTCCCCTTCCTAGCCACTGCAGCTCACAGTGGGAGGTTTCAGCAAAAGAAACAGTGTTGTCATTCCAGAAAGCCTTGGGCACAATTGGACCGAACGCCAGGAGAAGCACCGTCCGGGATCCAAGACAGTTTACACGTTTCGAGGTACACCCTCTTCATCAGCTCTGATTCAGAGGGGTACCCTCGAAACGCATAAGCTGTCTTGGATCCTGGATATATATATATATATATAGCTATAATTCTACTTTAAAGACACAGATTAGGTTATATAAAAGGCTGAGATTTAAGTGCTGTATTTGACTTTACACAGATTCATTGCATAGAGGTTTTCCAGCACAGGCACAACTCACTTACTGTTTTTTAATACATCCCATTCACACTGCATGAGGACTTTGAAAGTACAGAAGAACAGCAAACAACTTTTTGTTAACTCATTAGCTGTGTAATTGGGACCGGTGGTTACAAAGTCAGGTGTACTTAGAATTCTATCCTTTCATCTTTGACCACAAAGTGAATATCAAAGGTCTACAAGACTGCACACATTTCACACGATTAGAACAGCTTGTCCAAATGAAACAGTTCTCACATTTCTATTAGCCAATGCACGCCATTACCTCAACTGGAATTTGGATCCCAGCTTTTAAGTTTACTTTTGTTATTACTGGTTTCATTTTATGATTACATGCTTACACTGGAACACGCACCTCTTTCACATAAGCAGGCAATCCTTCATCCATGCAACATAAGTCTATGGTCAGCTCAGGCAGAAACCAATTAACCAGAACATTTGATTTAAAAGAACCTGTCCACTCATAAGTTATATTTTAGTTATAAGTGGAGCACTGAATTCTTCCTATATGTCAGCAGCAAGTCCTCCTGACTCTGTTCCTGTCCACCTGGGAGTTTTGTTCCTGTCCTCCCCCTATTTGTGTTCTACTTTCTTCTGTTGCAGTCTGCATAATATAAGATAAATAAAATACTAAGGGGTCTATATATGTCAAATATGTGTATTTCCTACAATTGTCACCTTCATCTAGTGCAGGGGTGTCAAACTGGCAGCCCTCCAGCTGTTGCAAAACTACAAGTCCCATCATTCCCCTGCCTTTGGGAGTCATGCTTGTAACTGTCAATCTTGCAATGCCTGATGGGACTTTTAGTTTGGCAACAGCTGGTGGGCCGCCAGTTTGACACCCATGATCTAGTGACTATAGTGCAGTATTTTTTCTAATTGTGGCATTTCTGGGTAGTACAGCATTATGGCCAATAATTGGAGCTGATAATCATGCATATATTGAACACATTACGGGGATTTTTCATGATGGCTGTACATATGCTGTGGCATTCACAGCAAAAGTTTTTTTTAAATAGGCCCCTAGGAGTGGGAACCCCTCATGTTGGCCACAGCAGATGTAAAGACCCAGGAACACACGCATAGAGATTTCATCAATAGAGTACATAAGAAATGCAAGGAAATGTTGGGCATGTTAAGCTTTCAGCGTACTAAAAACTAAACTCATTTGGATAGACTGACTCTTGAAGATTGGGTGAGGACTCTTACAAATCTGGAGGAAATCCATGTTACACAAAGCAAGCACACAAACGTGGACCTCAATGAAGGCATCATTGTTAACAACTAAAGCATAGGTAACTACTACTCTAGCCAGAAACTCCTAGTGCCCCCTTCTGCCTTTGCTTCCCCCATTGCAGTGCAGTGTCTCTCATAAAGAATTATAGTCTAAATCATGGGTCTCCAAATTGCAGCCCTGGGGGCTAGATGTGGCCCTCTGCTTGCTTTTATCTGGCCTTGAAGCACTAACCAATTAATTGGCACCAACAATGGTGCATAATTCCTCCCAGTGACACCACGGGACACTATTCCTCTCAAAGACAAAAATGATGGGGCTCAAGTCTTCCCACTGGCACCAGTTATGGGTCATTACTCTCTCTGACACTGGGATAAGTTCTCCTCCAATTGGCCACAGTCCTCCCTCCCAAAACTCGGAAGGACAGTAAACTGGCCCTTTCTTTAGAAAGTTTGGAGAACCCTAGTCTAAATATAAAGCTGCATTTTATAAATGTGGAGCTATTAAATATACCCACTCATGCAGATTTAAACCCTAATTGAATGACATTTAGTTTGCTTAAACAATTGCCATTTTTTTCATGAAATAGTCTTTTCATCTTTTTTACATCTGACTGTTGCTAATGTCCTCCAGCCAGTTTGAGCCACTCTACATACACCCATGTCATCTGCACATCATTATTCTGCTCTGGTTTTCTGATAGTTACAGTGCTTGTCAGCACAGCTACTTGTATTCTCCTCCAGGTGTGCATGTGACAAGGTGACAACACACAAGCACAACTGGGAGATAGTTGTCACTCTATAACAGGAAGTGCCTGAACAATGACCTTCATTGCATGATCATCGGGTATTCTTTTTATAAAAGCTGCAGATTTAAAAATACTGACTTTTCAAATTAATTTACAATGTCAAAGCTTATATGACATTCTAGTGGTTGGGTTTAGATTTACTTTATATCTTCATGTAGATTTCATGCATAGGAGAACCTGCTATGATACAGGAGAGAAATGTCACCAGCACACCAAGGATCTCCAGTGTGGGTCCAAAAAGGCTTACATAGTTATAGCAAGGCAATGTTTCGGTGTCTCGCCTTCATCAGGCATGTGCTATGATACAAACGCCAAGCTGGACATCTTCACAAATTATGTGCCTATGCACCTATTCTTTCAACTACATTATGTTGAATAACAGCACAGATCAAATGGCAGGCAAAGCTCCCATTGCATCATGAGAGCTGAGTTTTTTTTTTTCTGACCAGCAGTGATAGATTAAGCAACAGGTGGAAAGGATTAGTCCCACACTAACAACCCCTAATATTAATATTTTATATCTATGGGACTTAAGGGACATTATAATGAGCACATTATTTTTTCATAGAATGGATTGTAGCACTTTAATACATTCTATCTGGCTTATGAGACCAGTTTAGGTACAAACAGCACTTGCGTGTGCCTGAAGCTGGACATACACTGAATGAAATTCAACCGGTTCAGCAGGGACTGGACAAATTTTGATAAGTGTATGGTCATCTCCGTTTGACTGAAGTCAGTCACTTAATTGACTTTTATCAAAGGGACATATTGGAAAATTTTCCTTGATCAGTGGCTGCAGCTGATGATCAGTGTATTGTGGCAGAATAGTTTCCCAGTGGGGAGGGTTATTGCTCCATCCACCTTGCTTGTGTGGATAGAGGAATCTGCTCTTTTTTTGTACACATATACAGTACATTGCTCAAATAAATTAAAGGAACACTTTTTAATCAGAGTATAGCATCAAGTCAGTTAAACTCCTGGGATATTGATCTGGTCAATTAAACAGCAGAGGGGGTTGTTAATCAGTTTCAACTGGTTTGGTGTTAATGAAATTAAAAACAGGTGCACTAGATGGGCAATGATGAGACGATCCCCAAAACAGGGACGGTTTTACAGGTGGAGGCCACTGACATTTTTTTCCCTACTCATCTTTTCTGACTGTTTTTCACTACTTTTGCATTTGGCTAGGGTCAGTGTCACTACTGGTAGCATGAGGTGATACCTGGACCCTACAGAGGTTGCACAGGCAGTCCAACTGCTCCAGAATGGCAAATCAAAATGTGCCATTGCCAGAAGTTTTGCTGTATCTTCCAGTACAGTCTCAAGAGCATGGAGGAGATTCCAGGAGACAGGCAGTTACTTTAGAAGAGCTGGACAGGGCCGTGGAAGGTCCTTAACCCATCAGCAGGACCGGTATCTGCAACTTTGTGTAAGGAGGAACAGGATGAGCACTGCCAGAGCCCTACAAAATGGCCTCCAACAGGCCACTGGTGTGAATGTCTCTGAGCAAACAATCAGAAGCAGACTTAATGAGGGTGGCCTGAGGGCCTGACATCCTCTAGTGGGCCCTGTGCTCACTGCCCAGCACCATAAAGATCGATTGGTATTTGCCATTGAACACCAGAATTGGCAGGTCCGCCACTGGCGCCCTGTGCTTTTCACAGATGAGAGCAGGTTCACCCTGAGCAATGTGACAGATGTGAAAGGGTCTGGAGAAGCTGTGGAGAACGTTATGCTGCCTGTAGCATCGTTCAGCATGACTGTTTTGCTGGTGGGTCAGTAATGGTCTGGGGGGGCATATCCATGGAGGGATGCACAGACCTCTACACTCTAGGCAATGGCACACTGACTGCCATTAGGTATCGGGATGAAATCCTTGGACCCATTGTCAGACCCTACACTGGTGCAGTAGGTCCTGGGTTCCTCCTTGTGTACAACAATGCCCGGCCTCATGTGGCGAGAGTATATAATTCCTAGAGGATGAAGGAACTGATACCATTGAATGGCCCCCACGCTCACCTGACCTAAATCCAATAGAACACCTCTGGGATATCATGTTTCAGTCCATACGACACCACCAGGTTGCATCTCAGAGTGTCCAGGAGCTCAGTAATACCCTGGTCCAGATCTTGGAGGAAATACCCCAGGACATCATCCATCGTCTCATTAGCAGCATGCCCCAACATTGTCAGGCATGCCTACAAGCACGTGGGCCATACAAACTACTGAGAACAATTTTGAGCTGCTGCAATGAAATTTCAGTAAAATAGACTAGCCTTCTGCATCCTTTTTTCACTTAGATTTTTGGGGTATCTTTGAAATTAGTCCTCTGTAGGTTGATCATTTTCATTTCCATCAACTGATGGGGCATCCTTACGTTCCTAACACATTACCCAGTCCATATCTGTATAGATATCCAGTATGATACTTTTTCCCATTGAGATCTGATGTTTTCAAAGTGTTCCTTTAATTTTGTTTGAGCAGTGTAGATTTTTTTGTTCAGGCTGCAGTTCCAGCTACACAATGTAATGGATAATTCTTGGGTGCTGCTGTCAGAATACAATGTTCCAGGGGGGTTCCTCCATCCACCTCATTTGTTGAGGTAAATGTCCAGTCTGAATTTAGAGCCTCGGGTGGCCCTGCCAGCACCACCATGCTCAACAAACTTCGATTGAAAGCCAGGTATAAAATTGTTGGCTGAACAGTGGTTGCATCTAATTAGATGAAGTCTTGGTTCGGGTATTCAGACTGTCTAGGATGCCGGCTTTTTATTACAATAGCTGGCAGGGGAGACTTCCATCTGTGCTGTTTAATGTGGATTGAGAAATCTATAAGTGTTTGAATAGCCTTAAGCCAGCCATAGTAGGATAGAGTTTCGGCCGGTTCAGCAGAGACTGGCTGAGATTCAATCCATCTATGGGCAGGCTGGTTGCACCCAAGTTGATCCATCGTTTTTTTTACATGTGATTACTGCCACCAGCTATAGCCGCTCCCCAGCAGCAGAACATAATAGTACTACTGACGAGATTCCCCCATCAATATTGACTGTGTTGATGGGGGAACTGAGCGATTTTCTTTCCTTTCACCAGTGGCAGAAGGAAAGAAAATCGCATAATCTATGGGTTGCTTAGGTGGAGATCTTTGATGACAGCGATATAGACAACTGAGTGTGTGCTATCACCAAAGTCAGGTCATGTGTAATAGGCTAAGGATCTGCTTTTTTCCGATCACAGAACTGTTCGCTGATGCAACCATGTGCAAATGCAAAAAATGCCTGACCAGACTTTTCTCAGGGTCATGTTTTTTTGTAGGTGAACTTTCACCAGGCACTAATCCTGT
Organism: Staurois parvus; assembly: GCF_062004578.1. Taxonomy (NCBI): domain Eukaryota; kingdom Metazoa; phylum Chordata; class Amphibia; order Anura; family Ranidae; genus Staurois; species Staurois parvus. Next base: position 5,640,851 of record NW_028318500.1, on the reverse strand, counting down.
TTATGTTGGAAAGTTTGTTTTTCTTTTATCTTTGAGAAGAGCGGAAGGAATGCTTGTATGGGATTATTATAATCTTGGCTATCTCTCTGCTTCCTGCATTGATTATTTGGAAAGATCACAGGCTGAAGGTCAACGCAGTTCAACTTCATTTAACACTATTTTTGGTCTTTCGTTTTCGAAAGCTGTTTTTTTAGATTCATATTAACATCTTGTGCACTTTACCATAATTACTTTAGGACTCAACAGAAAATGTGATCATATGTCTCTCTTATGCAAGACTTGCTGCATGGAAGTGTACTCAAACGGATGGGTCCAAGGCATTTGCGTCTTTCATCTTCAGAGTGATACATTAAAATCGTTATGAAACCTTCCACCATGCTGTAATCCATTTAACTGTAATCCCATTAGTGTTCAGCTCTCATGTATAATAAGTGAAAGTGTCTGCGCTGCTCCCAGCAAACAGTGGTGTTCAAACTGTTATTGTTTGCAAGTTGTTAAAATTAATGTAAGAAGCCTACTGGCTGCTTCAACAAACAGAAATTCTATACCAAGGTCCAGTATATCCTCATTAAAGGTAGTGAGCAAGGGCCATATTTCTCTTTCAGGGAGGCAAAGTCTGAGCACTTGTCTGTAAAACTGGCCTTACTCATTAAGCCTTGCAGACTGAATGGGAGAAATTTATTGATCCCCCCCATCCACAATAAACAGTGTTGATGGAGGTATTTCCTCCTCCTACAGCTTTTTGAATACCCAAACAAGGGCTGCATCAGATTTGATGCAGCCGCTTTTTAGCTGGCGATTTTCTGCCAAGCTCTTTCAATTTTCAGATTGAATGATATTGGTTAGGAGGGTTCCAACAGGGTCAACCATAGCTTCAATTATGGCCTATCAAATGAACCAGCTGAAATTATGGCCAGCTTAAAAAATATGTTACCCGAGCATTTCATATTCCTGATATGTGTCTGTTGTACCATATATTTGTATTAAAAAGTATCCTGTTTTCTTTATATTGCTTCCGTTGTCTGAAACACCAGGTGATCCTACCAGTCCCTCTGATTTCCTATTTCAAACTGACCACACTAAGCATGAGAGCACATCCATTTCAGTGTGGTCAGTTTTGTAGCTGTGCTGAGAGCAAAGCCTGCCTGTCCTTCAGTGATCAGACTTGGGGAGATCAGTGTCCTGCTTTTTTCCCACCCACACCTCTCTAAGCTCCTTACGCAGCTGAGAACAGAGGTTATGTGATCACTTATAAAAAAAAAAATTATATCATACATATAAAATGGCATGACAAATCCGAGGTGCCAGGTCGCATCCTGGTGCCTGAGCTTTTGTCAACCCATTCACTGTTGGTCTGAATAATGTGTCCACCTGAAACCTGAACACACTGTTCAGCCAGTAATGTGGCTCGGAGTGGGGCCAGGCAGGAGGGTGAGGGGAGTAGAGGAGGAGGCAGTGACACCCGACCTGTGAAGTCAGTGAAGTGGACTGGGCAGAGGGGTAGGAGAGCGGCTGAACACGGCATGAGGGGACTCACTTCACTGAGCTCCCGCTACCAATCTTTTTTATTCTCCTTTCTGCACCCGCATTACTGTTAGCATCAGCTTCTGCTTCCACCCACAGCTGCCTGTGAGAAAAAGGACTACAGTGTCCTTAAAGTAGTAAGCAGGGCAAGCCCACAAAGCAGCCAGCTAAGGAGCCAGCCAGGGACGGACATGTTGTTTTATTCACACAAGCTGTCCTCTGCGTCTAATTTGCTCTGAAGACACTGCTGGGGAGCATGCACAGGACATGCAGGAGGACACAGGGGGAGTGGAGGACTGCTTTACTGTCCTACACCCTGCACCACATGCCCTGCATTCTGCCCTCCATGTCTTGCGTTCTGCACCCTGCATCCCATGTCCTGCATTCTGCAACCTGCACCCCATGTCCTGTGGTGACCTGCACCCTTTCTCCGGTACCCTGCATCCCATGTCCTGCATTCTGAACACTGTACCCTTCCCCTGCACCCCATGTCCTGCATTCTGCACCTCACAAATTGCTTGCCTTGCCCTGGGCACTGACAACCCACACTATACTAAACGGACTCCTAACTTTTTTAGATGGCCTCTAGATTCAAAGCTAATATACAGGTGTACCTCGGTTTACAAACGCCTCGGTTAACGTAATTTTCGGTTACGAATGAAAATCCATTGAAAACAATGCCTCAGTTTACAAATTTTTTACAAATTGTTCTCTCAATACGAAGTGTATGTCGGTGCCGATTTTTAAATGCAATTGCCATTTTTTTTTCTTCACTATAGCTCACAGAGCTGTCACTTTCCCCAGAGTTAAAGGAAGCTTTGTTTCTTTTAAGAAACTAAAAGGAAACATTGTTTCTTTTAACTTGGGGAAATAAACTAAAAATAAACTTTCTCTTTTAGCTGGGAGGAAAGTGACAGCTGAATCTCTGAGCTATAGTGAAGGGAAAAAAAAAGCAGTAATTACATTTAAAAACCGGTACAATAATAAAAATAAAAAAGGCGTGGGGTCCCCCCTCCCATCCATACCAAGTCCTTTGGGTGTGGTATGGATTTTGAGGGGAACTCCCATGCCAAAATTTTTTAAAAAATGGAGTGGAGGTCTTCCCCAAAATCCATACTAGACTCTTATCCGAGCATGCAGCCCGGCAGGTCAGGAAAGGGGGGGGGACGAGCGAGCGCCCCCCCCCGAACCATACCAGGCCACATGCCCTCAACATGGGGGGGGGGTGCTTTGGGGCAGCACCTTGTACCCATATTGATGGGGACAAGGGCCTCTTCTCCACAACCCTGGCCGGTGGTTGTGGGGGTCTGTGAGCAGGGGGCCTATTGGAATCTGGAAGCCCCCGTGAACAAGGGGACCTCCAGATCTCGATATTCATTCACAAAAAACAAAAAGTGTAGTGTGAAAAAAGACATGACACGGTCTTTGACAAGTCCTTTATTAAAAGAAAAAAAACTAAAAGAATGTCCCCGCATTAGATCCAACATCTATCATGATGCCGCCGAACTGAAAAAAAAAAAGAATAAAAAAAAGGCTCCGCTTCCGACTATGGCTTCCTGCTCCGGTGGTTTGACAGGTCTTAAATAGGTAAGGGACAGGGCCACCCGGGAACATTACACATGTGACCTCACGCCATGTGACATTAAAGATGTCACATGGGACAGGGTCACTCGGGTGATGAGGCTTTTGTCCCCATCAACATGGGGACAAGGTGCTTTGGGAAGGATGAGCCCCCCTGCCCCAAAGCACCCCCCATGCTGAGGGCATATGGCCTAGTATGATTCAGGAGGCGGGGCTCTCATTCATCCCCCCCCCTTTCCTTACCTGCTGGGATGTATGCTCAGATAAGGGTCTGATATAGATTTTGGGGGGACCCCCACGTCATTTTTTTTTTTTTAATTTTGGCGTGGGAATTACCTTCAAAATCCATACCAGGCCTGAAGGGCTTGGTATGGATGGGAGGGGGGACCCCACACCATTTATTTATTTATTTTTTAAATTGCTGTCAATTCTTTTACATTCAGCGGTCAGTGAGGAACCCTGCTGACAGCTGAAACATTAACATATGGTTGTCACTACTAAAATACCGCATGACTTGATAAAATAACTCATGCGGTATTTTAGTAGCGTTTACTTTTTTCTGCCCTCAGGAACGGATTTATTGGTTTTCAATGCATTCCTATGGGAAACGGCGTTTCGATTTACAAATTTTTCGCTATACGAAAAGTCCCGCAGAACGAATTAAATTTGAAAAACGAGGTATTACTGTATATATATATATATATATATATATATATATATATACACACACACAAACATACACACACGCACAAATGCTTTGCCTTTCATTTCTATAATAAACCGAATAGTATAGTAATATGACGGACGCAAGGTGGGTCTCTCGTTCTGGGAGGACGTCATATGACATCCTCCCATTCTAAGCGCGCAGCGCGGCGATCAGCAGTGCGCTGTGTCTCTCGGACACAGCGGATCACCGATCCACGGAAAGAGCCGAAGACGTCGGCTCGGTCATGTGATCAGCTGTGTCCAATCACAACTGATCACATGTAAACAGGGAAATGCCGGTTATCGGCATTTCTCTCCCCACGAGATGTCACACTGACAGCTCGTGAGGAGAGGAGAGCCGGTAATCGGCATTCCTCGGACGGGACATGTAAACAGATCATCAGAGTATTGATGATCAGTGTGCCCTGATGATCTGTGTAGCCCCAGCAGTGTCGCCTGTCAGTGTCCATCAGTGCCAGCTCTCAGTGCTCATCCATACCACCTGCCAGTGCCACATCAGTGCCACATTTCAGTGCCCATCAGTGCCACACCAATGCCACATATCAGTGCCCATCTGAGCTGCCTTTCAGTGTCACTCATCAGTGTCAGTCAGTGCCACCTATCAATGCCAGTCAGTGCCACCTATCAGTGCTGCCGATCAGTGCCGCCTAACAGTGTCAGTCAGTGCCACCTAACAGTGCCAGTCAGTGTCGCCTATCAGTGTCATTTATAAGTGCTGCCTTTCAGTTCCCATCAGTGATGCCTGTCAATGCCCATCAGTGCCACCTACCAGTGCCTCCTCATCAGTGCCACCTATCAGTGTCCATCAGTGCAGCCTATCAGTGCCCTTCACTGCAGTCTCATTAGCGCCCCTCAGTGAAGGAGAAAAATCACTTATTTACAAAATTTTATAACAAAAACTAAGAAAAAACTTTTTTTTTTCAAAATTTTCAGTGGTTTTTGGTTTGTTTAAGAAAAAAAAAAAAAAACCAGAGGTGAATAAATACCACCAAAATAAAGCTCTACCTGTCACAAAAAAATGATAAAAATTCATATGGGTACAGTGTTGCATGACCACGCAATTGTCAGTCAAAGTGCAACAGCGCTGAAAGCTGGAAATTGGCCTGGGCAGGAAGGGGGTATAAGTGCCCTGTAGGCTAGTGGTTAATTATCCTTTCTGTGATTAGGTATCCCAAGTGAAAAGGACAACTGCATAATAAATACTATGCTGTATGCACTAGCGAGGAGGACAGGAGAAAGCACAAATTAGTGTGTCTTGTATAACATGTTTACTTTGCACTGTGAATTGTAGGACTGAATTAATATTAAAAAATAATGTCAGTGCAGAAGAAGATGGATGATGCCCGAGGATAAGCTGCACTGGAGTCAGGAGATAATTCCCATTGTACTGAGTAGGGTAATTGGTTCTCTATCCTTCAGAACATGCTACCATTTTCTCATGACCATAGGACATTTTCTAATGAAGAAATAGAGCAGATGAAAATAGAAGAGCAGTTCAGAGTTTCTTTTTGTAGCAAACGCATTATTGAATCCCAGTAGACAAAGTTTAGATGTATCTGTAATTTGACCTAAATAAGTTCATCTATAGCTTCGCAGTTTGGAGAATCCTGTCACCAGATCAATGGGGGACATTTTGAAAACTAGAGCAGGCTGAAAAGCGGCTGTGTCTCTGCTTTGCAACAAACATACAACAGAATATTGGTAAACTATTAGGAGAGGCCACATGACACCTTAGAAAAGCACGCTCTGAATATAATTTGGAAATCTCAGATATTGCTTGGGTTTCAGTTCTTAAGCCTATAAAATACCCAATAATGTTGTAAGTGCTGATTCACATTAGGTAGCTTTGCTCATAGAAAGTCATTTTTAAGTTTTTTACTAATTTAAAGGGAAACTCACCCCTCCTATCCTTTTCAGCCAAGGGAGCTGCCATCTTGGCCACTGTACGATCTGTAATTGCCATGGTGCTGCACATGCGATCATTTATGACACCAGCCATTTGATGGTTTGATAGTTTGGTTGAAGACACAAGCAAATGTGACAGTTAGCATTTCCAGCATGGTAGGAATGTAACTATTTTAGGAAACCGTTACATTGATGGGTTTGGTTCCACTTTAACCACTTCAAGTCCGGACACTTTTACCCCCTTCCTGTCCAGGCCAATTTTCAGCTTTCAGCGCTATCACACTTTGAATGACAATTGCGCGGTCATACAACACTGTACCCATATGAATGTTTTAGCATTTTTTTTGACAGATAAAACTTTATTTTGGTGGTATTTATTCACCACTGGGATTTTTATTTCTTTTTCTATATAAATGAAAAACTCCAAAAATTTTGAAAAAAAAAGTGTTTTTCTTATAACATTTTGCAAATAAATAATCTTTCTTCATAAATATTAGCCAAAATTTATTCGGTTATCTTTTTAGCAAAAAAACAATAACCCAAATTAGTTTATAACCAAAAATTATAATTTTTCAAAAAAAATTTGTACATTTTTATTTTAGTTTTTTATATTATTATTATTAATTTTTTTTTTACATATCGTCACCCTAGCAGTACAGTGTCACCATAGTGACACTGTACTACTTGTAAGGGGTTATGAAGATTTTTTTTTTTACATTGATTGCTTTTACACCCATAAAGGCTGAAAAAGCAATTATTTCTCCTTCTTTCTGGCTGCATTCTTGCAGCCATTGAGAAATACTGTGTGAACTGTGATTGGTCACAGCTTGTCACATGATACAAGGCTGTTGTGAATAGCCTTGTACCATGTGATCTCTGATCATTCACAGATTTCATACGTAGTAAGCAAAGATGTCAGAAGTGGCACCCTTGCTTACTACTCTTCATGTGATCACTGATTGGCCAATCAATGATCACATGATCGGGACCTCATACAGAGGTCCCGTACAACGATCTGTGTCCCCCAGACACAGCAGGCACCAGATCGCGGTGTTGCGTGCTTGAGCGCGCACAAGTAGGGAAGCAGGGAGGACGTTTATAAACGGCCACCCGCCCCTGCATTGCTCCCGTCCGGCCATTTATATACATGGGCTGGACGGGAAGTGGTTAAAGGGATAGTTCACCAAAACTATGCAGGTAAGAGGCATCTGTGGATAAAAACAAACTGCGTCTCTAACTAAAGTTGAATAATGTCCTTTCTATAAGTGTAGGCCATTTACATACCCCATGAAGCCTGCCTGGAATACTCCCAGGAAGTTGCTAGGACGTTGCTAAGTGATGCCTGGTCATTACTGCTCATCCCCATCATCACAGGGGTGAGCTTTTTCTCTGATTCAGACCTCCTTACATGCTCTATCTCTCCCCTGATGTAGTAGCCCTAAGCTCAGCATCTGAGAGCTCACTCCTGTGATGGAGGAAGTGAACAGTACCATGTAGGCCTCACTTAGCAACGTCCTGGGAGTATTCCAGTCAGGCTTCACGAGGTATGTATATGGCCTACACCTATAGCAAAAGCATTATTCAACTTTAATCAGAGCTGTCCAGTTTGTTTTTATCTACAGACACCCCTTACCTGCATAGGCAGTTTTTTGGTAAAGGTGAACTAATCCTTTATAGAAGATAAAAAAAATCTCATTGCCTTAACCAGACCTTCTTGATACAATGGTACTACCTCCCTAACAGTAGACAAGGTAAAAAAAATCATGTTTTACTAGTGTAAAGTTCAATTCATTGAGAGAAGCAGAAATGCAATGAAATGTCACATAAAATATCTGGTATACAGAGTGGTACCATAGACAATCATTGGGTGCTATGAAATGTCACATAAAATATCTGGTATACAGGGTGGTACCATAGACAATCATTAGGTGCTATGAAATGTCACATAAAATATCTGGTATACAGAGTGGTACCATAGACAATCATTGGGTGCTATGAAATGTCACATAAAATATCTGGTATACAGAGTGGTACCATAGACAATCATTGGGTGCTATGAAATGTCACATACAATATCTGGTATACAGAGTGGTACCATAGACAATCATTAGGTGCTATGAAATGTCACATACAATATCTGGTATACAGAGTGGTACCATAGACAATCATTGGGTGCTATGAAATGTCACATACAATATCTGGTATACAGAGTGGTACCATAGACAATCATTGGGTGCTATGAAATGTCACATACAATATCTGGTATACAGGGTGGTACCATAGACAATCATTAGGTGCTATGAAATGTCACATAAAATATCTGGTATACAGAGTGGTACCATAGACAATCATTAGGTGCTATGAAATGTCACATAAAATATCTGGTATACAGAGTGGTACCATAGACAATCATTGGGTGCTATGAAATGTCACATAAAATATCTGGTATACAGAGTGGTACTATAGACAATCATTGGGTGCTATGAAATGTCACATATAATATCTGGTATACAGAGTGGTACCATAGACAATCATTAGGTGCTATGAAATGTCACATAAAATATCTGGTATACAGAGTGGTACCATAGACAATCATTGGGTGCTATGAAATGTCACATAAAATATCTGGTATACAGGGTGGTACCATAGACAATCATTGGGTGCTATGAAATGTCACATAAAATATCTGGTATACAGAGTGGTACCATAGACAATCATTAGGTGCTATGAAATGTCACATAAAATATCTGGTATACAGAGTGGTACCATAGACAATCATTGGGTGCTATGAAATGTCACATACAATATCTGGTATACAGGGTGGTACCATAGACAATCATTGGGTGCTATGAAATGTCACATACAATATCTGGTATACAGAGTGGTACCATAGACAATCATTGGGTGCTATGAAATGTCACATAAAATATCTGGTATACAGAGTGGTACCATAGACAATCATTGGGTGCTATGAAATGTCACATAAAATATCTGGTATACAGAGTGGTACCATAGACAATCATTGGGTGCTATGAAATGTCACATACAATATCTGGTATACAGAGTGGTACCATAGACAATCATTAGGTGCTATGAAATGTCACATACAATATCTGGTATACAGAGTGGTACCATAGACAATCATTAGGTGCTATGAAATGTCACATACAATATCTGGTATACAGAGTGGTACCATAGACAATCATTGGGTGCTATGAAATGTCACATAAAATATCTGGTATACAGAGTGGTACCATAGACAATCATTAGGTGCTATGAAATGTCACATACAATATCTGGTATACAGGGTGGTACCATAGACAATCATTGGGTGCTATGAAATGTCACATAAAATATCTGGTATACAGAGTGCTACCATAGACAATCATTAGGTGCTATGAAATGTCACATAAAATATCTGGTATACAGAGTGGTACCATAGACAACCATTAGGTGCTATGAAATGTCACATAAAATATCTGGTATACAGAGTGGTACCATAGACAACCATTGGGTGCTATGAAATGTCACATAAAATATCTGGTATACAGAGTGGTACCATAGACAATCATTGGGTGCTATGAAATGTCACATAAAATATCTGGTATACAGAGTGGTACCATAGACAATCATTGGGTGCTATGAAATGTCACATAAAATATCTGGTATACAGAGTGGTACCATAGACAATCATTGGGTGCTATGAAATGTCACATAAAATATCTGGTATACAGAGTGGTACCATAGACAATCATTGGGTGCTATGAAATGTCACATAAAATATCTGGTATACAGAGTGGTACCATAGACAATCATTAGGTGCTATGAAATGTCACATAAAATATCTGGTATACAGAGTGGTACCATAGACAATCATTAGGTGCTATGAAATGTCACATACAATATCTGGTATACAGAGTGGTACCATAGACAATCATTGGGTGCTATGAAATGTCACATACAATATCTGGTATACAGAGTGGTACCATAGACAATCATTGGGTGCTATGAAATGTCACATACTATATCTGGTATACAGAGTGGTACCATAGACAATCATTGGGTGCTATGAAATGTCACATACAATATCTGGTATACAGAGTGGTACCATAGACAATCATTAGGTGCTATGAAATGTCACATAAAATATCTGGTATACAGAGTGGTACCATAGACAATTATTGGGTGCTATGAAATGTCACATACAATATCTGGTATACAGAGTGGTACCATAGACAATCATTGGGTGCTATGAAATGTCACATACAATATCTGGTATACAGAGTGGTACGATAGACAATCATTAGGTGCTATGAAATGTCACATAAAATATCTGGTATACAGAGTGGTACTATAGACAATCATTGGGTGCTATGAAATGTCACATAAAATATCTGGTATACAGAGTGGTACCATAGACAATCATTAGGTGCTATGAAATGTCACATACAGTATCTGGTATACAGAGTGGTACCATAGACAATCATTGGGTGCTATGAAATGTCACATATAATATCTGGTATACAGAGTGGTACCATAGACAATCATTAGGTGCTATGAAATGTCACATAAAATATCTGGTATACAGAGTGGTACCATAGACAATCATTGGGTGCTATGAAATGTCACATACAATATCTGGTATACAGAGTGGTACTATAGACAATCATTGGGTGCTATGAAATGTCACATACAATATCTGGTATACAGAGTGGTACCATAGACAATCATTGGGTGCTATGAAATGTCACATATAATATCTGGTATACAGAGTGGTACTATAGACAATCATTGGGTGCTATGAAATGTGCAAGGGTAGCTCAGTTTTTAAGAAAATAGTAAGTCTCTATTTACATCTAGGCGTTTTGTATCGCGGGCAGAATCGTGATACGGACATTTTTGTTGCATATTGTATTATATGAGGGTTGTATATTTTGTATATACACCCAATATTTATGTGGATATATTGTGATGCTGAAAACGCACATGCACCTGGCACTGATATTGATGTAGATTTATTGCTTTTAGGTCAGGGTATATAGAGTACATTTATTTGGATACAAGTTTCATGCTAAAAATACACATGCACTCTTTACATCTGGAGGAAAAGAAATTTAATCTCCAAACACGGAAAGGTTTCTTCACAGTAAGAGCTGTGAGAATGTGGAATAGACTCCCTCAAGAGTTGGTTCTGGCCAGCTCAGTAGATTGCTTCAAAAAAGCCCTGGATTCTTTCTTAGATACACAGAATATAACTGGATACTAACATTTATAGGTAAAGTTGATCCACGGAATATCTGATTGCCTCTCGGGGGATCAGGAAGGAAATTTTTCCCTGCAGGAGCAAATTGGATCATGCTTTGCTGGGTTTTTTTGCCTTCCTCTGGGTCAACTGTGGGTATAGGATTATAACTTTTTTTTTTTTATGGTTGAACTGGATGGATTTTGTCTTTTTTCAGCCAGACTAACTATGTAACTTAACACTTTAATATTTATGTAGACATTTTACACTTTACTCGCAGATAGCACTGTCCGCTTAAAGTAGTAGTAAACTCATTTTATAGGCAAGCTTAAAATAAATTTACCTGTAGGAAAAACTAATATCCCTTAAACGTTCACCATTTTACTTCCACCTGGCAGCACTAGGGTCGTTGGTTCGAATCCCAGCCACGGCACCACCTGCCTGGAGTTTGCATGTTCTCCCTGTGCCTGCGTGGGTTTCCTCCGGGTACTCCGGTTTCCTTTCACACTCCAAAGACATGCTGGTAGGTTAATTGGATCCTGTCTAAATTGGCCCTAGTATGTGTATGTATGAATGTAAGTTAGGGACCTTAGATTGTACACCCCTTGAGGGTCAGGGACTGATGTGAATGTATAATATATGACAGCACGCCACTGGAGGGCTTCGTTCTAAGGTAAGTGTTTCATATTGTGCTAGTATGCGATATTCCCTTACAGCAGGAAACTTTTTTTTTCTGAGTTTACTACCAATTTAAACAAACTTTCACCAATCAGTATGCCTGATCACCGCCACACCAGTCATATGAAGGCAGTGTTCTGCTCTGGTGACAGTATGTAAACAAAATTGTGAAAAAAAATTATTTACTTTCTTCATTTTTCAAAAAACAATTGTGACACAAAATTACAACTTCAAAAAACTCACCATGCCTCTTACTAAATACCTCACACTGGCTACTTTCCAAAAAATGGGGCCATTTGGGAGGTATTAGTACTGTCATGGCATCTTAGATATGAGATCAGTCAGTATATAAGGATAGATCAATTTTCAAATATATATCCCATAGCTTGTAGACTCAATACTCAAACTGTCAAACCATCAAATGGCTGGTGTCATTACTGATCACATGTACAGCATCATGGCAGCTGCAGATCAAACAGAGGCTACGATGGCAGCTTCCATGGCTGAAATGGATAGGAGTGTTTAGTTCCGTTTTAAACGTAACTTTTTGAGCTCATTTACATCATGGTGTAGAGACATCAGTTTTTCTGCATGCGTTCTGCAAGGGCACGATGAAATCAGTTATTTTCTATGTACCCTGTTTACACCTCAACACTAGTATCATGTGTGGATTTTTTCTGCGCAGGAATCTGCAACATGTATAAAACTCATTGAAGCATGCGTGAAAACTGATGTAAACTGGTGTCTCTGCAAGTGAAATCTGCGAGTTTATGGTATGAACGAGGCCTTAGTACCAAAACCTTATTTTTTTTTGTGCAAGATTACTTAAAGTGTAACTAAAGGCAAACCTTTTTTCTTTTCATTTTGGATAAAGTAAGGGAGAGTTATAACCCCAATCCGTTTTTTTTGCCATCTGTGTCCCATTGGGTAGATTTCTCTTCACTTCCTGTTCCACTGTCAAAGCAGGAAGTGAGAGGAAACTCCTCCAAAGTGAGGGAATCCTTGGTGTGTCACCAGGACTAGTGTCCCCATTGGAAGATTTCCCATCTATTAATTTTCTGATGATTTCCTGTCTAACTATTTTCTGGGATTTTCTTTCACTTTCACGCTCAGTGATAATGTTCAACAGGACAAATAGAGAGGGTGAATCTCCTTAACAGGGGAACAGTCAGCTATAAAAAACTGTCAAGTGTTCCAATCCCTCTCCACTCTATTCAAAACTAAAAAAAAAAAGTCTTGCCATTAGTTAACCCCTAGACGCTGAGCGCACACAAATATGCCGCCTCTTGGCGGCTGGGCCTTGACACCGAGCGGCCGCATATTTGTGTACCATTTGAAAATACATATGTGCTGAGAGCACGGGCCCTGCGCGCTCCCAGCATATATGTCCGTGACTCACGGAAAGGTCCTGATCTCCCTTTGCGAATAGGACCTTTTCTGATCATGTGAACGCCGTGACAGCGAATCACAGCGATCACATGACCCTAAAACCCCGCCCCGCCTCCCGACTTCTGAAACCTCTTAAAGGGCCGGGAGGCACCGGCGCAAAGGGGTTAAACTTCAAAACCTCTAAATCATTACAGTTTCTGAAGGCAGAGGGCCTGTAGGTAATTGCAATTTTATTTATGTCACACAATGTTAGCGCAACTGTTTATCAAATGTAAATTTTCAGTAAAAAAAAGTATTTTTGGTGCCCCAAAACATAATATAATGGCCATTTTTTGGAGAAAACATAAAAGACGAGATTGTGTCAAGTAAACCAATTATGCATCCACATAACATAAAAAACTATGGTACCCAAAATTGGCCATTGACCATCCCAGGACAGATATCCTTTAATACAAAAGTAGTTAGGCTGCATCATTATATTCCAGTTATTCAAACAAGATAAGAACTGAAATGGTATTCAGAGCACAGATCTATTTTAAAAGGGATCAAATCTCTAATCAATATATGGATTTGTTACCGCCCACATTAGGGAAAATAAATGTTGCTTAAAATAGTGCATGTTCCTCCTCTAAGGTTCATTTCACACTCCATATTCTGAAGTATTGCCAGTTGTCTCATCAGCTAAACATCATCACATTAACATCAACTCCACTTAGGTGAATGGGATCTCCGAAGCTGCAGGAAGCTGCAAAATCAACATCTGTTACTTGGTTGGTATCAAATAAAATGAAAACCTTTCTAGATGTTGAAGAATTCCATTATGAAGTGGAAGTGTCAGACGTCTTAACTAAGCTTGAATCTACTAAAGAAAAGAATATTTAATGTGTCCTGAAACCGCTTTAAAAAGACCCTGTCACCCGAACAACTAAAAACAATCAGGGAATCTGCATTAGGCCCCTTTTACAAAGTGGGTCCAATCAGATCCACCGGTCAGTTTTTCAGACGGACTTGATTGTATGGGCCATTCACCCTATGGACCGTCAAGTGTAAATGGACTTGTGTCCATTTACACCCACCTCCCTCAAATCTGATCCGGTCCACTAAAAGAAAATAGAAGGGGATCTGTCTTTCTCCATCTAAGCAGATCGATTTGGAGGGCAGTCGAGTGTAAACGGACAGTGGAAGGTCTATCACTGGTGGAGTGGAGGAGAAGGAGAATCGGGGATACAAGAGGTCCAAATAAGAGGAGGTGCGGAGAAATTGAAGGTGGAAGTTATATCAAGCGCATATGACTCGCCTGTAAAAAGGGAGTCTTAACCACTTGCCTACCGGGCACTTATACCCCCTTCTTTACCAGGCCAATTTTCAGCTTTCAGCGCTGTCGCACTTTGATTGACAATTGCGCGGTCATGCAAGATTATACCTATATGAAATTTTTATCATTTTTTTCTCACAAATAGAGCTTTCTTTTGGTGGTATTTAATCGGCGCTGGGCGCTTTACTTTTGCGCTATAAACAAAAAGTGTGAAAAAAAGTTTCTTTGTCTCTATTATAAAATTTTTCAAACAGGTAAATTTTCTCTTTCACTGATGTGCGTTGATGAGGCAGCACTGATGGGCACTGATAGGCAACACTGATGGGCACTGATAGGCAGCACTGAAGGGCACTGATAGGCAGCACTAATGAGGTGGCACGGATGGGCGGCACTAATAGGCAGCACTAATGAGGTGATACGGATAGGCGGCACTGATGATGGGTACTGATAGACAGCACTGATAGGTGGCACTGACTGGCATCACTGCTAGGCACTGACTGGCGGCACTGCTAGGCATTGACTGGCGCAACTGCTGGGCACTGACTGGTGGCAGCACTGCTGGGCTGCATTAATGGGCACTGGTGGGTGGCATTGGTGGGCACAGGTGGGTGGCACTGCTGGGCACAGGTAGGTGGCACTGCTGGGCACAGGTAGGTGGCAATGCTGGGTGACACTGCTGGGCACAGGTGGGTGCACTGCTGGGCACAGGTGGGCGGAACTGGTGGGTGGCGCTGCTGGGCGCCGATCATCAGGGCACTAATCATCAGTGCCCTGATGATCGGTGCCGATGCCTGCTCTGACAACTGCCGGTTCTCGGCAGTACTTTCCTCACGCTGTCAGAGTGCAGCCGAGAATCGGCAATTGCATTTCCCGGTGATCAGCGTGTCATTGGACACGGCTGATCACGTGGTAAAAGGCCGCTGTGATTGGCCTTTTGCCACATTGCCGGGTGCGCGCCCCTGGGGGCGTGCAGGAGAGCGCGTTCTGGGACGACGTCATATGACGCCCTCACAGAACTATCCGGCCGCAGTGTAGCCGTCATTCGGCTATCTGCGGTTGGCAAGTAGTTAATCTCTGGAGGCACTTCACCTTTGATGGATCAGTGACTGGTCATGTGAAGTGGATGTATACATTCCTAGGAGTCATTTCCATTCAATGCTGTCTTGCCTTTTGCTTCTGGTGAGTGCATACTGGTGGAGCAGTATCACAGAAGTGACGTTATTACTGGTCACTACCGCTTCACACAACACGTTGGACAATTTTATTTCTGGTCATCATTGGCACACAAGAATATTTTTTGGGACACTATAATATTGTTTGATAGTGAATTATATTCACGTACAGTATTTGCTATTTGAATTGTGCAATATGTTGGACATTCCATTCCTGGTCATTATTCATACATAGATTAATTTTGGCACACTGCAATACTGCATGGTAGTGTATAACGTTCACACATTTCTCACTAGTATTAGCGCTGCACCTTCGTTTATGTGCTTGGACAGTGGAGTTTGTTTACACCCAACCAGCCATAGAGCAAAGTGGGCTTTGTCCGTGTCCTCTCTGCATAAAGTGAGCAGATATGGACCTGTCATCTGTGTGCTCTGCTCTGATCAGCATGGGATCAGTGGACAGATCAGTGGACAGATCCCCTGCTGATCTAAACAAAGCCCGTCCAGTGTAAAAAGGGGCCAAAGGGTCTGTGTTGATTGGGTTTTGCTTGCCTATGTCTATGTGAATGCAGGTCAAATATGGGTCAGAAGGATGTCAACTGCAGGTCAGATAGACCTGTCTGTGAATTCTGAATGATCTCAGAAGCGTCTCAGTCTGATGTCAAACTAATGCCACCTACAAAAGGTCAAAGCCCATCAACGTGAGCCCCTAAACCTAGTACACACGGGCTGAATATCAGCCAGGTTTCTGTTGAGCCGGCTGACATTTGGCCCATGTGTACAGAAGTCTGTCTGCCTTATGTAGAACGGGAATGCTATAAAAAAAATCTGCCAATCATCATCCGATCAGCACTGTCAGCCAATGGCTGCAAGCACTGATCGGTGTGTTCTAGCAGGGGGGCATTCCCCCTTTCAGAATACAATAGCTCAGCGGGGAGATCGCTGTAGTAACATCGTAAAGTAAGTATAGAGAACTCCCCGTGAGCTCCTCGGTTTTTTTGTTCTGTCTGCTGCAGCAATTTGAGACTCGTAAGCATATATAATAGTATTGCAGTTCTTTCAGAAAATCAACACTTCCCAGGATGCCTACAGCATTCCTCCTGCCCCACCCTCCCTGGTCCCTACAGCACTGCAAGTATAAGGAAACTCTCCGGAGATGGACAATGAAATCCACTGTATAGTGAACAATGACTGCAAGCTTGCTGAACACAGACTGTTGGTACTATTTATTTATTTCAGGTACTTATATAGCGCCATCAATTTATGCAGCACTTCACATATATATTGTACATTCACATCAGTCCCTAACCCTCAAGGGGTGCACAATCTAAGGTCCCTAACTTACATTTATACATACACATACTAGGGACAATATAGACAGGATCCAGTTCACCCACCAGCATGTCTTTGGAGTGTGGGAGGAAACCCACGCAGGCACAGGGAGAACATGCAAACTCCAGGCAGGAGGTGCCGTGACTGGGATTTGAACCAACGACCCTAGTACTGCCAGGTGGAAGTGCTAACCATTGAGCCACTGCGCTGGTACTAGGCTTGTTCACACCACAATTTCTGTGTTTCAGATGCATTTCTGCATACGCAAGTTTTTGATGCATTTTCAAATTATTCCAGTGTGTTTTTTCATTTTTTTAATTTTACAATTTAACCTTTAGCTTAATTCAGGGCAGTGTATTTACATGCACTCTGGTGCATATACATGTGTTTTGCTGTGTTCCAGATGCACTCCGGACAAACAAAATGCAGCAGATTCTACTTTTGTTGACTGATCTGGGAATGACAGCACTGGTGTGAACTAGGGCCATTTGAATACATGAAAACCACTGTGCATGCATTTTTTATTCAGTCTGAAAACACACTGGAAAGCATCTGGTGTGATCTAGTCCTCTAAAGCCAAAATCTGGTTTCCCATTTTGAAGAGAGTAGGAAAATATCTGCAGGCTTATGTTGCCATTTGTCTTTTGGGAGATTTCCTTTCACTTCCCATCCTCATAGTTCCCAATCACATCTGACCATTTGGGATCATGTGCGATCGTGGCAAAACTGCACTGCGTTTGAGGTGCCATTAAAAATGAATGCCACATAAACAAGTGTGCTGCATTTTGCCATGATTGCAGTGCAATTTGTAAGCGCCAGATGTGAATGGAGCCTAAAGAAAGAAGTATAGATAAAATAAAAACATTTTTACTAGCCTAGATGGTTGCAGCATTGAACCCCTGCTGCTTCTGTCTCCCGACACTTCTAAGATTGAGAACTGAGTGATCAAAGAATACTGATTGCTCAGTTCTCATTATTCAGTGAGCAGGGAGTGGTGACTGTCAGTGACCACTCTTTGCTCTGCCCCTCCGGGGCTCACTGGAGCACCGGACTGTGGAGGGGGCAGGAGCGGCTGGCTCAGGCTCTTAGCAGCTCGCTGAGAGGCTGAGCCAGCTACCGGTCCAGGCATCTGGGTAGATCCTGATTTTAAAATTGGAATCTTTCCTGAGCCTGGACCAGCTGAGTGACATCAGCCAACAGCAGGCTTTAGCCCACTGTCAGCAGAAAACGGGTGACAAGAGAATGGACTGCACTCCTGTGATCCCCAGTAAGGATACCTCAAAAAAAGTTTAGGCTATACTTCTCCTTTAACTCAACAGGAAGTCAGAGGAAATCTCTCGAAAGAAAAGGAAATCCTCTCTTTATACAGTTGTCATGAACAAAGGTCTCCTCTATTCCTGTTCTGGTAACCATCAGGTCAAATTTCTTTAGGGAGGCACAACAGTAAAAACCTTACAGGGATTCTTAACTGTTCCACACTCTTTTCTAAACCAAAAGCAAATGTTTTGGCTTTGGATACCCTTTAGAAATAAACTTCAAGAGTGCCATAAATATGTCGAAAATCAGGTTTCCATATCTGGCTAGTCTGTTTTCTATTTCAGAAGATGCAGAGGTTTGGGTTATTAACAGATGTAGTCACATAGGAAGGGTTCTGCTCAGCCAAACACTTAATAGACAAGATGCGGGGAAGAACTATGCTTTCAGTAAGCTTCAATGGGCAGAGATTCAATGGGCGGGGATTCAATGGGCAGGGGTTCAATGGGCAGAGATTCAATGGGCAGAGGTTCAATGGGCAGGGGTTCAATGGGCAGAGATTCAATGGGCAGGGGTTCAATGGGCAGAGATTCAGTGGGCAGGGGTTCAATGGGCAGAGATTCAATGGACAGGGGTTCAATGGGCAGAGATTCAGTGGGCAGAGATTCAATGGGCAGGGGTTCAATGGGCAGAAATTCAATGGGCAGGGGTTCAGTGGGCAGAGATTCAGTGGGCAGAGATTCAATGGGCAGGGGTTCAATGGGCAGAGATTCAATGGGCAGGGGTTCAATGGGCAGAGATTCAATGGGCAGGGGTTCAATGGGCAGAGATTCAGTGGGCAGAGATTCAATGGGCAGGGGTTCAATGGGCAGAGATTCAATGGGCAGGGGTTCAATGGGCAGAGATTCAGTGGGCAGAGATTCAATGGGCAGGGGTTCAATGGGCAGAGATTCAATGGGCAGAGGTTCAATGGGTAGAGCAGAGGTGCAGAGCAGCTCATTTCACTTGTAGGGTTTACATCTAGTGAAGACTCTGAGCTGTGGAGACACCAGAAATGATTGCTGCCATTTTACTGTGTGGCCACCACTACAACCCATAAAAACTATTACCAAGATGAAGGCTGATTGGTGCCTGATGTATGAGAAGCGCTGGCTACAGAGCAATAATGGAGTAGGTAAAGGAAATCGATTAGGGATAAAGATTTTTAGAGGTAAAAAAAATTGACTTTCAATTATTATTATCCATATTTTGGAAAACAACTATTTTACAAAGTTATGTTTGAAGGCTAAGTTCACCTTTGGGAACATGTTACATGTTCCACTCATTTTTAGGATGAAACATGTAACATGTTCCCACTACTGCTGCTTCTCCCTGATCCGTCTCCTCTAGGGACAGCGAGTCAGAGATATTTTCCAAGCACCTGCTGTCACAATGTAAAAAAACGCGGCCGTGCAGGCCTACGCTCGCCTGGCCACGTCATTCATTCGCAGAGTTCTGTGAATGGGAAAACTACAACCACTCTCAGCCTTTGCAGCTGACGGTTTGTAGTTTTCAATGAACTACCAGAGCACTGGTGTGTGCCCTAGGTAGTTCTTTGATGGTTCCTGTCATTGTGCAACTGGTTGCCCATACGAGGTATGAGCAGACAGCATACACTGACAGTCTGCAGGAGCCTTGCATTGCACTGTGTAAGGCTGCTAGTAAAAAATAATAATAGATGCACATTTTTTTTACCTGCAAAAAGATGCACGTTTTTTTTTGTTTGTTTGTTTTAAGGTGAACTCTAGGCAGAAATAAAACTCCAATTATCTGATCATTAAAAAATCATTAAGCGTATTTTTACATGTCTTGATATCAATCTCCTGTATGCACATCCGCAATCAGGCCAAAAGAGTGAGGACCTGACCTCAGTGGTCTGTTGCTTACAGGGAACATGGTTACAGGAGGGGAGAGAAAAGGGATGACTTCATCAGTGTGCTGTTGCTCCTTTATAAATCAGTAACAGTAGGCTGTTTGTATGCATAAACCGGACTAGGTAATATTGCTAAAACTGTATAAATAGCCCCAATTTTTTTTTTTGGAACAGAGCAAGGAAGAGATAGAAAGCAGTGTCCCCTCTCGATGATTTGCCCTCTCTTCTTTGTCTGGTGACAACTCTAAAATATTTGAATTTCTTTCTTTTTCTGTCTTGGTGACAATGTTCACCAGGAAAAATAGGAGGGGTGAATCTTTCCAGGGTGGTCCCACTTCAATTAAAACTTGACAAAGGGTATAACCCTCTCCCAGCCTATCTAAAACAAAACAAAAAAGATTTGCCTCTACATACGTTTTGCTCTAACTCCTTTAGCTGTAGGGGTGTCCAGGACTTGACTGTACTGTCTGACAGAAGTGTCTGTATGCAAATCTGGGTATGCAAATTCTTTGACAGGTAAAGATTTCACATATTTGCATTTTTGTGATTAGTTGTTGGCCAGTAGTTCAGCTTCAAGTCACATAAATACAGTCCATCAAACACGCTTATAATTTCCTCTACAAACCACCACCTCGTGGAAAGAAACTGCACAGATTAACCCCCCTTAAACCTCCACCCCCTTGCTGCTCTAATGCAAGCCATAGACGGGTCGAAAATCGGCCGATTTTTCGTCCGAAAAAAAATCGGCCGATTTTCACACCGTTAGTAGGTTAAATGGTCGGCCATTTTTTGGGTTTTGGCACATTTTTTTTATCGATAAAGTTGGAAAAAAAATCGGCCCATTTTCCTGGCAATGATGGGCAAATCGGCCAATCATTTTACCGATAAAAAATCTGCGCATGAGCCGTGACCTGCAAGAAGAAGAAAAAGAAGAAGAAAAATAAGAATTCCAGTCCGCTATTATATTTGACATGAAAAAGTCTTGTGGTTGCAACAATGTATCTATTTGTATCCGAGTAAAAACATCTGTATCCGAAATGGATACAAATGGATACATTGTTGCAACCACAATACTTTTTCATGTCAAATATAATAGCGGAGCTCTCTGCAAGGGACAGAAGTAATTAAATGCCAGCCGTAGACGGGACAAAAATTGGCCAATTTTTTTTTACCATGGTGGTAACGTTGGCCTATTGAACAACCGATTTTTCGTTTTTCTTTTTAAAAACGGACGGTTTTTGACCCATCTATGGCCTGCATAAATCTAAATTTTAAAGTGGAACTAACTTCACTCTCTCAATCAACACTGACTATTTTTTAATCCTTATGCTGCTAGCATTAGTAACTATATAGAAAAAGTACATCATATTTACTTGTTTTCATTTTACTTTTACATTTCTGATTTCTGAGCCTAGGCAAATGATGTCATACATCCCAGGAGAGGAGGAGGGGATTTTTCAACTAAGCACATCCTGCTGCCTGCATGCCTGAGCTAAGGGCGATGGATTCTAGAAAGTAAATGCTACATGAATCATCTTATCTTACTCAAGATTGCCACAAAATGCTAGGCGGTGTTTTTTAAATTGATTTCTCAGTACAATAAAGCATGGAGACATGAATGGATGGATGGGGGAGTTTGCTTTAAATATTAAAAATGAATTAAGTATTTTTTTGGTCTGTGGTGCTCAGATGCAGTGTAGTTCCGCTTTAAAGTAAGACCTTTACAACAGAATCAGGAGTCATTCAATAGCCCTGTCTCAGTGATCCCACCATGGATGACACCCGTAGCATCAAAGAGTCATCACCGCCCCACATTCTCTTGTAATGCATTTGGGGGGATGTGTCATTCTTTTACTTTTAGATACAGCACAGCAGGAAGGGAGTGTGGGGGAGCATAGGCTTTGGGTTTGAGAACTAGTCACAGTTGAGCTTATGTAAGTATCTGATTATTCAGTCATCAATTATATGAATCTGGGACAGCACAATCAAATTTAAAAGACGCAGGAAGGCTGTTCTTGTGGGTACTGGAAATTTGCAGGGGCTTTGGCAGCAGAACTCAGTGGTGGATAAGCAGTGTTAAAGTGGTTGTAAAGGCTAAAGGTGGAGAAGCCAGGAGTGCCTGCGGGGGACCCCAAAAGAAGAGGATCGGAGCTGCTCTGTGCAAAACCATTACACAGAGCAGGTAAGTATGACATGTTTGTTATTTTAAAAAAAAAACAAAACAAAACATTTAATATCACATTAAGGCAACAGCAAACCCTATATATCATCAAGCATTTTTTTCTTTAACAGGTTTTCTTAAAGTGGACCTAGTGCCTGCCATTTTAAGCTGCTGCCCTATTAGAAAAAAAACAAATATCTGTTTGAACCACCATTCAGTGTCTCTCTCCCGCACAAAGCAGTGGCAGAGAAACAGAATGAAGACAGAGTGAATGCAGCGACTGTTGGCAGTAGGAGGGACCCTGTACTAGACGACAGGCATTTCAGGTTTTATTGGAACCTGACTGGCAGCTTGGAGTAGATTATCTAAAATCAAAGTCTTGATTGACTTTAACTTTCTACTCCCACAGACTTATAAATATTGCAGACATGGGGCCAACGGGTTTTGAACTTGTGTTGATGGCATCAGTTTGACATTAGTATGAGACACTTCTAAGAACATTGAGAATTCAATTCATTGATAGGTCTATTTGACCTGCAGTTGACCTGCTTCAGGCCGGCTTTGCATTCCCATAGATTTGTATGGAAGCCTGTTTAAGGAGGACCTTCATCTTCCTCGTTCGGTTGCCCACTCTCAACCTCTCCTCCCCAACTCTGCACAGCTTGGGCTGTGTTTTTTTCCCTTTTTTTTGTTACCATTTATTTTCTTTATAAAAGCAAGGCCCCACCCCTCCGTGCACGTCATTCGCCTAGATGAATCACGTGCGTAGTACCTGCTGGGCCACCTTGGATATGCACGTCACATGTCCCAGGAGGCCTTGAAACTTCCATTCAGCTAGTAGGAGGGGGGGGCCTACTGGTGCGTCATCACAAGGCCCCACCGGCTGAACCCAGAAGAACTGGCGGGCATCTCGATGGCGTCAGGAGTAAGATGGCGGCACGGGACCAAGTTTTGTATGGTCACAGAAGGTTATAAGCGGGACAACGCTGGATCCGGTGGTTGGGTTAGTATACATACTGTGCCTAAAACACCACCAGGTAAGCAGGGGTATAGATAAAAAAATGGAAGGGGGGGAAACTGAAGTTCCGCTTTAAAGGGAACAAGCCCATTCACCAAGGTCCTAAAAATTGATATACTCATTAAGAGCATTCCCATGTAAAGTCATTCAGAGAGTTATTAAAGCAGTAGTAAACCATGTAAAAAAATCTGATCCCCTGCAGGTAATGTCCTAAAGTACTACTCTGGTATACTGTCCATTGAGAGTGCAATGTGTATGCACCGGTGAAGTCACCGACTGCTACACGTGTAAATATCTTCTAAATGGTGCATGTTTTGGAAATATTCGCTGTACTTACATGCAAGCCGTATTATAGGCTTACCTGTAGGTACAAGATAAAAATCTGAGTTTACTACCGCTTTAACTTCTCACATGTGGATGTGAAATAAATATGCCCACTTTCTAAAGACTGTTTTGTCTAGCTTACACCTTAAGATTTCTCAAATGGAGGAAACTCCAGGAGCACAGGCGTGCAGGGGATATTCCCAAACAGTGATTGCATCTGAATGGCTGCAGTCACTGTTTGGCTGTTAACTTTCTGCCCGGCTCCTTTGATTTTCAGATCAGTTTGTTGAGCCGGTTGGTGTGGACAAGGCCACCTGCAGCCTCTATTTTAGAGGATTCTGAAGGCAGAATCTGAGCTGCTGTGGCCAACATTACTTTCTCCCTTTGTTTGATATATTACCATTTGGGAGGGGAGTAATCACTTCTCGACTTCCCAAGTATATAGAAAAACATATAAAAATGCAGAACATTTACAGCTCTTGAATACAGTCACAAAGTTAGTTGTGGAGAAATTTTACAGTGTCATAAAGGAAGCAGCACTTGTAAACTGTACATTTAGGATCAAAATAAAGGTATTAAAAAGAACTTTCATTTTTATGCATCATTTATTACAACTAGTTATACAATTGAGAAGGTGGGGTGGGAGGTGATATAATGGTAGGGGGTCATGCAAAAATCCCTATTTTGTTTTTCTTTTTACTCTTAGTGGGGGGAACTTAGATTGTATTCATTTTTCATCCAGGTTTTTTTTAATCTGTTTATATAATACAACCTCTGTTTATATAAGTCAATTGATACAGTGGTAGTACTTGAAGTATGGTCATGCACTAGTCTTGTGAAATGGGGAAGAATTTAGAAAGAATTTCTCACATGGCATAGAAGATAAGTCTGCAGTATTTAACTATGGTATGGGCATTGTGGATATCCAATAGGAGGACAAGTGGGACCAAGCCCATGGAAGTTCTCAGGACTACAGCCACCTTAAAGACTACCTGTCACCAGTAGGACTGAAAGATGGGACAACTCTAGTCCATATGTGTGAAGGTTTCAACCTCAAGTTGGCACTTATTAAAAGTAGCTGAGACATACGGAATAATATGTCATATTCTTTGTGTGTAGTAAACTATGTGCAAGAATTTTAGTCAGACTACCACATTAAGGTGACCCTGTCAGGTTTAAAATAAAGGAGCATTTACAGTATCTCACAGAAGTGAGTACACCCCTCACATTTTTGTAAATATTTGATTATATCTTTTCATGTGACAACACTGAAGAAATGACACTTTGCTACAATGTAAAGTAGTGAGTGTACAGCTTGTATAACAGTGTAAATTTGCTGTCTCCTCAAAATAACTCAAAAAGCAGCCATTAATGTATAAACTGCTGGCAACAAAAGAGTACACCCCTAAGTGAAAATGTCCAAATTGGGCCCAAAGTGTCAATATTTTGTGTGGTCACCATTATTTTCCAGCACTGCCTTAACTCTCTTGGGCATGGAGTTCACTGGAACTTCACAGGTTGTCACTGGAGTCATCTTCCACTCCTCCATGATGACATCACAAAGCTGGTGGATGTCAGAGACCTTGAGCTCATCCACCTTCCATTTTAGGATGCCCCACAGATGCTCAATAGGGTTTAGGTCTGGAGACATGATTGGCCAGTCCATCACCTTTACCCTCAGCTTCTTTAGCAAGGCAGTGGTCATCTTGGAGGTATGTTTGGGGTTGTTATCATGTTGGAATACTGCCCTGCGGCCCAGTCTCCAAAGGGAGGGGATCATGGTCTGCTTCAGTATGTCACAGTACATGTTGGCATTCATGGTTCCCTCAATGAACTGTAGTTCCCCAGTGCCAGCAGCCCTCATGCAGCCCCAGACTATGACACTCCCACCACCATGCTTGACTGTAGGCAAGACACACTTGTCTTTGTACTCCTCACCTGATTGCCGCCACACACGCTTGACACCAAGTTTATCTTGGTCTCATCAGACCACTGGACATGGTTCCGGTAATCCATGTCCTTAGTCTGCTTGTCTTCAGCAAACTGTTTGCGGGCTTACCTGTGCATCATCTTTAGAAGAGGCTTCCTTCTGTGATGACAGCCATGCAGACCAATTTGATGCAGTGTGTGGTGTATGGTCTGAGCACTGACAGGCTGACCCCCCCACCCCTTCAACCTCTGCAGAAATGCTGGCAGCACTCATACATTTATTTCCCAAAGACAACCTCTGGATATGACTCTGAGCACGTGCACTCAACTTCTTTGTTCGACCATGGCAAGGCCTGTTCTGAGTGGAACCTGTCCTGTTAAACCCCTATATGGTCTTGGCCACCATGCTGCAGCTCAGTTTCAGGGTCTTGGCAATCTTTTTATAGCCTAGGACATCTTCATGTAGAGCAACAATTCTTTTTTCAGATCCTCAGAGAGTTATTTGCCATGAGGTGCCATGTTGAACTTCCAGTGACCAGTATGAGAGAGTGAGAGAGATTTCTGCTCCCCATTCACACCTGAGACCTTGTAACACTAACCAGTCACATGACACCGGGAAAGGAAAATGGCTAATTGGGCCCAATTTGGACATTTTCACTTAGGGTCGTACTCACTTTTGTTGCCAGCAGTTTAGACATTAATGGCTGTGTGTTGAGTTATTTTACACTGTTATACAAACTGTGCACTCTCTACTTTACATTGTAGCAAAGTGTCATTTCTTCAGTTATGTCACATGAAAAGATAGAATAAAATATTTACAAGTATGTGAGGGGTGGACTCACTTCTGTGAGATACTGTATATTCACCTTTCCAGTGGCCTACATCAACTACCTTCCCTTCGTTCCAGATCTACAGCCTCCATAAGTCCCTTTATACCCATAAGTCCCTTTGTACATATCTGGCCAGTCAGAATACCTGTGTCCCCTGTCATGCATTGAGGTTCCGTTCTCAATCTCCTATGTCACTAAAGGACTCAGCGGGGATGCTGAATGGAACCACAGTGTCCAGGTGGGGGACACAGACATCTGATATTCCCCAAAGCATGGAATGATGAAGAGGCTTATAAAGAGCAGAGCTATAATGGAGGCAAGGTAGACACACAGACCGCCGGAGAGGAGAGTATGAACACTTCTGCAAGGACATTTATTCTTGATTTATTTTAAACCTAACAAGGAAAGGAATGAGATGGACTGAATGAAAACTGTAGCTGTAAAAATAGTTTAATCTGCATTTATATGTGTTTGCAGACTTTTTTTAAATTGATACATTTCTAACACAGAAGTGAGCAAAGAGCCGTGCCTGTACAAGGCAGGCAAGCCTGTTTTGTAGCTAATGCCATTGTCTGTATGCAGCTGCATACGTCTACATTTTTGTAAGCTATTTGTCAGTGCAGAGGTTAACGTGATTCTGAGCATTCTCAGCTGATTGAGGCAGAATAACGCCCATTATCGAGCAGGCAGACTTTGTGACCACCCACCTAGCTGCACAACGACCTTGAAGGCAATTTTACATCTTGTGTTCCTTCTGGTTGGCTGTCAGTGTATATTGCAATGGCTGGCTGTTCTTGTAGTGGAAAAGCCTGACATGGTGTCTTTACTAGGCCTGAGACAACACACAGTTCTCACTGCCTACTGTAGTCTATGGAGCAAGGATTTCAGGCCCTGAGATAACGCATTTGTTTTGTTCTTTTCTAGTCTGCTGATAATATTTTTGTATGTTGGACAAAAAATATTCAGATGCCAATTAATATCTGCATATACAACTTTTTGGATAATTAGTGTGACTTGTATGTGGCTGCGTCTGTATGTACAGTATATCATCAGTGATAAAAATTTGGAAAATTGTTTACTTGCTTCTAGTGAAAACTGACGTTAATAGTTTGTTCAATCCAGAAGCCAGAAGCCTGACAACAAAACAATAGGCTGTGAAAACTTATGAGCCTATTTAAAATGGGTACTGCAGTGTTCATTCCACATTCCACCTGCATTTCACAAGTCAGTAATAAAATGCAGGCAATGGTGTGGAGCAGGGGTCTCCAAACTATGGCCCTCCAGCTGTTGAAGTACTACAAGTCCCATCATGCCTCTGGGAGTCTTGCCTGTGGCTGTCAGAGTCTTACAAGGCCTCATGGGACTTGCAGTTAATCAACACCTGAAAGGCCATAGTTTGGAGACCCCTGGTGTGGAGTATTGATTGGAGGAAATTTCTCAAGTCTCTGCAATGCTTATACACTTGCAATGGAAAGGGAAGGTGGAAAGAGCAGAAGAGTGCAAGACGGTGGCAGCACTGGCTTATCAGGCAGGAACAATCACAATCGGGACACGTTTTCTAAACTTTCTGATTGCTCATCGAAAATATTCTGCTGTCGCATGTCAATGTGAACAAGACTCACTTGTGGCAGACTGTGATCTTGTCTGTGGGTACCTATGAGCATAGCTCCCAACTGTCATTCAGTACTGATTCGCACATGTGCAGTGCAGACTGAAGCTCAGGTTTCACAACTAATTGATACAGTAGGTGTTCCCAGGTTCACTTCAGGTTTATATCAGGTTCAGGACAGGATTTTATCCTGTTCACAGCTGATGACATGTGCGGCTTAGATACGGTTCCCATAGAAGTCAATAGCCTGTAATCTGCACCTAAACCTGAAGGCACTGCTCAGAAATCGGACATGACTCTTCTTCAAACCGCACTGCCAGTGCACCAGACATATGTGAACAGGCACCATAGGAAGCAAAGTTATTTCACATGTCATGCGGATTGGATACAGTTCAAACCAATCCGCATATATGTGAACTAGCACTTAGAGGGACTGCCCCTCGTTTGGGACCAAACCACTCTGTCTCTCTTTTCTACATACTGTAGTTATCCTATGGGGTTACTTGCTGAAGAGGAGGGACCAGGAGCTCCAGCGGGAGGACCCGAAAAAAGGATGATCAGGGCTGCTCTGTGCAATTGCATTGCACAGAGCAGGTAAATGTAACATGTTTATTATTTTAACAGAAAAAAAGAACCTTTAATATTATTTTAAGGGTGATATGATCACCATGTGTTAATACTTAAAGTGATAGTAAAGTAATTTTTTTTAATTATTACCTACAGGTAAGCTTATAATAAAGCATACCTGTAGGTAAAATGAATATCTCCTAAATGTTCACTGTGTAGGAGATATTCTACGGAGCATCAGCTGGTGACATCAACATACCTGTACCTTTTCTTCAGGGCTGTGTGCTGTGGCTGAGACTCCCGTGCGCCTGCGCGGGAGTGATGTCATCGGCAACTTAGCCATTCAAGTAGCCATAGCCCGCGAACCTGGAAGGAAGACCGGGTGAAGAAGGAAGCCCTGTCAGCGGCGACAACGCACCACTGGAGGGCTCCGATCTAAGGTAAGTCTTTCATAATGTGCTAGTATGCGTTACATACTTAAACCTAACTATGTGTATTTATGCATTAGGCGGATTACAGTGATTATACATAATGGCTTGTGACATTTGTACAGGATATTTTTCTTATCAATAGACCTCTAATGTTTACTTATAAAATACTACACTGCTCAAAAAAATTAAAGGAATATTTTTTAATCAGAGTATAGCATCAAGTCAATTAAACTCCTGGGGTATTGATCTGGTGAGATAAGTAGCAGAGGGGGTTGTTAATCAGTTTCAGCTGCTTTGGTGTTAATTTCATTAACAACAGGTGCACTAGATGGGCAACAATGAGATGACCCCCAAAACAGGAATGGTTTTACAGGTGGAGGCCACTGACATTTTCTCCCCTACTCATCTTTTCTGACTGTTTTTCACTAGTTTTGCATTTGGCTAGGATCAGTGTCACTATTGATAGCATGAGGTGATACCTGGACCCTACAGAGGTTGTCCAGTTCCTCTAGGATGGCACATCAATACGTGCCATTGCCAGAAGGTTTACTGTATCTCCCAGCACAGTCTCAAGAGCATAAAGGAGATTCTAGGAGACAGGCAGTTACTCTAGGAGAGATGAACAGGGCCATAGAAAGTCCTTAACAAATCAGCAGGACCGGTATCTGCTCCTTTCTGCAAGGATGAACAGGATTAGCACTGCCAGAGCCCTACAAAATGACCTCCAGCAGGCCACTGATGTGAGTGTCCAAGCAATCAGAAACAGACTTCAT
Organism: Staurois parvus; assembly: GCF_062004578.1. NCBI lineage: Eukaryota > Metazoa > Chordata > Amphibia > Anura > Ranidae > Staurois > Staurois parvus. The sequence goes on along the minus strand of NW_028318500.1, from coordinate 5,611,179 downwards.
GAGGGTGGCCTGAGGGCCCGACATCCTCTAGTGGGCCCTGTGCTCACTGCGCGGCACCATAGAGCTCAATTGGCATTTGCCATTGAACACCAGAATTAGCAGGTCCGCCACTGGCATCCTATGCTTTTCACAGATGAGAGCAGGTTCACCCTGAGCACATGTGACAGATGTAAAAGGATCTGGAGAAGCCGTGGAGAACGTTATGCTGCCTGTTACATCGTTCAGCATGACATTTTGGTGGTAGGTCAGTGATGGTCTGGGGAGGTATATCCATTTAGGGATGCACAGACCTCTACAGGCTAGACAATGGCACCCTGACTGCCATTAGGTATCGGGATGAAATCCTTGGACCCACTGTCAGATCCTACGTTGGTGCAGTGGGTCCTGGGTTCCTCCTGGTGCATGACAATGCCTGGCCTCATGTGGCGAGAATATGCAGGCAGTTCCTGGAGGATGAAGGAATTGATACCATTGAATGGCCCCCACGCTTGCCTGACCTACATCCAATAGAACACGTCTGGGATATCATGTTTCGGTCCGTTCGACTTCATCAGGTTGCACCTCGGACTGTCCAGGAGCTCAGTGTTGCCCTGGTCCAGATCTGGGAGGAAATACCTCAGGACACCATCCATTGTCTCATTAGGAGCATGCCCCAACATTGTCAGGCATGAATACAAGCACGTGGGGCCATACAAACTGAGTACCATTTTGAGTTGCTGCAATGATTGATTGATTTCAGTCCTCTGTTGGTTGATAATTTTCATTTCCATAAAATAATGGGGCATTCTTACGTTCCTAACACATTACCCAGTCCATATCAGTATAGATATCCAGCATGAGATTTTTCCCCATTGAGATCTGATGTTTTCAAAGTGTTCCTTTAAGTTTTTTGAGCAGTGTATATTCATACCCTCCCTTATTGGTAAGTTGTCAAAGTCTGATTAGTTTGATTGTCAGGAGTCAGAGGTCACTTTAAGCCTGAAATTTCTTGCGCTGTCAACTTACCCCAGACGTGTCCTATAAGTGATCTCCTATGGCCTCCTATGCCATATTTTGGTTTAAATAGACAGACCAATTGTCATCCTGATCTGTTAAATCTGCAGGTATTAGTCGAGTGTCATCTCATGTGTATGGGTACCTTTAGCCCATTTTATGCTGTTCACTGAGTAAACATCCTTGGCCTAGGCTGGGCTTTTGACATGTATTGTCCTTCTTGGCGCTTTGTGCGCTTTGTGTGTGCTGTCATATTTACTGGAAATAGAGAAGTGTGTAAACATTAACAAATGTCTTGCTTCTGTGTACATTGTCAGTTAATGAGTAAAAGAGATTGTTCTTACCTCACATCTAGGAATCTGTTGGAACAACAAAAAGATAACCAATGTCACAGGGAGGTCCCAGGACCCCATCAGTGTTGGTATTAGCATACGTGAGAAATTAGATTACCATCTTTGCCCATAGACTGCCTGTAAAAGGGTGCTGCTCAGACTGACCTTGGTAGTTCTTTTTTGTCTATATCTTTTGTGCTGTATAAACAGTCACTGACCCACCCATTACCTTGACTTTCCTCTAACCTGTTTTAAATGTATCATATGCTTCTTGCCATAAAACCTGCTTCGGTTAAAATGTGCTTCTGATTTTCTACAGCCAGGACTAGTATTATTAAAGTGAACTTGTTTAAATTGTCATGTGTACAACCTTGTCCGGCGGCCCTTTACAGCCCCTTGCAAAGAAACTTGGGAACCCCAAAACTCAGGTCGCACCATTGTATAGATACCAACTTTACTGTCTTTAATCCACCTGTCATTAAAAAAAAAGCTGCTATTGATAATTTCTCCTTCTGAAAATGCTGGTTACGTACTGTAGATGTCATAAGAGCAGCTTTGGCTTCAAGCATGTAAATATCACTGACTCAGAATCGGTATAGAGTAATGGAATTCTAATTTCCATTCATTCTATGCTTGTTGTGGGTCTTTAACTCACTGAGGTCAGTCAGAGCTAGGGGTAAGTAGCATTTTCAGAAGGTACTATGCAATGTAACTTCAATATTTCTTCCATCGCAGGATCTGTTGTCCTACCACACCTCATCATTAGTCCATCACTTGAGTAGCCTCACTGAGGCTAGATCTCAGCTTCACAAACAGAATATAGGTTTCTAGCTTTTTGTGCTCTGCAGGTATTTGACTGTACATGTAAGTACCTCTACAGTAAGTGCCTGCTTTCCATATCTTCCTCTGATTACAGCACACCATACCATGTGTACGAACCCAATCCAGTGGTTGTAAAGCACAACAGACACTACCATGTGACTGCACATTAAAGCGGATCTTCACCCAAAAGGAGAAATTCCACTCCCTACCCCCCCCCCCCCAAAATGGTTTCTTTGGGAAGGGGCAGGTACCTGATTTTGACAGGTACCTGCTCCCACTTCCACTGCAACCGCCTAGGTGATCGGAGTGGAGGTTTGGCCCCCTTCCTTCCCCTCCAGCCTCTTGGGACAATTCACAGGTCCAAGGAGACTGCGGGACCATTCACGGGACTCAGAGCGGCTCACGCATAAGCAGTAGGCAGTGGACTGTGAAGCCACAAGGAGTCACAGTCGGCTGCCCACAGTTAAGATGCCACCTCCTGGACCAGACCAGCAAAGAGCCGGGTTGGGTGAGGACAGCGCTGGATCCTGGGACAGGCAAGTGTGTATTTTTTAAAACAGTATTTGAGGCTGCTGACTTTTAAATTTTTGTTTATAGAGTGAAGATTCTTTTTTTCGACCCCCCAGTCCCCCGCCAAAAAAAAAGTAAAGTCAGCAGCTGCAAATACTATAGCGATGAACTGAGCCGGAAGTGGGAGCGGGTACCTGTTAAAACCAGGTATCTGCTCCCCCCCAAAAGGTGCCAAATGTGGCAGTGGGGGGGGGAGGCAGATTAATGGAGCTTTAACTTTTGGTTGGAACTCCGCTTTAAGTTCTTCATTTGATCAACTCCCATCAAAGAGACATACTGGAAATTACTTCTCAAAAAGTGGCTGTAGCAGCTGATCAGCTTATTCTGACAGCAGGGGGTGCCCCTGTCTGAATACATTTTCCCATTAGTGAGGATCCACTTTACCAGCCCTTCCTTTTGTGAATTGGACACAGTGAGTGATCGGTAACAATCGCTCTTGTGTCCGTCTATAACGGGAGCATAGTAAACTGTATTTACCACACTTCAGTTTATGAATGAACAGGAGCCTCATTCATTTTCAGTTCAGCCGAGGATACAAAGAAAGGAACTGAAGAATCTGTGCCCTCAATTGCTTTCTCTGTCTCAAAGGTGAGAAGTCAGGATGTCAGGGGTCTGTTTAGACTCCTGATATTTTACCCAAGCCCCCCCCAACAGCATTGTAAAAAATAATTTAAAAAATGAAGAGCTCACTCACATAGGTTATCTGACTCATACAGTGTGAATGAGTGGTGTGCTTGTGTGACTGGAGCTGTCTTTTACTCCATGAGGATGCAGCCGCTGTATGAACACAGCCGCAGGCCCTAATTGTTAAATCTACAGGTGTGGGTGAGTGGCCCTGAATACACACTGTCTGTGTTTGGGGACATACACCTACATCCACATGCCTGTCAAAATAGGACCTGCGGCTGTGTTCATACAGCTGCTGCATCCCTACATCCGAACATAGGCTGCCTGTACACAGCAATAGGCACATTAAAAAAAACACTAATTCACACTGTACAGGACCTATGTGAATTAGCCCCACTCACCCACACCTGTAGGTTTAACAATTAGGACCTGAAGCTGTGTTCATACAGCTGCTGCATCCCTACAACTGAACATAGGCTGCCAGTACACAGCCTGTCAAAATAGGACCTGCGGCTGTGTTCATACAGGTGCTGCATCCCTACAACTGAACATAGGCTGCCAGTACACAGCCTGTCAAAATAGGACCTGCGGCTGTGTTCATACAGGTGCTGCATCCCTACAACTGAACATAGGCTGCCAGCACACAGCCTGTCAAAATAGGACCTGCGGCTGTGTTCATACAGGTGCTGCATCCCTACAACCCAACATAGGCTGCCAGTACACAGCAATAGGCACATAAAAAAAAAACACTAATTCACACTGTACAGGACCTATGTGAATTAGCCCCACTCACCCACACCTGTAGATTTAACAATTAGGGCCTGTGGCTGTGTTCATACAGCTGCTGCATCCTCATTTACACATAGAACTTTATTTATTAACTCAATGCAGTCAGGTAGGTTGTACGGGGCTCCATGGTTTCTAACAGCAGTCTGCCACTGAATGCATGCTTGAGATTGGTGGTGGGCAATTAGTGAACTATGCCTTCCATTTTTCCAGCTTGTGACTTTCTGTTTGCTTTAATAGCTACTACTTACACACCGTGCTTCAACGTGCGCACTCTCTGCCCCACATGCCCAACCACCTACCTTTAAAACAAAAAAATACACCATGCACGGAAAACCACCCAACTGCCCTCAGCTGCTAGTAAGCAAATGCGAACTATGGGCAGCCAGAGTCCCGGGGATGGGGGAGTAGAGAATGACAGTGTCAGGGCAGTATGCCCACCTACGACATGCATTAGCAGCAGGAGAGGGGTGTGCAGTTCCGCATGTTAGCCCTGGGCATTGATTGACCCTGACCTGGTACTGCATGGGTAGCCCTGTTGGCTCTGCAAAAGTCAATTGAAAAATCAAAGGAGCCTGGTGGAAAGCTGTCAACTGAACAGTAATTGCATGTTATCAGCCACAGATGCTGTAGCTGTCTGAATACAGTAGCAAGCACGCTGGAGGAATCGATTGAATTCCCTCATTCAGCCTGCTTTACTTGCTTTTACTTCCTTTGGGTGCCTGGCTCCATCCCCTTCCACTTCCTAAACCTTACTAATGTCCACTGATGTTGACCATCACAGTAAGGCTACGTTTTTACTACCGGTAGTAGCAGCCTTTGCAACCCCTCTGAAAAGCGATCCACAGTGAGAAGGTAATATGTTGCCTTCTCACAGCCTGTTTTAATCCTGTAAATACAGCACCACTGAGCACACATTTATAGGGTGGTTACGGTGTGGCCCCATTCCCTAAAATGGGCTGCGTTTATTGGCTATGATGCCCGTGGAACACAACGGGGGGAAAGGGGTCATTTTTGCTGCAGACGCAAAACAAATTATTTCGCCTGTGGCATGTGTGCAACCTTGTCCGGCTGCTTTTCACAGTCCCCGCTCCTCTGACAAGTGTAAACGAATTCTAAAGGGCCAATAATAAAAGTATTAAAAAAAAAACTATTTCAGAGCAACCAGACAAGTAGCAGAGATGATACAGTAAGAATGTTTAAGGGTTCATTTGCACATGCATCTGCCCTCTGAAGATCGATCCACAGTGGATCGCTTTTCAGAGGGTATATGACAATCGGTGAGATGGTGGTATGTCACCTCCTCACCACCTGTTTTAACCCCTAAAAGTTTGCAGTACTTCACTGCATTGCACATGGTTGCGGGGTGGTTTTGGTGCAGCCCCATTCATTTGGGGATCATTTTTCCATGCTGCGATGCAGAACATTGTGGCTGTGGCTTGTGTAAACCCATGTGCCTTTGCAACTTAAAGGGGCTTGGGGGTAGTAAAATGCAGGTCAGCTGTGTGTTTTTAATGCTCCCCAACCATTAGTGTAAATGAGACCTAAAAGTGTCTATAGATAGTGCAGTAAGGCTTCTATTGCAAAATGCATGTAGAATTTAGTTGCAGAGTTACATTTGCCTACATTTAATTCTAAGTCCTCATCAGGGGCGGACTGACAACTCATGGGGCCCCCGGGTAATAGGGGATCATGGGGCCCCTGTGTCCTTGCCCAAACTCAAAAAAGCCTATGAAAACGGTACCAGGGGCATCTCAAGGGGCCCCCTACTGACCCCGGGCCCTCGGGCAGCGCCCGAGTTTCCAAATGGTCAGTCCGCCCCTGGTCCTCATGCACACAGGTTGTTTTTACAGCGGCTGTTTTTGTCTTTTGACGTTTTTTTCTACAGTCAGTAAACCCCCCAGCATGTTATCCTATGTGTCCATGCACACACAGACCGTAATCAATGTTTTTTGGCAGGGATGGTTTTTGGCTGAAAAAAAACCCCCCAGGACTAGTGGGTTTCTAGAGGAGTTTTTTAGCTGTAAAACGCTTTAACGCTGAAAAACGCGGTAAAATGCTGTAAATCGCGGTAAACCAGTGTTTTTGGATTTTTTTTTTACCAAAAAAGAAAAAAAATTTTTATGGTAAAAAAAAAAACTTCTAAAAAACGCTAAAAACCGCAAACACAAAAAAAGCGGCTAAACGCTAATACAAAAACGCTGAAAAACTCAAATTTTTAACGTGTCTTTACACAGCTAACATTACCAGCGTTATTAAAACTTCCCGTGTGCATGGAGCCTTAATATGCAACTAACAAGCAGGAACAGTTCAGATTTGAAAAGCTAATATGTATCTTCTATGGGACTACGCAACGCAAACGTGTCTCAAATAACAAAAATACAGTTGGGGTCATTTAGGTGCGACATTTGTATTATCACCATAGCAACTAAATATTTAGACAACATGCTTGACAATGATTGATTATTATAGTTCAGTGAAAATCATAGCACTGCTCATATTTTATGCCTGCCATAGACGGTTCGAAAATCGGACGATTTTTTTGTCCGAAAGATTAATTTTCAGACTGTTAGTGGGTTGATTGGTTGGCCGGTTTTCGTTTTTTTGCAATTTTGGATTATCGGTCAGGTTGGAAAATTTGTGGAAAACGACCGATTTTCGCGGCAACGATGGCCAAATTGTACGATCGTTTTAACGTAAAAAAATATGCGCATGAGCCGTGACCTGGAAGGAACAGAAGTTTTGGCTGTTATATGGGGTGAACTTTATGGCTTGGTCGGTCGACTTTTGTAATCGTTGGTGGTAACGTCGGTTTAACGAACGACCGATTTTTCGTTTATCGTTCGAAAAAAAAGGCGCGGTTTTCAAGCCGTCTATGGCCTGCTTTAGTAAAGGAGTCTTTGCAAGTTGAAAAACGGACCTACCATTAAAATTACATTTCACATGAATCAGTAGGGCACGTGCCAGCATTATCAAATCAATCTTTTTTTTTTTTTAAATGCTTCTTTTTTGCTATAAATAAAAAAAAACTGATAATCCCAAGCTCCTAGTCTAGGCAGCCTAGATCACATGGTTGTTGGCAACCAATCGTTATTGCATGGCTCTACTATTTTCAGCCAGCAGTGTGATAAGAGGATCAAAAAGGCTGAACTGATATACAGAAATGATTACAAACTATACACAGCAACAAGGGTTTTAATACTTTAAATCTGTACTAAACAATATGTAGGCTCCACTGCTGACATTTTACTGAAAGTGTCAGTTGCCTGGTTATCTCCAGCTTATATTACAGTTTACCAATTGTGACTGCATTGATTTTTTTTTTCTTTTTTCTTTTTATTTCTGTTTTAACCTGGTAATCTAGCCAACAATTCTGTTGTTTTTCAACTTCCTTTAGTAGACCAAGCTGTCCAGCAAAATTGGAAACTAGAGGCTTGGAGACAAACCACTCACCCTAGGTTCACATCTGTGCAGGGGGTGCCGCTGCGGATCCGCATGAAAATCCGTGCAGCCACACCACCCGCACAGAGAAATGAGGACCCTTGGGCGGGGGCCATTAGTTCTAACCGAGGTTCCCGTGCCGGCTGCGTTTTCAAAAGAAGTGCAGGGACTTCTTCCCTGCGTGTCACGGGGCACGGGAGTCCATTCAAATGAATGAGCTCTCGTGCGCTTGCAAAACGCAGCCGCACGGCCACATATATGTGAACCAGGGGTTAAAGCAGAACTAAACCCTCCTATCGTTTTCAGCCAAGGAAGCTGCCATCTTTACTTCTGTTTGATCTGCAATTGCCATGGTAATCAGTTATGACACCAGCCATTTGATGGTTTGATAGTTCGGTTGAGAGCAGAAACAAATGTGACAGTTAGCATTCCCGGAATGCCGGTATGTAACTTTCTGAAACTGTTAAATGGATATACAGTAGTTCTGCTTTTACACTGATGGGTGCTTTCAATAGTCAGCTTTTATTACTTTATGTAAAACCTTTATCCCAAAAGGAAAAAAAAATCTGTAACAGCTTCAAAAACATTATCTGGAGTTCAGCTTTAATTTGTTTGGAAAGTCCATATACATTTTCTAGTGTATCTAACGCTACCCTCTCCGCAGGTTAACAATGCTGCTGATTAAAAGTGGCTTCATTGCTTCTCCATAGAGTGGAGCCATCCCAAGACAGGAATTGTGTTACTGGCCAGATCACCAGATGAAAATAAAGAAAAGTCTGAAAAAAATAAAACAAATGCAGTCTTCACAATTAAACCGGAACTAAACCCACCAATCATTTTCAGCCAAGGAAGCTGCCATCTTAGCCTCTGTTTGATATGCAGCTACCATGATGCTGCACATGTGATCAGTTATGACCTCAGCCATTTGATGAATTGACAATTTGGTTGTGAGCACAAGCGAATGTGACAGTTATGCAGGCCATACATGGGTCGAATTCTGAACGAATTTTCTTTAGAAAATTGGAAAATCTGTGCGTTCTGTAATGCGATGGTGCCAACATTGATTTCGCAATTCAACCAACCAAGCCTTCAATTTCACCTCATATTGCTACAGAAAAGAATTTTCGTGGCCAAGAATTTTCTTTTCTTTCCAGGTCACAGATTTATGTTTCTTGCACGATTCTCCCATCATTGATACAAAATTCGTTCTTTTTTCCAAAAATTTCCAACATGCCCGATCACTCAAATTTGATGGTCACACGAAAATTGGCTATTTCTGTGACCCACTAATGGTACGAAATTCGAACGAAAATCCCTATAAAAGATTTTCGAAAGAAAATTCTTTCAGTATTCGACCCGTGTATTGCTGGCTTTAGCACTCCTGGCACGTACTGGAAATGTAACAGTTTTTTGAAACAGATAAATCGATGGGTGTAGTTCTGCTTGGATTGGTAAACTAAAATATATTGCATTTTTGCTTTGTTTTTTTTTTGTTTAAACCCTAAATCCAGGTTTGCCAGAGCAATGGTAGTTTTCCGCAATTCCTTGGAGATGAGCCTTGTTCACACCATACGTGCAGGAAAACTGATGGCAACTGACATGCAGATTTCACTTGCAGAGACGTCAGTTTACTTTAGTTTTAATGTGCGCTCCAATTATTTTTTTTCACGTTGCAGATTCCTGCACAGAAAAAAACCTGCACATGATACTAGTGTTGTGGTGTGAGCAGGGCACATAGAGAACAACTGATTTTGTTGTGCCCTTGCAGAACGCATGCAGAACTGAGGTCTCTTCACCATGGTGTGAACGAGCCCTTAGCCTGGGTTCACATATATGCGGTGCGGTATATCGCAGTCAAGATTGGTAAGCTGCAATATAAGCTAGAGATAACCAGGCAACTGACACTTTCAGTAAAATGTCAGCAATGGAGCCTACATATTGTTTAGTACAGATTTAATGTGTGCGGTGCGAAAATGTATGGCTCTAATCGCACTGCACCTGCACCAAAAAGGTGCAGGACCCTTTTTTTGGTCCGCACTAGAATCGGATCGCATAGGTATTCATACCTATGCGATCTGATTCTGCACATCGCACCGTGTTTTGCGGACCGCTTTCAGGGTGTTGTTAACATACACACCCGCAGTGGTTCGCAGGAACGGGGTGCGATTCTGATGCAGTGCGGAATTCGCACAGAAAACGCTACAAATTCTGCACCGCATCAGTGTGAACCAGGGCTGACAGCTGAACTCTAGGGAAAAAAATGATTTATCCTTGCACTGGGTCCCCCTCCCCACTGCAAGGTTTAACTGTTCCTTCTGCCTAGGGCGGGGGTAGGCAACCCGCGGCTCTCCAGCTGTTGCAGGACTACAAGTTCCATCATGCCTCTGCAAGTCATAGCTGTAACTGTCAGTTTTGTAATGTTGAAATGCCTCATGGGAAATGTAGTTCCACAACAGCTAGAGAGCTGTAGGTTGCTACCTCTAGCCTAGGGGATAATAACTAAGGTGCTATACCTACCTTATTCCTTCAGCACTCCCCTCTACTGTCCAAATGGACATGTGAGCGGCCCTCGGCAGTCTCCTATACAATGCATGACTGCTAATCCAACATTGTAAAGAATGATGTCAGAGTCCAGTTGCACAAAGAGGAGGAAGCCTGCGGGAGTGAGGAATAAGGTAAGCAAATCACCTTATTTATCATTCCCTAGGCTACACAAACTGTTAACCCTTAAACTGTTAAACTCAAGAGGGACCTACTGCAAGGATAAATGTCTTTTTTTTTCTCAGAGTTCAGCTTTAAAAAAAAAAAAAAAAAAGTCTGCATGTGCAGGGCATAAAAAAAACCATCAAGATATCTGATTTCCTGCTGCTTGACAAAATAGAGAAAATCAAGTAAATCCCTGTGCAAGCATTTTTATACAGTCACTAGAGATTATGTGGATGAAATCCTTAGTACGCTGTACTGCGGAAAATCTTTCCTTCCTTTTATTTGGGCAGTTCTTTATCATCACAACACAACACCCAGTGAAAACCAAGCCCTACCTGGCACTGGTCCTGACTGTCGCCAGTTTATACTTGACAGTCATCAGTGAGGCTCTCTGCAATGTAGGATTATACTCACCGTTGAGTGGCAAGATTAGGGCAGATACTTTAGCCCAAGCTGGAAATTAGGCACAAGAAATGAGCAACAAACATATGACCAGATGTTGGATGGAGGCCTATTTCCCATGGAGTCTCCACCCTTGTCACCATATTGTAGAATAAAAGAAGCTTATAGACACTTAGAGGTCAGAGATCCTGCCACAAACAGCTGTCAACTGTAGATCAGACAAGATGGTTCCTATTACCCACCAGGCTCAGCGAAAAATGATTAAAACACCTTACAAACATGCAAGGTACTAATGTTTTCCTAATCTGTTCTATAAAATACTTCCAAAACCTCATATTTCCTAAAAGCCACAACAATAAGGCCCATTTTATAGTAGCATTTACTATACTCATCACAGGCTGAAATCAACACAAAGTCTGTGCCTTATTAAACATTTCAATTTACTAATCAATTACTTGTAAAGGGTAAAAATACATTATAAATAATATGCATTACACATTTTGGGACACAAACCCATTATAAAGAATGCTTAAAAATGCATCAAAGTTGCAAAAGATTAACAGGGCTTGAGTTAAATAAATGCCCCTATATAATCTTTTTCTACTATGTCCTTACCAGGGATGTATTAAAATGATTTTTGTTATAGTCTGGTACTGCTGTATGTTATGCATTTGAACTAATCTTTTAACAAGTAACATATTTTCTTTACTGCTCTCCAACATCTCATAAACATTTCCACTTTATATTTTTATCTAAAGAAAGATACACACGCATACAGTACATAGTGTCCTCAGGGTTTCTCAACCAGTGTTCTATGGAACCCCAGGGTTCCTCCAGAGGTTGCTAGGGGTTCCTTGAGCAATCAGCAATTTCTGCCTCTCAGATAACTTCCCACTGACACCATTGATCTTTTTAGCTATCTATAAGGGGCTAATCCTTCCCAATGACCACAAGTGTAAGGAGTATGCTTCCTACTGACCATCACACTAATGCAGTGTTTCTCAACTCCAGTCCTCATGGACCCCCAACAGGTCATGTTTTCAGGATTTCCCTCAGATGAAACAGCTGTGGTAATTACTAAGGCAGTGAAACTAATCAAATCACCTGTGCAAAATAATGGAAATCCTGAAAACATGACCTGTTGGGGGTCCATGAGGACTGGAGTTGAGAAACACTGCACTAATGTAACATGAGTTGTAGAGAGATAGTCATTTTTAGCAGGGGTTCCCTGAGAGCGGAAAGTTACAGTATTTCAAGGGTTCCTCTGTGTTGAAATGGTTGAGAAAGGCTGCACTAAATATTATTTAATCAAGATAACAGTCAGTGATAAATAATAGACATGGTAACCTTAGGCCACAACAGTGTCTTTTTAACTACTTCCCGTCCGGCCCATGTATATAACCAGCTGGACGGGAGCAGTGCAGGAGAGGCTTGCCGTTCATAAAGGAGCCAGCATTTTATGCCTGTGCTCACTCCCTGGGAGTGCACGGCACCGCGATCCGATGCCTGCTATGTCCAGAGGACACAGCGGAACACCGATCACTGTATGGGACCTCTATCTGAGGTCCCGATCATGTGACCACTGATTGGCCAATAAGTGATCACATGCAGAGTAGTAAGCAAGATGTCACTTGTGAAATCATTGCTTACTACGTGTGAAATCTGTGAACGATCACAGAGATAACATGGTACAAGGCTATTCACAACAGCCTTGTACTATGTGACAAGCTGTGACCAATCACAGCTCACACAGTATTTCTCAATGGCTGCAAGAAAGCAGCCAGAGAGAAGGAGAAATTATTGCTTTTACAACCTTTATGGTGACACTGTACTGCTAGGGTGACAGTATGTTAAAAAAAAACATAAATAATAACAAAAAAAATAAAAATTAAAAAAAAAAATTCGAAAAATTTGGCCAAGATTTATGAAGAAAGATCATTTATTTGCAGAATTTTATAAGAAAAACTTTTTTTTTTTTAATTTTTGGACTTTTTCATTTATATAGCAAAAAAAAATTTAAATCCCAGTGGTGAATAAATACCACCAAAATAAAGTTTTATCTGTATCAAAAATATGCTAAAAAGGTCATATGGGTACAGTGTTGCATTACCGTGCAATTGTCATTCAAAGTGTGACAGTGCTTGAAAGCTGAAAATTGGCCTGGACAGGAAGGGGGTAAAAGTGTCGGGACTTGAAGTGGTTAATCGAAGGCATCTCCTTCCATATGATCCAGCCACAAACAGGAGATTTTAGTTTTCTGGCCATGCTATGGCTGTGTAACTCAGCAGAGCTTTATAAGTGAATTAATCAAAAATGTACAACCTGAAGGGTGATGGTCCTTTCAATCAATGAAGCAGTATTGGTTTACGAGCTTAAATTACATTACCACTCGGCTACAGGGAGCAAGGAAAGTACCTTGTACTTCTGTGTATATTAGAGCATGTGACTCATTCCCTTTCTTCTCTTGTTGCATGGGCACAAGGAGAGAATCCTCAGTGTTGTGTTACATCTGACTAGAGCTTACACTGGGTTTGCTTTCTTCATTTCAGGCAGCTGAACAGGGCAGCAGGAGAGTGAAGGAAAGAGGAGTACATGTTGCTGGAATGGGGGCATTGAAGTTAACGTGTTTTGCCATGTACAGTATATGCAAGGCACTTCTTTGCTTTAAAATACATTCTTTCTCTTTATGGAATTTCATTTTTTGCATTGCTGCTCCAGTGCTCTATGTTGGTATAAATCAGGGCTCCAAACTTTTGAAACAAAGGGCCAGTTTACTGTCAGTAATAGTTTAGGGGGGGGCGAATTGTGCCCCATCATTGGTGTCAGTGGGAAGAATAGTGCCCCATCATTGGTGTCAGTGGGAAGAATAGCGCCTCTTCATTGGTATCAATGGGAAGGATAGTGCCCCATCATTGGTATCAGTGGGAGGAATAGTGCCCCATCATTGATATCAGTGGGAGGAATAGTGCCCCATCATTGGTATCAGTGGGAGGAATAGTGCCCCATCGTTGGTATCACTGGGAGAAATAGTGCCCCACCATTGGTGTCAGTAGGAGGAATAGTACCCCATCATTGGTATTAGTGGGAGGAATAGTGCCCCATCATTGGTCTCAGTGGGAGGAATAGTGCTCCATCATTGATATCAGTGGGAGGAATAGTGCCCCATCATTGATATCAGTGGAAGGAATAGTGCCTCATCATTGATATCAGTCGGAGGAATAATGCCCCAGCATTGGTGTCAGTGGGAGGAATAGTGTCCCATCATTGGTCTCAGTGGGAGGAATAGTGCCCCATCATTGGTCTCAGTGGGAGGAATAGTGCCCCATCATTGGTATCAGTGGGAAGAATAGTGCCCCATCATTGGTATCAGTGGGAGGAATAGTGCCCCATCATTGGGATCGGTGGGAGGAATATTGCCCCTTCATTGGTATCAGTGGGAGAAATAGTGCCCCATCATTGGGATCGGTGGGAGGAATATTGCCCCTTCATTGGTATCAGTGGGAGAAATAGTGCCCCATCATTGGTATCAGTGGGAAGAATAGTGCCCCATCATTGGTATCAATGGGAGGAATAGTACCCCATCATTGGTCTCAGTGGGAGGAATAGTGCCCCATCATTGGTGTCAGTGGGAGGAATAGTGCCCCATCATTGGTATCAATGGGAGGAATAGTTCCCCATCATTGGTATCAGTGGTACGAATCATGTTCCACTGTTGGTGTCTGTGGAAGGATTAGTACCCCAAAGGTCAGATGAAGGCAAGCAAAAGGCTGCATCTGGCTCTCGGACCACAGTTTAGAGACCACTGGTATAAATGAATAAATGCCAAACTCCTCATCACAAGTGTCCTCACAGAGTGGAAGGGGTTTTCTATAAACATGTCTGTTAGATTAGGGTGTACACTGGGCACTGTGATTTAAATCACACATCAAGTGTAATGCACTGCCAATATCTCTAGGGAAGAAGTCCTCAGCTAAGGAAATAATATGCTGAGAGACATCTTCTCAGGTTAATCCAAACTTTATGCTGTCCTCAGAACAAGAAGGTAAGGGGAAATCTTTTGTTCGGGACACTTTTTCTAGTGACTATTGTTTAAGATAGGATTTCTGACTTTGGAGAGATTTCCTCACTTTTCAATGTTTCTCTGAGACAGGGAATGAGGGTTAACCTCTGCTACGAGACACAACATGACCAAACCCTGACAGGGCTTTTAACTATGGAGGAAATAAGGTAGGCCGCAACTGTTGGCTTTTTTGTTAAATACTAGTTCCCTGGTTATCACTCTGATCTAGTGGCTTTGGAATGTTTTGCTTTCTAAGGCATTGATTCTGAATATGTTTGCATATTAGTTCTGACTTTCCTGATCTGCATGTTTGTCTAGGACTGTGCCTCAAAATAATAAGTCAGAGACAGGCAACTGGAGAGGAGATCAGAAATGACAACCTCCATGTTTTAGTACTGGTTTTTTTAAAGTGTATGTAAAACCAAAATATTCATCATCTCTACTGGTTCTGCCAACCATTGCCTCTTGCTGAAAGTAATGGGAATACTTGTGAGCTGTCACAGGAATTTGAGTTGAGAAGAAATCTTCCAAATGGGGAAACATGTTCAGGTGACATCTGTCTAAAAGGGGATATCACCTTGTTTTTAGAGATCTTGAGATCTCTTACTTCCCACTGTATGTAAGGGGATATTACAGATTGGTCACAGACATGAAAAAAAAATTTAACCCTTCCCTGCTCTATACAAAACGAAAAAAAAAAAGTTTTGGCTTTATATATTACATACACTTTGGGGTAGATTTACTAAAACTGGTGCACTCAGAATCGGGTGCAGCTGTGTATGATAGCCAATCAGCTTGTCACCTCAACTTGTTCAGTTACGCTTTGGCAATAAAACCTGGAAGCTGATTGGATTCTAGGCAGAGCTGCACCAGATTTTGCACTCTCCAGTTTTAGTAAACCCCCCCCTTTATGTTTGTGAACACTGGAGGTATGTGGTTATGTTGATATTTTTACTGTTGGTTGTGGGTAGGATGAGTCTGGACTTTATTTTCAAGGTGATCTTAACCCTAAAAATAGAGCAAAAATGCTTACTAAGCATATATGGTTTAACAAAAATCAATACCACTGCTTTATATTTCAACAGCCACAAAAACAGTTCTGTGCTTACAATAAAAACATGATGCCCACATTAAAATATCATTAAAAAGCATAATATACTCTAATCTAAATAATTTACAAATATACAGTCAGGTCCATAAATATTGGGACATCAACACAATTCTAACATTTTTGGCTCTATACACCACCACAATGGATTTGAAATGAAACGAACAAGATGTGCTTTAACTGCAGACTGTCATCTTTAATTTGAGGGTATTTACATCCAAATCAGGTGAACGGTGTAGGAATTACAACAGTTTGCATATGTGCCTCCCACTTGTTAAGGGACCAAAAGTAATAGGACAGAATAATAATCATAAATCAAACTTTCACTTTCTAATACTTGGTTGCAAATCCTTTGCAGTCAATTACAGCCTGAAGTCTGGAACGCATAGACATCACCAGACGCTGGGTTTCATCCCTGGTGATGCTCTGCCAGGCCTCTACTGCAACTGTCTTCAGTTCCTGCTTGTTCTTGGCGCATTTTCCCTTCAGTTTTGTCTTCAGCAAGTGAAATGCATGCTCAATCAGATTCAGGCCAGGTGATTGACTTGGCCATTGCATAACATTCCACTTCTTTCCCTTAAAAAACTCTTTGGTTGCTTTTGCAGTATGCTTTGGGTCATTGTCCATCTGCACTGTGAAGCGGCATCCAATGAGTTCTGAAGCATTTGGCTGAATATGAGCAGATAATATTGCCCGAAACACTTCAGAATTCATCCTGCTGCTTTTGACAGCAGTCACATCATCAATAAATACAAGAGAACCAGTTCCATTGGCAGCCATACATGCCCACGCCATGACACTACCACCACCATGCTTCACTGATGAGGTGGTATGCTTAGGATCATGAGCAGTTCCTTTCCTTCTCCATACTCTTCTCTTCCCATCACTCTGGTACAAGTTGATCTTGGTCTCATCTGTCCATAGGATGTTGTTCCAGAACTGTGAAGGCTTTTTTAGATATCGTTTGACAAACTCTAATCTGGCCTTCCTGTTTTTGAGGCTCACCAATGGTTTACATCTTGTAATGAACCCTCTGTATTCACTCTGGTGAAGTCTTCTCTTGATTGTTGCCTTTGACACACATACACCTACCTCCTGGAGAGTGTACTTGATCTGGCCAACTGTTGTGAAGGGTGTTTTCTTTACCAGGGAAAGAATTCTTCGGTCATCCACCACAGTTGTTTTCCGTGGTCTTCCGGGTCTTTTGGTGTTGCTGAGCTCACCGGTGCGTTCCTTCTTTTTAAGAATGTTCCAAACAGTTGTTTTGGCCACGCCTAATGTTTTTGCTATCTCTCTGATGGGTTTGTTTTGTTTTTTTCAGCCTAATGATGGCTTGCTTCACTGATAGTGACAGCTCTTTGGATCTCATCTTGAGAGTTGACAGCAACAGATTCCAAATGCAAAAAGCACACTTGAAATGAACTCTGGACCTTTTATCTGCTCATTGTAATTGGGATAATGAGGGAATAACACACACCTGGCCATGGAACAGCTGAGAAGCCAATTGTCCCATTACTTTTGGTCCCTTAACAAGTGGGAGGCACATATGCAAACTGTTGTAATTCCTACACCGTTCACCTGATTTGGATGTAAATACCCTCAAATTAAAGCTGACAGTCTGCAGTTAAAGCACATCTTGTTCGTTTCACTTCAAATCCATTGTGGTGGTGTATAGAGCCAAAAATGTTAGAATTGTGTCGATGTCCCAATATTTATGGACCTGACTGTATATTTACTCAGCATGATAATATTTATGTGTGGTTTAAAAAAAAAGATAAAAAAGATACTTTATAAAAATATTTATAAAGCACAGATATGCGTTTCACTGTGAAGTATCAAAGCATGGAATAGCACCTTCCAATGGTGCTGTCAGGAATGGACTTGCCAATAGTGGTGGGACTCACCTGCCTTGTGGGCTGCAGTACCAGGGCTGGCCAGCGGGTGCTCTCAACAACCAGAGGTTCACTTTGGCAATTAGCCATCACCTGGGGCTAATTGCAGGTGGTGTATTTAAGGGATGGCCAGACCTGCAGTCTGTGCCTTGGTGTGTGTTTTTCCATGGGCCCCTGTATCTTGTAACCTGCATTCCTGTTTCTGCCTGACTTGTTGCCAACCCTGCCTGATCCTGCCCTCTGCTGACTTCTCCTGTTTGATCCCTGGCTTGTGACCCTGACCATTCTCTGCCTGACCCCCTGTAACTACCTGTCCGTTAGTCGCTGTACCCGGCTCGTGACCTGACTACTCACCGCCTGCTCCTCCTGTACCTACCTGCCCGATAGTTATCGACCCGGCCTGCCTGACTACGTTGTGCTCTATATGTGTATGTACCTGTGTATCTATATCAGTTTAGGTTTGGGTTTGTTTCACCTTGTTGTATGTATTTGTGTTAGCTTGGGGTTTGGTGCACTGCGTTTATGTTTTGTATTGTTAGTCTTAATAAATTGTCTTATTTATACCATATCTGAAGCTTGCGTTTCCCTGTGTCAGTCCACACACTTCTGGTCACACCCGCATCCCTGACAGGTGCACTGTAATTCAATTTGAACAGCAATTTAATGCATAGTTACATTATCAGGTAGTGAACTGCATTAAAAACAGGATTTTGACCAATTTGTAGCCATTGCAGTGCATTGGCAGCTCATCCTAATGCTAAACATTGTAATGCATCACAGTGGGCCTGGGAATGTAAATAGACCCAAAGAGTTGCCAATAAAAGGCAATAGGGTTTCACTATAGCAATGCCTAAATTAATAAAATATAATCTCTGAGCAGATGAGTTGTGTTCCCTGCATGCATTTAAGACTGAACATTCAATTCAGAATGGAATGTATCTTTACGTTTTTCTCCTAGAGATTCATGAATGATGCCATGTCTTGCATACAGTTCAATTAGCTGTGTTCACGGTGTGCTTGTCATTACAGAGATCTTGATTTATATAGTAAACACATCTTCTGTGCTCAATTACTCAATTACCCTGTACATAAATAAGGCATTTACCAAACGTAGTAAATGCTTGGTTCCAGGTGTGCACTGCTTTATGCAAGTACTGGAGATACATGTACTAAAAAGATCAAAGATCTCTATAATGAAAGGCATTTCACCTGCTGAGTCAAGCATTCATTCGGCAAAGCCGTGCTGCATGTAAAACACACTTATCTAAAATAAAATCAGTAAAATGAAAATAAATAAAAAAAAAATAACAGTAAAGCCTACATTAAGGTCTCAATATGCTTACATATCTGGATTATGCTGCAGACATACAAATTTGAAAATAAGGTACAGATGTGTATTTACAAGACTCTAAAAGATTGCGCATTTAAAGGAATTCACCACTTTCATTAAAAAAATTATATAAGGTACGGTATATCTTTTCTATGCAAGTTTCTTTTTAATTTATCAAAATTTACAGCTCCAATTTTTAATAATTTGCAAAAAATATAAATTCTGCCTCAATGCAGATGTCTGTGGACAGAGAAACTGTCACTTCCTTTTCATGTATTTGGTTCACTGCTTTTTCCAATAGATTTTCTTTTATTATAACACAGCATAAGTTATGCCATTCCAGCAGCCCCCACCCCACTAAGCCCTGCCAATTCTTTCAGTCTGAGGAAGTTAGTCAAAACACCTGTCTTTTTATCTGTGATTATGTTTTCTAAAATAATGTAATGTATATAACTTACCTGGAAAGGTTAGGTTTTTTTCTGCAAAAGTAGTGTTCCACTTTAAAAGCCAACTATACTTTTTTTTTCTTTTTTTTAATTGTATTTTTTTAATGCGAGAATGCAGTTAACAAATAGCCACAACATTTGGCCAGTAGGACAATACAAAATTGAAAACATACAGTTTATTATTATAGCATGAGAACCAGGTATCAGTGCTGGGTCAAAGGACATTAAGATACAAAAAAGATGGATGGTGGTTGGTCTAACAACTAGTAGATGATGGAATGAAGAGAGGCCTTTGCTGTTAAAACGTAAAATATATTTTCATTTTATTGGAGGGTAGGATATCAATTGGAGGGTCATTGGTTAACCCTCTGGTTTGAAACCATTGTGTATATTGAAAACATTGTACTATTGATTTTTGGGTATCTGTAGGCTAGGTTTGAATGAATGATTCCCAGATGTTAAAGAATTTTTGGACCAGTGACTTCTTATGCAAGGAGGCCTCCGCCTATTCCATGCAGAAAAGAGAGTTTGTCTACAAACAAAGAAACGGTGGGGGGTTCTGGGTAGATCTACTTATGTAAAATGTTTTTTCTTGCTACAAGGGATATGACAATTAGAAGTTGTTTACATCCTCTTGAGATTTTAACACCTGGTATGTTGATTAGGCCAAAGAGTGCCCATTCGAGGGTTACAGGTAGTTTACTAAGTGTGTGGTAGCATAATGCACAACTGTGTTCCAGAATCATTTAATCTTGGGACATGCCCAGAAGGCATGGAACAAGTCCGCATCTAATTGTCCATATTTCAGGCAGCAGGAAGAGAAGCATAGGCCCATAAGATATGAGCGATGTGGAGATATATAAGAATGATGGAAAAACCAAAGCATCATCTCGCGGTACATTGTAGCTTTAATTATTCCCCAAGAAAAACATAATGATTTTAAAAGTGTGTCAACCTGAAGTTGGGGGAAAGTCTTGGTCCATTTGGTAAGACCAGCTGTAGTGGAGGTATAGTCCAGCAGTTGCCGGAAAAAAAATTGTATAAGGTGGAGACAGCTTTATTTTTTTTTTGTATTTCAATGGTTTTTATTAATTTAGTAAACATTTCAACAAGACTTGAAGAACAAGACATGCCCACGCAGGGGCTATCAGTGGCACATAAATTGCAAAAACAGTGCTATAACACAGACAATAGCTCAAACCAAAGGCCGCTATCCACCGCCTCATAAAAAGACAAACAAATATAGAAAGGAATAAGGAGTAGAAAAGGAAGAAGAAGACAAGACCAGGAGCTGGGGTCCGGGAACGCTAATAGCGAACAACATCACAAACCCAGACTAGCCCGGGGAGCATGGGAAAAGCATATGTCAACCACGGCTCCCATATTTTCAAAAATTTCCATTGGGAGTCATTACAGATACTCGACATCTGTTCATTAAGCATCAGAGTGGTCATACGGTCCAACACCCCCTGAAGAGGGACAGACGGGCTCTTCCATGCTTGAGCAATTGTTTTAGTTGCCGACAGGAACAAATAGGAAGCCAACTTCTGCTGGTGAGCCAACAGGCCTGGTATGGGACAGTGAAGCAAAACGTACCAAGCATTCCAGTGTATGGAGAGATGGAACAAGGTGAAAAGAAGGCCAAACACACAAGACCAAAAACAAATCAGTTTTGGGCATGACCACCATATATGCAACACATCTCCATGATGACCACAACCCCGAAAGCATTGATCACTGCAGGGAGGGTTCGCCTGGGCCAAACAAGCCGGGACCCAAGGAGATAGCTTTTTTACTAGCGTTTGGATAGCCTAAAAGTGTGTCCAATTAATTTGTCCAGTTCTTTTGAGAAAATATATTAACCTCCCTGGCGGTATTCCCGAGTGTAGCTCAGGGTAAAGTTTCAGTACCACAAGCGGTAACGCCGAGCTACACTCGGGCTTACCATACGGCGCTGCTCCGCGATCCCTCGATCATTTACCTTGTCCTGCGCTCCCGCGATGTCCCTCCTGCAGTGTCCCCGGCAATGTAATCCGCTGGATACCAGCATCTGTCATCTGGATTCTGTTCCCTGCAGCGTTGAGACGTACGGAGATGATGCGGCGGGAAATTTGAAAATTACAAAAATTGACATTCACTAAAATCTCTAAAATCACATAGTAAAACATTACTGTATCAAACCATTTCACATACATTTTGTTCCGAGTGCTTTGTCCTGTGCCCTGCCTGCATTTTTACTGTTCTTTCTGCCTGGAAACTGAGAAACGTCCATGGCATCCAAAAAGCGTCCGTTTAGGTCAAAAGCGGTTTTAGACCAGTCAGAGAACAGTGATAGTAAATTAGAACTACTTGCAGAATTGAGTGATGATTCGTAGGGAAATTCGTCATCAGACACTGAAAACAATATTGCGACTTTGCTCAGTGATGTGCGAACCTGGCGCTATATTTCAAATTTCAGTGTTTTTGGTTTGATTATATTATTGAATTACATTTATTATTATTATATTATTATTTTTAATGATTATTTATTAAATTATAATTTATGATTTCGTGTTTCAAGTTTTATCATACCCGGGATGTTTACTAGACTCTTGTTCGGACAGATTTCAGTGAGTTATTCCTAAAAATTACAGGCCTACAATAAAAAAATACCGTATTTTCCGGCGTATAAGACGACTGGGCGTATAAGACGACCCCCCTACTTTTCCTGTTAAAATATAGGGTTTGGGCTATACTCGCCGTATAAGACTACCCCCCTCTTCCAACCAATCACGGCAAGCAATGTACCAGTATTTTCTGTGCACACTGTGCACACTGCATACAAAGCCTGCTTGGATTGGGTGGGTCAGCTCTCCCTGCCTGCCCAGCCCTGCCTGTCTCCAAGATACCATAAATTGCACAGAACTGCCACAGACATTATAATATTAATAATTAATTACCGTATCTCATAGAAGTTAAGGGGACAAGGTCGGATGCAGCAGTACCATACCGGTACTTCCGAGCTGACGCTTCTGCACATGTCTTCGGCAGCAGTAGACGATCACTGATCGCCATTCCTCGCAGAACTGCATGAGACGTCGGATGCAGCCGTTCAGTGCTCGATTGATCGTGACTGAAACTGTGACATGCGCAGAATCACTGTCCCTTCTCTGCATATCACAGTTTCAGTCAAGCTCAATCGAGCACTGCTGCATCCGACGTCTCATGCAGTTCTGCGAGCTACGGTGATCCGCGATCGTCTACTGCTGCCGAAGACATGCGCAGTAGCGTCAACCCGGAAGTACGGTAAGGTTTCAGCACAGCACCCGGCGTATAAGACGACCCCCGACTTTGTAGACGATTTCCAGGGGTTAAAATGTCGTCTTATACGCCGGAAAATACGGTACATATTTCCATGCAAAAAAATGTACCGCTTTGAGCACAGAAATATGGACATAATCAGACCACTAGGGAGGTCAATAGTAGAGACAATGCAGGATTTCACTTTTAGGAAAAGGAACGGGTTGGTAGACAAGTATGGAAATTTCTCTAAGATTGTATTGGAGGTGAGAGGTTGCTTATTGTTAACATCCACCAAGGATTTTATAAAAAGAAAACCTGCATGGTGCCACTGTTTAATGGCCAACTATACTTAATATAGTTTAATTAGCTTCTGTCTACAGCTCTTAGTGGGGCAGGATTATCAAAGTAAACTAGGTGGGTGCCTATGGCCTGGTCTTTGGAAGAGATCAAACAGGTTCCTTATGTGGATTCCTGATTGCCGAATAACTATTAGATCTAGAGACGCCGAATGTTTTTAACTTAGTGATTTTATAATGACCAGTTTACCATGTGTTTGTCCAACCTCTTTATGATCTATGTGATCGAATAAAGTTTTTTGTAATTATTAATAATATTACTCCGCTTGGATCTTCAAGTAACCACTTAGTGTGAGCAGCATTGCACCTGTCATACTGCTATTTTTTATGTTAAGTATATTGGGTTTATAAATCCACACTAATTAATAGTGAGACGGAGATATTAATATGACACATATATACGTGTCATGTTAGGTGGCTATTCCTCCCCCTTTTTTGTTCCTGGCACATGCTCCTTGAGCTCTTCCAGATTGTCAGAATCTTTTTTCCCTTGGACTGGTTTACCATCCTGCTTCACAGATACTGGCTTTAATGGCATGGCTGTTTAAGTCCAGATCTTGAGGGATAGGAGCCTTTCAAAATCAGTGATTTCTACAATGCTAAAAGCTAGGAAGTCCACTTCCAGCAAGGTCAAACATGGTACATGAAAAACATACTTTTCTTGACGTGAGAAAGGAAGCTTTCACCCGAGAGAATATTATGTGGGACGTATCCTGACTTTTTGATAATATATCTGAATCAGCATTTGGCCCTGAGTTCCATCAGGGGTAACATTTCAGAACTTGCAATTCTGTTTCCAGAGACTGCTAGGCTCTCATTCTTTGACCTTTGTACAGGGTGTCTCTTACGTGGCTCCCCTCGGAAGCTTCCCTCAGGGGTGAAAAAAAGAGCACTCTACTAGATATTTGGCTTTTTGGCATCAGACAACTGTTTCCCAACTGTTACAAGGCTCCCTTCTAGTGTTTTGTTCAGACATTCTCTAGGTTTTATCCAGGTGTATGTCCAGGCCTCATCTGATGCCAGCTTTGAGCATGAGGTCCTTCAGGCAGCTCTCTGAATTGCAGGCAGTCCCCAGTTTTATGGTTTTAGTGGGTCTATTAATATTTTGCTTGGTTGTAGAGATTTACTACTGGTTCTTGTCCTTATGACATAATTCTTCTGTTTACAACTGTTACCAGAACAGTTGTAAAAGGGAAATCTCCCAATGGGGACACCTGTTCAGCTCTCAAATGTGTAATTTTCCTTCACATAAAAGGAAATGATAAGAAATCTCCTGGGGATACACATAGCAATAGAAACGATACAGATGTTCTTACCCTTCCCCTCTATATCCTAAGCACAGATAACTAATGATTGGCTCTGCAGGACTATCCCTGTTAAAGCAGACCTTTCCCTCAACTGTGAAGTTGTCCTTCTCTTACCAATGGACATCTTTTTTTCTTAAGGACTTTAGTTATCCTTCAAGACAGCACTTCCACTCTTCTCGCCTGGGTGAGACTTTATCACCAACCCCGTGCATAAAAGATCCCTGAGACACATCCCACAGTCCAAAGACATGCTGGTAGGTTAATTGGCTCCTGTCTAAATTGACCCTAGTATGTGTATGTATGAATGTGAGTTAGGGACCTTAGATGGTACGCCCCTTGTGGGTTAGGGACTGATGTGAATGTACAATATATATGTATGTAAAGCGCTGTGTAAATTGCTATAAAAGTACCTGAAATAAATAAATCTGTGCATGCGCTGGGATTCAAGATAGGCTATTAATAGAGAATCTGGAGCCCATGCAAAGTCCGTGGGTGCATCTGCACATGTGCAATAACTGCGGTGCCCAGGGGGACGAAAGGGGGTGGACTGAAGGACTGCTGGAAAAATGTCATTGTCAGTTAGTGTATTTATAGAAAGAATATACAATCTACAAAACAGAATAGATGCAAAACTTACTTTGTAATCCCAGA
Organism: Staurois parvus; assembly: GCF_062004578.1. Lineage (NCBI taxonomy): Eukaryota > Metazoa > Chordata > Amphibia > Anura > Ranidae > Staurois > Staurois parvus. Next base: position 5,586,068 of record NW_028318500.1, on the reverse strand, counting down.
TGTCAAATCTGAATGTCTATATATCTGTATGTATGTCTATCCATTTTATAGCCTTACCTTGTCTGTACATGTTAGCTTCAAGCAGGGCAAATCGCAATGGACATTCGCTGTCAATGTTTATACATAATAACTGAAAGTCCATATTAAATCCCAGGCTTCATGTATACATATGGTCATCATGTAGGTAGGCATGCAGGAAGTACAAGTAGGCGACATTTGTGTGCATGTGGGCGGGTGGGTGTGCGTGTACGGGGCGCACTTCCAGTCTGATTATGTTGTGCGTAGGAGCAGTGCTTGCGTACAGAGCTCTGTCTGCCTCAGCAATGCAGCATCTGCCGTGTGATCTTCAGAGCTCTTGCTCTCACTCTGAATATTTTAACACTGAGAATACTGCTATTTCCATGGAAACCAGAAAAGTTCAGTCAGAAGGATTCCAAGAGAATGAAGAGGGCAGACGGAAAGGGCCCCTTCTCTTTTTCTTGTACACTGAGCAAGAACTCAGTGTACAAGAAGCTTTGAGCTTCAAGAGATCAGTGCTAGATGAACAAGGGTGGGAGCAGCTGGACATTATTACAGCGGAGCTCGTAAAATCCATTTCCCTGAAAAAAAATAAAATGTGTAATATTAAGCTACAGTCCCATATTTATTCATCAGACACGGCAATATTTCCTAATCCCTACAAAAGTTTCCTATCGTTTGCAGTTCGCTTTTATTTTATGACACCAGAATGCAAATCAGGGTTATTTCTTTTTTAGATAGATTAAAGTGTCATTAAACCCAAATCATCAAACCTTGTCAGTACATGCTATAATACCTTGTGTTTATACTCACTTATTTACTAGAGCATTTTTTTCTGTAGGCTGCAAAAATCCTGGTTCATCAGCTGTTCACTGCCCCTCCCTCCTTATCTATGTCCCCACCGCAGCCTTAGGCTGGCCATACACTATACAATTTTCTGTCCAATTTCTGCCCAATTTCTTTTAGATTTACCTTCAATTATGTAGTGCAAGGGCCTGCCTAATTGGATACAACTGAAAGTGTTGTTTAGGTTTGACCTCATATTATATGGTTTTTGGTAAATCTAAAGCAATTTTAGAAAGAAAATTGTTTAATGTATGGCCAGCCTTAGGCTCCACGTACACGGCAGCTGATAAACTGATGTTCAGGAGCTTTTCTGTGTTTTTTCAGCAGCCCCTGAACTGTCCCTAATGTTTTCCTTTGTGTCCATGTACACTGTCATTTACAGGCAGTTGAGATTACAGTAATTTTTTTTTAACTCACCAAACTTGCGTTCAGGAGTAGATTTTACCACTTGGCTTGTGTCAATGGGCTAACGCAGCTGGCTTTCAGGTACATTCAACTTGCATCTGAGATCAGGAGGAGGCACCGCTATGATCATCTGGATTTCATTCACAGGTGTATTTCACCTGCAGTTGACCTCCTATGTGGCATCAACCTTTCACATTGTTTTTGCACTCCACTCAACTTGTACCAGGAGAAAAGCAGTTCTAATGCGAACAAATGCCTACGTACATGGGCCTCCCTGAAAATGAAGGGAATCCCTTGGGGACCCCGAGGCCACTAGAATTAGTGTCCCCCATTGGACGATTTCCTCTCTATTACTTATGTGGGGACAACCCAAAATTTGTGATTTGATTTTCGCTTTCAATGATAATGGTAAACAGAGAGAGTGAATTTCCTTAACCAATTGGCCTCCAGAGGATTTACCCCCCTTTCTGACCAGGCCATTTTTTGCGTTACGGCACTGCATTACTTTGACAATCGCATGGTCATGCAATGCTGCATTCGAATGAAATTTACATCCTTTTTTCCCATCAATAGAGCTTTCTTTTGGTGGTATTTGATCGCCTGTGTGGTTTTAATTTTTTTCGCTATAAAAAAAAAGGCTGACAATTTTGGGAATAAAACAATATATTTGACGTTTTGCTATTAAACATATCCAGTAAAAAAATGAAAAAATCAAATTTAGTCATAAATTTAGGCCAAATTGTATTCTGCTACGTCTTTGCTAAATAAAAATCCTAATATGTGTAAATAAATAGGTTTACATGAAAGTTATAGCTTTTACAAATGGTGGTATATATACTGGGCTTTTTTTTTTTTTTCATTTTTATTAGTAATGTCATTTCCAGTGACACCAATACAGTGATCAGTGCTAATAAAAAGCACTGACACTGTACTAATGGCACTGAGCATGAAGGGGTTAACATGTGGGGCGATCAAAGGGTTAACTGTGTGCTGTGTGCCGTTTTACATCATGTTCTGTGTTTGTGCTTCACTATAAGCATACTGCTTTGCTTTGCATGGCTGTACACAGCACAGCCATGCAAAGCAGTGTGCAGGAGCTGACAGGGAGGAGAACTGTTTTGTTTACTAACAGTTCTCACCCCGTTGGAGATCTTCAGGGCATTGGCAAGTAATCACTTGGGATCATTGGGACCCGGTAATTGACAGCTGCAGCGCGGGTAGGGCGCACGCGCCCCCTACCTGGAGATTCAAAATCACGTATATATTTGTGATTTTGCGCACAGGTGCCGCCCTGTAGCAGTATTTCTGCTATAGGGTGGAGATAAAGAGGTTAACGGGGGCACAGACAGCAAAGAAAACTGTTTTAATCCATCTCCACTCTATCCAAAACTAAAAAACAAAAGTTTTACATTTAGTTATTCTTTAAATACCTCGCCCTACTTTGTTTCCACTGCCAAGATCTAACATATGCTCAGAAGTAGAACATGTTGTGTCATATAGAATGAGTCATGAGTCCACTGAAACAATCTGCATGCAAACTCCTAAAAATTTAGCCCTCGTAATATATGGAACTAATTGTTATATTCTCAGATATATAAATCAATAGTTGTTAGGCATTATACCAAGCATTTCTATGACCAAATCTAGACTATCTTTGGATTGGAAATGGGCATTGTCTACTGTAGCCTTTCTCAACCTTTTCTATTTCAATGGTTTTTATTAAATTTTTTAAACAGTATAAACAGAGGCAATAAAACACGCCCACGCAGGGGCTATCAATTGCACAGATAAACAAAATGCAAAATAAAAAAAGGGAAAAACAGTGCTCTAATGCCAACAGGGCAAAAGGTACGCCCACACAGGGGCTATCAATGGCACATAAGTTACAAAACATTAATGTAACTGATTATAACAACTAAATGCAGCTGTCCAGTCACACCAAAAACAGAGAGAGAGAGAGAAAAAGGAAAAGAAAAAAAGGGGGGGGGCAAAGAGCAGGGATTCAAGAGCGCCAATACCGAACGCCATTACATCCCCAGACTAGCCGGGGGGAGTGAGGGAAGGGCATATTGCAACCACGGCTCCCATCTTTTCAAAAATTTACGCTGGGAGTCGTTGCGGATACTCGACATCTGTTCGTTAAGCATCATAGTGGTCATACGATCCCGCACCCCCTGAAGAGGGACAAACGGACTCTTCCAAGCCTAAGCAATTGTTCTAGTGGCGGATAAAAACAGATAGGAAGCCAACTTCTGCTGGTGAGCCAAGAGGCCTGGTATGGGGCAATGAAGCAAAGCATACCGAGCATCCCGGCGTATGGAGAGATGGAACAAGGTGAAAAGGAGGCCAAATACACGAGACCAAAAACGAAACAGTCTCGGGCATGACCACCAGATATGCAATACATCACTACGATGGCCACAACCCCGAAAACATTGATCACTACAGGCAGGGTTAGCCCGGGCCAACCGAGCCGGAACCCAGTACCAACGAAACAATACCTTATAGGCTGCCTCCAATGTGGTCGTATTAAATGAGCATTTAGCTATGAGTGACCAGGCCTTATTCCAGTCCTCCGGATCCACAGCCACTCCCAGGTCGCGCTCCCACTGAACAACATATGAAAGAGAAGTATGCGACGAGCGTCTGTTCAGAGCTGCATAAAGAAGGGATATAAGGCCCGGAACGCCCGGACGCTGTTGGCAAAGCTGCTCAAAGGCAGATTTCTGGTACAGGAAAGCAGAAGTACCCCGCAGCGAGAGCAGCCAGTGTCGCAATTGAAGATATCGAAAAAATTCCGCCGGGGGGATATTCCGGGATTCCCGAAGAGAGTCCCAGGTGGGAAAGGACCGAAAAATCAAAAAGTGTCGCACCTGCGAAAACTTTCTCAACCTTTTCAACACAGAAGAATCCCCTCATAACTTTCTGGTTGAGGGAAACCCCTGCAAAAAATGTCTATGTCTAAATTCATGATACACTAGTGTGATGGTCAGCGGGAAGAATGCTCCTTACACTTGTGTCAATGGGAAGAATTACCCCCTTATAGATAGCTAAAAAGATCAATGGTATCAGTAGAAATGTATCTGAAAGTCAGAAAGGTCTTACTGCTCTAGGAACCCCTAGCAACCTCTGGAGGAACCCTGGTTGAGGAATCCTGGTCTACTGATTTACCATCAATGAATACAGTACATTATGTACTAAAAACAGAAGGGTCGGAGCTAACAGAGGTGAGCATATCTGAACTGTCTCTGTTGAAGACAGGTGATCAGCGATGCTGTGTAAACAGAGGATAAGTTATATTGTAGCTGCTGTACTATAGCTCTTTGCTACTTCACAAACATACATAAAAAATGTACTGTACAGTCACCCTAGACTCAAGTAATGTAATTCCAAAGTGCTTTGTGGATCACAACCAGGGGCGGACTGACCATTTGGAAACTCGGGCACTGCCCGAGGGCCCGGGGTCAGTAGGGGGTCCCATGAGATGCCCCTGGTACCTTTTTCATATGCTTTTTTGTGTTTGGGCAAGGACACAGGGGCCCTATGATCCCCTATTGCCCGGGGGCCCCATGAGTTGTCAGTCTGCCCCTGATCACAACTATTTCACACAGTTAGAATTGTATAAAAATATAGAAAATACATGAATCATCCTATTATTTGTGTGCCGTTTAGATGGTTATCTTTCAGAAAGTGGTCTTGTGGTTGCTAGTTACATCTAAGGCATGTAAAGCTGTGATTACTAGCTAGACTGAATCCTGTGAGTGAAATGGATTTTGATCCTCTCATTGACCATATGGCAGCTTTTCACTGCACACACAATCAGCCGGAGTGAAGATAGTTGGTCACTGACAGCCAGCAAGGCTGTGATCATTATCAACTTATTCATACTGTGCCAACAGATTCTGCAGGATGGTATAAGCTTTTGCAGACTAGACAGAAATGCTAATTTATCACTGACCAGCCCAATCAGCCGATGCTAAGAGAGTTCTCAATAATTATATGTATTTGAGGTCTGGACTCATCTCACAGCTATCTAGGTATTAGCATGATAAAGGGAGGGCTAATTTCAATGAAACATTCATGGGCCAAATAGCACTTCAATAATGATGTTGTCCTTCATGTGGAGAATAAACAAAAGCAATTTTGTAAAGGCTTCAATGCTTTGGTCCTGGCTAAAATATATGCACTCACCGGCCACTTTATCAAGTACTCCTGTTCAACTGCTTGGTAACACAAATTGCTAATCAGCCAATCATATTGCAGAAACTCAATGCATTTAGGCATGTAGACATGATGAAGAAAACTTGCTGAAGTTCAAAACGAGCATCAGAATAGGGAAGAAAGGGGATTTAAATGATTCTGAAAGTGGCATGGTTGTTAATGCGAGATGGGCTGGTCTGAGTATTTTAAAAACTATTGATCTACTGGGATTTTCACATGACCGTCTCTAGGGTTTACAGAGAATGGTCTGAAAAAACAGAAAATATCCAGTGAGCGGCAGTTGTGCCTTGTTGATGTCAAAGGTCAGAGGAAAATGAGCAGACTGGTTGCTGGGACATTCAGATGGTCGGGTTAGAATTCGGTATAAACAACATGAAAGCATGGATCCAACCTGCCTTGTATCAGTGCTTCAGGATGGTGGTGGGGTAATGGAGTGAGGGATGTTTTCTTGGCACTAGCAAGGTGTACCTAATAAAGTGGCCGGTGAGTGTATATCCTCCTGGACCTAAAACAGCTAACTACTAGTTAACCCCATTCAACTGGCTTTGTAATGTTTTGTAGATAATCTAAACCAATTCTTCCGTGTCAGGAACATTCCCCAGCATTTATATTCACACATAATCCCATCTTTTTGTGTCAGAAAGTCTGCATAGATGTTAGACAGTTGGTTTTTCGTAATAGATGACCACTGGTTAGTTATTTCTTGGTGCCTGACTGATGACCACTGGATAGTCCCACCATTCTATGTCAGCCTTTCTCAACCTTTTTAACACGGAGAAACTCTTGATATTACATTTGTTGTCAGTGGGAAGAATGCTCCTTACATTTGTTGTCAGTGGGAAGAATGCTATTTACGTTTGTAGTCAGTGGGAAGAATGCCCCTTAAGTTTGTAGTCAGTGGGAAGAATGCTCCTTACATTTGTAGTCAGTGGGAAGAATGCTCCTTACGTTTGTTGTCAGTGGGAAGAATGTTCCTTACATTTGTAGTCAGTGGGAAGAATGTTCCTTACGTTTGTTGTCAGTGGGAAGAATGTTCCTTACATTTGTAGTCAGTGGGAAGAATGTTCCTTACATTTGTAGTCAGTGGGAAGAATTCTCCTTACATTTGTTGTCAGTGGGAAGAATGTTCCTTACGTTTGTAGTCAGTGGGAAGAATGCTCCTTACATTTGTTGTCAGTGGGAAGAATGTTCTTTACGTTTGTTGTCAGTGGGAAGAATGTTCCTTACGTTTGTAGTCAGTGGGAAGAATGCTCCTTACATTTGTAGTCAGTGGGAAGAATGCTCCTTACATTTGTTGTCAGTGGGAAGAATGTTCCTTACGTTTGTAGTCAGTGGGAAGAATGCTCCTTACATTTGTTGTCAGTGGGAAGAATGTTCCTTACGTTTGTAGTCAGTGGGAAGAATACTCCTTACATTTGTAAGGAAGAATGTGGGACGAGTGCTCCTTACATTTGTAGTCAGTGGGAAGAGTGCTCCTTACGTTTGTAGTCAGTGGGAAGAGTGCTCCTTACGTTTGTAGTCAGTGGGAAGAATGCTCCTTACGTTTGTAGTCAGTGGGAAGAATGCTCCTTACATTTGTAGTCAGTGGGAAGAATGCTTCTTACATTTGTGGTCAGTGGGAAGAATGCTCCTTAAGTTTGTAGTCAGAGGGAAGAATGCGCCTTACGTTTGTAGTCAGTGGGAAGAATGCTCCTTACATTTGTGGTCAGTGGGAAGAATGCTCCTTACATTTGTAGTCAGTGGGAAGAATGCTCCTTACGTTTGTAGTCAGTGGGAAGAATGCTCCTTACATTTGTAGTCAGAGGGAAGAATGCTCCTTACGTTTGTAGTCAGTGGGAAGAATGCTCCTTACATTTGTAGTCAGTGGGAAGAATGCTCCTTACGTTTGTAGTCAGTGGGAAGAATGCTCCTTACATTTGTAGTCAGAGGGAAGAATGCTCCTTACGTTTGCAGTCAGTGGGAAGAGTGCTCCTTACGTTTGTAGTCAGTGGGAAGAATGCTCCTTACGTTTACAGTCAGAGGGAAGAATGCTCCTTACATTTGTTGTCAGTGAGAAGAATGCTCCTTACATTTGTGGTCAGTGGGAAGAATGCTCCTTACATTTGTAAGGAAGAATGTGGGAAGAATGCTCCTTACGTTTGCAGTCAGTGGGAAGAGTGCTCCTTACGTTTGTAGTCAGTGGGAAGAATGCTCCTTACATTTGTAGTCAGTGGGAAGAATGCTCCTTACATTTGCAGTCAGAGGGAAGAATGCTCCTTACGTTTGCAGTCAGTGGGAAGAGTGCTCCTTACGTTTGTAGTCAGTGGGAAGAATGATCCTTACATGTGTTGTCAGTGGGAAAAATGCCCCTTACATTTGTAGTCAGTGGGAAGAATGCTCCTTACATTTGCAGTCAGAGGGAAGAATGCTCCTTACGTTTGCAGTGAGTGGGAAGAGTGCTCCTTACGTTTGTAGTCAGTGGGAAGAATGCTCCTTACATTTGTAGTTAGTGGGAAGAATGATCCTTACATGTGTAGTCAGTGGGAAAAATGCCCCTTACATTTGTAGTCAGTGGGAAGAATGCTCCTTACATTTGCAGTCAGTGGGAAGAATGCTCCTTACATTTGTAAGGAAGAATGTGGGAAGAGTGCTCCTTATATTTGCAGTCAGTGGGAAGAATACTCCTTACGTTTGCAGTCAGAGGGAAGAATGCTCCTTATATTTGATGTCAGTGGGAAGAATACTCCTTACGTTTGCAGTCAGAGGGAAGAATGCTCCTTATATTTGATGTCAGTGGGAAGAATGCTCCTTACATTTGATGTCGGTGGGAAGAATGTTCCTTACATTTGGTGTCTTAGGTAATAATCCCCCATCCCGGTTATAGATAGCTAAAAAGATAATTGGTGTCAGTGGTTACCATTCTGAGAGACAGAAATCACTGCTTGCTCATGGAACCTCTATCAACCTCTGAAGGAAACCTGGTTAAAACACCTGATCTATGTACTGACTGACGGATAATCACCTTAACCACAGGATATTCATGCCTAGCTGCCTGACAATGGATGCTTGCAGCTGACTGATATACCTAGCTGTCCAATTGATTCCACTAGAGAAAGACACTTTGCTGTTGGTTCCACTAAATAGACATGACTATGTTAACTATTAAACACTATTAATTCAGGAGTGTGCAATGAAGGCTGTTTTATCCTGATAGCTGACAGTACCTGCATCTAATTGGATATGGGCATCGTTCAGCTAACATTTTTGCCCCGCTACTTCAGTTTTTATACTGAAGGATGTCAGGTGGAGTGGTGTCACCAGCTTGAATTTTAGTTGGTTCAGCGGGAACTGGAAGAAAATCAGTCAGTGTATGGCCAGAGTTATGGTTAACACCAACCAACTGTAACTTTTACACTGTGGCTCTTTTATTATTACAGGTACTTATATAGCACCATCAATTCATGCAGCGCTTTATTTATTATTATTATACAGGACTTCTATAGCGCCAACAGTTTGCTCAGCGCTTTACATTATGGAGGGAGACAGTACAGTAACAATACAAGAGGGATTAGAGGGCCCTGCTCCTTGGAGCTTACAATCTAGGAGATATATTGTACATTCACATCAGTCCCTAACCCTCAAGGCATGTACAAGTCCCTAACTCACATTCATACATACACAGGACAATTTTGACAGGATCCAGTTAACCTACCAGCATGTCTTGGGAGTGTTGAAGGAAAGCCACACAGGCACAGGGAGAAGATACAGACTCCAGGCAGGTGGTGCTGTGATTGGGATTCACACCAACAACCCTAGTACTGCCAGGCAGAAGTGCTAACCACTTAGCCACTGTGCTATTCTTTTGAATAAAAGCAAGATTTTAGAGCAATGCCGGTTGTGCAGATCACTTTCATAGACAATCACCTTCAGCTGTGCGTCTGGAGATTGAGCACCCGTGAGCTCTATTGATGGAAGTCTGTATGGGCAGAAGCACTAAAATCCTTATCTATAGTAATGGCCAGACTAACGTATGACCGCTGAAAATCATCACCTAGCTGACAGTTACAATGGATAGACACAACTAGAGAAAAGCTTGCTTTTTTTTCCACTGGATAGGCGCAACATACCGTCTAACTGATGACTGTGTACAAAACGAATGATATGATCACTAGACAGGCACACCTACCTAAGTGACTGGTAACCACTGGGTAGGAGCACCTAGCTTACTGGGTACCACCACTCATCTGATTATTGGTTACAGCACCCATCACTTCTTGAAATGTAGCTTTCTAAATGTGAAACAAATGCAGAAATGTGTGTGTTTTGGTGTGTACGGAGGGGCTGCAGTGGGGTCACAGTAATCAGGGTGGAAATCATGTCTTTTGTATGCTTTATTCACAATCTTTCATTTACAATGTTCTTTGATGCATAACATTGCAGAGGCAATTGGGGCCTATATTCAGCAAGGTTTAGTTTATTTTTATATGGACACATTTAGCTCACAATTTACAGACACTAAAGTGGTCATCTATGTCTGCCCTGTACCAGTTTCAGATAGAAAAATGAACAGCGTCAGTTAAAAACCAATTCTTTCATCGCCCTGCCTTTTATTAACTAAGCTATACCATGAAATGGTGCTCTGTGATGTGCGTACAGACTCCCCTGTGTGCCCCCACTCAGTGACTCTGGCTTTACATTCCAGCTGCGCTATGACAGCTTGTATTTATCTGGCTCCACCAGGACACAACCTTTATCTTCCATGTTCCAGGGAGGAAAATCTGTTGTTTACACTGTACTTTCTGGAAAGGCAGTAATCTGCTGCCTCATGCAAAGTCTAGCCCATCCATGTGCAGATTACAGCGGTGTAGCCCAGGTAGAGAAAGAGAATGGGTTTCTATAGACGCTGCCATTCTGTGGATTCCAGTGGGAGCAATGAGGCTACACAACTAGCTCTAGCATCATAGTAATAGCACCAGCAATGGATGGCTATTCTACCAGTCACACATTGGTTTCTTTACACCCAAAAGGTAAATATACGTCACTTAGTAATAATAAAATAAAGGTAAGCTGGCCATACATGGAGACAAATTTTTCCATTTCAGCAGGGAAAGCCTTTTTTCAAGTGTCTGTTGAGCAGATTGAGGTAAGAATTTTCTACAAGGCTAGGGTTCACACATGCAGTTTGTGTTATTTTTATTTATTTCAGGTACTTATATTGCGCCATCAATTTACGCAGTGCTTTACATATATATTGTACATTCACATCAGTCCCTAACCCTCAAGGGGTCCCCAGTGGCGGACTGACAACCATGGGGCCACCGGGCAATAGGGGATCATGGGGCCCCTGTGTCCTTGCCCAAACTCAAAAAAGCCTATGAAAAAGGTACCAGGGGCATCTCCTGGGGCCCCCTACTGACCCCGGGCCCTTGGGCAGTGCCCGAGTTTCCAAATGGTCAGTCCACCCCTGGGGGTCCCTAACCTATATTCATACCAAAACCAAATTACATCAGCAATCTTGTCTCTAAATATCACCCAAACCGTACTCTCCGCTCCTCACATAACTCTGCCCCAAATTACATCTCCAATCTTGTCTCCAAATCATCTTCTGTGCTCCTCCTGCTCTCTAGCTCCCTTGTCTCCTCCTCCCATGCTCATTTACAGGACTTCTCCAGAGCTTCCCCCATCCTCTGGAACTCTCTACCCCAATTTATCAGACTATCGCCTGCTCTGCTCACTTTTAGGCGATCTCTGAAAACCTCTCTCTTCAGGGAAGCCTATCCTGCCCTCAGCTAATAATAGAATCTTCTACTCTTCCAACCAGTCCATCCCCCACAGTTATTACCTTTTGTACCACTAGCCCCTCCCTCCTAGATTGTAAGCTCCAAGGGGCAGGGCCCTCCTTTCCCTCTTGTATTGAACTGTAGTGTTGATGTATTGTATCCTGTTATATTGTAAAGCGCTTAGCAAACTGTTGGCGCTATATAAATCCTGTATAATAATAATACACTAGGGCCAATTTAGACAGGATCCAAATAACCTACCAGCATGTCTTTAAAGTGTGGGAGGAAACAGGAGGAAACCCACACAGGCACAGGGAGAACATGCAAACTCCAGGCAGGTGGTGCTGTGGTTGGGATTTGAACCAATGACCCTAGTACTGCCAGGTGGAAGTGCTAACCATTTAACATTTGATATGTTTCTACAGTGTTTTTGCGGTGCGCTTTGCGTTTTTGCATATGCGTTTTTGACCCTTTTTTTTTTTCAACTTGCTGCTGGGCAGATTAAGACGCAAAATACGTCAAAAATGCATCCAAAACGCACTACATGCTTTTCTGCAGCATCTCCATTAAAGTCTGTAAAATTATTAACAAAATGTTTTGCGTTTAAAAAAAATCCCCGACCCTTTCCAAAAAACGTACTGGGAAAACGCGGAGATGTGACCTGTCTCATAGGAAATCATGTTAAATGGACTGCTGTGCGTTTCTGAAAAAAGCAATGGAAAACGCATAGGTGTAAACCTAGACTTAGGCCAGGTTCACACCTGTGCGGTTTTTATGCATTTTGCGTTTTGCAGGAACGCAGTGCATGCCATTTATCATGATTTTCCTATGGATCACGTTCACATCTATGTGTTTCTTGTGGGTTGGTTTTTTGAAAGGGTCAGGGGCTTCTTTTCCTGCAGCAGTCTGCGTTTTTAGTTTAATAGACTTCAAGGGAACTGCATATAAAACTCAAGTGCCACATTTTGAGTGTGTTTTTAATGCGTTTAGTGTTTTTAACCACTTCAGTACCAGGTACCTTTATCCCCTTCCTGCCCGGGCCAATTTTCACACTTTGAATGACAATTGCGCAGTCATGCAACACTGTACCCAAACTAAATTTTTATCATTGTGTTCACACAACTAGAGCTTTCTATTAGTGGTATATAATCACCGCTGGGGTTTTTATTATTTGCTAAATTAACAAAAAAGGCCAAAAATGTGGGAAAAAAAACAGGTTTTTCTTTGTTTCTGTTATAAAAGTTTGCAAATAAATAATTGTTCTTCATAAATTTAGGCCGAGATGTATTCTGCTACATTTCTTTGGTGAAAATAACCCAAATCAGTATTTATTATTTAGTCTGTAGGTAAGGTATAGAGTTCACAAACTATGGGACATATCGGAATATTGATCAATCCTGAAGTACTGACAGCCAAACTAATTTCTTGAGGCCCACAAATGTCAGAACAGTACAGATATCCCTCAAATAACCCCTTTTTTTAAAGTAGACAGTCCGACATATTTTATAAGAGGCATGGCGAGATTTTTGAATTTGTAATTTTTTTGTCATAATTTTTTGGAAAATGAAATTAAAAAAATGATTTTCACAATTTTTTACATACTGTCTCCAGTGCAGTACAGTATCAACATATAACTGGTGTGGCAGTGATGAGGGACACTGACTGGTGACAGTAGGAAAAAAAAAATTATAATTTTTTTCAATTTATTTTTAATTCTTTTTTTATTTTTTATTAAAAAAAAGATTTTTTTTGTCATATTATACTATGCCCAAAGTAGTATAATATTGCCATAGTATCATTGTACTACTTTGGGGAAGTGATCAGTTTTTTATTGTTTTGTCTTTTTACACAATTTGATTGCTTATAGCAAAGAATTTCTTTGCTATCAGCAAGCATTTAACTGAATGAAATCGATTCATTCAGGATTTTTTGTTGTGATTAGCTGTGATTGGCCAGGGCTAATCACATGACACAAATGGGCTGTGATTGGCCCAGCCTGTGCATGTGATCACTGTGACCATTCACAGCTAGACACACTTGTATACAATGGATGGCATGAAAGGAAGCCATCCATTGTATACAACTGTCATGTGGGCTGCTATGATTGGTCACAGCAGGTCACATGGTACTGGCAAAGGGGCCAGTACACAGATCTGTCCGAAGTACACAGCTGGTGACAGATTTTGCCACAGCACGGCCCTGCGGGCACGCGAAGTACGCGATCCAGGAAGGACATCCTATGACGCCCTCCCGAAGGGACGAGAGGCTCGCCCGGCCATCATTTTACTATAGGCCAGGCAGGAAGTGGTTAAACTTCCCAGCAACACATTGGCCAAAAAAAAACGCAAAATGCATATGCAAAAATGCACTGCAAAAAGCACTGCAGAAACAGATCAAATGCAAACTACATAGGTGTGAACCTAGCCTAATTTTTGCTAAAAATTCTTGAAATATAGCTGCCTTGTAGTGTAAAGGATTGACTTTTCTGACAAAAAGTAGGATTACATGGGGTTAAAGCTCAGTTTTGACTTGCGCCAAAAGACAGCTAAAGCAGAACTTCACCCAAAAGGGGAAGTTCCGCTTGTTTGCCCCCTTTTAACAATTGGCACTTTTTTGGGGGGGTGAGGAGGAGCAGGTACTTGGTTTTGACAGGTACTCGCTCTCACTTCCCCAGGGATCGCCTAGGCCAGGGGTGGGCAACTGTGGCCCTCCAGCTGTTGTAGAACTACAAGTCCCATGAGGCATTGCAAAACTGACAGTTACAAGCATGACACCAAAAGGCAGAGGCATGATGGGACTTGTAGTTCACCAACAGCTGGAGGGCCACAGTTGCCCACCCCTGGCCTAGGCAATCCGAGCAGAAGTTCACCCCCCATCGACCGCAGCCCTCTGGGACACATCACAGGTCCCAATAATTTGCAGGACAATTCACAAGGTGCAGCACAGCTCACTTTCCCTTAGTTAAGATGCTGGCGCCTGGACCCGAAGCCCATTGAAGAATCGGTTCGAGTGAGGACCACGCTGGGTCCCTGGACAGGTAAATGTCCTTATATTAAAAGTCAGCAGCTACAGTATTTGTAGTTGCTGATTTAAATTTTTTTGGAGGGAGATTGGAGCTCCTCTTAAACTGATTTTAAGAAGCTGAAGTATACCACTAATGAAGGTGATGATTGTGACGAAATGATAAATGCCTCTTAGCCTAGGTTCATACCTAAGCGTCTTCCGCTGTGTTTTGCAGAATCGCAGTGCAGTCCATTTAATATGATTTCATCGGAGACATGTTCACATCTCCGCGTTTTCACCCGGTGCGGTTTTGGAAAGGTTTAGGGACTTTTTTGAAGGCAACAAGTTGCGTTCTTGGTTCTATAGACTTCGTTGTAAACGCTGCAGAAAAGCATGTATTGCATTTTTGATGCGTTTTGTGTTTTAAATCTGCCTAGCAACAAGAAAAAAAAAAAGAAAAACACATCAAAAACGTGGCAAAAACGCATGTGCAAAAACACAAAATGCAATGCAGAAATGGGTCAAATGCAAACTGCATAGGTGTGAACCTAACCTTAAAGTTTGTTGGGGTAGTTCTAATTCTCAAATCTCTAGACAAGGTATTATTATTATTATACAGGATTTATATAGCGCCAACAGTTTGCTCAGCGCTTTACAATATAACGGGAGACAATACAGCAACAATACAAGAGGGTTAGGAGGGCCTGATCCTTGGAGCTTACAATCTAGGGTAAAGTCTAACCATTTTCAACATGCATGAGTATAAGTGGATGGAGTATGTAAATCAGTTATTAAGATCTGAGGTTAAAAGATTTTTGGTTTGGATAGAATTTTATATACCTTGGAAGACATACAGGGGTTTATTTACTAAAGCTGGAGAGTCCAAAATCAGACTCCCTTCTGCATAGAAACCAATCAGCTTCCAGGTTTCATTGCCAAAGCTTCATTGAACAAGTTGAGGTTAGAAGCTGATTGGTTTCTATGCAGAAGGGAGTCTGATTTTGAACTCTCCAGCTTTAGTAAATAAACCCCACAGTATCCAAGACTGTCCACAAATGGCTCAAAATTTGAGTTGTGGATGGCCCCGTCAGCACATTTTTCAATCAACTTTTGCTGAAGGAACCCATCAGAAAAATGTCAGCCAAACAGTAACTGCATCCACTCAACAGCTCTGTGTCTCGACAGCTGCTAAATATAACTGACAGGGAAGATCCCTTCTTCTAGGCTGTTTAGACTGAATAAATGATCAATAAGATTTCCTGCATTCAGCCCACAAAGACATTGCAGCATGTATGGCTAGTTTATCCATTATGGGGAAAAAATATTTTATATAGTTGGTTGATATCCAGAATTCACTATACCTTGTTGTCACTTGTTGTCTGTGATTCATGAATCATATTTCAACTAATTCACAACTTGCTGTACAGCCACTCAAGAATCTTCTGCAACAGCATAAAATACTACCCAGGCTTATGTTGAAAATCAATGCCCCCAGAACCCATATTTCTAAATTCTCTCTCTCTTTCTTTCTCTCTCTCTCTCTCTCTCTCTCTCTCTCTCTCTCTATATATATATATATATATATATATATATATATATATATATATATATATATTAATAATTTTTTTCATTCTTTATTTAGTGTAATGCAACACAGAACAGAAAAACAGAAAAAGAGATTACAGCAGCATGATGTGATGATGTTCAAATAGGCAATACAAGATACAACTAGCAATACAAACATACACATGAAAAGGGGCATTTGATTTTTGCCCGTGCATAAATTGCTTATGATGTCTATGGGCTGTTGGTATTCAGCACTAAGAGTCAAATCCTGAGGTATTTTACATGCAGGAAGATAATCTTAACAACAGGTATACCACAGAGAAGAAAAACAGAAAGGAATAATAGTAAGAGAAAGGAAGAACGAGAGGTAAAGTCGAAGGAGAAAAGAAAATAAGGAGAGAAGGGTGGGACAGGAGGAGGAAAAAGGTAAAATATTTCTAAATTCTTTGCATTCAACAATGTACCAAAATTATATTTAGATGCTACTTGAAAAAGACTGTAAAGACTCAGAAGGATTTTAGTATAATAGGTGAGTAACAGAAAGTGGAAGTGTGCCAATGACACCCACTTAGATTCCAACCTTCCTTGAAAAAGTATTCATACCCCACATTTTGTCATGTTACAACCAAAAATGTAAATGTATTTTATTGGGATTTTATGCGATAGACCAACACAAAGTGGCACATAATTGTGAAGTGGAAGGTAAATGATAAATGGTTTTCAAATTTTTTTTACAATCTGAAAAGTGTGGCGTTCATTTGTATTCAGCCCCCGAGTCAATACTTTGTAGAACCATCGTTCACTGCAATTACAGCTGCAAGTCTTTTTGGGGATGTCTCTACCAGCTTTGCACATCTAGAGAGTGAAATGTTTGCCCATTCTTCTTTGCAAAATAGCTCAAGCTCTGTAAGATTGGACGGAGAGCGTCTGTGAACAGCAATTTTCAAGTCTTGCCACAAATTTTCAATTGGATTTAGGTCTGGACTTTGACTGGGCCATTCTAACACATTTGATCTAAACCATTCCATTGTAGCTCTGGCTGTATGTTTAGGATCATTGTCCTGCTGGAAGGTGAACCTCCGCCTCAGTCTCAAGTCTTTTGCAAACTCTAACAAGTTTTCTTCTAAGATTGCCCTATATTTGGCTCCATCCATCTTCCCATCAACTCTGACCAGCTTCCCTGTCCCTGCTGAAGCTAAGCATCCCCACAACATGATGCTGCCACCACCATGTTTCACAGTGGGTATGATGTGTTCAGGGTGATGTGCAGTGTCAGTTTTCTGTCACACAATGTTTTCTTTTAGGCCAAAAAGTAAAATTTTGGTCTCATCTGACCAGAGTACCTTCTTCCACATGTTTGCTGTGTCCCCCACATGGCTTCTAGCAAACTTCAAACTGGACTACTTATGGTTTTCTTTCAACAATGGTTTTCTTCTTGCCACTCTTCCATAAAGGCCAGGTTTGTGGAGTGCACGGCTAATAGTTGTCCTGTGGACAAATTCTCCCACCTGAGCTGTGGATCTCTGCAGCTCCTTCAGAGTTACCATAGGTCTCTTGGCTGCTTCTCTGATTAATGCTCTCCTTGCCCGGCCTGTCAGCTTAGGTGGACAGCAATGTCTTGGTAGGTATGCAGTTGTGCCGTACGCTTTCCATTTTCGGATGATGGATTGAACAGTGCTCTGTGAGATGTTCAAAGCTGGGGATATTTTTTTATAACCTAACCCTGCTTTAAACTTCTCCACAACTTTATCCCTGACCTGTCTGGAGTGTTCCTTGGCCTTCATGATGCTGTTTGTTCACTAATGTTCTCTAACAAACCTCAGAGGGCTTCACAGAACAGTTGTTTTTATACTGAGATTAAATTACACACAGGTGGACTCTATTTACTAATAAGGTGGCTTCTGAAGGCATTTGGTTCCACTAGATTTTAGTTAGGGGGATCAGAGTAAAGGCGGCTGAATACAAATGCATGCCACACTTTTCAGATATTTATTTGTAAAAAAAATTGAAAACTATTTATCACTTTTCTTCCACTTCACAATTATGAGTCACTTTGTGTTGGTCTATCACATAAAACCCCAATAAAATACATTTACATTTTTTAGTTGTAACATGAAAAAATGTAGCACATTTCAAGGGGTATGACTTCTTTTTCAAGGTACTGCAAGTGCCAGCTAGATTATAAAATTGTCACATTCCCTTTGTTTCAATGTTTCAAAATTAGTGACAGTAAGGTAGCAAAGTGGCATTACACATAACATGAATACATTATATAATAGAGCGGAATTCATATACATTATATATATATATATATCCCAAAGTATTGGAATGCCTGCCTGTACACGCACATAACATTTAATGGCATCCCAGTCTTAATCTATAGGGTTCAATATTGAGTTGACCCACTCTTTGCAGCTATAACAGCTTCAACTCTTCTGGGAAGGCTGTCCGCAAAGTTTAAGAGTGTGTCTATGGGAATGTTTGACCATTCTTCCAAAAACGCATTTGTGAGGTCAGGCACTGATGTCGGACGAGAAGGGCTGGCCTTAAGTCTGCTCTAATTCATCCCAAAGGTGTTCGGGTTGAGGGCATGACTGTGTAGGACAGTCAAGTTCCTCCACCCCAAACTCGCTCATCTATGTCTTTATGGACATTGCTTTGTGCACTGGTGCGCAGTCATGTTGGAACAGGAAGGGGCCATCCCCAAACTGTTCCCACAAAGTTGGGAGCATGAAATTGTCCAAAATGTCATGGAAAGTTGACACCTTAAGAGTCCCTTTCACTGGAACTAAGGGGCCAAGCTCAACCCCTGAAAACCAACCCCACACCATAATCCCCCCTCCACCAAACTTTACACTTGACACAATGTAGTCAGGCAGGTAGTGTTCTCCTGGCAACTGCCAAACACAGATACGTCCATGGGATGGCCAGACAAAGAAGCGTGATTGGTCACTCCACAGAACACATCTCCATTGCTCTAGAGTCCAGTGGCGGCACGCTTTACACCACTGCATCTGATGCTTTGCATTTCACTTGGTGATGTAAGGCTTGGATGCAGCTGTTCGGCCATGGAAACCCATTCCATGAAGCTCTCTCCGCACTGTTGTGCTAATCTGAAGGCCACATGAAGTTTGGAGGTCTTTAGCTATTGACTCTGCAGACAGTCAGCGACTTCTGCAGAATGTGCGCTTCAGCATGTGCTGACGCCGCTCTCTCATTTTATGTGGCCTACCACTTCGTGTCTGAGTTGCTGTTGTTCCCATTTGCTTCCACATTGTTATAATACCACTAACAGTTGACCATAGAATATTTAATAGCAATTTCACAGATGGACTTATTACACAGGTGACAACCTATCACAGTACCACGCTTGAAGTCACGGAGCTCCTGAGAATGACCCCTTCTTTCACAAATGTTTGTAGTAGCAGTCTGCAGGCCTAGATGCTTGATTTTATACACCTGTGGCCATGGAGGTGATTGGAACACCTGAATCCAATGATTTGGAGGAATGTCCCAATACTTTTGGCAATATAGTGTGTGTGTGTGTGTGTGTGTGTGTGTATATATATATATATATATATATATATATATATGTTTCATGCGTCTCCTAGCTTTTCATATCCACTTTTGCTTCCAACTATGGGCTACATCCCACTTCCTGCACAGTAAAATGCTACGTGTTACCATGCAGGAAGTGTCTATTTTAGCCGGCGTTGCTTTGTGCTTTGGAGCACTGTTTACTTTTTTTAACTTTACTGAAATCTCAGTGAAACACAGGGTGTTTGTCCAGCCCCATTAAAAATGACAACATAGTATAGCGGTTCATATACAGTGAGGTACAGAAGTATTTGAACACCCTGCGATTTTGCAAGTTCTCCCACTTAGAAATGGAGGGGTCTGAAATTCACATTGTAGGTGCATTCCCACTCAGAGGGACAGAATTTTAAAAAAAAAGTCAGGAAATCACATTGTATGATTTTTAAAGAATTTATTTGTCTTGCACTGCTGAACATAAGTATTTGAACACCTGAGAAAATCAGTGTTAATATTTGGTACAGAAGCCTTTGTTTGCAATTACAGAGGTCAAACGTTTCCTGTAGTTCTTGACCAGGTTTGCACACACTGCAACAGGGATTTTGGCCCACTCCTCCACACAGATCTCCTCTAGATCTGTCAGGTTTCGGGGCTGTCGCTGAGCAACATGGAGTTTCAGCTCCCTCCAAAGATGTTCTATTGGATTTAGGTCTGGAGACTGGCTAGGACACTCCAGAATCTTGATATGCTTCTTACGGAGCCACTCCTTGGTTATCCTGGCTGTGTGCTTCGGGTCGTTGTCATGTTGGAAGACCCAGCCACGACCCATCTTCAATGCTCTGACTGAGGGAAGGAGATTGTTGCTCAAAATCTCACAATAAATGGCTCCATTCATCCTCTCCTTAATACAGTGCAGTCGTCCTGTCCCCTTCGCAGAAAAGCACCCCCAAAGCATGATGTTACCACCCCCATGCTTCACAGTAGGGATGGTGTTCTTGGGATGCAACTCATCCTTCTTTTTCCTCCAAACACGACGAGTGAAGTTTAGACCAAAAAGTTCTACTTTGGTCTCATCTGACCACATGACTTTCTCCCATGCCTCCTCTGGATCATCCAGATGGTCATTGGCAAACTTCAGACGGGCCTGGACATGTGATGACTTGAACAGGGGAACCTTCCGTGCAATGCATGATTTGAAACCATGACGGCGTAGTGTTCTACCGACAGTGACCTTTGAAACTGTGGCCCCAGCTCTCTTCATGTCATTGACCAGCTCCTCCCTTGTAGTTCTGGGCTGATTCCTCACCTTTCTTATCATCAGTGATACCCCACGAGGTGAGATCTTGCATGGAGCCCCAGTCCCAGGGAGACTGACAGTCGTCTTTAGCCTCTTCCATTTTCTAACAATTGCTCCAATAGTTGATCTATTTTCACCAAGCTGCTTGGCAATTGCCCCGTAGCCCTTTCCAGCCTTGTGGAGGTCCACAATTTTGTCTCTGGTGTCTTTTGATAGCTCTTTAGTCTTGCCTATGGTAGTAGTTGGCGTCTGACTGACTGTGGGGTGGACAGGTGTCTTTAAAGAGCTCAGACAGGTGCTACTAAGTTAGATTAATGAGTGGAGTAGAGGCACAGTAACAGGTCTTTGAGAGCCAGAGTTCTTGCTGTTTCTTAGGTGTTCAAACACTTATGTTCAGCAGTGCAAGACAAATAAATTCTTTAAAAATCATACAATGTGATTTCCTGAATTTTTCTTTTTTTAATTCTCTCAGAGTGGGAATGCACCTACAATGTGAATTTCAGACCCCTCCATGATTTCTAAGTGGGAGAACTTGCAAAATCGCAGGGTGTTCAAATACTTCTGTTCCTCGCTGTCTAACAAGTGTTCAGTACCATGTACAGTAGAGTATGCTTAGAAAAATGGCTAAAATATTGACAACCAAAAAGATAGGAGGCTGAATGGCTAAGATTGAAAAGAAGTAGGTAGATGTCTGATTTTTTTTGTCTCATCTGATGCCATGCATGACTTGCAAGCAATTCAAACATTCCATCTGGCCATTAGAGATGAGCTTGGGTATGTTCACATGCTCTTTCGAACCCATGAGGCCAAGCCCACCAAGGAGCTGTGTCTCTATAGAGTCAATGGACTTGTCTGGAAGTTGGAAGGTTGTAATGAGCCAGTCATCTCCGCTGGAAGCAATACTCACCCCGAAGCTGCTTGTATACAGGGGGCATCTATATGTGAGGCTGCAGGGTGGGGAATACCCTGGCCTCAAATGATTGGCCCATTATAGGCAACAGCTTCTTGTACTGTAGATCACTTTACATCATACATACATATTCGAGAACTGTGTGGATAATTCAACCCTAGACAATTCTGCTGGCAGTGATTTACCTTCAGTAAATATAAGACAGTATCCCACACAATACAAATTCAGTGGTTAGTTAGTTATTCCTCCCTATGTGATTATTCTGCTTAAAAAAATGAACCAAGAGGCAACTCATGAGCCAACCAAAAGACTGCAATTGCTGGAATTTTGTGGTCTGTGTGTTAATTGCCTTGTGGATACATGACAATGTCTGAAGAAAGCTGTGGCAGCATCCACACCAAGCAATCTAGAGAGCATGTCCACAGTAAATCCAATTACTCTGTGTGAACTCCTGCCAAAAGCACAGCACTGGGAGAACAACTAGAAGAACGTCATTTATCCCCATGTTGCATAGTGCCGATTCTCCCTCCCTCTGCTCTCGCTATTTCTTTTTCCCAGGCCTCACAGATCACTTGCCTCCTATTAATTAATTTTGGTATATAGGCTAATTAAAATTTTTACATTGCTGTCCATGTGGGCTATTCAGCTGGGAACGTCCATGACACACGTTCCTCTCATGAGGTCTAGTTCCTATCCCCATGGCAACCGCAGTGATGGCTGCATTTCACTGCTGATGTTTTCTAGACAGTCTGGCCCAATAAGGAGTTACATGTTTCTATGTGGAATTAATTTAAAGGGCCAGGAACTGTATAAGCTGGCTTTTGATAAAATAATTATTTTTTTTAACATTAACAAATATCTACAGAGATATACCAGTAGCAAAGGAATGATTATATTTGAATTCAGATATTCAGTCATTAGCAAGATAAGGGCACCCTTTGCTATGAAAATGAAATGGCAGTATTGCGTTGCCAGCTTCAGATTGTAGCAGTAGTTCTTTTATCAAATTTTACAAAATTGAGTGAAGGTTTTGTATGGATTTAGAAGGTAGCTTCTGTTTATAAACCAATAGTTGTCATGATCTCTCATACAAAGCTAGTCAGTTGTCAGGAAATAATCTAACCAATGAAAAATCTTTATCATCAACATTTTACATACCCTATATGTAGTGCATATATTTGATACATACATTGGTATATTGACAGTGCACATGCCTGGGGCATACCTTTACATTGACAATAATTTATTGGTCTGCTGCACTTGTTTATATTCCAATATTCAGTTTGCTAATCAGTATTAATTAATTAAATGCCCTTCTTAGTGTCCATATAATCATAACAAAAATCAAAATATCAAAATAAAATCCATAAATTAATTTATGGATTTCATTTTTATTTTTGTTATGATTATATGGACACTAAGAAGGGCATTTAATTAATTCATTTATACTTTCAAGGGTGAAAGTGAGACTTTTCTAAAGTGTTTTTTCACAGGGTTTAAGAATTTTGGACACCGATTAATGTGTATTAGTTTGCTAATCAGTATACATATGGATTTTAGATTGAGGTCTGAAAATCTGCTGCATGATCATTCTGTAGGAAGACTATGATATAAATATGAATGCTTTTTTTTTTCAAATATAATACTGGCCTTCTTACCATGAGGAAAGAGTATACATCAGCCAGGAAAATCAGTTTCAGATACTTTCCCCGGATTGGTCAGCATACCTAATCTGACCATAATCAGCAACAATCACTTTATATTTAGAGTTGTAAGAAGATACTTACCACTTACAACATGAAAAAATAAGAATTTTGTACTTGCCCTAAAATCTTTTTCTTAAAGTAGAACTACAGGCAAAACTTTTATTTTTGGATAGCGTAAGGGAGGGTTATAAGGTATGGGTTAGGGAGAGTTATAACCCTTGTCAATTTTTTTCCACTGGGGAGATATATCTTCACTTCCTGTCCCATAGCCAAAACAGGAAGAGAAAGGAAATTCCTACAAATTAAGGGAATCTTTTGGGGCTCCCCAGGTCACCAGAACTTCGTGTCCCCATTGGAAGATTTCCCCTCTATTACTTTTCTGGGGACAACCCATAATTTGGGATTTTCTATTACTTTTACTTTCAATGATAATGGTAAACAGGACAAATAGAGGGGATGAATCTCCCTAGCGGGGGGCACAGACAAAAATGGAAACCTGTCAGATTTTCTAATCCATCTCCAGTCTGTCCAAAACTGAAAAAAAGAAAAAAAGTTTTGCCTTTAGTTAAACTTTAAAGTTCATTGAGGGACACAGTAATTTAGGAATTTTTAGATGGTTGGGTTATACTGCCATCTACAGGAGACAGGGACACTGCACACAAAAAACCTACACTCAGTATACCCCACCTCTAATCATCTTGGCTTAATTTTGTGAGCAAGCAGTACAATGAGCAGGTAACACGGTGGGGTGGAACCTGTGTTCCACAATAGACTGTTTTGGTAAGTACAAAAATCCTATTTTTTATGGCCCACTGAGGAACACAGGAATTTAAGGATCCATAAACAGTCAGAATGTCAAAAATAAATTCAAATGGAGGGTGGCAACAGCCGTTGAGAAATAAAAGAAATTTGGAGATTATACTACAAAATGCTATCTGAAAGAATCAGCGCCTTAATAAAGGCTAAATGAAGAAAGAGCAAAACCAAATATGGAAATTGTCATGACCAAGGAGAGGGCACCGAGGATCAAGATTGATAATAACCAGTTAATAAAAATTGGTACTTAAAAATTGACACTTAAAAGAGTGATTGTCCTCAATAGGCAAACCATCCATCCAACCATCCCCAAAAAACAGATGGAACAACACACTACCTGAATGGGAGAAAACCAGACCAACAAATAATGTGGTCAACAAGAAATGTTTACTGGGCCAAGTACCCGAGAAAAAAAAGATTCCCAACGGGAAGTTTGAATAGACATAATTCATAGGCATAACCATTTATTTAACGGCAAGCAAAGCTTAAGAGTAGCGTACCTAAGTCTTGACTTCAGGAACTGAAGCTTGGCCAAGCACAAACTGTCCAGAGAAAAGAACAACAACCAACAGCAAGAGTCTTAAAGAAGGATTCCAGGTGTGGATATTTTTACATAGTTACATTGGTCCACATTGGACCAATATAACTATTCAAATATCATGCTTGCCTGTGACATTGGATGATGGGATGGGGTGGAGATGTGGGGTGGTGACATTATGCTCTACACTTCATCCAATCACAGAATGCTTTGCATTCTTTGAGAAAATGCAAAGCAGTTTCTGTTTTCACAGTGCAGCATGGCAGCAGCTTGGGATGGGACCCGGAAGCTAGTGGAGATCACTGGAGTAGCTGTGCCTACCACAGTACATTTCAGCTTCTAGAACAGCATTTATCAACCCTTTTCACAAGGAGGAACCCTTGAAATAACCTTTAGGTCTCAGAAAACCCCTTACAATAATTACTAATCCCACAGCTCACAGTACATTAGCATGCTGGCCAGTGGAATGAATGTCCCTTACATTGGTGGCCCTGGAGTAGAATTCTCCTCTTTCAGATAACTAAAAGATCATTGGTGTCAATGGTAACTTACCTGAGAGGCAAAAATTGCTGATTGTTCCAAGAACTCTTGGCAACTTCTGGAGGAACACTGGGGTTCTGCAGAACCCTGGTTGAGAAAGGCTGTTCTAGAGGTATCCCACAGGTATGGTGCATACATAGTTACGTTGATCCAAGTGGACCAATGTAACTATGTAAAAGTATCCATACCTGGATTTCTTCTAAGTACTCTATTAAGACATCTAATCTTGTAAAGAGCTATGGTAGTAAGAGCCCTCACATCATAAAATATAAATAGAGGTTAAAAACCTCTTTGGATGAAGGAGATACTGTAACCCACACTGGTGTACAAGAGTATGGTAATCAAAAGAATGAGTAGTACTCCTTCCAACCAATACCCAAAGGTGTTTTGGGGTGGGATAATCACATTGCAAATCTGCCTAATCAATTACCAAATATATGATTCTAAAAGATAGAAATATTCACCTATCAGAAAACAGGAAAGAAAAATGAATCCAAGGAGATTTCCTCAGAAGACCTCAGCTTGGGTACAGAAATCTTGGCTTGGCTATATGATTACCTCCTGGTGATCATGTCCCACAAAGGTCTTTTGATTTAAACTATCCCCTTTAGGCATCCTGCCTAATAATATAAAAGGAAGGCGTTTCCAGCGATGGGTAATTCAAGCCAAGGAGGAACACTCACTAGTGATTATCTTCTGTCAAACGGGAATGTTGGAAAATTTTCATTTGATGAGCAACTGCAGCCAATTGACTGCAGCACCGATCAGTGTAGTCTGACAGCGGAGAAGCCCTGGCTGTCAGAATTAAATATCACAGTGGGAAGGATTCCTCTGTTCACCTTGCTTGTGTGGAGGAATCTGTTGTTTTTGTTTTTTTATCAGCCTGGCTGATTAAAAAAAAAAGACCAATCTATGGGCAGCCTTAGACTCTGTCATGTTTTTATTGTTGTCAGTGTCCCCACTGGGTAGATTCATCCCTCTTTTTGTCCTGGTGACCATTTTCACTAGCTGTCACCAAAACAGTTGTCATCTTGGAACTCTCTACCCCAATTTATCAGACTATCGTCTACTCTTCTCATTTTTCGGCGATCTCTGAAAACCTATCTCTTCAGGGAAGCCTATCCTGCCCTCAGCTAATAATGGAATCTTCTACTCTTCCTACCAGTCCATCCCCCACAGTTATTACCTTTTGTACCACTAGCCCCTCCCTCCTAGATTGTAAGCTCCAATGAGCAGGGCCCTCCTATCCCTCTTGTATTGAACTGTATTGTTGCTGTATTGTCTCCCGTTATATTGTAAAGTGCTGAGCAAACTGTTGGTGTTATATAAATCCTGTATAATATAATAATAATAATAATCAAAACAAGAAGTGATGGTACGCCTTCAAATGGGGACACCTGTTCTGGTAACAACTAATTAGAAGGGATTTCGATCACTTTGGGGAGATTTTCTTTTCCTGTTGTGTCTCCAGGACAGAAAGTTTTGGGAAATCTCCCCAACAGGACACATATTACAAAACATATGTCAGTGGTTTTAACCCTTTCCTACTGTCTCCAATACTAGAAAAAGGTCACACAGTGTTAGCAACAAGCAAAAATGCTAATAATTTTAGCCTGTATTTGCTGGCCTACTAAATGAATCAGTAAAAAGGCACTGCTGGTATCTGACTCTTCTGGTTATGTTGAACACATGGGAGTTGATATACTAAAACTGGACTGCAAAATCTGGTGCAGCTGTGCATGGTAGCCAATCAGCTCCTAACTTCAGCTTGTTCAATTAAGCTTTGACAAAAAACTGGAAGCTGATTGGTTTCTGTGCAGAGCTGCACCAGATTTTTCACTCTCCAGTTTTAGTAAATCAACCCCATGGTGTCCTGAAGTGACATTGCAGCCAGCAGGGGAAACAACAGAGCACAGCAGACCCATGTGTCTAGACACAACTTGAAGTACCATATAATATAGGAGGAATCTGTTTCACTGCCTACTGGAAAGGTAAGTATTAAACATTTTCCCTGACAGTATGCAAGTAATTAATTAATTACTGTAGTAATTATTTTTGTTATGGTTGAACTGCATGGACTTTTGTCTTTTTTCAGCCAGACTAACTATGTAACTGTAAATGTTTATTAGCCTAGAGAGGGGGACTTTTTAATTTTCAGAGGAAACATTTTCATATTATGTCACAATAATCCATTAAATACAGATTTCTTTAAAAATTATATGATATTGTTTGAAAACCCTGTTCTAGTTTTGTGTGTAGCTCATCATCCTAACACTTCTTTTTCTTTTCTATTTAGAGCCGTATGGCAGAAAGCCTTCGCCTGTTCGACTCTATCTGCAACAACAATTGGTTCATAAACACTTCTCTTATCCTGTTCCTCAACAAAAAGGACCTGCTAGCTGAGAAGATCCGACGCATCCCTCTCACCGTCTGCTTTCCTGATTATAAGGGACAGAATACGTATGAGGAAGCGGCAGTCTATATTCAACGTCAGTTTGAGGACTTAAATCGCAACAAGGAGACCAAGGAGATTTATTCACACTTCACCTGCGCTACGGACACCAGCAACATTCAGTTTGTTTTTGACGCAGTGACAGATGTTATTATCCAGAACAATCTAAAATACATTGGCTTGTGCTAAGCAATTCTCCTGGAGCCAGCACAGCAAACAGGGCATGTCCTCAAACACGAGAGCACATGCCAAGGGGAAAAAGTAAACACTAACAAAGGGTGAGGTTATACACAGAGGTTCCCCACATACTGCACTGACAAGTCCTAAGTGAACCCCTCACCCACACAAACTCTTCATTCTGACAGTGGAAGGAGATTATGGCTGGGTTTCTTCAAAGCTGATAACGTCTGATAATCCTGTATTGGACCAAGAATAGGGCCCATGTTCTTTGCTCCCTGTATTCAGTATGTGTGGTGTGCGTGTGCGTGGATGTAACTTGTGCTCGACTGATGTCTGATGTGGAAATATTCTGAAGATCTCTGGGTCTCCTGGAGATGTTCTGGCTGCCCAGAGGGGATTTAAGTTGTGTCAGGTAAGGAGCCGTCACTGTCAGAAAGGATGCTTTAATGCCAGCACCGAACAAATAAAAAAAAAAAAACAGTTTTGTATTATTCCACCTATGCCTGGCACCTCCTGTATGTGCCAAACCTACACAGGGTACGACAATTCATTGAAATTTGAATGTTGTTGTATACTTGCAATGTACAACTGCAATACAAGCAATGCTTATTTGGGTGCAGAGAACTCAGTTCAAACCAAGGTGACAATCATAGTTCTCAGATTCCTAAGAAGACCTCTGTTTAAAGGGGATTTCTGCTTTGCCTGGAAACCACCCTCCTGTGTTTCAATGGGAGCAGATGCTGTAATTCTAGTTTTCGCCTGCTATTGTGGAATGTTCGTACTATGAAGTGGCTGCTTGAAGAAATGGTTTTCTGTCTGCCAGCTGCTATAAACAGTCCGCACAATAGCATCCCTGTAGATGACTATTATTATTTATTTCAGGTACTTATATAGCGCCGTCAATTTACACAGTGCTTTACACATATATATTGTACATTCACATCAGTCTCTAACCCTCAAGGGGTGTACAATCTAAGGTCCCTAACTCACATTGATACATTCACATACTAGAGCCAATTCAGCTACCAGCATGTCTTTGGAGTATGGGAGGAAACCAGAGTACCCAGAGAAAACCCACGCAGGCACAGGGAGAACATGCAAACTCCAGGCAGGTGGTGGTGTGGTTGGGATTCGAACCAACGCCCCTAGTACTACAGGTGGAATTGCTAACCATCTATCCACTGTGCTGCCCATGACTAGTTAAAGTCTGTAGGAGGTGGTGATACCTCTGAGTTTTAGGGCCCGTTCAGGCAAGATGCATTGGCAGCCTTGCCCAACGCAGCCTCAACACATAGTTTAGGCAAAAAGCCTTGTTCCCTGTCATGTTAGTTCACACCACCACGTTGCAGTGGTGTGTGCTAAAAAACAGTATGGCGGTCAGTATTTTTTTCAGTGCAACTTGGTGCACAATCTACTGCATCACATTTCAAGTTCTAACAACACTTTCTTCACATCACACACGTGGTAGTGCATGCTGCTGGTGTAAACAAGCCCTTACTGTATGGAGGAGTCCTTGGTAAATACGGGATTCCATTCAAACTGGAAATCCTCATTAGGAAACACATCTTCAGTGGCCCTTTCCAAAATATATATCATTCGCATACCATTCTAAAACACAGTAGCCATCTTTTTCACTATATTTCAAGAAAATCTGTTGCTTGTTTCCCTCATGTCAGGTGCTTAGAAATCAATGGCCTATGATAGGTCTTTAACCAGACAAAAAGGGAAGTGAAGAGATCAAATACAACACAGTGCAGCACTGGGGACTTTAACCTGTGTTTGCCTTACTCTTGTAAAATGCAACCTGTTGGTTAATAAATATGAATTGCACAATTTATGTCTTCATCATGAATTGCCCATCCATTACAGCCATTAATTTTAATAATCAAACCACTGTATATAAATGAGCTACTAATAAGAGTCCACAAATGTATATGTACAAACTAGTGCACTTTGAAAGATCTTGATATATCTGACTTTAAATCTGATGAACCCCCGAGTGTCATTATTTGCTGTTAAGGTTTGCCCTAGACATGAGATTACAGTTGGCTGATCCTGGTTCAGGCAGACATCTGCTGATTAGCTGCTCTCAATGGGAACAACCAATATGACAGTTTGTAAAACCAGTTCTGACCATTGCTTCCCCCAATAAACATAAAGCTTGTTTAAGAGATTAAGGGCTTGTTCACTTCAGGTGCATTGAGCTGTGTTTTTCTGCACAACACCGCTCATGTATGGTGTGAACAGGGCACATAAAAAAACCATTGTTTTCCTTGTGTCATTCAAATCACATATGAAGAGCTCAGAGGAAATTAACTCATGGCATAATGCACGTTACATAATACTACAGTATGAATCCAGCCTGTGGCACTACACAGAATGGGACATAGCACAGTACTTTTAGCATTCTCCTGCATAAATACTACAGTTTTAAAGGGAACCTGGGCTCAAAGAAATAGAATTGTGCAATTGCATTTTTTTTCTGATTGTTTTTATTACTTTTAGAAAAGTACTCTACAAAACAGAGCCTTTGGGCATTCCCTGGCTCAAAAGAACACATAATAAAAAAGAGAAGAAGAAAAAAAAAATCCCAACTGTAGTCACAACTCCGATACCCCTTGATCAACGAGGGTAGAAGGCTGCTATTGTTGATCTCTCCTTCCAAAAATTCTAGTTGCCTGCCTGTCATGCAGACCCTCTCTTTAAACCCTTTCACAGATTCAGAAAATATATGGTGTTCTGACTTACTAAAGTTGTTTAAAATCATATGATTAGCATGATAGTCAGCCCACTAACCATTGTTAGATGGAGGTCAGAAGTGACTGCCCATATATTTTTCTCAACACAGGTTTCCTTTTTAGGCCCTTCCTTTTACGATGACAGTTGGTCAGATTTGGCAACAATCTCATAGAAAATAAATATATTTAAAGCTGGCTGGCAGTTGTTGAGGAAGGGTGGGGGAGAGATTTAGCTCAGATATGTTAGAAAACCAGTTCCCAATGTTCCATGCCGAAAAATACCTGTCAAATTTACTATTTTAATTTCTTTCCCTCTCCCTTTCCCATTAACATGCAAAAATGGTCAGATGGTGCATGAAAGTCCAACCACCCTATGAATCATAGACAACTTTAGGTGTCATCAGGGCTGTGTTTAGACCATCTTGTATCCCTTATATCATGCCATTAATAAAAACCAATGCTGGAGTGTGCTGTGGGAAGGAGCATATTGCTTTATATGCAGAACTACCTTGTACAAGCCAATAAACATTAGAAACAAAAGATGGGCTGGTGTTTGTCTAGAACAGAGAAGCAAAATACCCCCCCCCCCCAAACACAAAAAAAAAAATCACAGTTTGTATACTTCAAGGGTTGGTGCTGGCCCTCTTACTGTGCTGCCCTAGGAACTGGCCTAGGAGTGCCATTATGATAAATACAACCGTGGGTTTTATAAACCAAATAAGGTTCCTATGTAAAGAGGATAGGATCGCTGCTACTCCTGACCAGCCCAGGTGAATAAACTATAAAGAGCGGCCTCAGCGTACATGTCTCCACCAAACCACACACCCTGATGCATTTCATCCTGCCCACTGGGGTTTAAGCAGGCCATAGATGAGTCAAAAACCGAATGCTCTGTCTACTGAAAAACTAAAATGCCATTCATTTTGTCATACAGATGTGCCATCAATTGTTTTGTTTTTCTAAAAAAAAAAATGTTGGATCAGGCGCTTTTGGTTGCGGCACGAAAATCACTTTTTGCTGCTGAAAAACTAATGATAGGAAAACCAAACGATCTAATGGTTGACAAGAATATTCATTTGGCT
The DNA here is from genome assembly GCF_062004578.1 of Staurois parvus. Classification (NCBI taxonomy): domain Eukaryota; kingdom Metazoa; phylum Chordata; class Amphibia; order Anura; family Ranidae; genus Staurois; species Staurois parvus. The sequence goes on along the minus strand of NW_028318500.1, from coordinate 5,554,457 downwards.
TTCGACCTGTCTATGGCCTGCACATACGAATAAGCCCTGGCGGGTGAGGCAAAATGCATCAGGGTGTGTGGTTTGGCTGAAGCCGCTCTTAGTCGTTTATTCCCCTGGGCTGATCATGACTAAAGGCCATCCTTTCATCTTTAAATTTACTAGCCTCCTGGATTGGTATTAGGACAAGCCTGCACCCCTGGGACACAGGGATATGCTTTCACCTCTACGTAGACTGGCGCCAAAAGCAATCTAAAAGATTCCCATGTATTTATAATAAATGGTGGAGTGGTAGGAATGGTAGGTAATGGTAGGACTATAACATGCACAGGTAATGCATCAGAACTATAACATGCACAGCTGCCAAACACGATGACAACTTCTCTTAAGCGCCAACTGCACTCGTAAGTATACTTTACCCCCCCATCACCATCTGTAAAATTAGAAAGATGATCCTAAAGCCTGTTTTGCAGTTGCTAACCATTGCAAGTATACATATAACAGCTAGAATGCAAACTTAATAATTTTTATTTTTATTTTTTAATCCTGTTCTTTGCTGATCTTAGTAGACTACCTGACAGTATCATCAACATAGCCCGTCCTTTACCATTGGCCTTTATTATTATGGTTGAACTTCTTGACTCATGAAACCACTGTCACAATGGCTGATGAAGCAGGGATGAGGCAACACTGGGGCAAACAGCCTCCCACTGACGATTCTCCACACAGCACATAACTCTTATTTTTTCTTCTGCCAAGTCCTGCACGTTTTTTAACATAAAAAAAGCAGAACATTTTTAGGACATTTTCAAAGAAGCGCTTGACTATTTATGTTTGTAAAGAAGCAAAAAAAAAAAATACACTGGAAACAAATATAACACTGGCTATTTATTTTGCAAAAAAAGAGAAGGAAAATTAAAAGAAACTTTCAGCTTCTGAGTATTTACACTGACAAAGACTTTCTGTGATAAAAAAAAAACAAAAAAAAACATTCTGAGCAGGTCTACCATTTTTGTTTTCTTTAAACTCAAGTAGTGCGGTATTAAAGAAGCATCAATGGAGCAATATGAACAATAAAGTTGCCTTTTTTATGGTAACGGGCGCTAAAGGGTATGGCCTGAAATGCACTGGCCTTCCAGAGAGATGCACCATAGAGATGCAGAGTTCCCCTATTGTAAGGAAGCTGGGCCGTTAATTCTGGATGTCTGTGTGAAGTGTGTGTAAATAAGTTGAGATTGTGTAAAGCACATCCACTTAGTATGTAAATTATTCCCCTTACAGCTTCATGTGTACCCCAATTCACTTGGTGTCCTCCTGAGAACACAATACCCCTAAATACAGTGTATGACTCCTCTGCCAAGGGCTCAATTCCTCAGGGTCTGTGAGGCCTGCAACACACTACGTACCTGTTACACGGCTTTGCCCAGAGTGCCTTGCAGGCTTCTTTGCCCCTGAAGGCTGATGACACTACAATTTTAAAAAGAAATCTCTACTGGCGAAAGGGAAATAAAGGTTCTGAATGGATCATTTGTGTTTTTCTTACTGTTTATGGAATGTTTTTTCAGCAATAAGTGATTGCATGGTTTATCTACAGATCCTTAAGCTGGCCTCATATCAGTAGATTCCCTTTAAAAACCTACATTTTCAGAATATTCATTTGATTATCCCAGGGTTAAATAGGCAGTTTCAACAAATGCTTTTGAGCAGAGGGAGCAGAAAAAGGATAAGGATGTAAAATTACAGTATGAGAAAACTGCACTGAATACGTGAAAAAATGTGAATCATAAATAGAATTCAAAATTGCTGCCACTTCCAAAATTATCAACTATAACACATAAATGAACCCTCAAAAGTGATTCAGTGGCGCACAAATATATAACTGAATAAAATGTGAACATAAAATTCAAATAAAAAATGATATAAAAAAAATATGATATAAAAAAATATTAAAGTCCAAAGAAAGCCCAAAGATGGGATCCCTATGAGTAAGTCAGATATGACGAAATGTGTCAGGGAGAGGCTGTGCGGCGATCGGTGGTGACGTGACCGGAACCGGAAGTGATGCAGGAGCGTCAGTGACAGAGAATCCGGTGGTGGTGAGAGCACTGTCTCGGTTTACACTAGTGTGCATACTAAGTGCAACACCTTTGGGCTTTTTACTTTTGTTTATTCTGTGGCAGTCTATTTTAGCAATAAAGGAGCTGTGCTTTGTACTGCACCATTGGGGCCTTTCTTGCTTTCTTTTACATGACCATTACACCTGAGTGTGGAGTATTTAGGAAGGAGGTACACCTCTATGCTACCCTAAGTGCCTCCATATTAGGAATCCATTATTATATGATATGATTGCCGGCCATTTTTGGGGGAGGGTTTTTTTTGGAGATTGGAGGAGAGGAAGCATACCGATACTAATTGATCCTTTATCCCACCGAGAGATATCCATTGAGCGATTTCAGCCAACCATGAGAGTGGGGGGCAACACTATTTGGTGAGTGTACACCCAATAGGGGGGACACTGGTTTCTTTTTCACGTGGTGATTTATTTTGAAGAATCATTTGGTGGATAAGAATTGTCTTTGGGCTTTAATATTTTCTTATAACATATTTTGTTTATATCATTTTGATTTGAATTTTATGTTCACATTTTATTCACTTATATATTTATGCGCCACTGAATCACTTTTGAGGGTTCATTTATGTGTTATTAAGGATGGAAAACTGGTATCAAATCTAATGGTAATAAACAAATCTTAACTAGCGTTAAGCGCATGCACTTATTAAAGTTCAGATTGTCAATCAAAAAGCGAGACATTGACAAGGTACTTTAATGAAGTTGCTTGAAATGAGTTGAGTCTATGAAAGCACCATTGAATTCTTTTGATCTCTTCTCGTCTAAACGTTTCAACAAAAGTCTACATGGGTAAGGCCAGCTTAACCATCTAAGAATTTTAACTGACAAACACAGTGGAGTCTGTACGATGGATGGTAAGTTTGTGGCAGTTACGTTATGCCTGAAGAATAGTGGTGATAGATTTATTCATTTATTTATTTTATTTATTTATTCATTTCTTTATTTGCTTTTCTTTTCTCTTTTTCTCTTTCTTTCTCTTCTCTTGTATTTCAACATTACTGTTAAATTTTTCTTGTTTTCTTTCTGTTTTACCAATCACTCTATCATCACATATACACATCTGATTCTTTTTTTCATGGCCAATGAGGCATATATATTCCTGGCTTCTCACATCCTCACTACCTTTGTGACCAAGGCCTGGTGGGCGGGACGAAATGCATCAGAGGGTGTGGCCAGAACAGCGGCTGAGACCATTCCTCAACACTGGACTCCTGAGGTCTGTTGGGCAGAGTCCATCCCTTCACTTGTATTGGCTGACACTGGAAGTGCTCAGACACATGCTCCCTTCTTCTCACTTGCCGGTCGGGTGATCCTTTTTATTTGCTTATCCTGGAGATCAGCTTTAAAGCGGAACTAAACCCTCCTATCCTTTTTAGCCAAGGAAGCTGCCATCTTAGCCTCTGTTTGATCTGCAAGTGTCATGGTGCTGCACATGTGACCAGTTATGACCCCAGCCATTTGATGATTTGACATTTTGGTTGAGAGCACAAGCCAATGTGACAGTTAGCATTCCCGGAATGCTGGGCATTTTTTTTTTTTTGTTTGAACTGTTAAATTGATGGGTTTAGTTCCACTTTAACCAGTCTGATTTTAACCCTATTTAACTCGCATTGCACACTTTTACATTTTGTCCAACAACAAACCAAATAATAGAATAGCTGGGAGATAAAAAATGATAAAGGGAAGTTTGTAACGTTCTCTTCCAGGAATAACAAGATTTATTTTTTCAGTCTAACAACCAATAATGATCGTGTTAATCGCAGTTATATTTAATCCCCAGTAAGCAGATTTCAGTTAAGTACTTATTTATCATCTCTTTGTCTTCTAACAAGCCTGTTAACGTTCTAAGGGTGATATTTAAGCATCCAACCTCTGGGTGTTCTGTTGTTTCCCCACTCCTCTCCTGCCTTCCCACAAAGCCCTGCTACCACTCCAGAGGCTCCCTATCTTGTTGTGTGCAGCATTCTGTAAGGCCACTTCTACAGTAAACTGTTTAGACAACTTGTTAAGCAGCGCAGAGGGCATCGTGAAACAAGTTATTTCTACACCGTAATCTGCAGTCTGTCTGCATGCTCTGCAGAGTGGAGGGGGTGGCAAGTTCCTTGACTCAGTCTAAAATTGGGATCTGCATACCGTGTGCTTTAAGAGAGTCCACCAAGCTATCAATTTTTCCAATACTACACACATTAACAAATTAAGGATCTTTTAGGTATCCATATGTTCCATTTATTACAATCGCAATCAATTATATAAAATCACGTATCTTTTATTTATAGTATTCTTGTTAAAAGTTTACACTTTAAAAAGACATCCAAAGAAGCTAAATATTAAAAAAAGAACAAATATACTAACAGAGAGAATACTACCCAACGCATGCACTACCCAGCTATCGGTATCTATATATTATTAGGTGAACTATGTACTTGTATATACAGTATATATATATATATATATTCTATGATATACATCAAATGACTATCTATCACAGTACCAAGTTTTTTCCAATGGATGGTGGTTGTAGTTATAACTGTAAGACATTATACAGCTCCCGCATGCACTACCCAGCTATAGGTATCTATATATTATTAGGTGAACTATGTACTTGTATATACAGTATATATATATATATATATCCTATGATATACATCAAATGACTATCTATCACAGATTATACCAAGTTTTTTCCAATGGATGGTGGTTGTAGTTATAACTGTAACACATTTCACAGCTCACCTCTGCTTCTTCAGACAGAACTGGTAACAATCATATAAAACATATATTATGTCATCCTGCAATGGGTGTAACCAGATCCCATGGGATTGCAGGGGATCAGATGGACTGGAACATGTAGGATTCCTAGGGAACCCGCCTCCTCATTCTCTCGCTTTCACTCTAACAGTGACTAACCTCGGCCTTCAGTCATTCAGATTGCCTGAAGGCCACGGTTAGTCTGTGACTGTGCCACCACTGCCTACAAATCATTTATGTTTTCATTTTCCCTAAATTCACTAGACAGCAACAATATGGGGCACAGCAAGTCAGTTCTACTCATTGAGAAACAATACTGCATTTCCACATAGAGAGCAACACAACAAATTACAGTAAACCATTGGCTGCTGTTGCTAGAATTCAATGTGCCGAGTTGGTGGGCCTTGCAGTAACTCATCCACATAAAATTGGCTCTCTGGAAGCTGGGCGCACCGCATTGCACACAGCAGTAGTGACTGACACCCCATGAGGCCCTTGGAGAGTATCTAAGACAGTAGGTAGGTATTGTGTTGGACTAGGTGTCTGCTGCAATGCCCTACAGTGAAAATACTGAGGCACACAGTGAGGAGAAGAACAATTTACAGCACAATTTTTCATTAGGGTACCAGAGGGAGGAGCAGATGGGACAGAAACAGGTGAGGTTGGAGTTCTTCATGAATTTTAAGCATGCTGCAGTTATATTGATTGATCCTTGAAATGCAAGGAAGATACAATTGCCAGTTTGCTGAAGGATCTATGAATGCCACTTACTGTATGTTGAACAGAGATCTTCTACCCCTCCACATAATGGTCGCTAATCCTGGTGGTTCCTACATTTTAGGCAGACAGTATCTATGCTACAACAGATGTCACACACAAGAATACTGGTTGTCCCGTAACCCCTTAAACTCTGCTTCCTGCCTCCTCATCCCTGAAACACGAGAAGTTATGAATCATTTCCATAGTAAGTGAGACATATGCAGCACATAGACGGTTCGTTTATCGGCCAATTTTTCGTCTGAAAGAATAATCAGCCAATTTTTGCACCGTTAGTGGGGCAATGTCATCGGCCAATTTTCGTGGTTCCTCCTCATTTATTTTATCGGACATGCTGGAAAATTTGCGAAAAACGGCCGATTTTCGCAATCATTGGTGGCAACAGAACGACCGATAAACGAACCGTCTATGGCCTGCATAACATTTCCCTCAGAGTACAAAACTTAATTAGCACTTCTTTAATAGACATGTTCCGCTTGTTTAATGCTCATTGGTTATGATAACCATATAATAAAGGCAGAGAATAGATTTTTGGGAAATCCATTTTCTATTACCCCATCAGTCTTTCTGTCCAAAGCTGGGATCTGTGTAAACTGCCATCAAATCCACAGCTAGATGAAATCCCATGCAGTGAAATAAATGTATGACTATAAGCATTGTGAAGTAAAGATTCTGTCATTGGAGTAATGATAAAAAATGTTGAAAATAATGCGTCCAATAGGAGAAAGGCAAACACACTGAAAAATGATAATGTAATACCAAGCATGTGTCCCAGGAATGGTACACGTATCTCCTGCATTGATAAGATCTGCAATACACATGGCCATATACCTTCCACATATCAGCCAATCTGTTATTTGCAGTGTATGTCTTTATTACAGTAATGATAAGCATACTGCATTGAATTATGATCTTTCTTTTACTATAGGGAAACAGTGACAATCAAAAATTAGTTGATGTCTATGTAGCCCAGCCTTTTTCAACTAGGTGGCCATGACACCCTGGGGGGCCTTCTGGGTTCTTCAGGGGTGCCTTGGAAATATGCCTAAACATTGCCCCAAATTGCCCAAAAAGTGTCAATAAGCCAGCGGGTAGATGAAGCCTGCCTTCTGTTCTACACAAAGCCATAGGTTTTTATTGTGCAGCATTACAGCCCTGGGCACTGTGTGGGCCAATTGCCAACAACCCAACAACCAATGATGTCAGACTGATAAGGAGGACATCAGAAGCCTGAGGACGTTTTTGTTTCCCCCACCCCTCTCCGTCAGCACTGGGGTCACATCAGCTGAATTAGGAAAAGAAACTGATGGAGAGGAGAAACACTGGAACCAGTCCGTACCAGTGCCTAATGGTATATTGCTTTGTAAAAATAAGCCACATCTAAGGTTGAGTGTCCTACATGTGTGGATGCTGCTGCATTATACAAAACTATTCATTTCATTTTCTTTATATTTTAGAAAGGGGTGCCTCCAGATTGGCCAGAATTTAAAAGGATGACTTGACTGAGAAAAGGTTGAGAAACACGGACGTAGCCTATCAAATCACCATTCTGTACTGAGCTTTTTTTGTATTGTAACACAAATGAGAAAGGTCTATGGTTATAGGCATATGATCTTATCCTTTTGAGAAAGACAACTCCTTGGTTTCCTGCTGATACATTGGCTTCTGTGTCTCAAACCCCAAACAAGTATAACAATTAGAAACTCCAGACACTTGTACAGCATGCTTTGTTTGGTACACTATTAACACTATACACACACTGGCGACTAGCATTTTCAAAATGAGGACATCAATGGCAGCCTTTGTAATTCTCTCATTTGACAGATTTACTTTAAAACAGAACTAAATCCTCCTATCTTCAGCCAAGGAAGCTGACATCCTAGCCTCTGTTTGATCTGTGACTACCATGGTGCTGCACATGTGATCATTTATGACACCAGTCATTTGATGGCTTGACAGTTTGCTTGAGAGCACACAAAAATGTAACATTTAAGCTCCATTCACTTTAGCATGTCTCCATGCTAAGAACTAAACCCTCCTATCTTCAGCCAAGAAAGCTGCCATCTTAGCCCCTGTCTGATTTGTAACTACCATAGTGCTGCACCCAGTGGTGTATTTAGGTTTTGTGCTGCCCTAGGCAACACAAAAATCATCTGCACCCATGGACAGCGACCAACACAACCCCCCTTTCCCCTCCCGCAGAGAGAGAATGACATTGACTAACAACACCCCTGCCTCCCATCCGGGAGAGCCTTCCACTACCGGCCACCCTCCAGCAATAGAGAGACACTCATCTTCACAGCTCCGGACATCCCCGGGAACAAATGCCAGGCTCTACATACACCATCAAGCAGCCCGCAGCCTCTCTCGGATCCCACCTGGTTCCCATGGTGCGCGTGTCCCTCCTTTCCTCCCTTCTTCTGGGGGTAAGTGCTGCCTCCCTTAAAAATGCCGCCCTAGGCAAGTGCCTTGTTTTCCTTTTGGTAAAAACGCCCCTCTCTGCACATGTGATCACTTATGACACCAGCTATTTGATGTATTGACAGTTTGGTTGACAGTACAAGCAAATGTAACATTTAAGCTCCATTCATATTAGCATGTCTCCATAGTTGCATAATTTCCAGTGTGACTTTGGAGAACAACTTTGATCTGCCTTTACATTCTCTTGACCAAAGATGCATCAGAAGTCACACCAAAGTAGTGCAGACACTTTTCAAAATCACTGCAATGTTAAGTTGCATAGATTTCAATGGGTGCCATTGAAAAGAATGGGCTGCGACTTGTCATATTTGCTTGTGCTCGCAACCAAACTCAGACCATCAAATGGCTGATGTCATAACCAACAACGTGTACAGCATCCTGGCAGTTGTAGATTAAACAAGAGGCCAAGATGTCAGTTTCCTTGGCTGAAAAGGATAGGAAGGTTACATGCAAGGCCTACCTTGAAAGATGACTGCTAGCTCTTAACTAAACTGTTAAGCCATCAAATGGCTCAAATGTGTAGCACCATGGCAACTTCAGATCTAATAAAGGTTAAGATGGCAGCTTCCTTGGCTGTAATTGTTAGTAAGGTTTAATTCCACTTTAAGAAAGATGGCAAGTATATTGCAATGATACCTCTGTTAAAGGAGAAGTGTGGGAAGTGAAGAAAACAAATATACATACTCACTTCTATGGCTGCAGAATTGTTGTGATGCTGCAGCTGTCCCCTTCCAGCGCTAAGCCTGAGAACTGATCAAACAAATGACCACTGATCACTCAATTCTCCCATCCGCTCTGAGCAGAGAGTGGTGACTGTCAATCACTGCTCTCTGCGCCACCCCTCCAGTGCTCAAGGGAGTGCTGGGCAGGAGAGAGGGCGGAAGCAGCTGGTTCAGGATCTCAGCAGCATGCTGAGAACCTGGGCCAGCTGCTGGTCAGACATCTGGGTGGATCTAGATCCCGATATTATTGTTGGAATACATCTAGCGACTGGAGCACCTCTGTGATGTCACCCGACAGCTGGCTTTAGCCCACTGTCTGCTGATTCTGGGTCACAGGAGTGCAAAAGTAAGACCAAAAGAAAAGTATGACCAAACAAATTTTGATCATACTTCTTTTTTAAGTATGTGGGCAGGAGTAGTGCATGTGACTGTTGCAAATTAGAATGATGGTAAGCATGCGTAGCAAATAAGAAGAATAATAGGTATATTAAAATCACAGTTTCCATTCGGAACAATAGTAAGCATGGTTCAGCAAGATTTCCCAAAAAGAGGGATAGTAGGTATAAAGCAGTGACAGTTGCCATTCAACCCTGGTTCACAATAATGCGGTCACATTCCTGTGCAAATCACATACGATGTCTGTGTGGTGCAGTTTGAGCTATACATTTTGTATGGCTCCAATCGCATCACATCTGCACCAAAAAGGCGCAGGACCATTTTTTTTCCTGCACCTGATTCGCATCGTATAGGTGTTCACACCCATGCGATGCAAATTCTGGTATTCACACTCCATTTTGCGATCTGTTTCGGGGGGTTGTTAATTTAACATTGACACCCGTACCAGATCGCATGGACACCGTGCGATTGCAATGCAGTGTGGGAAACACACAGGATTCGCTGTGTTTCCCGCACCACATTAGTGTGAACCAGGGCTTAAAGTAATAGTAGGTGTGCTACAGTGAATGTCTCCAAAAAGAAAGATGATAGGTATACTGCAGTGACAGCAGTTGGAACTAAACCCTCCTAGCAATTGTGACAGTTATCATTCCCGCAATGCTTTGAATGCATTGGTTTTGGGAAGCAGTTCAATTATGGGGGTTAGTTCTGCTTAAAAAAAATGATAAACATAATGTAGGAAATAAGAAGGATGGCAGGTATGGGCAGCACAGTGGCTAAATGGTTAGCACTTCACCTGGCAGTGCTAGGGTCGTTGGTTCAAATCCCAGCCATGGCACCACCTGCCTGGAGTTTGCATGGCTGTGCCTGTGTGGGTTTCCTCCAGGTACTCCAGTTTCCTCCCACACTCCAAAGACATGCTGGTAGGTTAATTGGCTCCTGTCTAAATTGGCCCTAATATATGTATATATGAATGTAAGTTAGGGACCTTAGATTGTACGCCCCTTGAGGGCAGGGACTGATGTGAATGTACAATATATATGTAAAGAGTTGCATAAATTGACAGCACTATATAAGTACCTGAAATAAATAATGGGCCAACAGTGAATATATCCTATCAGATGTAGTCACTGTTCAGCAGCTGCTGAATACAATAGCTGGCAGGAGATTCCCCCACCCACACTGTTTAAAGTCAATGGGGGAACTGGGTACTCCGGTTTCCTCCCACACTCCAAAGACATGCTGGTTGGTGAATTGGATCCTGTCTAAATTGGCCCTAGTATATGTGTGTATGAATGTAAGTTAGGGACTCTAGATTGTACACCCCTTGAGGGTTAGAGACTGATGTGAATGGGCAATGTACATCTATGTAAAGCGCTGCGTAAATTGACGGTGCTGTATAAGTACCTGCAATAATTAATAGTTATATTGCAGTGACAGTTTCCACTGAGAATGATGGTACACAAGCAAGATACAGAAAATGGCTTCAATATCAAGGATGGTAAGTGTAGCGTAGTGACAGTTGCCACTGAGAATGATGGTAAGCATACTGCAGTGATTGTCTCCAAGAAGAAACATGGTAGGTATGCCGCAGTTTCTATTTATTCTGTTGTGAATTTGTTAAAAAAAATAATGGCAATCCTGATGCTCTCCTGCTCTCACTTAGCGGTGGCGACAAGGTGCAGTATATCTCCCTGTCACTATTATAAGTACAGAAGCGAGTCAGACAATTCCTCTTCTTAGTACATTATCACAATGGACATTGGGTGCGCCATAGTGAGCTTCCTATTTCCAATTGTCATTACAAGACTCATGAAGAAATACACTAGAACACTTTATTAGGTGATTTATGAAAGATGTGTATATTCTGCTGTAAAAGCCAAAAACTTGTCCCAGGGTTCTTCTGTCCTCATGCTGCAGAGAAACAGATGGAGTCTTATTACTAATATGTTTCTGAATGGTCAGGCCTCCAAGCACCAGACAAATTATCAGGCAACCATGCCACCTAGTGGAACCATTCTGCCACTACTCCCAAAGCCAAGCTCTACCTAATAGTACAATGCTGGTTTTGTTGTAGGGACAGATATAGTTTTAGTATAACTGACTATTTACTCTTCACTGGGGAGGTTTCCCTGGGACCTGTACCAGAAAGTCCTTGGCAGACCTGGAACAAACTGGCTGGGATTACAGTATATCACCAACCCTTGCAATCTCTAATGAAGAGCTGGAGTGGCCAGACAAGAGGAAGTCTGGACAGAGGTGCTCAGCACATCATCCTTTAACGTAGACCTGTTAGGAGCGGAATATGGAGGGTGCCATTGCTAATCTCCTCCGAAGGATAATCTGTTATAATAAGTGAAATAAGTGAAAAAAATGCAGCGCAACAATAAAATAAATATAATGGTGCTTGCAACCTTATACGTGCGTATATAAATGGTGACAATCAATCTGCCATGCTTCTGAGAATCAATAGACTCCCTCAAGAGTTGGTTCTGGCCAGTTCAGTGGATTGCTTCAAAAAAAGGCCTGGATTGTTTTTTAGATACACCGAATATGACTGGTTACTAACATTTATAGGTAAAGTTGATCCAGGGAATATCCGATTGCCTCTCGGGGGATCAGGAAGGAAGTTTTTTCTCAGCAGGAGCAAATTGGATCATGCTTTGCTGGGTTAATTTGCCTTCCTCTGGATCAACTGTGGGTGTAGGATTATAACTTTTTTTTTTTTCTATGGTGGAACTGTATGGGCTTTTGTCTTTTTTCAGCCAGACTAACTATGTAACTATGTAATATATGCTACTCATAATCTCTTCCAATAAGTAGATATAAACTCCCATAGATTCTGTACATAACCAGTGCTATGAATACAACATAAATCATGCAATAAAATAAATAATGATTTGTAGTGAACTGTCCCTTTAAATCCGTAATCACATCACGTGGATCAGTGTAGTCAAACTTCCTTTTTATCATGATACAAATACACCAAAAAAAGTGCCAATTTAATACAATCTCAATAATGGTGAACTGTCCCTTTAAATACAGAGTACTTCACGTGGACCAGTGTTGTCACACTACTGTACGGTGCTCCTGTGTCACCCCTTAGTGCTCTTCCACCTCCAACACACTTTTGCGCTCACCTCCAAGTTTGACCCGTAATGACAGGTCAAACTGAATTTTTCCCTTTTAACCTGGGAGGGTATACTGGTACACAGATCTTCCCACACTTTGCCAGTACTTTTAAGCAGATACAAATCGCTCCGTATCCATGTAAAAAAATGCTCATTATAGTGTAGTATGTATGCTAAGATCATATACATACTGACAATCTGTTATGCAGACTCTGTTTTTGGAGGCCCAGAGGAGGTATGCAGATCAGGGAACTTAGAGCGGAGTTCCAGACGTTTTTTTGTTTATTAAAAGTCAAAACTTCAAAAAAAATATATAGGTTGCGCTTAAATACATGCAAAAGTAGAACAAGAAAATAAATAACAAAACAATAAGAAACAATATATAAATCAAAATAAAATCCAGCAAAAACGAAAAAGTCCAAAAGTTCAAATAATCAATAATGTCCAAAATAATTCATCACCAAGTAAATCTACCACCAAAAATGGTTAAATAGAACTCACCAGAGTAATATGCTGATTGTTGAAAAACCAGCATATAGTACTTGTTATTCTGGGAGAAATGAATAATATGGTGATAACAACACTGAAGAAATGAGGGAAGAACTCCAACAGATGATGTGCTGCAAAGTAGAAAATCCACTCCAAAAGTGATTTAGTATTCAAACTGAGAGATGATCAGACTGTCACTCAAAAGAAAAAAGCGAACAATCATGGTGCAGTATGTTTTAAAAAGCATCAAACTTTAATAAAGAAATGCACTTACAAGCAAGGTGTCCAGACTGACACCAGTGTAAACAGCATGTATAATGAATACAGGCGACTCAGACCCAGCCAAACATGCACATGCAAGGTGCAGACAAACCAGGAGTATTCTGAACCTCACATCCAAAGGCACCGCCCTAAGCTTTTCGTCATCGACGTCCTCACGGAGCGGATCATCCCTCATTTCTTCAGTGTTGTTATCACCATATTATTCATTTCTCCCAAAATAACAAGTACTTTATGCTGGTTTTTCAACAATCAGCATATTACTCTGGTGAGTTCTATTTAACCATTTTTGGTGGTGGATTTACTTGGTGATGAATTATTTTGGACATTATTGATTATTTGAACTTTTGGACTTTTTCGTTTTTGCTGGGTTTTATTTTGATTTATAATATTGTTTCTTATTGTTTTGTTATTTATTTTCTTGTTATACTTTTGCATGTATTTAAGCGCAACCTATATTTTTTTTTTTAAGTTTTGTATATCCTATAAGTTTATAGGCTAGGTTTTGCAGCTTACTGTGTTATATAATTTCCGTGGCGCTGGTTCTTTATTTATATATTATTAAAAGTCAGCAGAAAAATGTAGCTGCTGACGTTTAATAAACACACACTTATCTGTCCCAGGGTACAGCGATGTATTCACCCGTGTCGTCCCTTCTTCCCTTTTCCCCTTCTCTCCTCCACGGCGCTGGCATCTCAACTGAGGGCACCAGGCTGTGACAGCTTGCGGCTTCACAGCCAGGTGCCCACTGCGCATGCGTAAGTCACACTGCGCCTCCTAATTGGTCCAGCAGTCTTCTGGGACCTGTGCAAGTTCCCAGGAGACTGCAGGAGGGAGGAGGGGACTGAACTTCCAGCTCACTTCACCGCGGCAAACTGAGCCAGAAAAGGGAGCAGGTACCTGTAAAAAACAGGTATGTGCTCCCCCTCCCCCCAAAATAAGGGTCTGGCTAAGACATACCTTGACACCACAGGGTACAGTGAGACATTTCTCTATTATTCTCTATAGCATGGGTGTCAAACTGGTGGCCATCCAGCTGTTGCCAAACTACAAGTTCCATGAGGCATTGCAAGATTGACAGTTACAAGCATGACTCCCAAAGGCAGAGGCATGATGGGACTTGTAGTTTTGCAACAGCTGGAGGGTCACCGGTTTGACACCCCTGCTATAGAATAGCCAATATTTCTTGTAGCAGGTAAAGGTTGTTGCATGTTGCAAGTTCCACATTTATCACACCTTATAGCGGAGTTCCAGAGAAACTGTAAAAAAAATAAAAGCAGCTACAAAATCTGTAGCTGCTGTCCTTTAAAAAACAGCCACTCACCAGTCCCTCGATCCCACGGTCTCCTCCCCGCAGCCCGTTGCACTGGCTGTCTGGTGTTCCTGGCACGGGCATCTTCAGTGTGGGCACTCTGCTGTGACAGCTTGCTGCTCCACCGAGTGCCCACTGCACATGCGCAAGTAGTGCTGCGCTTTCTTTATGCTCCCGTAGTCTTCTGGGATCTGCCATATGTCCCAGAAGACTACGGGGCAGGAAGGACAACTTCAGATTCCAATTTCCTAGGAGATCGCAGTGGAAGTGGGAGTCGGTACTTGTCAGTTTCGGGTACCCGCTCCCCCCACACTACCCAAAGGTGCCAATCCTTAATGAGGAGCGGGGGAACAGTCTTTAAAAAGGAACTTCCCCTTTTGGGTGGAGCTACACTTTAACATTATTATTTACTATAGGTACTTATATAGCGCTGTCAATTTATGCAGCGCTTTAAATATATATACTGTACATTCACATCAGTCCCTAACCCTCAAGGGCTGTACAATCTAAGGTCCCTAACTCACATTCATACATACACATACTAGGGCCAATTTAGACAGGATCCAATTAACCTACCAGCATATCTTTGGAGTGTGTGAGGAAACTGGAGATCCTGGAGGAAACCCACGCAGGCACAGGGAGAACATGCAAACTCCAGGCAGGTGGTGCTGTGGTTAGGATTTGAACCAATGACCCTAGTACTGCCAGGCACTTTGCTGCCCCATAATAAATGACTACACATAGGTCACAATAATAATAAATTACCAATTCAAAGCTGGCCACAATAATAACAAATGACTTATATGTAGCTGGTCACAATAACTAATATCCATATTCAACTGGCTCCAGGCAATGAAAAACTTTTTAAAGCTTAAAAAGAGTATAAATTGAAGAGCCACGCCACTGCTAAGTGGTCCAGACACAACTTTATTCCATTAAAGGTCAAGGGTACAATTCAAAAAGTAGTCAAGGCATTTCGAGGTTCTAAGTGCCCCCTTCATCAGGGCTAGAAAGAACATAAAAGGATTTTCATATTAATCTGACATCTATACAGTATCCCCTCCATGGGGTCATAAGTAAAACCAAACAGTCAATAGGACAGATTTTTTTTTTTATACAATGTGGAGCAAAATTGCAATTGTTAGTAAAATCAACCATAATTCTTGCATAGTTTAAAGGATGAAATTTGACTAGTTGCCATTTTTGCACCAGCTTTTGTAAATCATTTACATTGCATTACACTGAGCATATGGGTGCAAACACTATTCCACCTCATAAATGTATCCATCTAGTATAACAAGAGAAAATAATTTCAGGTACAAGGACTAATGCCAGATAGTGTAAGGGATGAAATTACATGATGCTGCTACAGCTTAAAATACCTATATGAAATGACAGAATTTGGTAGCACAATACTTTGAGGCATGATACTTTCTTTTCCTATTAGTATTTTTTGTATTATAAATGCCCCCAGTTATGTAGGATTATGAAGAAATATAAAACACTTACCAGCTCGAAGCTCTGAGAGCATCTCAAACGTTTGATGCATATTTCTTCGAACTATATCCACCGGGTCATTCAGAAGGTGTGAGAGTGGAATAATAACGTCACTTTTTAGGAGACCTTCCCTGAAATGTGGAACATAAAATTGTGAAACTAAATCTATACCTTAGAACAGGAAGGCGCTTCTAAGTGCAGTATATCCAGAAGAATCTTTAATAATGACAGTTAGAAACACTTACAAACTCGTAGTTAAAACAGGCTCAATAAAATCATCAGAGTGCAGAGGCTCAATCCACCATGCGAGAACCCGCTGTGGCGGCCAGCAGCTGCAGGGGGAGCTGAGGATCAGATGTCCAAGATGGCCGCCGCAAGTTCCGGGATCACTGGAACGCACGTTGAAGTGCTTGCTTCACAACCGTAAATGACGTGGGCTAGGAACGGGAGTGGAACGGTGATGCGTTTCGGAGCATGCGCAGAGCTCCTTCTTCAAGACCGGTCTTGCTTCAACTCCTATAAGTGCTACCCGGTGCCTGTTGTCCAGTGTCTCCTCCATCCCCTGCTGACATCTCTCGGTCCACAGCCTCCTCCATTGATGTGCCCTATACATATCCTCTAAATCTATATCTTAGCACACCCATTCTCAACCTTTTCAACATAGATGAACCCCTGCTAAACATTACTATATCTACAACTCATGATACATTAGTGTGATGGTCTTGTGGTCATTATAACAATAACCCCCTTACAGATAGCTAAAAGATTAATGGTGTCAGTGGGAACTTATCTGAGAGGCAGAAATTGCTCATTGTTAGAGGAACCCCTAGCAACCTCTTGAGGAACCCTAGGGTTCCATGGAACAATGGTTAAGAAACTCAGTACTTGCCTTTATGTCACAGTGGTCATATACTATAAGTGCTACACAACATATTAAGGACAAATATAGTGTATTGATGTGCAAATGGATTATTATGAATGAATACTATAAATACCAGAATAATAAATAGCACACTAAAATTACCAACACCTTGGATAAATGAACATACATCTTCCAGGAAGGGCTTTTGTAGACCTATTTGCTGCTTCGGTATCAGTACAGTAGGCATGTTATTAAAGCAAAATTACAATAGCTACAATTACAAGTATCCAACTCAATTCAAAAGTTCAAGCTGTCACTAACAATGTTGAGGTGCAGAATGAACTTGCATAAAGTATATGTATACTGTGCCTCCACTTGATTCAAAGACAGAATAGGTTATAGCTCACCCTACAAACGTATTTCCTGCCACTTTATTGTTTGCCTCCATAGACCCTCTCTGAGACTATGCCACTCTGAAGCTCCAAAGAAGTTTCTTTCTCCTGAATTTCTCCTATATGTATCTAGTGCTTAAAGAATACAATGCTATAAAGCAGCCTTTCTCAACAAGGGTGCCCAGGCACCCTGGGGTGCCTTGAGGTTTCTTTAGGGGTGCCTTGGCAAAATGTCTAAAAATTGCCCAAAACTTGTATACAAGCCAATGGCCTGCCTTTTAGTTACACAAAGCCACTGGTTTTCATTGTGCACCATTAAGACCTTCTAGCCACCAGAGTCCTGACAACCAATTACATCATCAGTTGATAAGGAGGATGTCAGCTGCCTGCACAGCATCTTAGTTTGACCCCTTTAAAACTGAAGGAGAAGAGAAACACTAGAATACTACTCAGTACCAGTGTGCAATAGTGTATATGGTTTAGAAGAATAAATCACCTCTAATGTTGGGTGCCCTACATGTGTGGATGTTGCTGCATTATATAAAACTATTAGAATAGTTTTTCCCATTTTATAATAGGGTATCCTTTTAAAATTATGGACAGTCTAGAGGCACCCCATTTTAGAATGGGGTGCCTCAAGACTGTCCATAACTTTAAAGGGTCCCTCGGGACTGTCTATAATTTTAAAGGGTGCCTTGACTGAAAAAAGGTTGAGAAACACTGTTATAAAATATCCACTTGAAGACCAGGCTTATTCTGACACTTTTTGTTTACATGTAAAAATTATTTTTTTCTTTTTTACTAGAAAGTTACTTAGAACCCCCAAATAATCTTTTTTTTTTTTTGCAGAGGCCCTAGAGAATAAAATGGTGATTGTTGCAATTTTAATGTCACATAGTATTTGCGCAGCGGTTTTTCAAATGCAGTTTTTTTGGAAAAAAATACTACACTTTAATGAAGTTTAATGCAAAAAACATAATGTATAACCCAATGTTTTTGATGGAATATTAAAGATGATGTTACACTGAGTAAATAGATACCTAACATGTCTTGCTTTAAAATTACACACACTCACAGAATTGTGACAAACTACAATACTTAAAAATCTCCATAGGCAATGCTTTAAACATTTTTACAGGTTACCCATTTAGAGTTACAAAGGAGGTCTAGAGCTAGAATTATTGCTCTCGCTATAACGTTTGAGGTGATACCTCACATGTGTGGTGCGAACACCATTTACATATGCATGCGTGACCTATGTATGCGTTCACCTCTGCATGCAAGCATGGGGGGAAGGGGGAGCTATACAAGTTTTTAAAATTATTATTTATTTTATTTTAAAAATTCTAATTTTTATACTGTCCATTTAAATTTTTTTTTGCTATCACAAGAAATGTAAACATCTTGTGATACCAATAAAGCTATCTATAAAAACCCCAGATCTCTCCTCTACTCTTGAAAGCATAAGGTGAAAAAAAAATTGATCTCATGCTCCCCCCCATACCCAAAAAAATGTTTACATTTGCCCTAACCAAAAGTGACAAGAATACTCGTTGCTTCTGGTCTCCTAAACCATAGAGGTGATTGGAGACGATCCGGTCTCCCAATACCTCTATCAGCATTGGCAGCAGCCACTGGACTGGATCCCGGGCTTCCCGGTGCGCTGGAAAACAAGGTATGGCACCGGTGATCTGGGAGAGGGGGGGGGGCGACTCCTCCCGCTGCTTGTAAAAGATCCTGCTGCTTGTAAAAGTGATTTAGCAGCTAAACAGCAACTCTGATCACTTTTGTAGGGGAGGGAATCGCCGGCTGAAAATGTTAAAACTGGGGTTAACCACTTGAACACAATCACATACATGTACATGATTTTGTGGAAAGTGGATGTATACAGTAGAATGCTCATTGGTCCTTGCTCCAGAGGTGTAGCAGTCTAATGCCCTACCAAACGCATACATAAATATACTGTGTGTGTGTATATATATATATATATATATATATATATATATATACACACATATAAATTAGGATCAGTTTATCAGTAGTACATTTTGAGCTGTGGAAGGAACCAGGCACACCCAGGGGAAACCCACCTAAACACAGGAAGAACACACAACTGCATGTACTGTATGTGGTATCTAGTGGTAACAGAACAAAGGATCCCAGTGCTGCAAAGCAAGCATGCTCTTTTCTTGCTCTGCTTGATTCCGTGTGCAGAATGAAGATAACACATTGAAGTAAGCAGGCTCAGCAAGAACAAAACAGACACAGAATACCCAAAAAGGCAGTCAAGCTGTTCAAATAATCCAAAGGATTCCAGTTCAGTCATACTAAATTCAGACAATACATGGAAAGAAAACAGTGACATAAGATGAGAGGCTGAGATGTGGATTAGATGGATAAGAAACCTCGGGCAGGTTCTGGTGTTCTCTACTAGTCCAGCTGCTATCGAAATACTTGTCAGGCTAAAAAAAAATCTTTTGAGTACTTGGCTGTTCCTAATTATGTTTTTGGGTGGGACTAACGTGGCACTAAGATTCATATATGGTGACACTGACCTATACTTAAGAACCTTTGGAAGCGGCTTATCCCACATATGGTACATTCAGTTATCAACAGGCGTATAGATTGCTTTATCACATTATCCACCTGAAAATCTCTCTAAACCATTGAAGGAAATCTGCACTTACAATTACCCTGATATATGATAGGCTTAGGCAGATTTGGATTAATGAAAAAGTAAAAGCCTGATTGCAGTTCTGTTTTCTCACCAATTTATATTAGTTGTGGTACCCTGTAAGAGAGAACAGTGCTTCTTGTTTAATGTTGGTGAAGGATTCTTGCACACACTGAGCTTTTAGGCCTCATGCACACTGGGCGTTTTTATAGCTGCTGTTTTGGGCGTCAGCCGTTTTTTTTTACAACCAGTAAACTCCCCAGCATGTTATCCTATGTGTCCATGTGTCCCCTTTTATCAGCATTTTTTGGCAGGGGCGTTTTCCAGCTGGATAAAAAATCCCAGAACTATTGTGTTTGAAGAAGAGTTTTTCAGCTGTGAAAATGCTCTAATGCTGCAAAATGCAGCTATCCAGCGTTTATGAGCGTTTTTGAGCCTCAAGCTTTTGTGAGAGTATAGTTTTGCTATAAAACGTAAACACTGAAAAACGCTAATTCAAAAAAGCTAAAAAACAAAAATTTTTCTATGCATTCTACAGCTAAAGCTACTGGGGTTTTTATAACGTGCAGTGTGCATTCCTACTCTGCTCTCCTCCAAAACTTTCCACTAACCATTTTTTATCTATCAGAAAACCAGGCCGACCATCCCCTCATGCTACCTGATGTAACTAAAAATTAATAAAAGCATTTTCCTCTGTGCTTTCGAAGATGCATAGTTGATGGAACATTTATACATATAGATTGGGGTGCCCAAACATTTTTGGTCCTGCATCTACCAGATAAAATATACTATACTAAATATACCTCACCGAAAAAAAAACATCAAAGCTTTAGTGAATGAAAAAACTGTTGTACCAATAAAAAAACAAAATCCACCAAGTCTGAATTAAGTTTGCTTACCTTCATCTTTACTGCCACAAAGCAGGTCTTGGAAAAAGCCAATTATTAATTTTGCCTGATCAACCATTGCATGACATATGGGAAAATGGCGGGTACCTTGGATGACAAACTACCTAAATTTCATAATCCTTGGATTACATACAACCTACTGGCAGATTTCAAGTGAACTCTTCTGTTGACTTAATCTTTTATATTTGGGCCCTTCGTGTTCAAACTGCCCCCTCTTTCTTTCACCTGTTCTCCTTGCCCTGCATTCCTCTAGATTCCCGTTATCTACGATAGAAGCTATTCTGCTTTCCCAATTTCTATCGCCCACTTTCTTTTCAATCCAGAGATTGGATATCCCTAGGATTACTATTTTGATAGGTAAGTAATAGGCTGCCATTTTAAGATCTTAAGAGCAGGGGAACAGGCATACCAGACTGACTTGAGCTCTATTTTAAATGTTAAGCTCTCCTCCTATGTTGCTCCTTCTGCTGTCATCCTCAAAACTACATACCCATCCACCGTGACCCTCATCTTCTGTCTGTCAACTCCCTCTTGTTACTCTGTTCTGCGCTAACTTTTCCTTAGGTGATTTTTTTTACTTTAATGCACTCAGCTGTGCTGTTCCTCTCATTTTTCCTCAATGTTTTCCATCCAAACTTCTAATTTCCAATCTTCCAACAAAAAATTGTTGATGAATGACAGGACTGAGGCTACTTCATTCATGTCAAAACAATTTTTCTATGACACTGCCTGGCTACAATATTGGAGCCAGGGTCTTGAATACAAAAGAAATGTTGCTTTAGATCGGGGTCTCCAAACCTTCCAAACAAAGGGCCAGTTTATTTTTACTTCACACTTTAGGGGGACCAGACTGTGGGCAGTGAGAGTGGAAATTTTCCTGGCATCAATGGGAGTAAACATCGCCACATTTGGTGTTGGGAGGAGAAATAGTGCCCCATTGTTGGTGTCAGTGAGAGAAATAGTGCCCCATTATTGATATCATTGGGAGGAATATTGCCCCATTGTTGGTGTCAGTGGGAGAAATGATGCCCCATTATTGATGCCAGTTGGCAGAATAGTGTCTCAAATCCGTGGGAGGAATGTCCCAAGGGTCATCTAAATGCAAGCAAAGGGCCACTTCCGGCCCCCAGACTGCAGTTTGGAGACCACTGCTTTAGATTTCATTAATATGCTGTTGTCCTGTTAGATCTAATCCATGATTTTTCCTTCTATTCTCCTTCCTTTCATACTCCTTGTATTTCAAAAAAGGTGCTCATTGATACAGAACACTAAAATTCTAATTTACACAAGTTGAGAAAGGGTATCAACCGTTATTTTTTCTAATAGGAGGGAAAACAGCAGTACATACATGAGTTTGTATACGAAGTTTGCTATCTCGGCCCACTGTTTTAACTGCATCCTCTCTAATTCCCTACATCCACAATTAGATTTTGCTGCTTCCACTCTCTCCTCTCTCCTGGCCATAATCTGCTTCCACAGACTGCTTTCTCCCCTTTGCTGTCTGTGACCTGCTGCTACTGCCATTTGTTTCCCTTTATGTCCATGACCTGGTCTCATGTACTGCACCCCTCTGATTTTAATGCCCCTGTCCCACCACTTCCTCTACATGTTCCTGTTAAAAACCCCAATGTGTTCACCTTCTACTCATTTTACATGCCCTGTGTTACACATGTACTCTCTGTTCTGCATCATCTTGATGCAAATGAATGAAACGAATTAATGAAATTCTCGTGCTTGCTTTGCTTCCTTTGCCCACCTTCAGCTCCAGTTCCCTGTTTTAATCATAAGGTCCTGTCCCTGCTGCTACCATTAGTTTCCTTTTCCTTTCCCCCCACCATTTACTGTCATATCAACTGAACCTTTGGGGAGTGTTCTCCACACTACTTCAATATCAACTGCCATGCCCTGCTCCAGCCTCAAATTTTACCCTCCCCCTTCAGCAACAGGTCTTTTCCCATCACCATCAGCTCTCATCTTCCACTGCAACTTTTTTGTCCCATGCCACCACTTGGAAGTTTGGAAAGCATGTTGAAAAACCAGATCATTTGGATTTGACCATGTGTACAGCTGTCCAAAATCGAAACCAGGTGCCCTGCTAATCAATTAAATAAAAACACAACACAAAAACTATACAGTTATGACACACAATATGCCAACGTATTTCCATTTTACTAAGATACAATATCACACACAGGTCATTCACCTTCCAATATTATGACCAGCCATGATGTGGAAAACTTCAGTTGTCTTTTGTCTGACAGTGGAGTCTTCATCATTCAGCAAAGTTTTCAGGCTGTCCATGAAACCTATGTAAGAATAAACGTACCTTAAATAAAATACATAAGGGAATATTAAGCCCAAAATAATCTGCTAAATTTACATCTTCCATTTAGCCAGTGAACAAATCAGAAACCCTGGCCAGGATGACAAAAGCATGGTCTGATTGGGGTACAATCCTGTCTCTGCAAGCCCCACTAGGAGAAACGGAACAAAACTTATGTTAAGAAGGAATAATGGATGTGATGTGATGGTAAATACCCACAGTGGGGACAGAGAGAATAAAATACTGAAAAGAGTTCTGTCCTTTCCCACGTCTGTACAAAAAACATTTTTGGCTGGAAAGGACTTAAAAACAATAACTAAAATACAAAACAGCAACCTTGTAAAATGTGAAAGTCATATAAAAAATGTTCATAAAAAGGCTGCAATAATAACTCCTCGCTGAAAATTCACTTCACATCCACACTTCCTCGTTGAAAATACACTATACTGCTTAAACGTTACCATGAAAGTTATTTATATATCATCTCATCTATCGCAAATCCAAAAAAAATGGTTGTTTATTCCTCAATGAGCAAATAAAGCATTCTATAAAATCTTGATGGGGGACCTGTGAAAATAACAACCTGACAAGTACCACTAAGGCCTCATGCACACTGCTGCTCCTAAATGTGAGTTTAGGAGCTTTTGGCATTTTTTTGCCAAAAGACCCTGAACTCAACTCAATAAAAACCTATGTATCCATGCACGCATAGGCTTTTATCAGAGTTTAGCAGCAGCAGAGTTTAGAGGCAGTTAAACGGCCCTCTCCAGAATAATCGTGTTCAGGAGAGGAACGTTTTGGCCCAAAAAATGCCAAATGTGGCAAAAACGCGTGTAAATGCATGTAAGCACTTCATTTCAATGGCAAGTACTCTGGCTAATGAAATTAACACATTTCCAACTGATATACACGGAGAAATGCGGCTAAACATTTAGCATTTTTTTTCTGCCAGCAGAGTAAATGTTTACAGCAGTTCTATTGTACATGCAGCCTAAAAATTATAAAAGAGCTTGACTTGGACCACATAGTAAATATACTCTCATTCATGGAAAGTCTCAGTTGATTATCTGATATGAATTCAGCTGCCCTTCATTTGTTAACCCCTTGGCGCGGGAGCCTCTTGGCCCTTTCCTTATACCATAACCCGAGGTGGAAGGAAAGAAAATTGCATAATCTATGGGCTGCTTTACATTTTTTCTCCTCTAAATGCTCCAAATGTTTAAAGTGTAATAGAAGTCCAACATGATGTTATTTCACTGGTATGATGTAGTAGGCACCTCTAGCTGCCTGAAAGTCAAATTTCACATGGAGAACCTTTTGTGGAATCCAGCCATACCACTTGACTTACGATGGAATAATAAGGAAGTTTATTAAAGGACAAGTTCAGTATTTACCTAAAGAAGACCTAGACTTCTACCCAAGCTATAAAAACACTAAGCTCAGCCATTCCTGGTGCTTACGTAACTCCACTAAAGAGGGCACCCTAATACAATGTCTATAACATGGCCAGTAAAAATCTAGCGCAGATTGCCCGTGCCTGTACATATATGTCCTATTGACTTAAATAGGTCATTGCTCTGTATGTGTACTACCTACACAAGTCTATAAGAAGTTATGCTCAGGCATGGGCAGCCCTGCACTAGATTTTTTCCGACAGGGATGTAGGCATCTCATAAGGTCACTGCTGCCAGTAAAAAAAGGAAGCATCTGCAGGTGGGATAAAAATGAAAGCCTGCAATTTGTAAAAAGATACATGTATATAATGCATTAAAAAAGTCAAGGCTTTAATATGCAGGACAGAGGCACCTTAAAACCAAAAATCTAGCCAGCGCCATCTTGTCTCTGCATCACCAACAGCCATATAATAACCTAAGGTCAAGAAAAAAGTGTATGTTCACTGCCTGGCCTCCACTGAGTTGGCACTGTGTGTACCCTGGCTCTGACATTTAATCTTACAGCCAAGCACTTGGGCTAAATTCAGTACCCTGGCTTTGAAATGGAATCTTACGGCATGGCCTTAGTTATGGACAGGGTCTAGCCAAAAGGAATGACAGTACCCATCTTCCAAAAGGTAAATGTGCCAGCCACACAGCCATTATTCCCCATGCAACTGACTGTAGGATGGCAAATCACTTGGCTTGAAGATGCCCCTAAGAAGCCTTTACTGTGCCAATGCCACAAAAAAGCCTGGTTACAAAATGCCCAACAACACCTTGACATGCCTCCCCGGGCTTTTCTTGTGGCATTGTGGCATTTTTGTTCAAGTATCATCATATTGTGGCTGGAATCTTTCTTGGTCTACCTAACCTTGGCTTGGAATCAAGATATCTCTGAATTCTTCACTTCTGATTGAACAGTACTGACTGGCATATTCAAGGCTTTGGATATCTTTTTATATGCTTTTCCATCTTTATGAAGTTCCATTACCCTGTTACACAAGTCTTTTGACAGTTCTTTTCTGTTTCCCTATACACTGTGCTCAGTGTATCCATGTGAGAGATAACAAACTCATTGACTATTTATACACAGACACTAATTTCAATTTAAAAAAACAAAGATGAGGGAAATTAAACTGTAATTGCAATTTCAACCCGTGTGTACCACCTTGTGTGTCTGTACCAAGGCCAAAAATTCCAGGGTATGTAAACTTTTGATCAGGGCCATTTGAATGATTTCTGTTATCATCATGATTTAAAAAGGAGCCAAACAACTATGTGATAATAAATGGCTTTATATGATCACTATCCTTAAATAAAAGACAGTTTTTTGGCATGATCAGTCATATTGTTAATATCAATGCCAAAATGTCATGATTTCTGCCAGAGTGTGCAAACTTCTGAGCCCAATTGTATCTCAGCGGTGGGCCATCAGGGACAGCAAGGCCTTCTCTACTGGCCTACATACTGCTTATGTGTTATTCCCAGTAGAATATTCTCTTCATTTCATAGCTTTTCACTTGGTTTTACTGCTTCCAGTAGTGTATGTTTATGTTAGAGCTGTTATCCAATCATACTGTATTTCAGCCATGATAGCCATCAGGTGTTGCCGGGTCAAAGAAATCTGCCTTGAGGCCTCCAGAATCAAAAGTGCGGGCATGTGTAGCTTACAGTAAATGGCAATGAAACTGTAGCTTTAACCAATCAGATTTTGAGTTGGCGACACCGGAGCAATCTAGCAGGTGTACATCCACGTCTGCATTTTCACGTTCTTTGATTGGATGGTTGGTCGGAGAGTGGATGGACTTTTTTTTCTGTTTTCAGGAGCAGGCAGATAATCATGCCGTGCCAGTGCACCTTCACAAATAACATTTCCAGTCGGCCACCTACTGTATGCCTTCCCTGGCAGATTGATTGTTATGTAGAACCACTCTGCTCACTCAGTAAGTGCCAGACATGCAGCCTGAGGTAGAGACTGATGTCAGGCGGCTGAGAGGGCGCAGCAGGACTAATCCTGGCAGTGGGTGGTGGTGCACGAGCAAGCGGCCGGGCTGCACACTGTGAGTGATTGAAAATGATTGACACACTAATCTGGATAGGATCCTCAGAGTCCCCAGACTCCCCATTATGATACAGACTGTAACACAGGACAGCCATAAAAAATCAGCACCCAACAGCCATGTGAAACTGTATCAATTCAGGAAAGACTGAATGCCTAGATGTGAAATGCATAGCCTGCCACTGACATATCTGAAGTATACTGTCCACCATCTGTGAAAGGAATGTAGCACACCCCCAAAGGTGCCGCTGATAGAAAACAACCCCCTGAGTATAAATTGGAGCAGGGACTATCAATGTTACCGCTTAAACCACTCTTACACACCCCCTGACAATGAGCAGAAAACACCAAATCGAGTGATAATGTTATTGTATTAGCATAAAACAGCTTGAACAACAATGAAGCAACACAGTCAAAGAGTAATTCAAAGGAATGCAATGACTGTCTAACACTATACAGAGATCTTCTAATCTACTTATGTCCATGGACAGAAAAGAGGAAAAAGCCCAGGATATAACCAAGCCCAGATTTCACCAACCTCTTAGTGCAGCTTAAACTGTAACAGGGGCACGAAGGGCACAGTAATGGCAGCAAAAGATGAAGTAGAAAAGACTGCAGACTACGACATCATCAAATCCCCTTTGGGTGACCCAGGTATGTTCAAGTCTGCCTGCAGGACTTTACCGTATATTCAACACTCAGTCCTCCCCAGGAAATGAGGTAAAGTGGATTTAGGTCTAGGCGGCTTAGTTGGAGCCCTTAAGGTGGTGCACAGTTGGTGGAGCTCAGTAGTTCTTGCCTGCTTAGAATTAGTAAGACAGACATAGGAGAAGGGTCTGAAGGGGTTAACTCAAAAGTCAAGCAAATAATTACAACAAGTTCAGGGTGGGACGAGTGGGAATATCAGTGGAGCAGTATTGCGACTGAAGATGTAGTCTTGGAATGTTAATGCAATAGCCTTTAAGGATGGTTTGAGTAGGCTGGATGACTCTCAAGGGACAGTCAGGTAATGAAATGATGAACTAAAGTATCAGTGTCTACTGCACAGTGTGAGGCATGGGTTAACACCCTCTCACCAAACTCCTGCATGACAGTGGTAGGTCCCGGCGATGAAGGGGCCCCTCATGTAGAGATGTGGTGGCTTAGGAGAAGAAAAGATCTGCATACTTACCAGGGGCGGACTGACCATTTGGAAACTCGGGCACTGCCCGAGGGCCCGGGGTCATTCGGGGGCTCCTATGAGATGCCCCTGGTACCTTTTTCATAGTTTTTTTTGAGTTTGGGCAAGGACACAGGGGCCCCATGATCCCATATTGCCCGAGAGCTGTCAGGGCAGGGGCCGAGGAACGGACAGGCAGGCCTAACAATGTAACGCACTGGCTGACGACAACCACCACCCACAGACCGAAGTCCCTCAGGGCGCGGAGTCTAAGTCCCAGGCTGCCCTTCACCAGGGCCCCTGATGGTGGGGATGGACTTGACGCAGCCAGGAACCAGGTCGCGGCTCCCGAGACACCTCAGCTGCGGTAATGGCCGCCGCCAATGGCGTGTAGCTGGTGGAAGAGACAAAAGAGTAGTCAGACAAGCCGGGTCAACAACAACAGGACAAAACAGTACAGGACAGCAGACAAGAATCACAGGTCACGAGCCGGGTTCAGCAACAGAGGGTCAGATCAAAGGAGAATACAAAGAATAGTCGAGTCACAAGCCGAATCAGATACCAGGAGAGTCACGAGAGTCAGAACAGAGTAATAGCGACACAAAGACACAAGACACAAGTGCAAAGAGCATGTGCGGGCCACAGGCTTATATGTCATCAGCCACACCCCTCTGGGGGATGGACCACAGAGACCTGAAGGCATAAAAGGATTCCCACCATGCACAGCAGAATCCAAGATGGACGCCAGCACATGGAGTAACAAAACCTCAGGGAAAAGGTAGGACCTTGACAAGAGCCCCATGAGTTGTCAGTCCGCCCCTGATACTTACCTATTTTCAGACCGCTTTAGTCTGGTCACGTGATCTTCCCTGTGTCAGTCAGAGGCGGCTGCAGGGGAATGGGGAGAGCATTCAACATAAGCATACTATGGCCCATCTGTTGTTAACGCTCCATCCTCTCCCCTGCAGCCTGTGCTGGCTGACAGAGGGGAGCTGATCATGTGACTGGACCGGAGTGGCCTGAAAATAGATAGGTATACAGATTCTTTACTCCACAGGTTAGTCATAATATGTGTTCAGAAGGGGGAGGGAGAATTTTGAGGAGTAGTTAGGTTTTGACCAGAATTCCACTTAAAATAAGTACCATTAATAAGAATCAGAATGTACATCATAATAATGAAGCATCTCTGTGTGTATAAAGGTATTATTATATCCTGTCTGTCCCAGTATTGACTATTTGGCACACCTTGTGGAATAGGAAAGTGTTTTTCAAATGGAAACTGAAAACATTCAGTCTGGTTTTATAGGACAAGCAATAGGTAAAGTGCAGTGACTCACAGAAACTGAACAGAATTTGTCTTCCAGTTTTGGGCAGTAAACGAATTAATGGATATTGTCTTTAAATAAGTGATCACATGAAGCTTTCTCTTTGTTCTAAATAGCAGAGTCTGACAGTGTTATTATTATTACTATTATTATTATACAGGATTTGCTCAGCGCTTTACAATATAAAGGGAGACAATACAGCAAAAATACAGTTCAATACAAGAGGGATAGGAGGGCCCTGCTCCTTGGAGCTTACAATCTAAGAGGGAGGTGAGGATAGGACTTACCCAAATGTACTGCCTGATAGACGTACTCTGGATCGTGCACAAGATCACAAAGTGCCATGAGAGCTCTCTGTCGAGTAATTAGGTCAGGGCTTTTCAGTTCCTCATTTAATTTTGGTAAAGCCCTCTCACCAAAGGCAATGGGGGCTTTTGTGGGATCAATGTTGGGTGGTAGGTAAGCTGATATCTTAACTTCAGCCATTCTTATATCACAGAAATACGGGAACCCTATGAATGTTTCTTTGTCCTAAAAAAAGAATAACAATAGAATGTTAGTTACGGTATCATACATATCATTTGATATGTTTTATGTTTTGGTTTAGAGTATGATAGATTTGACTAGACAGATCAGATATCAAAACTGAATAAGGTGTTTAAAGTGGAGTGTTTAAAGTATACGTTCATCTTTGTAAGAACAAAATATATATATAAATATATATACAC
Organism: Staurois parvus; assembly: GCF_062004578.1. Lineage (NCBI taxonomy): Eukaryota > Metazoa > Chordata > Amphibia > Anura > Ranidae > Staurois > Staurois parvus. Next base: position 5,524,640 of record NW_028318500.1, on the reverse strand, counting down.
ACAGTATCTCACAGAAGTGAGTACACCCCTCACATTTTTGTAAATATTTTATTCTATCTTTTCATGTGACAACACTGAAGAAATGACACTTTGCTACAATGTAAAGTAGTGAGTGTACAGCTTGTATAACAGTGTAAATTTGCTGTCCCCTCAAAATAACTCAATACACAGCCATTAATGTCTGAACCGCTGGCAACAAAAGTGAGTACTTTGAACATTTGATGAATGGATGAATGTCATTCGAAAATTGTGTTTTGCTTTTAACATTCGACTTTAAGTGCTTCCCGTCTACCCTATAGCAAAAATACTGTTACAGGGAGGTACAGGTGTGCAAAATCACGTATATGTATGTGATTTTCAATCTATGGGTAGGGGGCGCACGTGAGCAGTGCGTGCGCCCTACGTGCGCCGCCATTTGCAGCTGCGGCTGTCAATCACTGGGTCCCATTCGGTAATTACTTGCCGGCGCCCGGTGATTTCCGAAGATCTCCGACAGGAAGGAGGACTGTTTTGTTTACTAACAGTCCTCCTCCCTGTCAGCTCGTGCACACTGCTCTGTCACTAGGGATATCAGTGTCACCAAGTTAGTTCCCCCCAGTGTCAGAATGCCTGCCGCAGTCCCTCTATAAGTTGCGCTATAAGCACGTGCCCTACCCACGCTGCCATTTGTGGCCGCGGCTGTCAATCACTGGGCCCCAGCCGATGATCTCCAAGGGGGAGGAGCACTGTTTTGTTTACTAACAGTCCTCCTCCCTGTCAGCTTGTGCACACTGCTCTGTCACTGGGGATGTCAGTGACACCAAGTTACTTCCCCCCAGTGTCAGATTGCCCGCCTCAGTCCCGCTCAGGGGCGGACTGACCATTTGGAAGCTTGGGCACTTGCCGAGGGCCCGGGGTCAGTAGGGGGCCCCATCAGATGCCCCTGGTACCTTTTTCATAGGCTTTTTTGAGTTTGGGCAAGGACACGGGCCCCATGAGTTGTCAGTCCGCCCCTGGTCCCACTATAACTTTGTGGGACTACACAGTTAACCCTTTGATCGCCCCTCATGTTAATGCCTTCCTGCCCAGTGCCATTACTAGTGTCAGTGCTTTTTATTAGCACTGATCACTGTATTGTGTCACTGGGGATGTCAGTGACACCAACTCAGTTCCCTTCAGTATCAGAATGCCCGCCACAGTCCCACTATAAGTTGCTGATCACCGCCATTACTAATAAAAATTAAGACTAAAAAAAAAAAAAATCCCAGTAGTATATATACCGCCATTTGTAAACGCTATAACTTTCACGTAAACCAATTATTTACACATATTGGGAATTTTTTAGCGCAAGCATGTAGCAGAATACATTTTGGCCTAAATTTATGACGAAATTTGATTTTTTACATTTTTTACTGGACATGTTTAATAGTGAAAAGCCAAAAATATTGTTTTTTTTTTCTCAAAATTGTCGGTCTTTTTTTTTTTATAGCGCAAAAAATTAAAAACATAGAGGTGATCAAATACCACCAAAAGAAAGCTCAATTCGTGGGGGAAAAAGGACATAATTTCATGTGGGTGCAGCATTGCATGACTGCGCAGCACCGTAACGCAAAAAACGGCCTGGTCAGGAAGGGGGGTAAATCCTCAAGAAGACAAGTGGCTAGAGGAGTGGAGTGTGCTGGGAATGCTGGCAGGGGGTACTGGAGTAGACGGGGTAGACATGCTCACCGGACCGCAGATCGCAGCAGCTGCCTGTCCTCATTTAGTGCCGCACACAGCGTACTCCGGTTGCCAGGCAACCTTACTCACCGGCGCACGCAGCGTAATCGGGAATAACAATTTACGCTAACGTTGTAGTTGTAAGAAATAGCAAATACGTAACTTGCATTGGACTTCCAAAGCCGCTGCTAATAACAGACGTACTTAGAATAGTTACAAGCCGCATATGTCCCTGAATTCCCAGTCTTTTGTATAAGCGTGGACTCTAGTCCTATCACCAATACTAAGTGTAATTCGGAGATCATATTATATCCATCAGAGAGACAAGCCGTCTACAGATATGTTAGCCCCGCCCACAGAGACCTTCCATGAGCCTCCCCCTTCTGGTCCTCCAAAGCCACAGAAACCACGCCCATGGCTTGCTAGCCGTTTCCTTGGTAACCGTGGAGTGCCCTGGCATAGCCAGCACCGCTAGTCCGAGCTGTTGTGTACACCGGCGGCCCCTCTGTGTATTCCCGGAGATCGGAGAGCTGGACCATGCTGAGCCCGCCGGCATCACCCGTCCCACGAGACAGGCTCATCAACCACATGCCCAAGGCAAGTCACCCCCTACCTCCCAGCGAGGGTTGTCCCTGCACTGGGAAAGTGTCCCTGGAATTATTCTCCTCAGTCTAATGCTCTTACCTCCCAGGGTTCTCATCTTCTGCACTACATCAGGGGTCTCCAAACAACAAGTCTAGCCCGCTGAAAGGGACCCTGATGGAAGAGGGGATTCTGATGGGGACCCTGATGTATGGGGGACTCTGATATGCGGGGGGCTCTGATGGGAAATCTGATGTAGGAGAGAAGTCCAAAGTACGGGGGCACTGTTACAGAGACTCTGATGTGGGGGGGGGGGGGGGGACTCTGATGGGGAACCTAATGTAAAGAGGATTCTGATGGGGACCCTGATGTAGGAGAGAAGTCCAAAGTAAGGGAGAGGGGTTCTTATGGAGATCCAGATTTAAGGGGGGACCCCTATGTGAGGGGGGCTTTCATGGGTAAACTAATGTAGAGAGGACTCTGATGGGGACCCTGATGTAGGAGAGAAGTCCAAAGTAAGGGGGAGGGGCTCTTATGGAGATCCAGATTTAAGGAGGGACCCCTATGTGAGGGGGGCTCTGATGGGTAACCTAATGTAGAGAGGACTCTGATGGGGACCCTGATGTAGCAGAGAAGTCCAAAGTAAGGGGGAGGGGCTCTTATGGAGATCCAGATTTAAGGGGGGACCCCTATGTGAGGGGGGCTCTGATGGGTAACCTAATGTAGAGAGGACTCTGATGGGGACCCTGATGTAGGAGAGAAGTCCAAAGTAAGGGGTGCTCTTACAGAGAGCCAGATGTAAGGGGGGACCCTGTTGTGAGGGGGGCTTTGATGTGGAACCTAATGTAAAGAGGACTCTCATGTGGAACCTACTGTAAAAAGGACTATGATGGGGACCCTGATGTAAGAGAGAAGTCCAGAGAAAGGGGGGATTCTTACGGAGACCCTGATGTAAGGGGGGACTCTGATGGGGACTCCAAAGTTAGAGGGGACTCTTATGGGGACCCTGATCTAAGGGGCACTTTGATGGCGACCTTGATGTACGAGGGCACTTTGATGGGGAACCTGATGTACGAGACAACTCTGATGGGGACCCTGATGTAAGGGGAACTCTGGTGGGGACCCTGATGTAAGGAGGACTCTGATGGGGGATCCTGATGTAAGTGGGCACTTTGATGGGGACCATGATGTAAGAGGGACTCTAATATGAGGGTGGACTCCAATGTAAGGGGACTTCAATGTAAGGGGGGACTTTGATATGGACTCTGATGTAAGATGGAACTCTGATGGGTATTGCCGGTACAAAATCATTCAAACTGTGCCGCCCGCCCCCCCTTCCCCCAGAGTCATGATGTGCAATCTTAGGGGATCCTTTGCCCAGCAGTCACTCTCTTGTCAAAATCACTGCCACTGCCACTTCCCCTGTACCTTCTAACAGAAGGAATGTGCCCCCATCCCTACAGCAAACCATTGCTTCCAGGGCAGCCGCCCCTTCCGCCCACCCCTTGTCCCAGCCTTGCTGATGGGGACCCTGTTGTAAGGTGGGACTCTAATATAAGGGGGTTATGATGGGGAATCAAGTTTATTTGGAAGTGTTTTGCTTTGCTTTACTGTTGTTCTCAACCATATCATGCTATGTACAAACAAACCCCATGGAAAACAGGTTCATTTATTTAAGTTAGATTTGTTCATTTATAAAAGTCATTTTTTTGGCCCTCATATATTTGTACAGTATAAGTGTGATGTCATACTGAAAAGTTTGGAGAACCCTGTGGTTGATCCAGTATTGCTGTAGTGCAGTCCTCTTTCCATAGAAAGTGATCAGTAATCCCCCTGTATGATGATATGAATGTGCTGGGTACAGTTGTTATATGCTCTTTAAATATTTCTGCTGTTTCGCCTGGTTTACACTAGTATGGGCCATGCAGCCCGCGTTTGCTCGGGCACAGCAGGTCTATTCATCTGATTGGGCTGCTGTGCCACATGTTCCGCACAAAAAAAGGTGCAGGTCTTTGTGACCATGCGGTTTCCCCGCAGTTCCCACACCCGCAATTGTGCTGCGATGCATGGGGGGGGGGGGGGGTGTTCCATTCAGAATCAATGGCAGCCCTGCACGTCTCACAGGAGCAGTGCAATTCAGCTGCGGGTGGTTCCGGGAACATGTGCGATTCCTGCACCCATAACCAGTACGCAGCCCATACACCATCATATACATCTCCACTGGGCAGCATGTGCTGAATGTTCATATTCTGTCTATATTTGCTATGTCCTCAGGGAATACTCATGTTCACATTCCTCCCAACCTTCTGGCAGAGGGACACATGAACAGCATGGATTATTTAGCCAATCTCCATACTTCTTCCAGATCCCCAGATCACACCGGCCATGGCAAATTAAAGCTAAACAATGATTGTTTAAAGTAGAACAGAAGGCAACCTTTTTCTCATTTTAGATAGAGTAAGGGAGGACTTTGACCCTTTATTTTCCATCTGTGTACCATTGGGGGATTCCTTTTACTTCCTGTCCCATAGCTACTATAGGAAGTGGGAGGAAATCCCTCCAAAGTGAGGGAATCCCTGGTTGTCACCAAAACTCTTAGATTGTAAGCTCCAAGGATCAAGCCCTCCTAACCCTCTTGTATTGAACTGTATTGTTTCTGTATTGTCTCCCGTTATATTGTAAAGTGCTGAGCAAACTGTTGGCGCTATAAATCCTGTATTATAATAATAATAATAATAATTAGTGTCTCCTTGGAAGGTTTCCCCTCTCTTCCTGTTCTGCTGACCACTCACAATTTGGGATTTTAACTTTTGGTGAGAGCTGTAACTGGGACAAACAGAGAGGGTGAAACTACCTAACAGGGACACAGCAATAAAAACCTGACAGGTGTTCTAATCCCTCTTCACTCTATCAAAACTAAAAAAAAAGAAGAAAAAAGTTTTGCCTTTAGTTATACTTGAATCCCAATGGAGACTTTTTCATCTCTCCGTCCTTCATATTAGTGTATAAAAGGAATCATTGGAGGTGTGGATGAAATGTTTACTGCTGTGAACAAGGTTGGCAGTGATATATATATACAGGTGAAACTCGAAAAATTAGAATATCGTGCAAAAGTTCATTTATTTCAGTAATGCAACCTAAAAGGTGAAACTAATATATGAGAGAGACTCATTACATGCAAAGCAAGATAGTTCAAGCCGTGATTTGTCATAATTGTGATGATTATGGCTTACAGCTCATGAAAACCCCAAATCCACAATCTCAGAAAATTAGAATATTACATGCAATCAATAAAACAAGGATTGTACATAGAACAATATCGGACCTCTGAAAAGTATAAGCATGCATATGTACTCAGTACTTGGTTTGGGCCCCTTTTGCAGCAATTACTGCCTCAATGCGGCGTGGCATGGAAGCTATCAGCCTGTGGCACTGCTGCGGTGTTATGGAAGACCAGGATGCTTCAATAGCGGCCTTCAGCTCTTCTGCATTGTTCAGTCTCATGTCTCTCATCTTTCTCTTGGCAATGCCCTATAGATTCTCTATGGGGTTCAGGTCAGGTGAGTTTGCTGGCCAATCAAGCACAGTAATCCCACGGTCATTGAACCAGGTTTTGGTGCTTTTGGCAGTGTGGGCAGGTGCCAAGTCCTGCTGGAAAATGAAGTCAGCATCCCCATAAAGCTCGTCTGCGGAAGGAAGCATGAAGTGCTCCAAAATCTCCTGGTAGACGGCTGCGTTGACCCTGGACTTAATGAAGCACAGTGGACCAACACCAGCAGATGACATGGCTCCCCAAATCAACACAGACTGTGAAAACTTCACACTGGACTTCAAGCATCTTGCAGTGTGTGCCTCTCCATTCTTCCTCCATACTCTGGGTCCTTGGTTTCCAAATGAGATGCAAGAGTTGCTCTCATCAGAAAAGAGGACTTTGGACCACTGAGCAACAGACCAGGTCTGTTTTTCGTTAGCCCAGGTAAGACGCTTCTGACGTTGTTTGTTGTTCAGGAGCGGCTTGACAAGAGGAATATGACATTTGAAGCCCATGTCCAGGATCCGTGTGTGTGTGGTCACTCTTGATGCACTGACTCCAGCCTCAGTCCACTCCTTGTGAAATTCCCCAACACTTTTGAATGGCCTTTTCCTGACAATCCTCTCCAGGATGCGGTCATCCCTGCTGCTTGTGCACCTTTTGCTTCCACACTTTTCCCTTCCACATAACTTTCTATTAATGTGCTTTGATACACTTTGGGAACACCCAACTTCTTTTGCAATTGCCTTTTGAGGCTTTCCCTCCTTATGGAGGGTGTCAATGATGGTTTTCTGCACAACTGTCAGGTCAGCAGTCTTTCCCATGATTGTGATTCCTACTGAACCAGACTGAAAGACCATTTAAAGGCTCAGGAACCCTTTGCAGGTGTTATAGCTTAATTAGCTGATTAGAGTGGGACACTTTGTGCCCAGAATATTGCACCTTTTCACAATATTCTAATTTTCTGAGATTGTGGATTTGGGGTTTTCAGGAGCTGTAAGCCATAATCATCACAATTATGACAAATCACGGCTTGAACTATCTTGCTTTGCATGTAATGAGTCTATCTCATATATTAGTTTCACCTTTTAAGTTGCATTACTGAAATAAATGAACTTTTGCACGATATTGTAATTTTTCGAGTTTCACCTGTATATATATAATACATATATACAGATATCTCCGCCAGAGCTAAGACAGTGACATTTGTGGAGGCATCATGGACAGAGAGAATTGGTTACACAAAAGGGACAGTTCCTTTAAATGAGGAACAGCTGGGAGATATACATGCCTGTTCCATGCTCATCAAACTGGGCAGCCATTTATATAGTTGTCTCTTCTTTTGTTTGGGATTTAAGATACTCTCCTTGGATTACAGGAACATTTGCAGTGAATATGTATTGTTTTACATTGCAGTGTTACACAGCTGAAGCTTCCCTGCACTACAGAACAAATTTTGATGATCAGGTGAAGAATGTGTGCCAGCAGCGCCATGCTGGACCCTTTGGGTGAGTTTGGACATGGAAAACATATATTTTTCTTGTGCTCTCATTATTTATCAATAAAGGGTCAGTCCACCCATGAATCGTATTTTATTTATGGGTGGGTCATCCCCAGGCTTCTACCATAGTGAGCTCTCCATGCCATGTATCTGAGCTCTGTTCCTGTCCTCCTCAAAGTTTTAGGTGATCCCATCCACCTTCATTTGCTCCAGCAATATTTATTTATTTCAGGTACTTATATATTGCTGTCAATTTATGCAGCGCGTTACATATATATATATTGTACATTCACATCAGTCCCTAATCCTCAAGGGGTGTACAATCTAAAGTCCCTAACTTGCATTCATACATACACATACTAGGGACAATTTAGACAGGAGACAATTAACCTACCAGCATGTCTTTGGAATGTGGGAGGAAACCAGAGTATATGGAGGAAACCCACGCAGGCACTGGGAGAACATGCAAACTCCAGGCAGGTGGTTCTGTGGTTGGGATTTGAACCAACAACCCTAGTACTGCCAGGCGGAAGTGCTAACCATTAAGCCACTTTGCTGACCCTACTTGTTGCATTCTCCATAATATGAAAAAAAAAAGCCATCAGGGAGAGTAATGTTACCTTTTTATGGCAGATGTAGGTGAGTAGACCCAGGAACTCTAGTGTAGAGATCTCACCAAAAGAGCCCATTCACACTATCATGTTACGGTAGTGTGTGCATTATAGCATGTTACAACAATGCGTGTTACATGTGTTAGTGTGATGCTTTGCCATTCTTTCTGAATGGCACCTCAACGTACCTTGCCAAGGGAAATATGTTGCAGCATGGTGACATGAATCTGCATAGCAGTGCACTGCCAAAGATGCTGCTTGCACAACTTTTAGTCTGTTGTGGTGCATTGAGCAGCCAAATGAATGTACCACAGTGAAGCAGACTTTTATGAATGGGTCATTTAAAATATTTGTCAGGTGGTTTAATTTTCCAAAAAAATAAAATATAATATTTGGTTGAAACAGCCCTATAATGCAGATTTCTCATGCTCACTTAAAGCAGAACGTCACTGAAAAACTGAAGTTCCACTGTTCCTTTTCTTCTTTTTTTTTGGAAGGGGGGGTGGGTGTGACGATCACGGCATCAGACCCCAGCCCTTCTCACCACACTCGTGACCGAAGGACTAGCCAATCTAAAACCACGCTGTCACATGCGTAACAATGCCACGCCCAGCTGCACCCTGCACAAAGATTTTCCAGCTAATGGACCACAATCGATGTACCTGCAGCCTGAGCGCGATTGTTACTGGGTCAGGTTAATTACGCAATTAACCCTTCACACTGCCACTACCTCCTTTTTGTACAGAGAAAGAGGAAACTCTTTATCGCAATATCAGCAATAACACTATGATGTTTGATTAATCGTCGGTATACCACTGTCACCGCAGGCAGAGATATACTGAAGTTTAAAACACCCACACAGTTGCGTTCTTCAGAGGCAGGAATTGGTAGTTTGCATTAAAGGGCTTTAGAAACAGTTCAACACTTTCAGAAAGTAAGATTTATTACTAAAAGGTCAAAAGGGTGCAATAAAAATATTTACAGAAAAAGATGTAGCCAATATATATATAAATATACAGAGAACAACAGCACAGTAAAGAGATAACAGAAAGAAGTTTAGGTAGATAAAGTACTTGCCAAAAAGCCTTGGGTTAAGCAGCTTCAAGTTTCATGAGCCAAACAGATTTCTTATCTCCCACTGTCAGTTCCGATGTTAAAACAGGGGGAATCTTCAAATCTTACCCACACTCAGCTTAGCTTAGCTTTTTCTAGCAACTCCACAGGGTGTCTCCCTGGGGCAGTAAACCAATCGCCTAATTTAGGGAGGGAGGTGTAGGTGGAGACCTAAGCTATGACCAAAAACTCTCATAGCTTTTATTATGATTCGTAACTTATTCTCGGGGCATTTAGCAGCCTTGCCACTAGTAGATTAATATGCAGACACATCTGCTGAACGGTTAGATATGAAATATGAAATCCCCGCTTGAATGATTCAGGAGATATAATTTTCTGCCCTTCTGTATATGTCAGACAGGGGGTGCAATATATCAGGAAACTTGTCTTAACGTCAGCCGTCCGAATATGTGCTCCATGTTTAAGTATGTCCTATTTGAAGATATCACTTATATGAAAAAGTGAGTTTTTAAATGCAAGTCTGTTTTTACGACCCCATGGAATGTCTTTTGAACTCAGTGAACGACTTGGTTTATGGCTTTACGAGCCCAGTTTGCGAAGTTAACAGACAGCTAGGCCCCAGCTCGGTTGTGGGATTTATAGCCGTGACGCCCTCCCATTGAGTCTGCTGCCTGTGATCTGCATCAAACTGACCACATGTCACTCAACAGAGAGGGAGGGGGGATAAGGAAAGAGGGAGAGAGATATAAGATGGAGGGTTGGAGCAAAATGGATGACCGCGTCCATCTCTGTGTGTACGATTGCTACAGTGGGTACCTAGTTTTAGTCTAAAATCGCCTAGGTGATTCCAGTGAAAGCTCGCCCCTCTCTCTCTCTGGTCACAATCTTCTGGAATACATGACAGGTTCCAGAAGGCTGCGGGATCATTCTCACTGTGCAGCACGGCTCATACATGCAAACAGGCTTTGCAGCCAGTTATCCACACTGCATGGCACCTCCGGGTACCCAAAGACTGGCATAGAACCGGCCCAGGTGAGGACAGTGCTGGATCCCTGGACAGGTAAGTGTCTTCTTATTAAAAGTCAGTAGCTACAGTGTTTGTAGCTGCTAACTGTCAAATTTTTAAAAACTGACTGGAGAACCACTTTAAGACTTACTTTTCCTGGATCTTCTACATAAGCCGTTGTGCTGGGGTATATAATTATCATTATTATTAATCAATGTCTTAATATGGTACAATAGAAGCAGCCATCTGATAAGTAGCTGTGGGCAACAACTCAACTTTTTCTTTTACTTTCTAAGCTACAGTTGCTACTTTTCATCTGTTCAATTTACATACCATACCTTGGTAGGCAGCATTCACACCTGTATGTTTCCAGAATGCATGCAGAAATGCGCAGGAACACACGTTTTTGTGCATTCCTGCTACATGAAGTGTGAATGTGGCCTTAGTTGGGTAATTACTACTCTTTATGCAATCTCAAACAGAAAGAACATAAATGTATGATCTTGCTCTGCTTGTAAATTTTATTTATATTAAAGTGTTACTAAACCCAGAACAGTAAAATCAGTCTATATATGCAGTAAAGTATGCTTGTTATACTCATTGTGGAACTTAAGGGGTTATTCCTCTGCATTGTGTAAAAAGGATGTTTGATCCTGTCTTCTCTGATCCTCCCCTTTTTCCACTGCCCCAGACTCATCTACTGATAGAACAGAACTTTGGAGGCAAGCTGCACATGCTCAGTTTGGCGTTTATTGCTAGAGATTTGTTTTCTTAGGGAGGGTGCATGCGATTAGCACAGGGCCAACCAGCACTGTCCAGACAGAGGGTCAGGGGTCCTGTAGCCTCATAGGATTGTGAGAAGAGAATGGAAACTCTTCCTGCAAGCATTAACCAGAGCTCTGCTGGACACTGATATAAGTCACAAGACTGTTCTAACTGCTGATGAGAAAAGGTATTTAGCAGTTTATATTTACTAAAATAATTGTATTTCCATGTTATGTGTACTGTGGGAGATCAAGTATAGTGAATGCAGGGTCCTGGGTTTGGTAACACTTTAAAGTCCAATTCTAGGTTAAATGTATCCTCCCTCCCATACCCCTTTGTCAGATTACTGAGTTAGCAAAAGAAAAAAAAAATCTCTCATTCCCATTTTCAATTACCTGAAGCTACAGTCATGTGATCATCCAGCACCAGGTTCTTCAACTCACTGCTTACCTGCTGGTGGGTCCTTTTACTGCCTGTGTGATGTGGACAATTGGCTGATTGGCTAGCCAATGGTGGGGTCCACTAGGGATCCAAAAAAGATCTGATGTTGGATTGAAGGGAGTGAAAGGGACTGGCCAGCGAGCGTTATCATGTGGTGCTAGATTAGCAGAACCTGCAGGTGGAAATGGTGTTAGCAAGGTATCTGGATGGGGGACTCAGGTGAGTATACCTGACTTTACTAGATAGAGAAAAGTTATCAGCTGGCAGGATGGGTTAGAGTGCTGGGAGGGATGGATGGGAAAATAATTAGTTTACAGATAAATTAGGGTTCAACTTGGTGGGTGTTCTAGCAAATCACTGCATTTGACAAGAACAGGTTGCCACTTATCTGGGTTGCCTGCAGTTCAAACACACCTCACTAGGACATGCTGCATTCTAAGAAATGCAGTGCAATGCAAAGCAGGTCAAACACAGCCTTTGAATGCACCTGTCAGTGAACTGTGAGTAATCTCAGGTTCAGACTTATGCCAAAGGTCTTGTTCACACAGGCGGACTTATGTGTACCACGGCCCTCTTTACCAACATGGGATGTATGGTTTCTCTACGCATCCACGTGCAGGCAATCCCATTCATGTCTCTTGGGACAAAGCAGTTGCACAGACACAGCTGCTGGTTCTGATTTGACAGTCATGCGTTCCTGTACACATTCGGTCTGCATTCAGTGAAACGTACCTACACGGCTGTCAAATTAGAACCAGCGGTTGTGTCCATGCAACCACTGCATCACAATAGATATGAATGGGACTGTCTACACACAGATACATGGCACACCACTGTGCGGGCAAAAATGATCCCTAGCAGGGATGGATGCAGGGGTGGACTGACAACTCATGGGGCCCCCAGGCAATAGGGGATCATGTGGCCCCCAGGCAATAGGGGATCATGAGGCCCCTGTGTCCTTGCCCAAACTCTAAAAAGCCTATGAAAAAGGTACCAGGGGCATCTCATGGGGCCCCCTACTGACCCTGGGCCCTCGGGCAGTGCCCGAGTTTCCAAATGGTCAGTCCGCCCTTGGATGGATGCATAAGTACTTCTGTGTGAATAAGGCTAAATGCAAGCCGATTGCCCCTGAAAGAATCTACATTTGACCTTCAACACAAAAACCCTAACGCCCTGGTTCACACTGATGCAGTGCAGAATTTGCAGCGTTTTCTGTACGAATTCCGCACCGCATCAGAATCACACCCTGTTTATGTGAACCACTGCGGGTGTGTATGTTAAGTTAACAACACCCCAAAAGCAGTCCGCAAAACACAGTGCGATGTGCAGAATCGTATCACATGGGTGTGAATAACTATGCGATCAGATTCTAGTGCGCACCAAAAAAAGGGTCCTGTACCTTTATGGTGTGGATGCGGTGTAATTGGAGCCATACAAAATGTATGGCTCCAATCGCACCGCACACAAATCACATGTGATTTGCACAGGAATGCGGTGCGGTTCCTGTGCGAATCACATGCGATATACCGCGACGCATATATGTGAACCCAGGCTTTAAGGGTTCCTTTACGCTAGCAGTGTCCTCTGAAAGGGTGGATCAGTGGATCACTTTCCAGAGGGCATTTATCAGTCAGTGAGCAGACATTATTTCCACCCCTTCACCACTTGTTTAACTCCTAATATCCTGCACCACTGCACTGCAATTCACGTGGTTGCAGCGTAGACCCATTCAGTAGCACCTGTCGAATGAGACAGGTGGGATACTTTTTACCATGCCATGTACACACCCTCTTTCAACTGCCTTTGCAGCTTAACGGTATGTGGTTATTGGGTGGTAAAACCGCATCTAAACCATGTGTTTTTAACCACCTTCCCTCCCAACTGCAAGTGTAAACCTTGCCTAAAGCTAGTGTCACAGCAGCAATCACCAAGGTGCACCAATAACTTTACTTAGAGGGTGTCCCTCCCTCTTTGTCCAAGAACACTTTTGAATTGCATTCTCCAATAAGGTCGGTCATACATTATACAATTCTCTTGTACAATTGTCCTTTAGATTTACCAAGGTTATATAATATGAGGTCAAACTTAAACACTTTTAATTTGTATGCAATCAGGCAGACCTTTGCACTACATAGTTGAGGGTAAATCTAAAGGAAATTGAATAAGAAAATTGAATAATGTATGAGCAGCCTAAGGGGCAGTAACAAAAGGGACATCTTGCCAGAGTGGGAACAAAGCCATACGAGAAGGTAGGTGGTCTCTTAGCAATACTGTAGCTGACAAGTTCTCCTCCAGAATAAAATCACTTGTGTGACATGGACCTAAGAAGAAAAAGGTTACATATTTGATAATACAGGTGAAACTCGAAAAATTAGAATGGTCCATTGTGCTTCATTAAGTCCAGGGTCAACGCAGCCATCTACCAGGAGATTTTGGAGCACTTCATGCTTCCTTCCGCAGACCAGCTTTATGGGGATGCTGACTTCATTTTCCAGCAGGAATTGGCACCTGCCCACACTGCCAAAAGCACCAAAACCTGGTTCAATGACCGTGGAATTACTGTGCTTGATTGGCCAGCAAACTCGCCTGACTTGAACCCCATAGAGAATCTATGGGGCAATGCCAAGAGAAAGATGAGAGACATGAGACCGAACAATGCAGAAGGGCTGAAGGCCGCTATTGAAGCATCCTGGTCTTCCATAACACCTCAGCAGTGCCACAGGCTGATAGCTTCCATGCCACGCCGCATTGAGGCAGTAATTGCTGCAAAAGGGGCCCAAACCAAGTACTGAGTACATATGCATGCTTATACTTTTCAGAGGTCCGATATTGTTCTATGTACAATCCTTGTTTTATTGATTGCATGTAATATTCTAATTTTCTGAGATTGTGGATTTGGGGTTTTCATGAGCTGTAACCATAATCATCACAATTATGACAAATCACGGCTTGAACTATCTTGCTTTGCATGTAATGAGTCTATCTCATATATTAGTTTCACATTTTAAGTTGCATTACTGAAATAAATGAACGTTTGCACGATATTCTAATTTTTTGAGTTTCACCTGTATATGGTAACTCCTTGATTCCTTTTGAATTGATGACACAGTGACATATGTATAGCAGTTTTGAAACAGCAGGTTTATGTAACAAAATAATGATTGCTTTATCTGAGGTTCTTGCTATGCAAACATGTACTTTGACACATTGATACACTTCTTATGGAAACAGAAATAGCTTTTTAACCTCCTAGTGCTACATTTATGTGTATATAACAATCACACCATGAATGGATGCAGTAGATGACCAGGAGCAGTAATTTAACTACAGACATATCCTTTGACTAACAATACAGGAGACTTTTGTGTGTTCGTTTGAAAACAAAGCCCCGTGAGCAAAGAAATGTGATCAACAACGATCACTTGGATCTCATGTTACCTGAGCACAGATGTATTTCAATGTTTATGAACAGACAGGCTCTCCAGAATGATACCACTAAATAAATGATTTTCACATCTGCAAGATATTTGTAAATAGTGTTCATTTATTTGATAAGGAAGAAGCTCAGTTTTTGAAGTATTAACTACCATGCTGGTCATTTACAAGGGGCGTTCAGTCAATTCGGGCCTTTTGAGTTTATATTATAAAATAATAAATTTCAAGGAGTGGAAACGGCATTTATTTTTCAGCATTCTCCCCTGCTACATTTATACAGTTATCCCAGTGTAACTAATGCCTGGAAAGCATCAGCATAGAAAGATTTGTTAGTATGCCTGAACCATCCTAGGACAGCCTGAATGATTGTGTTCACCGTTCCCACAGAAAGATTTGTTTCTTGTGCAATTTCACGACAGGTTATGCATCGATTATCCAGGATCAGGCATTCCACGAGCTAAATGTTCACAGGAATGACTTCGGTGGGCTGGGAAACACCACTGCCGGGATGGTCATTGATGGACATATGGCAATCTTTGAAATGTTTACATCATTCAAATGTCCTACTGCAGCTGAGCGTCTCATCACCGTACTATGCTTGATGTCTTCTGTAGGTATCCTTGGGTTTTATGCCTTCGTTCAAAAGAAACTCCATCACCACACGCTGTTTAATGCACGCACTAACATTGTTGTCTGCCATCTTGAGTAATGGTCTCTGGACTGGCCCATGTGTGCCACCTATCAGTAATAGGACACACTTGCCACTTACTACTGAGTGTAGTACCACCAGGCTCGCATCCCTTTTTATACCTTTAAAATGAAAGGTTGAATTTAATGCCCCTCATACTTGGCATAATGTTTACATAAATATTGAGTTTCTTTGTTAAGATGTTCCACATTTATTTATTAGATCAACAAAGAATACTGTATATAAGTTTCCCAGTTTAAATAAAGACCCTTGATCCCTCCATGAGGTGCCCCACTGCTCCATAGGATTTCTGCCAGGTCTTCCAGGATTTCCAGGACACCCAGGCTCTCCATTACTCACAGGATCTCTGATGGTTATTTATGGCAGAAATCCTAGGACCTCTAGTACTCACAGGATTCTTGCTGGGTTTTCCAAGAATTCCAGAACTCCTTGGACCTCCAGTCCTCACAGGATCTCTGACAGTATTTCCAGGATTTACAGAACTCTTAGAACCTCTGGTACTCATAAAATCCTTGCTGGGTCTTCAAGATCCTTGCTGAGGTCTTCCCTAATTTTAAGAACCTCTAGTACTCACATGATCCTTGCCAGTTCTTCTATGATTTCAAGAACTCCTAGAACCTCTAGTACTCACATGATCCTTGCCAGTTCTTCTATGATTTCAAGAACTCCTAGAACATCTAGTACTCACATGATCCTTGCCAGTTCTTCTACAATTTCAAGAACTCATAGAACATCTAGTACTCACAGGATCTATACCGGGTCTTGTAGGATTTCTAGAACTCCTAGGATCTCCAGTACTCAGGATCCATATAAGGTTTTCCAGGAAACATAAGCCTCGTACACACAGGCAGAATTTCGGCCGGTATCAGCTGGTTCAACAGAAGTCAGCTGACATTCGGCCTGTGTGCACACCAGCTTGTCTGACAGAAGTCGGCAAAATGGTCGACTTTTGTTGAACGGGTATGCTGGAAAACCAGCATCTGATTGGCGAGTGCTGACCAGTGTGTTCTGGTGTGGCGCAGTCCCACTGTCAGAACACAATAGCTCAGCTGGAGTTCACTGTACTAACATTGGATAGTTAGTACAGCCAGTAGTGTATTTAGGCTTTGTGCTGCCCTAGGCAACACAAATATCGCCTGCCCCCACGGATACCGACCAACACCACCCCCCCTTCCCCCTCCTGCAGAGAGAGGCTGACATTGCTGACATTGACCAACAACATTGGCCTTCCACTACCCCCCCCTCCCCCCGGCGATAGAGAAAAAGACACTCATCATCACAGCTCTGGACATCCCCGGGAACGAGAGTCAGGCTCTACATACACCATCAAGCAGCCCGCAGCCTCTCTCGGATCCCACCTGGTTCCCATGGTGCACATGTCCCTTCTTTCATCCCTTCTTCTGGGGGGAGGTGCTGCCCCCCTGAAAACTGCCGCCCTAGGCGAGTGCCTTGTTTGCCTTGTGG
The DNA here is from genome assembly GCF_062004578.1 of Staurois parvus. Classification (NCBI taxonomy): domain Eukaryota; kingdom Metazoa; phylum Chordata; class Amphibia; order Anura; family Ranidae; genus Staurois; species Staurois parvus. The sequence continues at coordinate 5,507,822 of NW_028318500.1, read as the reverse complement.
TAAATACGCCCCTGAGTATAGCTCTTTAGTTTTTTTTTTGTTCAGCCCGCTGGGGTAAGTGTGTACCAGCCATAAGGAACTGCACTACTTTGAGGACTTCCAGAGTTCCCACTAACAAAACTGGGTGTGTACCTTAACTAGAAAGGGTATTTAAGCACCAGTCTTTTAAGTTGATGGTGTTGTGTCTAATCAAAAGCTTGGTGGGACAATCCTTAGGGTGGCAACCTGGTGTCAGTTTGCAGACCATGAAGGTTTCTAATATATATGTGTAAAAGTGTTGTGCTGCTCAAAAAACACAAATAAAAGCACAAAGTCCAAATAACACCTATGTGCATATAAACATGAAAGTCCAACATAAAAAGTCCAAATGAATAATGAAAAAACAACTCTTCAGGAATTCTTGGTGGGAAGGACCATGTATCTACTGGAAAGTAAACCCACAATCCTGGTGCTGTAAATCTTTAAAGGAATACACTGCCACAGTGAGTATATGGTAAAAATGGACCCTCACCTTCATATGTGGACCCATATGAGAAACAGGTCAATAGGGCATCTCCACTCTTAGTGTGGGTAATTAAGTGATCTCTTCCATGCACAAAATCTTCCCTTTGTATATGGTCACTGTGTCCTCCAACAAGCCCTCTAATTGGTCAGGCCGATTCTGCAAATGGAACTCAACAACCATACAAAGCAACCATATTGCAGCACGTCCATTAAAAACTCATAGAAGTTTATTTATTTAAATACACTCACATGGTAAAAGTACATAAAGCGCTGGATATCAGTAATGATAAGGCTGTCTCCTATTGAACTGTCAGCGTT